>NC_071351.1:9138500-9847000 GCF_027744825.2 Synchiropus splendidus
GCAGTTCTCGAGGAATCCACTCTTGTGTTGGAGACGGCTCCATCTACTGGCTAATCAACCGCTACACCTTCAGTGTGATTAATGCAAATTGCCAGCGGTTTACCGTCACCATGACGACAAGCTCGCCGGTTCATCTGTAGGAAATGTTCAACATGTGGTTGGCAAATGAAACCTTGGAGTTCACACAATTGCAATACAGATTAGTTTTGTTGGGGTTGTGCGTGATAGAACATGGAGACAGGACAACCAGTGGGTCACTTGTGTCAAGAACACTGGCTGTGTGGATGTTGTGATGGTTTTTCTGAGTCACCAAAGCTGGCAATGGAACAGTCTCTGGTTACATAACAGAGAAGCAGGACATGGAAAATAAACACTCCAATACTCCATATCTGGTTTTCAGTCTCTCATTTCAAGCCATGTCAGAGACCTTTCTCCTCTCAGTTTGCATCAGCTTTCCTCCTTTCTGAGACTGGCTGTGTGCTGAGAGCTTTGCTGTAGTCTCTCTCGATCTCCATGAATTGATGATCAATGAGTTGTCTCGTACGCTGTTCCAGAGCAGAGCTGTGTGAGTGTGTTCATGCGGTGATGGTGTCAAGCGTTGACCAACACAAACATGAAGCACAGAACTCCAGTCCAGGTTTTCCACGTTACTGTGAGCCAGAGGCTCTCTTGCAGAAAGATCACATGTAAAGCCTTCCCCTTTGTAGTGGAAGAGCACAGAGTGACAAGCTATTTCTTGCTTGTAAAAACAGAGGAAAATAAAACGGTTCCGTCGGACACATTGTGGATTTGCTCTGTAATTTTGCCTCCATTGGTGACTGGATGTAAACATTTTGTGCTGTGATCACTGAGGACTTTTTGCCTGGCTTTCGCTGGAGTTACTTGGTGGAAACACTCGGCTGGGATCACTGAGGGACGGGCTTTGCCTCCGAAACAAGAAAGTAATTCTGTTGGTTGTGTGCTTCGTGGGCTATGAATTTTCTCACTTTTTTGACGGCTCTGCCGAGGGATCGTGAAGAAGAATCACATTTTAGTTTTCTTCTGATTTAGTTGTTATGCATTATTAAGGTGAGCTGTGACACAGTGTTTGTGATGATCAATTTGATGAAGTGCTTGTGTGTGTATCGTGTTGGTTACCTCTGCAGACAGGTGTTGGTTGATTTTACATTTCAGCTGTCTTTTGAAACAACTGTCTGTGCTCTTCTTTGTTGAGCAATCAAGCAAAGTGTTTGGCTTTAAACTTTTGCCACTTGTGTGGTTGCGTTGATCTTCAGATCCCCTTAATTTCCAAAGCTGTTTTCACTTTTACTTCCCATTCGAAGCCTAGACGAGCGCAATCTCTGCGTCGCTCCCTACCTCACTTGTCATTTCCTCTATTCACCCTGACATGGCTGTGTTTGCTCGGGAGTTTAAACCGCTAGGCAGACGCACATCAACAACAAAACAAAATGATACCAATTCTAGATGTCATTGTGCACTGTTCAAACTTAATGTGCTGCTAGTTTTGTCGTCTTTTAAAGATACCCACTATACTCCTCTCTCTCTTTCTCTCTCTGCAGAAGCGCTTCATTAAGGGGCTGAGACAGTTTGGCAAAAACTTCTTCAGGATCCGGAAAGAGCTGCTGCCCAACAAAGAAACGGTGAGAAGATTATTTTACATTTAAGCAGTTATTAACACATCATGACACATAAACTTTAGGAGAAGATGCTTTACAGATAGCTTCCACATGTCACAGTTCTATCAGGAAAATATTGAAATAAAACACAGCATGTTGCAGTCAAAGTGAAATGGGATGCAAAAAACTCCATTGCACTGGTAGTTCACGATCAGTGAAAAACTGTGTGACCTCTTTTCTGGGACAACTGGGTCATATCGGTTTGGCACCGTGATGATTACCAGTGTTAAAAAACTGGTTTTAGATGAAGTGATTTCATTGGTGACCCACAGGATCTCGTCTCCACCTCCATCACTAATAATTGGAACATCCTGTCCCTTCACAGACCCTGTTAAATTATTCTTAGATGTGCATTTTGATTCCTAAAACAGTGCAGACCTTGCTCTTTTTGCTCAGTGTGCCGATTCAGTGCTGACACAGACATGAAAGCAGACTCAAAGGTGTTTGTCAGACGGCAGCTCATGCAAGGACGTCAGCTGCGAGTCTCATCCTCAGCTTTATTCTTACTTTCTCTTTTTTTGTCAACGCTGAAAAGCATTTTAAATGTGTTGAATAGGTGAGGTGAGATATGATTAGGGTTTCTTCACAAAGGTTTTTTGAGATCATTTTTATTACACATTTGCAAGTCCAGGTGATTGGCTATAAAGAAGCTATTAATGTAATTCAACCTGGAGGGGGAGCCGACTTGGCAGCAGAGGTAATAGACCTCCTCTAGGATCTGGGCCTGCCACCACCACGGCGAGAAAGATTAATTTTCCTCCCGCAAATGGAAAATAAACTGCCCTTTAAACGTATAAAGAGGAGGAAATGAGAGTATGGGGAGGGTACTGTCCTGGAGGAGAGGGGCAAGAAGGTGGGGCCTCGGCTTCAATACAGACAGAAGAATCTTGTTTGTCGTGCAGAGTGACTGCTTGTGATTAAACTTGCTTTTGTGCTGTAAGAGTGATTTGAGTGAGTGTCACTCAATACCCCGAGGAAAGCTCCATTTATTTTCTACCTGCTCGTTTCTGAATCCAATCCCCAGAACATAAGCACAGAAATATTTCAGGGCTGAGAAGTGACATGTTTTTCCATGATCTACAGTGACAGGCACGTCACATATATACAGCGGCTCATCATAACGGATGTTATGGCAAGGTGCTTTATAGTTGGACTTAAGGAAGCACTTGCTGAGAGGGGCTTGACAGGAATGTTTCTGAGGTGGCATGGTGACAAGAAGAACGATGTAGAGGAGGGAGGAAGATGGAATTAAAACTTGAACGCAAGTGCTCTGCTGCAGCTTTTATGTTGATGGACATGAGAGTAAATAAGAGGGAAGGAGCACATAGCTTGAACCTGGGTATCCAGTGAGACTCTTCATATAATATTCAAAACATTCATTGTCTAAAAACTAAAAGTTCATGTTCTAGTGTGGTTGAATTTGGGGTGATATTTCTTCTGTGTTGAAAGTGTTGAGGCTCAGGTTAAAGAAGCCAACCGCCCTTGGGTTGATCTTCAGGGTTCTAGAGGTCCGGAACACCTACCTCTGACTGTTCCTCCCTCTGCTCCCATTTGCCACATTGCCCCTCAAGCACCAGCAGCCTGTGTGCAGCTGAAGCACTGTGTAAACACACCAGGCCTGACTAACACTCAGGAATGCTTTATATAAAGTCACATAAAGGCCCAGAGGGGGAAGTGGGTGTGTCTGCTGACCGTTCGCAACTGGCCTCGCTGCCACCATTTCCTTCACTGCGAAGAGGGGGTCATTAAACACAAAATCTACCGCAGGATTTAACCTTGAATCTGTGTGTGATATTTTCACCAAGGAATTTGAACAGTTTGCAGAACAGATTTAAGGACTTTATCTTTGTTTGTGGTGCAGCAATCTGATAGGACTCAACAGTTTTCCGCAACATGTGCTTCAAATGCTCTACATGAGTTTGGAATTTGAAATTCAATAAGTTGCGCTTTACTTTGTAAATAAATGACTTTCTGACATATTTGGTTGAATGCCATTTTAATGGATGTTGTTTACAATCTTAACTAGCTAAACATTTTAATGTCTTCATACTGTGATATGATGTGTTTAAAACTTGAAAATAGTAAGAGTCTCTCACAATTATTTTTGATTTAATAATTAAGAATTAATTTAGTATTTAGAGTGCTGTTATTTTTTGGGTGGCTCGTGGCGAGTGCAGTGGCTCATCACCACCAGCTACTGAACATATGGAGTGAGGTAACCTGATCTCTTATGCTTTCGTCGGCGCTCACATCATCCAGGCGGCGCTGAGTGCTTCTTGCTTCATCCTCCTTCTTCTGGAGAAAAAAGCACTCAGCCCCACAGGCGTTGTCGTTTACAGGATGACCAACAATGTTCCCAAACAACCACAAAGCAGATGTTTGCCCGGGTACAATGTGTTCAAATGTCAAATTGGATTTATTGCCTTGTCGATAGCATAGCGGCTGGCGCTGATGCTCATAAATATGTTGGCTGAAAAACTAATTAAAGTAGCAACATCTCCCGACGCCTGATCTGTTTGGCTACAGCTGTTAGAAGTGTAGGGGCTTAGCAGCTGTGTTTGGGAAATGACATAACGTATTTAGGCAGGGAAATCACTTTGGGCAGACGGAGCCTCGTATTGACGTTGAGCAAAGGCCTTTATTTTAAGCCTAATACACTGAGCTCGCCGAGCCAAAACCCCTGTCCTATTCTTTGTCGGTTTTATGTTGTGGTTTGGGAAGAGTTTATCAGCACAACATGCAGGATCGGCCCTCCGGTGTAAAATCACTGTTGCCATCCAGTCTGCTTTTATAGGGAAAAGCGCTTACAGCAGGGAAACCACGAGTGCTGATTCTTCAGCATGCGCATCCTGACCTGTGAAAGCAGAGCTTATTCAGTCATTCCCCGGCAGAAAGCCTCGGCACAGCAGGGAACGGCTGTCTATTTAACCGCCTTTCACATTTGCTCACCGTTCTGTCACTTGTTTACGCCTCTGCCGCTTCGCTGCACGCTGGTTTCCATATGTGACTTCAATCTTAACCTCAGGAGCTGAACTCACTCATATTGAAAAACGACTACATTAAAATATAATTTCATAAAATATTTGACAATTCTAAGATAGTCATTTGTATTTTACCAATGTGTATGGTTGTGCTATATTAATTGCATGAGCTCATAGGATTAATATGAAGATACTGATAATACAAGACAATAATGTGCTGTTAATTTTACATGAATACTTGTGTCTAGTTTTAGGCAAATAAAGTTATCAGTGTAACATCTCTGCTGGCGTTTCTAACGACAAAGCCCTTCTTTATTTGACTCCATCACAAAACCTTCAGAAGCCATGAGTGATGAGGATCATAAACCCCAGAGGTTGGAACATATTCATGATCAGAGCCTGGAAGCCCCCTTCACTTGGTGTAGTGATCAGGACGCAGCTCTCACTGCTCCTCCTGCAGACAGAGAGGAGGCAGGTTCAGGCTGCTCTAATGGATGTTTACACAACTCTCCATCAGCCAGCATAACCCTGAAATCACATGCTTCTCCTGCATGCCGCTCCGACCGTGAATAAAACTGTCTCCAGTATTTTGCAGAGATTTAGTCCAGCTCTGAGATATTTTTCTTGGTTGTTGTTGGACTCTGTTGTTATCCTCTGCTGGCTCTTTATTCGGCTTTACTTCTCGGCTCTTGTCCATGATGCCTCCTCCCCCTCCTTAGCTCTCTCCTGCTCTTGCTTTCCTTCTCTGCTCTTGCCAGTAACGGCCTTAACCGTTTGGCTATGTGTCAATGCCGGGGCCTTTTGTGGCTCGGGCACAATCTACCAGAAAAAAACACAAACCATCTGTTCAGATCTGGACCTGTGAGGGGACGAGGGTGAACGTACACAAGTCTGGGCCTTCGCTTTACTTGACCACCATGAGTGCCCCCGTTTCCTCTTTTAGCTCAACAGTTGTACAAGAAATTCCAGTACAAGTACAAGTACAGTAGTTCTGGACATTCAGAGAGAATGTGACCTTCTTGCATTGTTATTCGATTCCATCTCAGCTGTCTCCTTTCAGTGGCCCAATTTCAAGTCTTAGATGAAGTGAAGAAAGGAGTTGAGTACTAATGTAATGGCAAACAACACTCAATAATTTAATAGTTTTGATGTATTTCCTGCTGAATTTGCTCCTTGCTCTTTGGAGGACTTGCAGATAATCTGGAACGGCACATCCATTTCACACACATGCTCGAATGTCGACGACCATCTTAAGTGGCAATAACTGGAACCGAAGCCCTGAGTGTCATGATAGGAGTATAAGCCTTTTCCTTGTCGCATAATCCAGCGCCCAGAAAGCTCTTGCAGATGGAAGCACTCTAAAAGGCCTCATAATACCGAGCTTATGTTGTCACTATTTCGTGTTCCTCAGGAGCAGCAGCACATTCTGTCCTGCCCCTCTCTGATTTAGTGGGCTGGGGTAAATTGTGGTGCGGATGCTTGTGGACAATCTGGATTTATATTTACAACCGTGTACCAGTGAACCGTTTTACATGTATGCATGAAATGGACTTTTACATTCGCTTTCTTTTGGAGGTAAACATGTGACACTTGATGTGTTAGATCATGACTTCCAAGCTTTAAAGTGAATTTAAAGGCTTTCAACTTTGTGGTGAATGGTATTAAAGTACTTTTTTGATAATTCTGGTATCAGAGACGCTGCTTTACAAAGCCACTTGACATGGTGTAAGTGATGGAGAGGCACAGTGACCTTTCCCTTCTTCTGCCAGGCTGTTGTCGAGGCTGCGTCGCTGTCAGCCAGCAGCGAGAAGGCAGAAAGCCACTGCCGAGAAGAGTCATTAGGCACATAGCAGAGCCGATCCTCAGCACCCCTCGACATGTTTGATCTGTGCGTTTCAATTAGATTTCACATCAGGACATCTGCCTTGCCTCAGCTAGCACCTGCGCCCCAGCAGCCCAAGCTGCGGGAAGCAACTGGAGTTCAGTCGTAATCTTTGTCGCATGAACGACTGTTAGTGTGGACAAGGACAGCCACTTAAGCCTCTTTATATCACAGACATTTAACACTATCAAATAAACATGAATCAAGACGGTGATGACCATTTGAATGCCTTTGACCACAGTGTTTCTCCATTTGCACCACAGCATTCCTGACCTTTCAAAACTGTCCCAGATTTTGCATGTGTTGTTGCTTTTGGGGTTTTCCTTGAGCACAAATTTGGGTTGGAGAACTATCATCGTGTGGTACGAGGCAGTGTTTAAGACACCTGTCCAACTGCCATTTGTTACATTAGGACGTTGAGGTAAAACTTGATGTATTCCAGGAGGAATCTGAACCCACTTGTCTTGTTTGTCCTTTCAGTGCAACAATTATGTACTCACTTCTATCTGAGATTAAAATAGGACTTCCTCCGTCATTCTAAAAGAGATTAACTGCCATCAGACAGAAAAAGTCATAGGGTAAAAGATGAAGCACTCTGTTTTTCTAATGCAAGTCAGTTCTTCTCACATCAGAGTTAACCATATCTGTATGCTGCACCTCCTGCATCTGAGTATACTGTCTTCACTGTGGTGGCTTATTTATGTCAGAGATTCTCAGCTGAAACAGGGAAAGAAAACAATCAATAGTTGTAACTCCAGGCTGTGTTTTACAGCAGACCTGAGACAGCGGAGGGCGCCCTATGGACTTTAGAGATTACAGGTGACTTACAGCAGCCAGAGCCATGACAGCACCCATAAATTTAATATAGTGCCGGACAACTGGTGAGAATTGATGGGTGTAGGGGAGAGCGGCACATTAAGCTGCATAATTATCCTGGAGTCCTGTTCAAGTGTTTCTCCATTGAGTACAGAAAGCGGCGGTTATGCTGCCTCAGCAAAGTGCCATCCGATCCCTTATTGCCAGTGTTAATGTTTCAGTATTGATTTCCCAACTGTCTTTTCCACCCTGGATTTATTCACCCTGCTCGCCAGCCCCTTTGAATGTTTGATTAAAGTTCAATTGACTCTTCCACTGAAGGGACGAGGAGCCATTTCACTCCCTATTTGTAGCGCCATTGCTCTGCCTGACATGTTCTTTTGTTCCTTTTCAAGCTGCTGCCACCCAAGCAGCCACCAATGCACTGATCCTTATATCCCTGCTTTTCAGCCAGCCCTCGCTCCTAATCCTGGGACAGACATGGCTGCAGCATAAACACACCCGGCCACCTACAAATCCTGGCCTGGACTGGCCTGTTCCAGTGTTGTGTGGTTTCTGACAGCTGTTTTTTCTGTTTTCAGGGCGAGTTAATTACCTTCTACTACTATTGGAAAAAGACGCCAGAGGCAGCCAGTTGTCGAGCACATCGCAGACATCGCCGCCAACCTATCTTCCGACGCATCAAGACCAGAACGGCTTCAACTCCAGTCAACACTCCCTCTCGCCCCCCTTCTAGTGAATTCTGTATGTATATTCAATAGCTTAAAGGAGCAATCCCTTACAAATAAGCAATGATTTATTTTTCATTGATTTGTTTTTCCTCTCTTTTGCCTGCAGTGGACCTCAGCTCAGCCAGTGAAGATGACTTTGACAGTGAGGACAGTGAACAGGAGCTGAAGGGCTACGCTTGCCGACACTGTTTCACAACCAGTACGTTATGTCCCCAATACTTTTGAGCTATTCTTCTTTTCTTCTATTCTTCTGTGTGTGACAGATGGGTGTCAGGCGAAGTTGCAGATTCGTTTTTTGTTTTGAAGATTTTGTATTATATGTGTGAGATAATGTCTGTACTCCACTTGGCCAGCGAGAGTCTTATTTCACGACTGTAAATGGTTTTCCACAGCCTCCAAGGACTGGCACCACGGGGGTCGGGAGAACATCTTGCTGTGCACCGACTGTCGCATTCACTTCAAGAAGTACGGTGAACTGCCCCCCATCGAGAAGCCTGTGGACCCGCCGCCATTTATGTTCAAACCTGTCAAAGAGGAAGAAGATGGACTCAGTGGGAAGCATAGCATGAGGACCAGACGGAGCAGAGGCTCGGTGAGCTCAGTGTTACGCATTTCTGTCTTGTTATTTTCAACTTTCAGTTCCCCTTCCCTTCCTCGCCCTCACTACTTTCGTCACCCTATTTACAACCTGAGCGGGGTGTTGGTTCGACACTAAATTCAACAAATTCACAAGATTTTGCACTAAAAATACTGTCTCAATTGCTTCAGGTTCTTTCTGGCTCCGTGTCTGCTTTGATAGAGAAATATTGCTGACCTGATTTCCTCAACAGATGTCGACGCTACGTAGTGGTCGTAAGAAGCAGACAGCCAGTCCTGATGGTCGAGCCTCGCCTACCAACGAGGATCTACGCTCCAGCGGTCGGACGTCACCCAGCGCAGCAAGTACTGACAGCACCGACAGCAAGACTGAAACGATGAAGAAACCCAGCAAGGTCAGTGAAGTGTGCAGAAGCGATGTTAAATGTATGAGACTTGTGGTCATGGTTCTTCTGTTGTGCCTCCACAGAAGATCAAGGAGGAGGCTCCTTCACCCATGAAGAGTGCCAAACGCCAGAGAGAGAAGGGCGCGTCTGATACAGAGGAGCCAGAGAGGACCAGTGCCAAAAAGTCCAAAACACAAGTGAGTTTGTTTGAGTTTGTTTTTGTTTGGCCTCAGTGATGGGTCAGTTAACTGTTTTGTTCTGTGTTCTCAGGAACTGAGCAGAGCAGACTCACCCTCAGAGTGCGAGGGTGAAGGTGAGGGAGAGGGGGAGAGCTCGGATGGGCGAAGCGTCAACGAAGAGCTCAGCAGCGATCCTAAAGACATTGACCAGGACAACCGCAGCTCCTCACCGAGCATCCCCAGTCCTCGGGACAATGAGAGCGACTCGGACTCTTCAGCTCAGCAGCAGCAGCTTCTGCAGAACCAGCATCCCCCGGTCATCCAGTGTCAGCCCAGCACCTCGACTTTGTCCTTGGTGCCTCCTCCTTCCACGTCATTGGCACCTCCACTGCCTGCGCAGGTGTCCCCCACAGCGGCCTCCACCTCACAGCCGCTCCCACAGACAAGCCCCATCGCTCTGATCCAGTCCGGAGCGCCATTACATCCGCAAAGGCTCCCCTCACCACAGTCGCCGATGAGTCAGGCTCCACCTCCCGGTCCTCCGGTACCACCCCAGTCTTTGCCCGCCCCCCATCATGGACCCATGCCTCCCATGTCGCATCCTTTACAGGCTGGCCCCTCCCACATGCCACACCCTCACTCCTTACCCCCTCAGGGGTTCCCCATGGGTCAATCTCCGGGCCAACCTCCGTCAATATCACAGCAGAGACCACACACACCTCCTCCCCAGTCCCTGCCCTCCTCTCAGAGTGGACCTCAGCCACCCAGAGAACAGCCTCTGCCCCCTGCACCAATGTCAATGCCTCATATAAAACCTCCGCCAACAACACCCATCCCTCAAATGTCGAACCCCCAGAATCACAAACACCAGCCCCATGTTTCAGCACCTCCGTTTCCTCAAATGCCTTCAAACCTTCCCCCACCTCCAGCCCTCAAACCCCTCAGCTCTCTATCCACCCACCACCCCCCATCAGCACATCCACCTCCTCTGCAGCTCATGCCACAGGGTCAACAGCTTCAGCCTCCTCCTGCCCAGCCTCCTGTCCTCACCCAGTCCCAGAACCTCCCGTCGTCATCCAGCCATGTGCCTCCCACAGCTCCATCTCTACCCCCCACAGCTCCATCTCTACCCCCCACAGCAGCCGCCTCGCACCCCAGCGGACCACCTCAACCTCCGTTCTCCTCGCACCCATACAATACAGTTCTACCTCCGACAGGCCCGCCACAGTCCTCATCGAGTTCAATGCCGGGTTTACCACCCCAAACCTCCACAGCTGCATCTTCCTCAGTCTCGATGCCGCTCCCTGCCTCGGTGCCCTGCGCCAGTCTTGGGCAGACGCTCCCCCCTATACATATCAAAGAAGAACCTCTGGACGAGTCTGAGGAGCCGGAGAGCCCCCCGCCCCCACAGAGAAGTCCCTCACCAGAACCCACGGTCGTCAACACGCCGAGTCACGCCAGCCAGTCGGCAAGGTATGCAGCCATGACAATAACTGTGACGGCAACTATGAGTTTGAAGTTGCCCTGAAATTAACTTGGTCATGATCTTAGTTTGTTTTAGTTATTTAATCCAAAATAATAATAATGACAATGAGTAAAAATAGCTGTGGCGATAGTATATTGCTTTAAAAAATGATTATCAATCTCCACTGTTATTCATTGTCTGTTTGGTGAATGCCGCTAAACAATTTCGCTGAGTTGAGTTGTCTTTTTTTTATATTGACCGTTATATTCTTCGTTCTCCAGGTTCTACAAGCACCTGGATCGCGGCTACAACTCGTGTGCGAGGACGGATTTCTACTTTACCCCACTGGCTTCATCCAAACTGGCCAAGAAGCGAGAGGAAGTGCTTGAGAAAGCCAAAAGGGAAGCAGAGCAGAAAGCACGGGAAGAGAAGGAGAGAGAGCGGGAGCGAGAGAAGGAGCGAGAAAGAGAGCGGGAGCGAGAGAAAGAGGCTGAGCGAGCAGCGGTGAGAGCTGTTCTCTCTTTTCCTGATGTTTGTATGGACGGTTTCCTGACTCTCGTGTTTCCCCACAGAAAGCCTCCAGTTCTTCTCATGAGGGCCGGATGAGTGAACCTCAGATGGCTGGCCCTGCCCACATGCGTCCACCGTTCGATGGCCCCCCCACCACCATCGCAGCTGTGCCTCCATACATCGGGCCGGACACACCCGCTCTGCGGACTCTCAGCGAGTACGCCCGGCCCCATGTCATGTCCCCCACAAACAGAAACCACCCATTCTTTGTGTCCCTAAACCCTGCGGACCCCTTGCTGGCCTATCACATGCCCAGCCTGTACAATGCTGACCCTGCCATGAGGGAGCGTGAGCTCCGAGAGCGGGAGATGAGGGAACGTGAGATACGGGAGCGAGAGCTCAGAGAGCGCATGAAGCCAGGTTTTGAGGTCAAGCCTCCAGAGATGGACTCTCTCCACCCCTCCACCAATCCCATGGAGCACTTTGCCCGCCATGGAGCCATCACCCTGCCCCCTATGGCTGGACCTCATCCCTTCGCCTCCTTCCATCCCGGACTAAACCCGCTGGAGCGTGATCGACTGGCCCTTGCCGGACCTCAGCTGCGACCGGAAATGAGCTACCCAGAGAGGCTGGCGGCCGAGAGACTCCATGCGGAAAGGATGGCCACTGTGGCCAACGACCCCATCGCCCGACTGCAGATGTTCAACGTGACGCCGCATCACCACCAGCACTCGCACATCCACTCTCACCTGCACCTGCACCAGCAAGACCCTCTCCACCAAGGTAAACCAAGACCCTGCTCATTATGTCTGATGATTGTTGTAATGTCAGTAACATAAACTAAGAATCGATTCATAATGAAACTGTTGCTGCTACAGCTGTCCTGATAAATTCCTTAGTTTTATCTGCTTTAAGTTATTGAGAATTTGTCTAGTGAGAAGCATGATTGTTGTCATTTGCTGTTTATAAATGTGAAACGTCTTGTGATTTTATGTGAAATGCAAATGTTCATCAGGCAGCTGAGAAAGTGTGATGTCAAACCACGTCACCAGCCAAAAACAAGGCTTTTCTTCTGAGGCCTTCAATGAACAGAGGTCACCCAGAATTAACCTTGATAGAATTGAGATGTAGTTAATAACAGTGGCAATGTTGTGACCCTAATGTTTTGCTATGTTGAACAGTACTATTCTGCTCAAATCTTGCAAAAAAGGTAGCACTTTAGGGACAAAAATGTGTGAAGCAAATGGTCTTATTAGAATGCAGGCGGTTAAAAATATAAAAATTCTGATATGGGAGGAAATGGAATGAAATAAATCAGGAGAATCCAGTGTAAAAAGCCAAAGTTAATTTGAATATAAAATGTTAAATGATGCCTGATTCAAATATGTGATTAAAAGAAAACATTTTGATATTTCTTCCAAATCTCATTTTACAACAGTGGCTCTAGGTAGTTTTTTTTTTAATGTTGCCCTTTAATTCTGAGAAAAGCGCCAGTCTATTTGAATCCATTTGACCTTTGATGGTCCTGATTGAACTGAGGTTGTCAGACTCTTTCATCTGCCTGATCTGTGCTTGTGTGATAAATGTTTGAGTGTAACCTTGAACTGAAGACTCTGACACCCAGAAGGTGGTGGTGAATGCCTTGTGTGTCCTCCAGGTTCCGGGGCCCATCCGCTGGCCGTGGATCCCCTCGCAGCAGGACCACACCTGGCTCGGTTCCCGTATCCACCCGGCGCCATCCCCAACCCGCTCCTGGGACAGCCTCCACACGAACACGAGATGCTGCGCCACCCAGTCTTTGGTACGTTTCCGCCCACCACCATCACGCTGGCGACCAGTGAGTGTTGAGGTCTGATCGAATTCTTGTCTTGGATCAGGTACCCCATATCCCCGGGACCTGCCAGGAGGTCTGCCCCCACCCATGTCTGCTGCTCACCAGCTGCAGGCCATGCACGCTCAGTCAGCAGAGCTCCAGAGGCTGGCCATGGAGCAGCAGTGGCTGCACGGGCACCACCACATGCACGGAGGGCCGCTGCCGGGCCAGGAGGACTACTACAGGTCAGTCCTCAACTAGGGCCCCTTATCTGCCATTTGTTCCATTCATTTCCATGTGAAATTCCATGTGTTCCTCCTGGCACTCTGGTTTCCTCCCTGCCTAACATACTCTATTCTCTGCATTTCAGCCGATTAAAGAAAGAGAGCGACAAGCAGCTGTAGCCACACTAGGGAGGCGGTGACTGACTGTGCAGGACTGTGGAGGTCGTTCCAGAACCATCCAACAGGAGGCGCCTCTCAAAAACACAAAGAACAGGCCAAGTGGATCATCGGAGAATTATTATTTTCTTTTTGTTCCCGCCAAGACTGTTTTTTTTTTTTTTCCACTGTGGTACCTAGCCAGTAGTGAGGACGTCCTGCATGACGACGCTTTTCCGGACTTCTCCAGTAGGTGCTAGAACTCCACACTGTGCTGATCAACCACACAAAGACCGGTCCCACCATTTATGGAAGAAATCCAACATTTATTTTGATACATTGTGGTATTCTTTTTTTATGGTTTTAAAAAGAAGCTAGCGCATGGCTCCCCCCTCGAGTCTGTAAATAGTATATATGAACATATAATTATTATTATGACTAGCTGTGGACTCAATCGTTTCAACCTGCAGTCGTTCTGAGGGAAGCGCCACGTTCACACATCCATCACACTCGGGTTACACACCTGAATGTGTCGAGAGTTGAAACACTTGAAGAGAGGTGGCGCTGTTGTCGCGCCACATGACAAAAACTAGTTTGCACTGAAAAGAAATGCTAAATTGGTTTTCTCACACTTGAATCATGATAATTGAGTGAAACTTGATTTTTTTTTTTTTTTTTAAAGGGAATCACGTTTTTTCCTTTGTATCCGGGCACTACATTTTTAAAATGGATTTTAACCCCACAGGTCAGGATGCTTATTTTAATGGACGAATGAACTCAAATGTCGCTGTGTCGGCCTGCTCTGGTCTGGTCCAGTCCACCATGTGTGTTGCAGTGTCCTGATGCTGTGATGACCTGGGCCTGCGGGGTCTCATGTTTGCCTTGTTGACACACACACACACACACACACACAAACCCCTACACACACCTGCCTGAGTGTGTGTGTGTGTGTTGCTGACTGTTACATGTCGTGGTGAGTCGCCACACACGAGCCCTCAATTTTAACTTCTGTTGTGCCGCCGTGACGTATTTTATTTCGGGGTCTAAGACTGTTGAGCTGTTGCGGCCTTTTAAACTTTTTTTATGTTAACCAAATGAAGAAACTGTACTGGCATTTGAACGTCGTCCCACCACGGTTTTTAGAGTCATCAGCCAAATCATACCCGCATTTTTTTAAAAGTCTGACCAGAACCTGTTGCTCTGTCTCTTCCTCCTCTCCTCAGACACACTCCTCCTACGTCTCCCCCCTTTTTTGCCTCTTTTTTGTGTCTCCAGTCCTTCGGTGTTAAGTGTCGTCGATGGTTTAGCTTCTCGTTTGAAAGCGGCAATAGCAGAATGTGGATTCTGACTGCTAAGATTTATATATATACTGGTATCTTGAAGCTTATTGTACATACGAGTTAGTCACCATGGGATGACACAATGTAAACAAAAAGTAGAAATAATAAGAAAAATTGTGAGTCCTGTGTTCTCTCCATTTGAGTATTTTGTAATTTTTTTGGAAAAATTTGTGGAATTAAAATAAACGACTAAGTTACACCACAAAATTTGACTTCTCTTGTAAGGTTTTTCCCTCCGTAGCTCAACCAATACATGTTTTAGTTGTTCATATTATAACAGACAGAACCAGCCTGCACGTGGAAGCAGATGTTTGTGTAAATAAAAAGTCAAGACGTTTTGGTGTGTCCTCAATGCACGGTCTCCTCTGAGCCTGAAATTTGGGCCTGCACACTTGAAAGAGTGCTGGATCAGAGGGAGTCGCTCCTGCAGGAGATGTTCCTCATCAGCAGGGACGGGCTGTCGCCTCCTCTCGAGCGTGTGATGCTGCTGATGTGCCACTGAGCCAGATGCTGCTGTCGACTCCTCAGGCCTGTCATGTGACGGAGGAGAGGCTGCTGCTTCACCTACTCATAAGACAACCAGACGTCAGAGCTTGAATTATTCATCCTCCGCTTCCTCTGCGGCGATGAAGCTGCAGTGACTTGTGTCAGCTCCGATACTGCTCATGCTGCTGTGTAGCCCTTAGGCAGCCACACAGGGACCCCTCCCAAAAATCCGCTCCTGTCTGAATAACAAGACAAGTCGTGTTGTGTCTGCTGCAGCAGGTCTCAGACACGAAGCCTCCTCTTCATCTTCATCTCCCTGTCTCGCTCGCTGATGCGCTGTTTGCCCGTTCAGCTGGAAGCAACTTCATTCAGACCAGAGGGTTGAAAAACAAGGCCCACTGTTAAAAACGCTGATTCTGCATGATGGTTTGTATTGCTTATTTATTTTTAATTATAACACAATGGAAAATACATTTAAAAAAATGTTATCCCACATGAATAAATAACTATTTCAAAATTGTAATTTCCCTATTAATAACAAAATAAATAAATCGCACGATGATGTTCAATGATAGGAACTACTTTTGTTGTTGTCGCGACACGGACCTCACATGTTGATGCACGCGAGTAGACGAACAAGAACTGTTGGACGAAGGTATCTTTAAAATTGAAGTTTACATTATATTTGTGGAAGAATGAATTTTGGCATCTTATAAAACTGCCACAAGTCCGCGTGGTGGCAACAGCTGTGGTTTGTTTTCCGTTGATAGAAGCCGAACCGAGTTGGTAGCGATCAGGTAGCATCGTTAGCTCTGGACAAAAGCGAACCTTAAACTAAACATAAAAGATACATACACATGAGTCATAAAAAATAATGTGAAGGTTAACTGCCAAATTCAAACAAATAACATCAAAAATGGCCACCATTGTCATCCACCTGAGCCATGGAGTGGAGCCGCTGCTTAAGGTGCATAAAATATTTTACCTAATAAGAAGTGTTCAGGTCATATTTTAGACACAAAGTCATGTGTGTATTTAGTCACAAGCTGATTTAAAACATTTAAAGTGCCAAAGACAGTACTCAGCTGTCACATATGATGATGAGTGCTGGTAAATTCTAATTCTACATCCAAAGTGGTGTCTTTAAGAGCTGTAAAAAAAAAAAAGAGTGATGTTTTTTAATCGAGTCAATGCGAGTCTCCTCGCAAATGGATCACAGCTGCAGTAGCTTCATTCATGTGAACACATAAAAAATGCAAATGAGTCTCTTCAATTTGTAAATCTGAATTTTGTTTGGCAGCTGCAGTTAAAAGGCCAAAAACATTTCCATTTCATTCCTGAATCTAAATGATAAGAATCACTAGCCACATGAAAAAGTGACAGTCAAACGGAAGCCATGAATATTTAAAAAATCATCAATGAAAATCAAAATCAAAATCAGTTATTCATATAATTTTTAGTCCTCACTCTTCGTCCACTTGCCCGACACGCTGCCCACTTTTGGCTTGGTCTCTCCCCTTTGCAGTGGAAGTCTGGGCGACCCTGTGTTCTGTGTTTTGTGGTGCCAGGTTTGACTCCCTAGTTAGACTCACGAGCCAGACTGTCAGACTCCTCTTTAATGGTTCATCATAAAGCAGCTGGCAGAGACGTCATGGCGGCATGTGAGTCCAGCTGTGGAAAATGGAGTCCCAAAAACATGTTTCTCTTTGCTTGTAGCTGAAAGCTACACATGAAAAACAAAACACCGCCATGCTCCTCTCTGTCACTACAAGAATAACTCCATCGGTTAGTGTGATAGGCTTTTTAAACTTTAACTCACAATTTAATTGAAAAGAGACAACAATGAAACATGACTGCTTCAGTTCCGCCTCTCAATTTTACTCCTTAAGATGTGGGTCACTGTAACAGTGTTCAGTATTTCAGGATAGATTAAAAAAAGCACCACATAACAAGATAAGTCAAGCTGAAGAGTCAGAATGTTATAGTTGATGTATAGCTCACCTTTTGGATGGATAAACCTGGTCCATAGTCAGAGCAACTAACACCTGCTTTGCTCTACAGGAAGCCGGAGTCACTCAGATGAGGGAGGTTCCACCTGCCTGATTCCTGTCAAGTTGGTAAGAATGGAATAACTTTTGTCTAGTTTGCTAATTTGGATGAATCGAATAGAGAAAAAAACAAATGCAGTTTATCTGAGTTCAAAGAGCAGCACAGGCTACAATGACTCAAGACCTGCCATGTTTGGGGGGGCCACAGGGTGCGCCACGCTCATGTCTTATGCCTAGAAGGTGAATACTCCATGGTTTCCTTCCTCCCCCCCAACGGTCCAGGGCCTCAAACTGACCTCTGAACTCTCGATCAAAAACCTCACAGACAGTGGAAAGAAGAAGTTGCTCTCACTCCAGCTGTCACTGCTGTGAAGAGATCATGCTCTGGTAAACAGAAGACTGTTGTTTGTTTTTGCTGCTCTCTGAACAAATAGGACCGCTGAGGTGGACGAACACAGTGTGTCCACATTTTAGAAATGCATCGCAAACAGCTAGTATATCAGCTGTTATATTTTAGTAAGCTGTCTCAATTGTGTGTTCATATTTACGACCTTTAGCTGAGTCTGAGTGTTTTCCAATTACTCCAGACAGGATTTCCTCCAAAGGCCGGCTGTTTATCAGTATAGATCCTGCTTCTGTGGCGCTTTCTGCTGATGCTCTGTGACAACAGTAACGTTGGAATCGCATGGTGTCCACATCAATAGAGTCAGGGAGCAGTAACAGGAGTTAAGTCTCTGTATTTGCTCCGGTAAACACGAAGCTGGGATTCATTGATTGTGTGGATGTGGGAGTTGGAGCATCGGAGACACTTGAGGACGACTGCTGCCTGTCATGTAGTCAGCTCCGTCCAGTGTGTGAGGAGGAAGATCAAGCGCTGGAAACGTGTTTGTGCCGTTAAATCTGAGGGCTCCTTCCAACGGAGCCCCCCTCTAGTTTAGAGCTGAAACTACTTCCAGATGTTGCTGGGGTTGAAACAAGGTGCAGAGCGACCTCTAGTACCAACGGGTGGTAATGCTGTGGTGAGAATTTTGGTTTTCGGTTTGGTGTGTTCAGAGCGGAGCACGAGGAGATCATCTTTATTTGTCATTAAATCTTGCCACAGTTTTGTTTTTCACCAGCAGAGCTGCTGTGCAGACAGCGTTTATTTGAGAAGGATATGCAGTCCCACACCCATGAGTTTTATTGCTGTTAGCACAGCCGCCCGCCACGGGAAATGCGTGTCAAAAGCTTGTGTTTGTGCAGCGTGTGTGTTTTGCATGGTCTCCTAACTGTCAGCAAACACTTGGTGGTGCCATGTTCACAGCACTAGAATCACTCTCTGTTTACAGAATGATGGACAATGAGATCAATAGAATTATAATAAATGTGTCGTGAGCCACGATTCTCTTCAGGTTCGCCTTGAAGATGAGCTCGTGTCCTGGACTTTGCTTCAAGCATGACCCGGACTGAAGTTTGTGCCGAGCAGAGATGTTTCCCTCTTGTTTGGTTGTGAACTCCCTCACCCCTCCACAGACCCGCAGCAGCTGTCTGTGTGGCAGGAAAGCCCAGATCTCACACTGGGAGGGAGGAAATGAAGGTCAAGGAAGGTCAAGGCCTCTGTCTCAAATGTCCTTATGTTTGTAGTTTGTTATATTGACCACTTGGTGTCGCCAAAGGCAATCGTCACACATCAGGTTCTCTGAATTATATGTACGTTTTATGAACCACCTTCAAAAGACAGTTTCCAAGTGTAAAAACTAAAACAACGTGCAAATGTAACCTTTTGAATCAGGTGTTGCAAGTGCCCGTGATACGCAAAGCATTCACACCACAACACTTGGTATTGAAATTTAACAACATTTTCACCACAACAAACTTTGGTTCAGTAACGCACTTCATTATTCTTTGTAATTATTGCTTTGCTGTCGCAGGTTTGCACACGAAGAGGCGCAACAGGTTTGCAAACACGCTAGCGACAGTGATGTCGGAAAACGTCATAAAGCGTCATGAAGAAGGTCAGTAAGCATCAAAATATTCATCATCTCACATGATATTTGACAGATACTTGACAATACATGTTGCTTTAACTCCTAACAAGGTAAACTACGGACTCTGCGTGTTCTTCCTTATTTGCACTCGCCTAATAATAAAAAAAAAGCAAATTAAGACGTGTTTTCTTCCAGGAATATCTATGTTAATAAACAGCATCATACTGTAAGTAGTTCGGATGTAGTGTGTGATGTTTTACATACTGTTAAGAACAAGAAGAACCCATTATTGAAGATGTATTTATCAACCTGTGTGGGCATTAAACAATGTTTTTATTGTTATTATTTACTCAACATAACTCCCCAGGGTTTTCCCGTTCACTGTGTGTGGGGTGTTTTCATTTTCTATCCATTTTTATTATTTTGATAATCTTCTTACACAATACTTAATTGAAGTTGAACGTCTTATTAGATTTCTGTTTATTTCATTTAAATGCTTGTTTCCTCTCTCTACTGCTGTTGCAGTATTTTTTTAATATATTCTGCAACTTCGTTCAAGTATTTGCTTTCACATTTGGATCCCAAATTCTCCATGTACTTTTATTTTATTCCTGTTTTGTAGGATGAGTGGAGCAAAAGTCTCCATTAGTTAGTGGCAGTACAGCTTCATGTCAAGAAAGAGTCCATGGATCTGTTGTGTGCCCTGAGAATGAAGTAGAGGAAGGGTCAGTAGGAGTTGCCCTTCATCTTCACTGAGAAGTGAGAAGCCAGGTAGATAGCTCATGTTCGAAATACATGTACAAGGTATAATAGGAAGATGTGTGTATGTACTTTGTTTATTCTACTTTGTGGGGACCATTGCTTGACAAAACACTACCTGTATGACATTGTGGGGACATTTGACTGTTCCCCTGAGAGGTTAAGCCTCAATATGAGGATGAAGACTTCAAAATTTCTGGGTCTTTATACTCAGGTTTAAGTTTGGTTCAGAGTCATGGTTAAGGTTAGCTATTTGTTTTGGGCGGTTAGGTTTGGGGTGAGAGGCTGGGGAAAGGGTTATGGCGATGAGAAACCTCACAATGTCCCCACATAGATAGGAAAAAAAGCTGTGGCTGCTGATGGACCTTATAATATCTTTTAATATAATTTTGGCAACTTGAACATGGAAAAGCAGCCATTCTGACTTCATAAAATCGCCTCTCCCTTTCTGCCACTAGATGGAGCTATTACCAAACCATAAATACTAGTTTGAAACCCGCGTTCCCTTCATCATCGGTAACGTGAAGCGATGATGGCCACTAGATGGCGCTCGGAAGCTGACAATCCGTGGTTGCTAGTGGAAGGCAGTGAAGTGATGTCTTCATAAATGTACTTTGCAACTAGGTTTTATACCCTTTTGTCAAATGAAGACACAGATAAATTAACAGTGAGGCTCTGTAAGTGCAGCGAAACACATGCATTACTAACCGTGTTAAATTGTGACTGGCAGTTCTTTCAAGTAGCCTCATCCACATTGTTCAGCCTAAACGTGATTTAAATTGACGGAGCGGTGTGTAGGCTTAAACCAATTCTCCTCAGCCAATCCTGTCCTTCGCCCTGCACCTGTTAACTGAATAAAAGTTGACTTTAGATTCAATTCCAGGCTCTGATGAAAGTCAGGAAATTATTTTCACTGAGTGCCTGGCTACAGACGCGGATCAAACAAATACAGTAATATGAGTTTGGGATTAAGAATTTTAATGTGGCCTTCTCACTTATTGCTGTCTCTAAATTACCAGAGTTTAATTGGTAGTTTCTCGCAGTTTTGAAGGAGTGAAGTAGGAAAACAGGCTCGTGTGTCGGGGGGGGGGAGACTTATTGGCATTAATTTTAATGTCTTCATTGTCTCACTTCATCCACAGAAGCTACTGGCTCTGCACCAATGCTGCGCTGTTCAAGCGGGACCACAACATCACACACAAAGCGACGAGCGAAACATGTTTCAAAACAATGTCTCTCATGAGGTATGTTCACCTTGTTTTATGTCCTTTCAAAGACATTTATGGTTCCGCCTCTGTGGTTTCATTGTCCCTGCCTGTGTGCTTTGGCAGAGGTTGAAAAAAATAACAACGTAAATAAGTTTAACACAAATATGGCAGTGCATATTCATTTCAGAATCCTCGCTAGCAGCAGGGTTTGATGGGTCGCTGTCATCGTTTTTTGGCATTTGATGTCAGTCAGCCTCCTCCACCTTTACCTGATCCCCACCACTTCTCATGTCCTCATTCACTACATATGTGAACCTAAGGGTTGACTTCCTTTTTCTCTTATATCCAATCCAGTATGTCTAGTGTCTCACCTCTCCACACCATCTGAGTGTGGCTTCTCTAACCGTGTCTCCATACTTTTTGACATGATCTGTGCCTCTGGCTCACAGTCTGCAGGTGTTTATGAGGCAGGTGTCTGATCTAAGAGCCACCTAAGGGCCACATTTGTATGATTGACAGCTGCCCGTGAGGTCAATGTGAAATTTTAAATCTTCTATATTAGCGTTCTCCCCTACTTAATGCTCCAACTGTTGTCTTGTAATGCTTGCCATTTTTTTGTTTCGTATTTGTCTTTCTCTTTTGGCTTCTCCTATCAGGGGCCGCCACAGCGGATCATCTTCTTCCATTTCACTCTGTCCTCTGCTTCCTCTTCTCTCAAACCTCATGTCCTCCTTCACCACCTCCATCAATCTCCTCTTTGGCCTTCCTCTCCACCTTCTGCCTGCCAGTTCCAACCTCAACATCTTCCTACCAATGTACTGGCAATGTACTCTCTCCTCTGTACATGTCCAAACCATCTCAGTCGAGCCTCTCTGACTTGGTCTCCTGACATTTTTTTGTTTAGTATTATCTGTGCTAATGTCAATCCCATCTTTTTCACTCCATAAAACGGATATGGCACCTAAATTAGATTAATTATATATATATTTTTTATTCTGCAAAATATAGAGTTATGACAGAGAATGTGCCAAACTCACAGCTTGGGCCCGGATCTGACCCATGAAGTCATTGTCTATCTTTAAACCGCCTGTTTCAAGAGTTACAGTCATTTTCAATGCAGAGACTTTTTGTAAACTTTATCTCTGGGTATGATTGAGTTTGACCCCCCATAGTTCTTAACGATTCAAATACATTCAACCTCAAATTAAGTTTGTAGTTATGTACAAGTTCTCTCAACCTACATTTAACAGTGAATAAAATGGTAAATGGATATCTGCCTGCAAATTCTATTCTGGATTTGCAGTGTTTCTAGAAGATTATTGTGATATTACAAGGCTTCTTCTGTTTCTTAAACCGACAGTGAGAGACATGTAGACAATATGTGGAACTATAGTAGTGAGTGAGGATGCTGCCTTCCATAAGTGGACTGGAGCATGTGATTCGTCGAGCCCACTTATATTGTCTTGAATCAGGAAACCTGCTTGCAGTTCTTCTCTTCTCTCTGGACCTTCGTGTTGTCTGGTTCAACATGTGTTTAATATGAATGAACGGATGTAAATAATTTGTTGTAACGTACCACCAGAGGTGTTGTTGATCCAGCACCACAAACAACATTGTTTGCAGTATACAAAGAGAAAGGTGTTTATTTTATTGTTTCTATTGTCCAGGGTCAAAGGGCCTATAACAACTAATCCTTTTTTTGCCCCATCTTCATGACAAGGACCGTGTTTGTTTTGTGACTCTGTCTTGTACTTTAGGTAGTGACAGAGGGTGTAGGTGTGTTTTGGGTGAAGTTTCCTTCCTTTGGCCGATCACTACTGTCTCCCCAGCATCATGTTTCCTTGGTGCTCTCCACCTGTGTGGAAGTTGTGTGGGCACCCTCTGGATTGCTTCACTTCACCGAAGCACGCCGGACTCTGTTATCCAGCCATCCATCTGTGTTATTGATTTTTCTCCCCCCTCTCTTTGTAGAGTTTCATCTTTCCTCCACTTTTCTGTAGAGAGAAAGGGAGTGTAAGAGAAAGGATTGGGGAGCATGGGGGCAGAGCAGAGATCTGAGAGTCGGTAGGAGTAGGGGGATGAAGTAGCGGAGCAGTGGTGGGGCTTCTGAGGGTCTAAGAGGTTGGGGGGCACTCAGCCTGGACTCTGTATGAGGCGAGAGAAAAGAAGGAGAGAGGTGCACTTGAAGTGTTGGAGCTTTTTCTATCCTTCTCTCTCGGTTTACTTCGATCTCATGGGAGAGCCCCCCCCCCATCCTCCTCCTCCTCCTTTCCTCCTTCCTCGTCCATCCTGCTCTGAGGCGCCTCTGCAACACACGCTTCACTTGCCACCTCCCTCCTCCTCCGCCGCCTCTCGCTCCGTCCGCCTGCCTGCCGTCTCTCCTTCCCGGGGGGCCTGGGCAGTGCTGGCGGCGCAGCCGTGATTTGCAGGAGATTTGTCTAAGTGAGAAGCAATTAGTGCGCCTAAGCTCTGCTAATGTATTCATGCTGGGGCTCCCTCCCCCTCCCCTGCCAAGCTGTGCCAGGGCCAGGCCAGGCCAGGCCGGGGCACCTTTGGCTCTGGCTCATCTCTTTCATCCTTTCATCCAGAGCTGTCACTTTGCTCCATCACCCCTTCAGTTGACCCTGTCCACCATGGTTTGTTCGTCATGTTATAAGTGAAGCACTGATGTGAGTCTTTTGTGACACTTTCTCTCACTGTGATAACTATTGCACTGGTAATGTATTTTTAATCTATGATGTGATGTTATGTTGGGTTAACTTGCAGAGTAATTTACAGATCTTTGCTCACAAGATGTCTGTTTCTGGAAATATTGGTGAGTTGGTGGTGGTGGCGGCGAGCTTTCTTCTCATCGCAATGACACAATCCCTCCTCTACACACAGACACTTGCACAAGAGCACAACCAAGTGGAACATTAGTGGGTGGAAGGATTTCTTTTGAAACTTGCTGTGCAAAAAGGCGTTTTTGTGCGTGCGCTTCGGTGAGGGACGTTCTGCACTGTGCAACTCCCCAAACACTTGATGATGAACTTTGGCCTTTTCTACACTCTCTCTGTCTATTTAGTCTGACAAAAACAAGATTAAGTCTGCTCCTCTTTGCGCGGCACTGACTGCCTTCCAAGTGGGAGCCAACACAGACCGTGGGTGGTTTTGGATGGAGATGCTCGTTAATTAAAGATAGGCTAATTACCGCTGCTTCTTAGGCTGGCTTTTGCAGCACAGATAAGAGGATAATCCTGGGAAGAAAGGCAGAGATCGAAGTAGTCCCCGGTAGCCTGGGCCCTTCCTGCCTGATTGGACTAGGAAACAAATGCAGCAGCAGCCCCACATGCTGTCACTGCATCTTTAAAGAGGACTGGTAACCAGAGTATAGAATATTCAAGTAGGCCGCACTTCAGCAGGAGGAAGCTCGCGCCACGTACTTGAGGACGTCGGTCATTGCTTGTTAGTCTGATGGTTCCTGAAGCTGCTGTGAAGCTGCCAGTGCAGTTCTGTTTGGATCATCGGCTCGTAGAAGTTATACTCTGAAGGGCACCAGTCACATCATTTCCATGCGGGTGATTCGCCATCTACGCTCTAAATTTAAACCCTCAGCACATCTGCAACACCTACATGTAAAACAATCACATTTACAGTTTGTCTCAAACTCGCATGACTGAAAGGTTGCGTGACCCTCCTATCATTGACGTGATTCTAACCCATATTTTGTCATGGGAAGTTGGCCATTAGCACTTGCTGGGTTGTCCCCATATGCTTGGACTCCACAGATCTATAATTCAAGGGTGGCAGATGTCTCCATGCATTATTCATAAGTGCTGTTCTATGCCGGGCTCACAAGCGAGCCAGCGGCAGAACCATCGCCGTGGTCCCTGCATATAGAGGGTCTCTTCTATGCTGACCCATGAGTGCGTCTCCTCTCAAACCGCATCCTGCTTAATGTGCCACTGCAGCCTCGCATCTCAAAGCAGCAAACTGTCAGCGTCCTGGTGTGGGCTTCTCTTCTCACCTGATGGAGAAGGGAACTTTGCTCCACATGGTTTACAGTGATGTAATTTCTTTAGCAGGTATGCAATGGATCTGCAAGTAGTTATTTAATTCTCAATCGCACTTAATACTTGCCCCTTTAGAAAAAAGAAACTAATTCCCCAAATATTTTTTCCACCTCTTATCAGCAGTTTACATTAAAAATATGTTTAGAAAGAAAGTGGCTGTGGCTGATCCTGCATCACTGAATATTTTATAATGGTGTAAACTTTTGGGGAAGTATTGAGTGTCACGATTTCAAAAATAAAGATGAAACAAAACTATTATAAGCCGTTTGGACTTGACGCGATAAAAGAACCTTTATAGACGCAGGACATGCAGAGCAGGATATTTTTGCTTTGGAGCAGTGGAAGAGGTCAGACGTGTTTGTGTGTGTGTGATGTGTTGATGCTGTAAATCACACCTACATACCTGGAGGAGACAGCAGCAGTGTGTGCTGATAACCTCAAAGAGTGGAAGATAAAGCGCACATACACGGGCACCCAAGATCACAAGCTGCCGCCAGCGCCGAGCCTGGCCGGCGCTGAACCCGCAACCTGATACCTCCTCCGGAGTCCTGTGGAGGGGTAGAGTGGGTGGATGTGGGAGAAAGGCTTCCATAAAGTCTGTCCCGCCGGTCGGCAGTAACCTGAGCTCCCAGCAGACAGCCGCCGTGGTGCCTCGCAGTCAAGCACAAAAAGGTGTGTGTGCGCGTGTGCGGGTGTGTGTGCGCACGTGTATGTGCTGCCCTTTGACATGTTGCCGCACGCTTGGGATCAGCCGTATGCTCACATAAACCCATGTGCCTAGAATTTGTCACTAGCTTCTGGGATTTCCTCCACCCTTCAGTCACATCGGCCATGAAAAGAGCAAGGTCATGGAAAGGGTGAGGAGCCAAGACATATTTCTGACACTTAAAGCAGAGCTGCCGCTTTCTCCTCTAATCAGAATCGCTTGTAGTGATTGAAGGGAAGTGACTGATTCCTCTGAAAGGCAAAAAGGTGCCTCTGCCTGTAGTTCCCCTCCAAAATGTCTGTCCTTCTTTGGATCCACACATTTCAGACACAGGTACCCAAAACGTCTTGTTGTTGGGAACCAAAATTAGGACGAAGGGTGAGAATGCTTTTGTCTGTCAGTGAGTGAGGATAGGTGAGCCACTGCCAAGCCATGACTCTTCCTGGGATATTGACAGGTTAGAACCTGAGGGCTCCTGCAGGATAGGAACACACTGCCAGAGGCTTGGTTACCACCACCGCCTGCCTGCCTCCAAGGGAGGGAGGGATGTAAGGGGAAGAGAGGGATTAAAAGAGGGAAAGAAGATGGAGAGAATGAATCATGGCAAGAATGTGAGAGTTCTTCCTCGAAATGGCGAGGGGGCTCATGGGAAGGTTATAATGGGGTTGAGATGGGCGATGAGCAGCATGTTAATAAGAATATTCTGTCACTGCCGCCATGCAACTGGACCATGCACGAAATACACAGAACAAATATTGATTTAAAAGCCGGTAGTCTATTTGTTCACGTCAGAACACCTGCATACACACAAGTTATCAAGTACTTGATAAAAACTGAAAACTTAATCGCACATTGGTGTTTGCATGTCCTTCTGAGGTCCAATGATGCGGTCTCTCAACCCAAAATCCTGTTGTTGTCCATGTCCGTGTTGGATTTTCTTGCTTTTTAACTCGATTGTGACTCGATGTTACATGAACCAATGAGTCACACAATGGCGTCTTTATTTTGCCAGGCAGCCTCGGCTTCGGTTGGTATGTAAGGGCAGAATTTTTCCCTCACTTCTCTTACGTTGTAACTTTTTCCTTTTGTTTCTTTAACATAGTGCTTGCTATCAAGTTTAGTTTTAAATTATTCATACGGAGTCCATGAGCATTTCTTGTTGCTTCACCATCGTTGTGGCGCACCACTCGGCTGCTTTCACTCAGCAAGGAGCCAAGTGTATGTGATCTGTGGTTGAGGGTCATTTACCATGGTAACGGTGGACCAGGTCAGGAGGTGATTGGCTTAGCTGCGGAGGGTGCTGGCGGCTGTTTGTTGATTCTCTGATAGGGATGACCTGCCACTGACCTCCACACAAATCAATACTCTCTCCTTAAACTTTCATTTGTCCTTGTTTGTTTGTGCTCAGGACTGTTTGGGTTGAATTTAAGTCAAAAACATGGTATACCGTCCAAGAATAAGAAGCACATTCATTTCCAGTCAAGCGTTATTGTTTCTTTTTAAGAGAATGACCTTTATCACTCTTCAATAAGAAAAAAAATCTGGGTTGAAAGAAGCCAACACAGGAAAGCCTTCCAAAAAGAGGCTTCCTGTCTCTTCACCTGACACACATTGCGCTTTGGTGTCTTTCTGTCTCTCACCCCCCTCACTTTCACTGCCAATAGTCCCCGGTGTGTCTTTTGAGGTTGCTGTGCACCTCTGCACACCACTAGGGCAATACGATTTTCTCTTTTTACTGCTTACATTTCCCCACTTTGGGGTCACCCCTTCCATCAGCCCACGCCAGGAATCACCTCACTGAAAGTCACTGTGGTTGTTGAGTAGGTGGTGTCATTGGAACGTTGCTGTCGTAATGACACGTATTTCCCAGCACTGACAGGTTCAAATGCAGTGTAAGCCTGCAAGCATTCTCATTAATGTGTGTAGGACTCAAATCCATCTTCCTCGTTGTCATAGCCGTGCTAGAATTTCTCAGTAAGTTTCAGGTATGTACAAGACAGGTACTGCAGTCACAGTAATTCCTCCCCATTTGAGTCATTGTTGTTTGGTTAGCCAGGTGAATTTCAAGGTTTCTCTTAAAGGTTTCATGACTGTAATGTGGTATGACCAAGAATGTAGAGGGTATCTGTTCAAGAAGCAGCTTCATGCTTCTCCCCAGCGCTTTGGCGGAGTCGGGGCCCCCTACGCTGGGATTTTAACCCCATGTAGGGGGATTTTTCTGGTGTTTTTCTCGATACAACGTCACTGGCAATGGCAGTCCACCCTTACTGGCAACACATCGCAAGACATCTCTGAGATGAAACTCTCTTTCTTGTTCTAGATGAAGTGATCTGTGAATCCTATTTTAGTGTGAAACCAGTCTGTTCCCTTTAAGGCGTTCTTCAACAACAAATACTTGGCTATGTTAAAAATATAATGAGATAATTGATACATGAGGTACATTCAAGGAGCAGCTGTCAGGAACCTTGTGGAACACATGACTTGCACCGTGCTATGTACCACTTCTACGTGGCATATTTGTTTTTGTTTGAGAATTTGTTATACTCATGGCTCATGATGTACTTGGGTTCTTGCGTGTGCATCTTTAATATTTTATTTATAATTGGTCCAGATTTTGGCTATTGGCTACGTTTGCGTGGCACTTGCAGCAGCACAGGAAAAGCGTCAAAGCGCTCCAAACTAACTGCAAGCAGATGTCTGAGGCGACCGGCCAGCGGCTTTTCGCTATGGAACAAGAGTGTCAGATGGGGAAGTTGATTTCCTTCTGACTGTTTTGCTGCTTGTCTGAAGCGTTTATCTTCCCGTAGCGTTGTCAATTCCACCTGTGTCAGCTGTTGACAGATAAGACCCCTCAGAGGCAACCAGGATTAAGAGGAACCGGAAACTGGTTGGTGAAAATTCCTTACATTGGTATCAACGACGCCTTTTCTGTTTGGCTCAAGAAATTGTTTTTGTGTTTTGCTGACATAACGTGGTGTACAGTCACATTTCTCTTCGACCTCTCCTTCCCTTTGAAGCTCTCCATCGTGGGAGATGGAGATGGCCTGCTTTCTATGCCTGGGAGCTTTGCCTGCCCTCCTCCGCTTCACTGCCCCCTGACTTTCTCTCACATATACAGTACAGACACACACTTGAGAGTGCGCACACACACACACACTTATTCATTCATGCACGGCAATCGCACACAGTGCATGAACCCGCATGACGAGCCGCACACTGCTAATGCTGTGTGTGCTCTTCAGCTGAGCCTGCAGTCTTCCGGGGCTGCCAAAGTCGCCGCTGTCATGGACTGTGGTCTCTTTGCCAGTGGCAGGTCCCCTAACGCTGGTCACTCAACAGCACCAACCCTCTAACTCCTGCGGTGACAAGTGTTCCGTTATTTCAACTGTCTGACCTCCCTGGTTCAGGACAATGATTGTATGTAAACAAAAAGTTTGTGGAAATAGTGTCAAACTCACACAAGATAATAATCCATAAAGGCTCTGTCATTTCCAGATTGTGGTGACGCCATGGTGACGTTGCCACGGTGTCTCGACCCCTCATGTGTTTATTAGAGTCTGTGTGAGGTTAATGGGCCTCGGCACTGCAGGGCCCCAGCGTATGAACCGTGTCATTTTCATATGCGTCACATCATCAGTGACCCTCTGTGCCAAAGGTTACGCAATAATTCATTCAGATTTCTCTGGTGGGTCGGCTGACCCACTGCATATATATTTGTGGCAGGAAAAACACTGTCAATGTTTTGTTAGAGTTATGTTTCTTTACTGTTTCAAGGTGAATCGGCAAAGCCGTGGGCAAGAGCAGCTTTTGGCAGGCTGTTAGTCTTATCGTCACACATACAAACACACTCTCTCCCCTCTGACCCAGGCCATTTCCTGCCCCTGGCTGATCTATTGGCTGATGCTTGGGCTGTCAATGGACAGGGGGAACGAGTCGGCTGAAGAAAGTGCACGAAGATGCTGGAGTTCCGTCCCGTCCAATCAATACATGTCTTGTATCAGTGAGCGGCACCCTTTTGCTGACCTTGCTATGCTAGTGCGGTTGAGGTTAATTCTTTTCGGATGGGGTATGAACATATGAGCGGATGACTTCCAGCAAGTATGAGGTGGTACACCGGTTCAGGTTGGACTCCAGTGTTTGTTTCACATCAATATTTATTGGTTTTACGTCAGTATAGAAGAGTCACAACACTGATCTCGTTGTAGGTGAACGTACTGAAAGTCCAAGTTTGGAGTTGTTTTTTTTAACTCTTTATGGATCGGAACAAATTAAACAATGCATGGCTCTTGTATTTTAGCACAATGCAATGCATCATGTATATAGCAAGTGTCGTGTGGGGCTACGTCTGTATTGTAGCTTCGCTTGAGATTAAAATATCTCATGAAATGGTTATTTGTCGACATCACCAATAGCTTAATGATAAGGATTTGGTGCTGTGGCCTGGATTTCGTGAGTTTTCCTTTTTCCATGAGCCTACAAAAATGTCATTTTCGAATCTTGAGTCGTGGATTTTAACAATCTGGTTTGATTATATACTGTGTTTTATATGATGATCTGAAGTGGATTTTTGTTGGTTCCCAAATGTCAGTGTGAGGAATTTATTAAACGTCTGTTGTTCATTGTTGATCATTGAACGCTTCCTATTGGTAGCCTAGCTTTAAATGATCCTTAAATTGTAAAGAAAAAAAGCAGAAAAAGAATCACCTAAGTTTGAAACTCAAAGTTTCGCACGGACCCATAGTGCTCATGGCAAAGATACAAAAAGTCTGTGGAATTGTGTGCCTGTCTGTGTGAGACCAACGTTGAACTTGCCTTGACACAAGTTTGCTAGTTGGAATCAGCCTTGCGTGTTGTTGGTCTGTGCTGATAGATGCTGCTGCTCATGGGCTTAGCGGGGCTGCGGGTGTTATCCGCCGCCGGCACTAATTGAACCCTGCCGCTGAAGTAAGGGTGGTGGGGGGTGGGAGGGCTGTCAATGAGGGAGAAGAAAAAAAAGGAAAAAAAAAATAGCGTGGTGAGGGCGAAGTGCCCCTGGGGGGTTGGGTCCCTGCCTGCCTTTCCTTCACTAGCTCCTTCCCCCTCCCGCCCGTCTAAATAGCCGTGCCGGCGCTCCAGGGCTTCCTGCGCCTTATCTGCTGATAATTGGGCACTGGAGCTCCACAGCTCGCTTATGAAATATAGATTCCTGACGGAGGGGAAGGAGGGTGGGGGGGGGATAAGGTTGAGGAGGAAGTGTGCAGGCGTAGAGAGAGCCCAGTTTGTAGTGTTGTGGCCTGTGCGGTGTTGCTCTGGCACGTTTCGCAAACAAACCTTGAATAGGCAGTTTGAAGTGTACATGGGAATCACATGGGAATGACTGGGATGATATGCACTCGGCCTGTTTTCAATGGTGATGACTAAGATGTGCGATTGTCTTCTGTAAGTCACAAGTCTGATTAGACTTCTCGGTCTTTTTGTTTTGTTTTTCTGGTCATAAATATTTGCCTTTTATTTCGGGACTTTGCAAACCAGAGGAGAGTCATATACTAGTCAATACTAAGACTTGTTGGCTGATTGTTTTTGTGTGGGGGAATAAAGAGAAGGGGAAAGCAATATTGGAAAGTGAAGGTGAACCTTCATTTTAGCCTCATTGAATTGTGTTTATGAAACTGGATCAATATTATGACTTATATAGTCTTATCTTCATTCTCAGGTTCTTAAAACATTAGAAAGTAAGTTCCCAAACAGAGGGATTTATAGTATTTGTAGTATTTAAATCAGATTTACTCTCAAGTCAGGTGATTGAGGAATGATAGTTTTTTAAAATGGATCAGTGTTAGGCATGCCCCGATTCAAGTGAGTCAAGTTCGAAGATCCCAAATAACCGCCTGTGTCACGGACACATCAAAATCTGTAAAATGCTCCTTTTGCTCAGCCCCATTATGGAGCTCTTAATTCTGAGGGTGAAAGCTTCTGTTTAATGTGGCGATGATTTCCTGGGAAAGGCAAGACTGCCCCCATACATAAAGCTAAACTCCACATATTTCCAGTTCATGGTGAGTTTTCATACAAGAAATGGTGCCAGCGCATAGCCTGAATTACTTAGGTGTTGTGTCTTGATGAGCGCAAGTTATGAATCTCACTATTCCTCTGTGTATGAATGGAACCGGATGTTGTTTTCCTGCAGCAAGAGGAAGATCCTATCTGCAGTCTCACCGGGGAGAGCTATTAGATCTCAACACAGAGACAAATCCCACAGAGGGAAAGACTCTGGGTGCTCATCACAGCAAGAATTAATTTCATCCGAGGCTAATTTTGCGTGTAACTTTGAGCAATATTGTTCCTTAAAAATGTCCTAATCTTTTTTTAGACCGCTGGAATTTATTCAAAAAAAGGGAAATGGATCAGATGAAGAAGATCATGCCACCCTGATGGATTGTGTTATTAAAATGAGACATCATCAATTATTACCATTTAAGGACATTTTAATTGCGTGGTTTTATTAATGCTAACAAGACTAAACACTTTAGCATGATTCAACACTCAATCAAAATATTGAACGTACAAAAAAAACTGAGATAGCAGTGTGGCGATAAATGATGAACAGAGAAATCACTCAACAAAAAAGCTGCCCTATGAATCTTCTGCTTTCCTCTTTACACCCATCAAATCGCTATTAGAGAGGGGACGACTGCTCAGTCGCCAACATGTCTGTGGAAACAGTTGCAACTGATCGTTGAAAATGGAGGTCACGAAAGAACAAGAGTAACAGACGTCCAACATTCCAAAAGCAGATATTTATCAGTCACATTTAAAAGTCAAACATGTAACTGACCAAGGCCACATTTGTCATTTGAAAACCCCCCCTGAAGTTCTCCCTTTGCTCTGGCTGTTGTTATCCTCATCGAAGACAAGTATTGTTGTATTCCTTTTCTTTTGTGGTTCATCAATAGCAGTGATCATATCATGGAACATTTCTCAATGAGTATGTCAGACGGTCCAACAGTTGCTTTCCTCTCCCTGTCTGAGCGAGTAAAAGCTGAAACCTCATCCGTGAGACATTCGCCAAATCTGTGCAATCTGTCGCCAAGAAAGAAAATAGACAGCATCTTTGTGAACTTGATCCAAAGTACAGATGAGGGATAACAAATTGGTCTTGGCATTGTCATGTTGGTTGCTTTGTTTCCCTTGGACCACTGGAGCCCGACTGGTCAATAGCAATTGCGATTCCCAGTGCTCCAGCCCAGACAAATTCATTTCAATTACAATTAGCACGGAGACCCGACGGCTGATTTATGGCCTTGTTTTCGTACGTGTGTGTTCCTCGCTGTATTAATCAACTCCACGTTAGCCGGCGTGCGTCTCACTTCATCTACCTGCCAAGTTAGTCACCCTGCCAGAAATCACTGGGTCGCCCCCTCTCTTTCTTGGGAACACATACATTAACTTAAAGCAGATGTACAGCGGAATCTGCTGCAGAATATGTTGAGCTACATACAGAACCTTTTTTTTTCTCAAGGATTTTACCGTTTAATGTTAAGTAAATGTACTCTACTGTTGTTTTTCCATGTCTCAACATGCTATATTGTTACTTTTTGTCTTATTAATTCTTCATAATTCAATGTCTTGTTGATTATTGATGTTGATGTTATCATCCTGTTCTATGTTCTGCCGGTCTTTATAATGCATTGAAAGGTTCTTTTGCACTTTCCAAGTGGACAGGTTAAGTTACAGGATGCAGAGATAAAGATGGTGAGGGATTTGAAGTACTTAGGCTCAACGACGGTCCGGGGCACTGGAGAGTGTGAGAAAGAGGTGAAGAAGCGGGTGCAGGCAGGATGGAATCATTGGGGAAAAGTGTCATGTGTGACAAAAGGGTGTCAGCAAAGATGAAAGGGGAAGTGTCCAAAACGGTGGTGAGGCCAGCAATGTTGTATGGTTTGGAAACAGTGGAGCAGAGGAGAAGACAGGAGGCAGAGCTGGAGGTAGTAGGGATGAAGATGCTGAGGTTCTCTCTGGGAGTGAGCAGGATGGATAGGATCAGGAAGCAGTAGATCATAGGGACAGCACATGTGCTCAGGTGTTTAGGAGACCAAGTCAGAGAGGCTAGACTGAGATGGTTTGGACATGTACAGAGGAGAGAGTACATTGCCAGTACATTGGTAGGAAGATGTTGAGGTTGGAACTGCCTGGCAGAAGGTGGAGAGGAAGGACAAAGAGGAGATTTATGGATGTGGTGAAGGAGGACATGAGGTTTGTAGGTTTGAGAGAAGAGGAAGCAGAGGACAGGGTGAGATGGAACAAGATGATCCACTGTGGCTGCAGGGAGAAGCCAAAAGAAAAAAATGAAATCAAAAAATTGAATGACTAGCTTAGTTTGCCAATGTCAAAGTATTCGCATTTATATGGGTGAGTGATGATGTGACTACTGTGTTGTTACTAGCAGATAATTTGCTGAATAAAGTGAACACTTTTACACTGTGTTATTGCGTTTTGTCTTTAAACATGAAAAGCGCTTTTCTCGTCCTTTGACTGGCATTTGGTAACCATCGGGCTGGCATCAAGATGGCTATTTTGGGCAGTCTGAGACAGCGCTGTGTCTTTTCACTCCTCCTGTGCTGAATCAGAAACTGACTCATCCTGGTCCAGATGTTTCCACCAGGACAACATATTAATCCCTGATAACTCCAGTTCGTGTTGTTTATACGGACGGAACTTTCTGAGAGCTCCATTCCCATTCACTTCTCCTTTCAGAGATTTGGCTAGTGTTTCAGTGGGAGATGACAGGGGAAATGGGGGCCCGGACAGCGGACAGCAGGGTCCTCAACATGCCAAAAAAAACAAAAGTTGTTGTGCTTTTCTGGTCAGACTAAACATCTTTCAAACAACATCCTGTGAGTTGCTCTTTTGATCTGGTGGGCGAACACATGTTATTCCCCATGTATGGTTCCCCGTGAAACTTCCGCTCATCTCTTCGTCTAAGTGGTCAGTGGTGCAACCTGACATGCTGGGTTCTGAGACTCTCTTGAGAGGAGTGGAGGCGTTGTGTTGATGGTGCAGATTGTTGTTTAATATCCCCCCAAACCCTTGATAAAGTTATCTGAAGGTTCCCATTTTATTTATCGTGATCTAAAATTAGTTCACCAAATTACCTTATGCCAAACATATCTAGTGGATTGTTTAAGATGCGCTCAGTTAACAACCCAAGCACAATACCTGTTCATTACGACTAAATGTGTTTTATCCATCATCCTCAATGTTCACATATGTCCAGTGTTTCGTCTTGGGAGGTAATTTCTTCACCTGACCTCCTTTCTTCCTGGATCCTGAGTAATGAGGTCCAGTCTGTCTGTTTTGTACGCAGGAAGTGAGGACTCCCTGTATACAAACAAAAGTTGTTGGGTGAGCGAAGCAGAGAGGAGATTTAAGACTCCCAAAAACAAGTTCTTGGGTGAGCAGACGCTGGAGGAAGTGGGCGGAAATAAGAAATCTGTGTTGTCAATCTATCTATTGATGCTATCTGCCCAAAGCGGCTAACGGTGTTTTGGGATTTAAGTGATGGTTAGTGAATATTTAAATCGTACACTGTTGATTTTATGTTTCAAAATGCTGATGTGTTGCTTTATGATTGGAACATGTTGGAGTTAGTTGCTAACTATTATGGTTTTTCCATGTGGCCCAGACAAATTGACATGTGGTTGAAATAAGAGGGAAATGTCCAATAGGAGGTCTAGTACAAAAAATGGAATAATATAAACATCAATATATCTGAACACTGATCTTCTTTGTACTTAAGACCGCTGTCATTGAGTTCATGCATGTGACATTTATATGTTAGTCACTGTTAAAATAATACACTTATGTTTCCTGCTACTCTCACATTCTCATTCAAGAACACAGGAGCCTGCACACATACATGCACGCACGCACGCACTCACACACTATCCTGAGAGGATGAGGGAGTGCTGTATTGGGTTTTCTTCAGGAAGTGCGGCTCCACCAAAGCTCTGGTCAGATGAAAGGCGAAGAGCCGCATCGATCGGCGCAGAACAGTGGAGTAGGGGGAGGCGGCTGTAGAGCAAGCGGCGCTCTGTGTGTCGGTGGGGGGGGCCGGGGAGAGGAAGGGCAGATCCTGTGGTGTGTTGCCTGATGTGGAGCTGCCAGCCAGGCGAGGAGCAAAAGGCCAGAGGGGCATGGAGAGACAGAGAGGGAGGTGCACAGGAGCTGTCGCCCGCTCCTCGCCCGTAACCCCCTGTCTCTTTGGCGCAGCACAACTTTCCACACACACACGTGCACATGCATTGCGTACACACACACACACCAATCTCCTACTGCTGAAATATATCTGTAATATCTGTGATCTTATGTTGCTTTACTATGTTTTAAGACTACAAATGACAATGTTATCCTCTCAGTCAAGTTTGCTTTAATGTGTGACTAAAATAGACTTTTGGTTGTCTGTACACTGGTGACTTGTCTCCGGATGCAACCGTTGGAACACGCCTTGGTTTTCACTGCTATTTGGTTGTCAGTTGTTTGAGTGTATAAGAGTTTAGTCTCATACTAAGAATGATGGTTGCACAGTTTCTAGAATGGAAAGTAGCACCATAAGAAAGACTCATTACAATGATGGACATATCAAATATTAAAATTCACTTGGGTTTCAGGTATCTTAAATATTCCCTGGGTTTCTTATGGGTCTCTGAGGGATCAGCATGCAACTGCCCGGACATGGGTGTGCCTGACGGTCAGCGCTCTCTGCCCCAAGGGAGAGATCGTCCAGGGCGGCCTGCTAATTGAAATGTGTTGGCGACTCATCGACGTCTCGTCTGCAGTTTCAGGCTATTTCGAACCGCACTGCTGATTGCTGGTTTCACATCACACAGAAGAGAAAAATCAATAGTGGCTGTGTGAGCTCCAACTGCTTCTTTACAAGCAGGCATTTGTGTTTTGCTGGCCAAGATTTTGTGTTGATCATGTCCTGGTTTGTCTTCTGATATTAGTTGCTCTGTTAGCCAGTTGTTCCATTGTGAGTCAAAGATAACTTATTGAGCTTCCTTCTTTTTCTGACATTTATTCGCCTGAATTTCAAATGACTCCAATTCAGTGTGTTAAACCCAAAAGCTCATTTGGTTTATAATAACCTTACTTTGTTGTACCGCAGTGGTGTACAGCATTTTACTTCAATAGTCAGTAGTGAGGGTGTTGACACACTTTTGGAGGGCTAGTTCTTAATCCTCAAAAAGCAAGTTGATCTTGGGAAAACGTTATTGACTGCCGCCTTATGAAAGGAGAAGACTTTAGATCAAGAGAAAAATGTGTTTAGAGGAAAGGATAAATTCCTATCAACTTGGAAGTAGTGTTTATAGATGTACCCAGTCTGGGATGACTCAGTGAAACTCACAAGTCATGTACGTCCCTTTTGAATTTCATCAGTTTGATTGGCTCAGAGATCTGGAGAGCTAATGTAGCCTGCTATAGTGGGCGCTGGTTGTTAGAGCCGCTGCCCTTCAAACACTCTCCTTTGAAAAATGGATTGCCGAAAAGATAAGAAATAATTTATGTTCCTATCACTGCCTCACACAAATATGGTTGGGAATACTGTGCCAATAACTCCCACAAACTCAGCAAGGCAGCGTGCCTTTTACTACACAAATTATTAACGCCACATGGGAGTGAGGAAGGACGCTGTGCTTTTTTTTAATGCCAGATAGACCTGACTCCCTGTGTCTGTTGAGAGTTTTGGTTTATCACAAGGTTTTGTTATCAACGATGGAGGTGCAAATAGTCTAAGAAAGTTAGTCGGGCCCGTGTGATGAAGTTTTATTTTTGCCTTAGTTAAAGCACGACTGTGTTTGTGTGTGTGTGTGTGCGTGTGCTTGCGTGCGTGTGTCGTAGGGGGAGGAAGAGGGACTAAAGGGGAGTGTTGAGGGAGGATACTTGGGGTCGGGTGTCCGCTCGCCTCTGTCGTCTGGCGTTGACAGCTACCGACGCTGGTCTAAAATGAGAATCCTCTTGGGCCGCTTGCCTGCCCATCCAGCAAGAAAATAAATCCCATGTGGAAGAGCCGCTGTGTGGGATCACAGACAGCCGCCTGACCCCCAAGATCCGCTGGGGGAGGCTCAGGGCGCCGGCACGACAGCATAACCCCTTCTCACCCCCCCTTCCAAAGTCTAATGTTACTCTGACTACTTGCCAACGCTGAAAATTCAAGAGTAAGAAGGCCATGTTTGCCCAACACCAGTTAGGTTTTTAAACAGACGTGAGTCCTCCGAAGGCCGAGGTTATGCTGCAGATTCAGCACTGTGAGGTCTCGCATATTGGAGCCAAAATAAATGGGAGTTTCAACTCACACCTGCGCAGAAGAAATGTGGTTCCTGCTTCTTCCTGCGCACACACTAAGCTAGTTTGCTCTCCACTACACTGCCGGAGACAACCAGCAGATGGCAGTATGGCCAGTCCATGTGTAGGCCTAGCTAGGCCATTGCCTACTAATTCAGGTGAAAATAATTGTACTTTGGCAATGTTTTGGGGGTTCTGCTCCAATTCAATTTCAAATGTTGCAGTAGTATCGCTGTAGCGCTTGCTAATATTCCAATACTTTTGCTTTGTTGAACAGTGTCAGTGTGATCAAATATATTCATGGGGCACTAAACCCATTTTTGCCAAATTCACTGTGTGGTCAGTAGCTTAGGAGCTGGTACACTTTTCACAGGGATTAAACACATCGCCCCATCATTTTCTATTAGCATCAAACAGTCTTTGTCATCAACAGTGTGGCCTCTTCAAGCCATGTTTCCTGGGACTATTCCTGAGAGTATTGCTTTATCATTGTAAGAGTAGTGCATCAGCTGTGGATCATGTCTAACGCATGAAGTTGCAGAAACATTTGTGATGGAAATGTGTCATCGTGTTGCCCAGTCAGTTGCATACGGGCCTTCATAGCACTCGTGTTGTGTGCTCTTGTCCAACTCTTGGAAGAGTACAAGGCACAGTGATGTGTGATGGCTTCTTCTTCTTCTTCTTGTGATGCAATAGCAAAGATAAGAATATGGTTTGTAAGAGAGGAGGAGACTGCAGCTGGCTCATGGAGGTTCATTCACAAACATACTCGACAAAAACACACGGCCATAAGTTGGCCCTCTTCACTTCCCCCTTCCTTTTATCAATTCCACTTTGTGTGTTCGGGAACTCAGTTCTGAGCAGAATCCTTAAGAGGAATTTACACTGGGCTTTAAATAGTTAATTAGGCTGCCCTCGCCGTGTCTCCGGTGGTGTCTGGATGCTGACAGGGGGAGAGACGGAGACGCTTCTGTCTTCTTTTTCTTTTTCCAGCGCGGCCAGGCCTATATATTTTGCAGCTCATGTCTCAGAGACTGGCTCCAAGCGCTGGGGGTGGGCTCTCTCTCCCTCTGATGATTTTCCAGTGAGTATTTGTCAGGTCAGACTGTGCACCGCCCGGCGGTCTCCGCTCCTCTCCCCGGGTTATTTATTACTTCTCTCCCCCGCCGGCAGTGCTGCGGCTCCGGGGCCGCTGCCAACGACGGCGCAGAGGCGGGGGCCGTGCAAGGGAGTTTAGTGAGGGACGAAGATGAAGGCACGCGGAGGAAACGCTCAATTTCAGCCCTTTTGGCTGTGTGACCGGATAAATAGTTTGAGTGAATGCTTGTATGACTGCTAAACGTATACAGTGATGAGGTCAGTTTTTATTGGTCAATGTCAGAGCGCGTACTGTACACATTCGTCTGGAGGTGGTCATTTAGTGTGAATAAAGTGGGCTGTACCTTCATTGACGATTCCGTGCAACATAATAAGTTCACTTTATGTTTTAAGTTCACCTTTTAAACAAAAATAACATTTAAAGAGACACTTTTTTTTCTTGTTTTTTTGTACTATTTTAAGTCCGTGTCAATGTGCTGATACATTTGTAAGCTATGAGTCATTAAAAGCATAAACAAAAACTCACCTTTATTGGTGAACAGGAAAGGTTGTCGATTTCGTGGCAGCTCAACGCAAGAGGATTTGTGTCTAGGTTCTGAACACGTGGTTCTCAAGGTTGAGAAGGAGAGAGCTATCTTTGTGCACAACAGGATGGTTGGATGAAAGATTATTTACAAGCACAATAATTCTGGCTTGTCTCTTGAAAAACGTAATGGTTACTCTTTACACTAGCAGTCTTTATTGTGCCATGGTTATTACTTACTAAATCTTACTTTTCAGTTTTAGTTAAACTTAAAAAGCTGATGATTTTCATTTGCTATGTCTTGGTTTCATTTGTAAGAATGAAATCGATAGATTACCTAGTCTCTGACGTTTTTGCAACTTGATAAAAGTGTGACATAAAAGCTAATGTGTTCATGTCAGGTTTGTGTAGGTGTCAAGGTGTTAGAAGCTAAAGAAGCCAAGGCTATGTTACCTTGCCTGTAAACGTGAAAGGGTTATTCTACAATAAAAAAAAAAAAAAAATGCCAAAAGTCTCTGTGATGGAAAGTGTGTCTCTCGAACCTTTGACAAAGTGTTTCCATTCTGTAATTGTGGGGAATCCCTCTGTGATACGATGAGTCAAAACTTGGGAGTGGGTGTACGTGTGGGCAGGGTGGTCCCCTTCATGACTAGTTTCATCTGGGCTCTTCCAGTGTAACCCAACCCATTTATAAACAAGGTTTCCACCGAGACATTTAGATTGTTGCGCTGTAAAGGAGAGAAAAAAGTTCTCCTCTGCGCTTTAGTGTCTAAAAATAAATGAGCAAAAGTCATCTTAAATGTCACCAAGTCATTTTTGTCTGCTTTAAAGTACAGGCACATCATTGGTTCTTATGGTAAGATATACTGATGTGATGATCTGTTGCCTGCCATCTTTCAGCCATATTTCATTTGTATTTTCACTCTGCTGTCATTTAGGAACCTTTTTATGCATATAGTTTTTTTACTCACTTCAGCTGTGTAATATGGCTAATATGTTGGATATGTACGGGCAACATAACTCAGATGGTGGTCAGCCTGTGACTAAGTGGTGGCCGGTTCCATCCCTGCAAAACGCATACCCTGATGGTCAGTGTGTGAAGGGGGATAAGCATGGAAGGGGCTATACAAGTAAGAGAACTGTGTAGGCTCCAGAGCACATTCTGACAGGTGCACGTGGTGTTATCTCACCCCTCGTGTTGCACCACCTGAAACTTTTGAACACAGAACGTTCAACTGATGTTCTATACGGAATTTTCTGTCTGAATTAACTAATACATGGTTCTGTAAGTGCTGCAGCTGTGTGTGTGAAGTCGGTGTGTATTCATGATTCACTACCTGTTTTATTCCTCTACATTCCCCTCAGACATTACAACCTTTCTGTTCCAAAAAGGACGCCTGCCAAACTCAAGTCCGTCATCGTTGAGATCGCCGGCGTGTGTTTTTGTAAATGTCTGCCGTGTGTTTAGCCTGCTCAGTTCTGGCTGCCGTCTCTGGCCGGGCTGTGGTCTCTGGCCTTCCCGTGCACCACTTCCGCCCTGCGGTGTGGCGAGCCTCCTTCCTGTGTGTGTCAGAGGCAGTTTGGCCTGATTTATAGGCCCCTGACACACGGCACTCTGGACCCCACTTCTGTTGCTGGAATGGCTATTCCATGTGTTGGTGGTAGATCCACCTGGGTGGTTCTCCACTGATGGGGGTCAGATGTGGTCCTGCTTGCGAGCTCCAGGAGCTCAGGAGAACATTTCCTGTCGACGGTGTGGAGAGATGGTGTTTTCTCCAAACCTGTCTGGTTTAGGAAACGTTTAACAGAAGCTTTGAAGATGTCTCGCTAATGCGTTGTAGCTTCTTTTTCTACCTTCTGACCTGAATCAAACTTTGTCAGACCACAAGATTGTAACTCACTCATTGGTGTTTTCCCAGTCAAGGTCTGCAAACACGAATTAACTTAAGAATTTACGTCAAAAATGTCATGTAAAAATATGATAGTGAGTGTACATATTTTTAACGTATTGAGTAGTATAAGTGGAGTGCAATTGTTGATGAAACGTATTTGTATTTTATTAGTAACTAATGTTTTGTTAGATGGTAAAGGATGACCAACACAATTGATTTAAGAACGTAATAGTCACTGATAAGTGCCCTGTTGTTGTCCCTCGCAGCCCCCTTGTTCTCCCTGGCTCTGACCGAGTCTCCTCTTTAAATGGGCCAAGTTGTGAAGCAGCAGAGAGTGCAAATCTTGTTTGGTCTGTGTCTGTGAACTTCAGTGGGACCTGAGCGACACGCACGGATGTTAAAAACGACTCGGTCCAAACTTCAGCGTTGCCTAAACACAAAGCACGGACGCACCGACCTGGCACGTCAGGGGTGTTTGATCATGTTTAATATCTATAAACTCATATCTATAAGTTATTGTTCCATAAAGTTGCGCGTCCTCGTCAGTAAAATCACGAGAAAAAAAAATGAAGTCTGTGTCGATTTGGGGCGCTTCGTGGTTAAAAGTGTAGAATTCTATTTTAAGAAAGCTCGTCTTATTTCCCGAAAGGCGGAGAAATAACAAGCTGGATGTGCTGCTGCTGAAGGTAATGATCACCACAGGTTGTCTGCCATAATGTCCGGAGCTCGGGGCGGCCCAGCAGGTCGGGTATTAACAGAGAGCGTGATTAAATGTGGGAGGTAGACGCTGTGAGGCTGCCGGGGAGCGCAGCAGCTCTGAGCTGCGAACTACTGTGAATGGGATTCTACCCGGCAACTTCAGCAGACCGCCGTCTCCCGGCGACACAGGGGCTCTGCGTAAAACCAAGCGACGCGTCTCAAAGTCTGGGTCAGCCCAGCTCGCAGGCGGAGAGGACGCTCTACTCGGATCGGGCGGGCAGTTTCTCACTTGTTACCGGCGCTCGGCTCCCACTAACATGCCTGCCATCAAGAAGGAGCGTCTGGATGGAGACGACATGGCACTGACCGCCTTCAACCAGTCCGAATATCTGGCCCCTTTAAATGCGACCGCGATCCCCGTGGTGACCCCGCACCCGCCGCCGTACGACCACATTTTCGCCCATCACCGCGCGTACTTGGGGCTCCACGACTCGGCGCTGCACCACCACCAGCACCTCCACCATCACACGGACGACTTGATGCTGGAGCGGTTTTCCTCCATCCCGGACTTTCAGCCTTTTTTTGACAACGGGGAGCCCTGCATCGAGGTGGAATGCGGGGAAAACAAGGCTTTGCTTTATATTAATAAACTGTGTCAAGGAAGTAAAGGACCCTCCATTAAGTACAAAGGCGAGTGGCTGACACCCAACGAGTTCCAGTTTGTTAGTGGACGGGAGACCGCCAAAGACTGGAAACGGAGTATAAGACACAAAGGTAAGAATATCACCGTCTTTCCGGACGGAGCCGGACTTTTAAGCGCACTTTCAGGAGTTTCGAAGAGAACGGGTTTCTCACGCCGGTGCGTAAAAGGCGACGTATGACAAGAGGCGCATGTACTGGACGAGCCTACCGAAGCTTTGAATTCGAGAAATGCTCGCGCAGCTTTTTGGAACGGAACCAGGGTGAAGCCATGGATACTTGGATAAACAACAACTTGATAAATAAATTACTTTAAAGAAATTAAGTCGTCTTACACTCACTTGATTGTTGTTGACACTTTTACGCACTGCATCTGTCACGTGTTAAAGGTGTCCCGAACTTAACATTTTCACTTTTTTGTGCCTATGTGAAGCTTTTTTAGTTTTTTAGTGATGCTTAATATGATCTGAATTTTCTTTCTTTCTGACTTATCTTTTTTTTATATGGAACTGTTGTGTTTACAATGTGTTCATTGGTGGACAGATGACAGGAACACGCTCAAGAGAATGCTTTATAAACATGCTGTTTATGAACATTTTTCCACCATTTAAAGAGAAAACACAAAGTTCTGGCAAGTGATGTCAACTCACTTTTCTCAAATGAACAAACAATTGCCCTATCTCATTAACTGCTTCATGGGTTGTCACACCATGCTTTGAAATCATACATGATAAGAACAATTCTGACCATCTCATCGCATATTGATCAATACTTTTCTACTTCAATGATACTGCTTGTTGTTCTCGTGAGTTTCTATTCAGAAAATATTTTAGCATATTTAACAGATTGGGATTTTTCCACTTTTTTTAACTATCACGACAACAATACATATCGATGATGACAAAGACAAAACACATGAAATGATATTGAACTTGATACGTAATTAAACATGTTTCCACGTTGAATGATGCCATAAAAATATTTATATGATGATGTTTCTGGAACATCATGATTCCAAAAACATCGTCTCACACGTGCAAGGTCAATGAGCCAGAGATGCTAAACATTTCTATGTGTTGGGGGGCGGGTGTCGCCCCCCCAGGACCAGAACTTGCACCCCAAATAATCTTTTAGCCTGATTCCTACAGACACATGACAGTCGGCTGCTGTCGCCCTCCCTCAGCACAGAAAGTTTGGGACATTCAGACTCAAGCACATGCAGTTATTGAGTTATTTTGACATTGTCCTGATGGCACCTGATGTCTGAAGATGAACCGAGGAGATATTCAATGAATGACCTCCAGCCTGACACTACTTCTTTTCTTTTCATTGCAGGGAAGAGTCTCAAGACTCTTATGTCCAAAGGAATCTTACAGGTGCATCCTCCCATTTGTGACTGTCCCGGCTGTCGAATTTCATCTCCAGTGGTAAGAGGCATTTCATCTTCTAGCTGAAGAATAAGTTCAGGGCAGCTACAATTATTTGTAGCTTCCACAAATTATTAACTTTTTTGCTGATGAAGGGGACTTTCTCATGAGGTGTTTTATAATGGAGGGGTATTTCAGAAAGAAGTGTTGAAGTACTACATTCTGTTAACAGTGATAGTGAGTGTTAGCTGAACTATGTTGTTGGGTATAAATAAGCCTGTGAGTTGTTGTTTAGCTTGACTGGTAGTCACTGTAGACTGAAGATTTTTAAATATGAATGCTACAAACACATTTTGAGAGCAGAATAAACTTTATTCATTATTGTTATGCACTTTGATACCGGATGTTGAGTGGAGCTACATTTATGAAATAAGCCACAGTGCAACGAAAGGTTGGACTACCCACATCCTAACATCAGAAGAGCCATCAAAATCAAGTCTTTATTGACAAGATAACTCCCACACAGTCATAACGCTACATATAGACTAGTCTTATTTTTCATGTGATCGTTTTAAATTCAAGAACTTCTGACTGACCAGCAGTGCTGAAACTCCAATTGATTTTGCAAATTTCAGCACAAGGGCTTGTGACGATGTGATTTCGCTACGGCAGTCTATGTCCACCTGCACTTTATTTACCGACAACTATTGGTTTCTTGCTCTCTTGCCATGTTATTTCTTATGACTATATTTTTTAACTACCATTTTGGTGTTGGTTTATTTTAGGAGTACCTCACAGCAGAGGAAATTCTAGACTCTTCCATCTATTAAATGAACCAGTTGGTGAATCTATGCATGTGTTGTGGTGTTGTGCGTCAGTCTGACCTTGGCGATGAAGACCCCACAGGCACACATGTCAACTTTGATGATAATTTTTCTCAGCATGAATATCAAATCCGTTTCTCAGCCTCTCACAGGGCGCCGGCTATCAAACAGCCTTTTGTGCATAGACATTGAGATGTCCACCGTGGCTGCCTGATGTCATGTGTCATTAGTCAGAGTCTTCCGTCTCAGTGAATCAGCTTCCTCACCTGACTGATGAACTTTTGCACGACTGCTTCTCCCCCCCGGGGCTTGGCCGGGGGCACAATGCCAAACCTTAAGGCCTTGCAGGTGTGCCATAATTACAGCATCACTGCTCCGAGTGCGTACGTGTGTCTCAGCTTTTAGTGAGCAGACTGCTGGCTCACAGTCACCAAATCTGTTCACACAGGTGCGTCGGGTCACGAGTGTGTGTTTTTTTATCACCACGGAGCGCATCTGTTGTCGCTCCCAAGCCCTAATCTTGAGGGAAGGTTGTAAGAGGCTTAGTGTGCCACTGAGCATGGCTACTGCTGATTATTGTGTGTGGCACACGAGGCCTCTGCGGTTGTATAAGCCGGAGGTGTTTGAGTGATACAGGTAAACTTGGTGACAGCCAAGAAAGAAGATCTTAGTCGCAGTCACGTTGGGGTCCAGCCAAATGGAATTACCTGAAAGCTTAGACAGCGGTTCTGCTTTCCAACAGTTGCTTGTTTGATGCCCCCCGATACGTAAATAAGACAGACGCACACACACGCATATCCACCTTATTCAACAATGATTCACACACTCAGTTGATGGATCTGATAGACCTTTCCCAAATCCAGAAACGAATAACTCCTTCATGCTTAATTTCCTGAACACAAACTTGTTGGTGTCAACTGTTTTTGGAACTTGGTAGCAAAGCAACTGTAGCTCGGGGTTGATTCAGGTGTGTGAGCATGCCCTGGATCAGATTATTATGCTGTGTTCAGAGCTTCAGTCTCAAATTTGCATGCATAATTGTCCAGACAAGTCCTGGCCCAGGAATGGACAGATCTTGAGATAGGATTGCTCCCGTCTGAATTTTATTAGATGAGGTTTGCAACTTTTAGTAAGTGGAACATAATAACCCTTATGCGTTGTCCCAATTTTAACTATGTATGTAGCCAGATGTAGAAGCATTGTGAATATAATTTAAAAATATAACATACATCTAATATATTTCAGTGCTGAAGTTGAGCAAGGCTAATGTGTGTGTGGACTAACATAACACATTTTTACGTTACAAATAACATAACAAAAAAGTGATTGTTTGGCTCTAACAATATAATATGACTTTTTTATTTATTTATTAAAACTCTACATGGCTACTTAAAGTGCAGAAGTGAAAGAACCAATGGGCGGATGTGCAACCTCGACGTGGACATGTGCTGGAAAATATTAGCGTTCGGTGTTCTCTGTGGCCCAGGCACCCACGGGATCAGTGCTTGTGTCCAAGCAGGGCAAGAACAACGCATGCTAATGTCTCCGTTTAGCATGTTTGTGTATGTATGTGATTGACTTTTGGCTTGTTGCTGCTTGTGCAGTTCAACTTCAATAACAGCCATGACGGCGTTGAGCTTTATTGACGTAAGCAGGGATATGAGAGCCTTGAGGTTGTTGTTATAGCCTCTTCTCCCTCCTTCTTCTCTTTTCCTCGTCTGGTGTTGAAGCCTCAACTGCCAAGTGAATACCACTGTGACGCTTTTACACACACACACGCACACACACACACACACACGAAGCAGTGAGGGTTAGCTGGAGGAGCGAAGGTAGCAGGACTTGCATGGCCTATATGGGCGTCTCTTTCCTCTGACTTCCCTCAAGGCATAGCAGCCACAACTCTTTACTACCCCCTCTTCCCATATGCACACGTGCACACACCGTATGCCTGGCTACTGACACAGATTGCCTCATGCAGACATATATTTTGCAAGTTTGACGGCTGAACTTTGAGTGATCTGGTTTGGCTACAGGCAGGAGGAAAAGGCAATCGTAAAAAACAGCGCAGCTGGTGAGAAGACATTTCACCTGCCGTTTTCACAGATCTCAGATGGTAATTTGCGGTGTCAGCAGTTCAGGAGCGACTCAGTGCAATCTGAACTGAATCTTCGTCACCTCCGACAGTTCAGCTATGTTCTCACTCTGCAATTAAAACAGCTTACGATTGATCGTTGATAATTAGCAGCCAAGGTGTGTCACCTTTCTTCTGCGCCGGCGGTTGCGTGACTAACTGTGTTTGGATGGCTTCTTTCACGTGGCAGGTTTAGCTGAAAGTTGTTAGATCCTGCAGTTTTTTTTTTTGGAACATGAAGAAATGAGGGGTAAACTATGTTTGGCAATTGTTTGAAATGCTCGGCAGTTGTGGTGTGAATGTGTGCATGCGAATGAGTGAGTGTGTGTGTGTGTGTGTGTGTGTGTGTCCTGTCATAAGAGAGGCTTCGTCTCCTCTGTTGTCTTAGCAGAACAAGTGAAGGTTGGCAGGAAATTACTGTCTCCATTAGAACCCCACCAAAACAGTCCCCTCTTTCACACTGGAATTTGAAATTTACTTAGTTTAGGGTAACACAAGTTGTTGAATGACTTTGCACTTGCCAAAGCGACTCCGCCGACTCTGGTGTATGTTCCTGTTCGAAGAAAATTTGCTATGTTGCTATAGTAACAACAGAATAGCCAGTGGCTCAGAAGCCTGTAGAACTTTGCTTGTGTTGAAGAACTTGTCTGTTGTTTCTGACAGCTTCTCACATTTCAAAATCAATATATCATGTGTTTTTTTTCCTACCACAGTGGAAATACAAAGTTAATCGTATTTCCTGTTTGTTTGCTAACCAAATGAATTATGCAGAGTTGTTTTTGCTTGTAAATCTTCTGATGCTGAGAAAGGCGTTGCAGAATTTTGGAGTGAAAGTTCTCAAACCTTTAGATGACTTCTTCACAATGTCTGTGATACATTATTTCACCTAATAATTTCCTTTTGTTATCGTGCTCATTCTGACTTCTGACTTGCCATTTGGAGATCGCTGTGCACGTCTTCTCAAATCAATCTTTTATTAGTTTACTTGTCTGAATTGGTTTGTGATCTTAGTGTTGTTTTCCCATCTGAGTAAGAGTGGCAACAGTGGCGTTTTTGTTTTCGTGTGAATGATAGCTGTGATGGTGGACTTTGATGAAATATCATAACTGCTTCATCAAAAGCGATAAAACATCTGCTTAAAAAGAGATGTACAGTTCTGTGCTCATGCTTAATTTGAGTTTGTATTTTAGTGCAGAAAATGTGTTCCTGTCTGTTATCAGGTAACACGTGTACGTATGCATCAGAGGATTGAAATAAATAGTCGGTCATCAGACTTATACACGGGAAAATGTGGGCGAGTGAGTGATGGGAATAACTGATCTGTTATTGATCACAGTATGTTAAAGTTGATTACTGATCAGGTGAAAAACAAAACCAGAAACATCTGATGACTTTAATGACGACAGCTGACCTGCCACCTTCTCTCTCTCAGTGTTTGTCTGGTAGAGAGATGTTACCTGTCCTCAGAGCTCCCCTGTGGTTTCTCTGTGGTTCAATCCAAACAGAGGGAAAGAGAGGAGAGAAGAAGGGGGGGATGGAGAGGGAAAGAGGAGAGTGAGAGGCACGCTGGCACGCTTGATTGCACCGCTACTGACCTTCCAGCGCCGCCCCGGCTCCCCTCCTCCTCCTCACCACCCTGCCGCCTCTCACACTCCCTCCACTCCCCTCCTTCACTCCCCCCATCGCTTCCCGTCGCCCTGTGCCGCTCCACTGGGCTGCAACTGCCCGCTCCGCTCAGCGCGTGGGGGGCGAGGGTGAGCGTGTGTGTGCATGTGCGTGGAAAGGCGGGGGTCTGGGTCGCATGCCTCTTTGCCCCACAGTGCTTTCTCACTGTTTTCCTGTTCTTCAAGAGTTGAAGAGTCCATTTTTTTGTCCCCACTTGGCTACACGTCAGGATTTATATTGGAATCTAACACAGTAAAGACATGCCTTTCAATAAGAAGTCAGAGTCATGTGAGCGGCTCTAAGATTATGAAGGTCGGCCATGTGGTCTGATGCAGCATGTCTCTGAAAGAAAGGTGTGAGAACTAAAACAGTCAGTCATTGTTTGATGTACACAGCTAATTGTGTCCGATCACCAAAGAATGTAAACGTGTTACTGACCTCATTTGTTGTGCTTTGGCTGTGAGCTGCAGTTGACTCTGACTTTAACGGCCACCGTCATTTTTGTTAGCCACTGACCACTGCAATTCACCATCAAGATAAGAAAAAGAAATGAAGCAAATCTGGTGACTGTGAATTCAAACACACTTAAATCGATCACATGAATCGGTTTCTCAAGGATCATCTGGTTATAACTACCATGTTTGCAGTCGGGAGCCCTCCGTTTAGCCTAAGATGACAAACTTGCCCTGCAGAGATGCACCTGTGAACATGTCGGGACAGTTTTCCGAGGACATGAGAGGAGTGGATTTGTTTGTGCTTTTGGTGGCTGGACTGGGTCCTTCCTCTGAACACAGCAGACATGCTGTAAGTTGTGTTGTTTGAGAGTGATTATGATGCTCACATACTTCTATTCGCAGTCATTTTTAAAGCGGTTTCGCCTTCTCTGCTGGCTCTTCACCCCCCCTTTCCTTCCCAGTCTTGCTCGCGCCAAGTCGGCCCGCCATTCCACCTCCACACACACACACACACACACACACACACACACCGCGTGGTAACGGCAGACAGGCGCGTGACTCATTAGGCATTCGTCCCCCAGGGAGATCGCTGAGGGGGCGCGTGCAAGGGGGAGAGAGCGCCGCAGCTGCAGGAATGTCACGGGCGACTACTGCTGTGCGTGTTTGTGTGTTAGTTCCTGCATGTGTGGCTAAGTTTGTGTGTTGCTTGCACTGGTTGAAGCCGGCAGCACAGACAGCACCTTTCAGGAAATAACACAAAAGAAAAAACAAAACACATCTTTTCCCACAAAAACACAATTTCTATGCATATAAACGACAACTATAGTCGATATTCTGGAAGGCTGGACTGGCTGTGAAAGTGGGAGCATCCCAAGTTATCTATGTTCTAGAGCTCTACCATTAGACAACCACTCCATTCCCCAACATCCACACTTACAGACAAAGTACTCTTGCTACGCATTATGAATGTTTGGATTCGAACTTGACATTGGGTCTTGTACGTTTGACTGTTGTGTTTTCTGTGTGACATGTTGGTCAGGGAGTGAGTGGCGTGAATGATCTTGCTGTTGTAGTGTATTAACTTGTTCTATCAGTCATTTCAGTAGTAGATTACTGCGCATTTTTTACCTGAACAATGACAAAAAATGAGCTCATTTCTTAAACACATTTACCCTGGGAAACTTATGCTTTAAATCTGAATTACAGTTTCAAGATTAGTTTTATCCACCGTGAAACCTGCTATGTTGAATAATGCGATTAATAATTCAATACTGTTATTGCTGTTTTTAAAACCATTGTCAGGTAGATATTGCAACAATACAGCAATTATAATACATTTTATTTGTTAACTTAATATCCTTATTTTTATTGATCACTTGTAGGTAAATTTGAAATGATAATCGTGTATTTCCTTTTGGAAATAATGTTACTGTCCTTTGCTTTACACACGATGAAGAGATATTTCATGGCTTTGTTATGACCCATTTATTGTGATTGTAGTTCTTGCTGTTTAATAAATAACAAAACAAAACATAAAATTATATTTAAGTATGTAAAGGGGGTGTAGTCGTGCTTGTCTGGTGGTATTCCTCTTGCAGTCTCCTGATTTATACTGAGATAAGAACAATTGACTGTTCTACTTGTTAGAAATGAGAGACTGTAAGAATGTACAGCGTCCTCTGCCAGTCCCACCTGTTGAGGTCAGCCGTGTACATAGCTCAATAATATAAATCAATATAGTCATGTGTCTAGGCTGTGTGATAAGTTGGTCAGTATCTACTTCTTTGCATATTGATTCCTGTAACGTGTTAATGTGGAGCCGAAATATAGCGACTGGCGGCCTCTCTCTTGTGCAGCGAGTGTGGGAGGGGAGTATTCATAGAGGTGCTTTCGGTGGGACTTTTATGACAGACTTTTTTCCATGGCTCAAAGGAAGCTGACCACACACATCATGGTTGTCTTTGCTTTACATACACACATTAACACTTAGACTTGTGTGTGTGTGTGTGTGCGGAAACGTGTGTTGTGCATCCCTTTAATGTTGCTATGTGGGCTGCCTGGCGTGTGTTTTGTTTCGGAGAGCCCGCCCGCGTACTGCGGAAGTGTTGCCGGAAGCAGTGGGAATTCACCCCCAGTTCTGCGTCAGTGCCACTAAAGAAAGGATTGGGGCTTTCCGGCATGAAAGGGAGGGGGCTCAGGACTGTTGGCCAGAGTATGTGCTGTCCATGTGGGTGGCTGCAGGAACACTCTCAAGCGACAGCCCTAATTTTACTTTGACATGTTTTTTTCAAGTGACCGAGACAAACTGGGGGAAAAAAAAACCGTATTTTGTACAGACTTTGGAACAGGTGTGTGCATGTCTCACATGTAGACTTGTGAAGAGGGCGATCACGAGTCATTGAAGTGGAAGGTTCCTGTTCACCAGATGTTTCTGACAGATGTGACAGTGGCAGCAAATGTGTGAGCGTGTTCTTTTCGACAATGTTTCCCCTAATCGTGGCCTCCAATCTGGTCTGGATCTGACTTTCTAAGGCCATGTGCTAGATGTAGAACCTCCTCCTTCGTCACAAAATGCAGCAGAACTTGTCAAAAGCTGTGACAGGAATGAAGTAACGTGGGAGCAAATCCAAAAATGTTGTGTAGGCATGAAAAAAAGATGGAGAGAAATGAGCAATAGCCTTGGCCTGCTCATCCTGGGGGATGTTTTTATCTTCTTCAGTCCCCCCCACTCCAACTCTGTTTAATGTCTGCCATTTGAGAGACTCCAGAGGGGCTGCACCTGTTTGCCTCTTGGCTAGTAGCCCCCAAATCCCTCCTCCTACCCTTGCCTGCCACTCATGCTGCAGCGCCTCTTGGGATGGAAGGAACGAAGGAAGTAAGACGGGAAAGGGGAGGTGTGGTGCAGACTGGGCTCGCGTGTGGTGGAAGGGATAGCTGGAGGGCTTGAAGGCGTTAGGGAGTTGGAGCAGAGATGTAGGCACACACTCAAACAGAGGCAGAGAGAGTGAGACTGAGGGAAATCTAGTTCTAAATGCAAGTCTGCTCTCCCACACCGGACACAAGTTCCTTTTGTGGAACTTTCTCTCTCATGTTTGACTCAATACATTCTTTTCTCTCTTCAGTTGCTCTCACCTCATGCACGAGCTCACATCCGTACTGCTGTTCTCACCCCTCTCCGGTCACCTCGCCTTTCCCACTCTCCTCATCACTCTTCTTCGCGATAGCACCATGCTAATCTGCAGTGACCTCTCCAGGTCACAGTATAGGTCATGCATCTTCTCCTCCGAATGCCCCGAGGGCCTCATAGTCCCCCTTATGTCTAGCACCATCTCAAATACTTGTGCTTCCTATCGCATCATGAGCCTCACAGCTGATATTTAGTTATAAAAACTTTCGCCATGACAAATTCATTGAACTAAAATTAAAGCAGACAGAGATGCATTTTGAACCGCTTCCTATGTCCCAACAATTTGTCCCATCTGTTTTCCAAGTGCAATGATTGTTACAGGAACATATCAAAGAGGTTCTGAGGACACAGTTGTTAAAATCTCTTCTCTATTTTGTCGGCTTTAGAACCGTGGGCGATTGGCAGAGAAACGCACCATCCCCCTGCCTCCCAACCGAGTCCCCAAGAAGGAGCTGGCCTCCATCTTCAGCAGTGACGACAGCGAAGGCAGTGAGCGGGCCAGCGCAGATCATGCTCATATCAAGCAAGAAGACGAGCTGCATTACAACATTATGAGAAAAAGGTGAGACTTAAATTACAGTGAAACCGCACGCTAGAAACGTGTCCTTAACAGTTGGCAGCGTGGTTTATATTTTCCTGATTTTGTTTGTCTTTTAGGTGTCATTAATTCATTTCCCCCAACACATTATGGTTACGCTTTTTCATGTTTGCAGCACTTTGAAAGTGTTAATTGGTTTGTACTTTTTCCTCTGTTGCTTATGCCAACTGTGTGAATTCATCTTGACTTGATATTGAACGTCTGGCTCACCTGAGTCTCAGCACCATTTTCAAAATGGTCACCTGCTGTGCTCTATAGTTACAGCGATGCTCATAATGGCTTTCCAAGTCATGAAGACTTTGTCATGTCACTACACTGTCAAAACAAATCTGCATAATATGACTGGGATGAGGATTGGATTTTCTTAGTGCTAGGTTAGAATATCACTTTAATCTGATCAGTAAAAAAGCAAAAAGAGTCAAAACTCGAATCCGTCCTTAAAAAAATGTGAATTACTCATAGACTGTGAAATTCTGTTGTCATGTCAATGTCTTGCATCTGGCTATATGTCATGTACTGACAAAATCAAAGTTGTTTACGCCTCTAAAATAATTATCATATCGAGCTATACTCTCTTGGCAGGTATAGTATTGATTTGTATGATTTAGAAATCAGCCGGCCCATAATATGACAGATGTAAAGCATATCGATCACGGCCTGAAAGTCCCCGCTGCATCGTAATCAGCTGTTGCAGCCTCATTACAGGAAGGGGATGTTTTCCCATGTCTTGAGACTTGCGTGTGACATGGCAGACAACACACCGACTGTGAGGCTTTAAATGGATCCAGTAACCTTGTTTACCAACGCCTGCCCCTCCCCCTGACACTTGTGCCGCCGGCGTGTTAAGATTATAATGAATTTAAAGAACACTTATGACTAATATGTCAGGCTTTTACCCTTTGAGAGGCGACGGACTTGCTGGAGCCGCAGCTCCAGTCTGTCCTGAGCATTCGTCTCACCCCTGCTTTATCCCTTGATGCCGGTCTGGACAAAGGGATAATGGGATGTCCAATCATGAAAATGTGATTTACATTGACCACGGCTTCGCAAGTGAGTCCTAGAAGGGTCCTAACAAATTGGATTTGGCCGATGGATGTAAAGTATATATATATATATATATATATATATATATATATATATATATATTTATTCATTCACATGTCAGAGTTGGTGAGAATTGTAATGGCAGGTTAGGATTATCTCTCTAAAAGACACTGTGTTCCTTTAGTAGCGCATTTATTTTGTTTTTGATTTCGTCGTCGCCTTTCAAAACTGAACTCTCATGAACTTCATTGTTTTACTTTAATTCCTCACCCAACATACGTTCATTTGCATTAGTTTTGATGTCAATTATACTTCCATGTCTTCGGCTCATAGGCACGGCAACCTCAGCTTCTGTTTCAGTCGTCCATTGAGCGCTATGCTTGAAGAAGAAAGTGCTGACAGCGTCTCTATCTAATTACCCAGCAACCGACAGTGGACTCAAAGTCACACCCTGCGAACGTCTGTCTGTCGCTCTTGGGCCCTTGAGGAAAAAGTAATCTGCTGTCATTAGCATCTTCTTCCTTCTAATTGTACTCATTCCTCAAGACCTGGAACTGGTCTGAAGCAATGTTGTTTTCATTGAAATGGTTTGCTTAATAACAAGCATCAAGTTTGTCCATCCCACGAACCAAAGTTTGACACTATTGGGGAACTATGTCATGGCTGTATGCCAGTAAAGGGTCAGGGATGGTATAAAATTACAGGAGATATCACTCCTATAGCTCTAATTGGTGAGCTAGGGGAGGTTGTAACTCGCCAGGAGAGATTTTCTTTTGCCGATGTTTTGACCTTGTTTATACTTGTTTACGATGGCAACAAGGTTGTCATAATTGATTGGGTGTTGGCTACCTGGAAGGCCTGTTTACTTGTGAAAAATTTAAATAGACTATGCTTCCAGAAAGCTCTAACCAACTCAAGAATGGTTTATAAATTCTTAATATACAAGTATTTCATGTGAGGTACCAAAAAGAACAAGTAGCAAGGCTTGAAAACGTAGCAATGGGCACCCAGCGAAGGCAGCACGAGCCCTGCCGATGGAGGGTTGGGGAGAATTACCATTCGACTGAAAAGTTGAGACGCATTCCTGACTGCAGATAAGAAGGTGATGATCGTGGTTGAGAGAACTTCCACAGACAGGGATTGAGTTGTAGATGATTGCGCTCCAGAGCCATGCAGCAAACAGAAATGCATTGTTCCGCAGCCACTGCTGTAAAAAAACTGATGTGAATAACAATTTAGTTTTAAAATGACAGAACGTGAAACGCCCTTTTTGCCATTGTCTCAAAATTTCTTGCTGCACCAGATCATGCTTCTGCTTAAAATAGTTATCAGTCTCAAACTTTAATGTCCCCATGTCAATAGAAATCTTAATTATTTATTACTTCTGCCTGGATCTTCACCTGTTCCCTCTTGCCCACATCCACACCTTGAAATGCTCCAGCGGTTGAATATTGCATTTGTGTTGCGCGCATTTCAACGTTGCTGTGGGGTATCAGAGCAGGTTGGAGTGGGCCGGGGGTCTGGAGAGTACAGAACACTGCACTGAACCAAGAGCGCCAGATGTTTCACTACCGTCTCGCTTCTTCCAACTTCACTTCCTCGCTGTCTGTCTGTCAGCACTTTCCCAGTGGCTGTGTGAGACGTGGCATCAGGGTGCCAGCGTCTGCCAGCTCACTGTGACCTCCAGCCCTGTCCCCTCTGCTTCAGTGCCAATGCCTCAGTGGGTGTTTTTACTGAATCAGTTTCTTGTGCCAGAAGGAGTCTTTGCTTCTTTGGTCTGTTCTAACTTGTTCTTGTGTAATAATAGAGGGGCACAACCTTTTGTTCACAGAGAAAGAATGAGGATTGTTTTTGCTAACAAAGCCCACAGATGTGATCCTTACTCACACAGTAGTTGATGTTTAGCTGTTTCTGCCCGTGGAGACCCGTTTGACCCAGTGTGAGGTCACTGTGAACTTGGATGCAAACAAGTTGTCACCTAGCAGAGAAATCATTGATAAATAACATAACTGAAACCAGTCTGCCATGTTGACCGGCTTCTGTTTTCACCAGTGACACTTAATTGGAAGCATATGTTGATTCAGTTTTATATCTTTTTTGGCTTGGAGTGGAGTGTAAAAATGGTGTTGTAAATTTAGTGTATCTTTCCTTCGTTGTTTTTCATTGTTATAGTGTAATGTGTGCCTGGTCGTTTGGCACCAGATAACAAGAGAAGGTCTGATGCTGAATGCTAGTCTTGACTGGTGGATGATCTCGGTGCGGCTGGTTGCCAGCAGCATCCATCAGTATTGACGCGCATTAATCATCCGCGTCTGGGTCAGTGTGTCTGTCCTGTCGTCAGGGATGAGCAGGGCTGTATTGACCAGTTTAGGGATGAGCCCTGGATGAATCTGTGGCCGCCATGCAACTCAAATAAGCAGATGGCTCATGAGCATCGCAGCTATCAGGCCGCGGCGCAATCCTCTTCATCCTTGCCGAGGTCTCCGTCCTTCTTAGTTAACCCCGGTCCGTAGAGCTCCTTAGGGAGCGCTGACTCAGGTGACTGGGTTTTAAACACCACCCCCAGCCCCTCTCCGTCTCCCACGGCTTGTGTGTGACCTTGCCTCTCTTTGCTGGAGGATGGGAGGAGGGGGCAAAGGGAGGGCATAGGTGGGTGGGGATTACAGTAGCCCCCTCATTAGTCTAGTCCGAGGCGGGACAGCTCTGGAAAAGTGCGCTAATTACCCCCCTAACGATGTCCTTGCCGCGCACGGCTTTGAGCTGCTGCGGGCCACTGGATGATAACCCCATCACCTTTTAAGAAGTTCAGAGTGGTATTATCATGATCACTTTGAGTGATGGACGGAGGATTTAATGCCACGGACTGATTGATGGTCTGTCTGCAGTTTCGTCCGAGCGACTAGCTGCAGCGTGTGAGCTACTGTGCTGTACTCTCTCCGTTTGAAGCAAAATCTGAGGTATACAAGGAAGCGTATTATTTGTAGTCAAGAGTCCAATCGAGCATCTATTTGCTTCGCAACTTCCAGACGCTTTGTCAGAGTTCTGAGTCATGCTCCTCTGTGACTGAAAGTTGATGGTTTAGGCCCGCCGTAGGTCTTCTACCCCCCTCCTTCATCCGTTCTGTTGGCGGGTGGAAAACAGTTTGGCGACCGACAGCCTGACATTACAGCAGGAGTCTGTAATCATGGGACTGTAAAAACCCAAATGCAGCAGCCGCAAACAGTGTGGCCTCGTCACGGTGGTGGCTGCAAAGAGCCGTTCACCGCTCCTGTCCCATAAACTCCTGCCTGCCGTGTCGCCCAGGACCCCCTTCATGGACGATTCTGCCTTCAATAAACTTGCCATTTAAGGCGATAAACAAGAGTCCTGCTGACATGAGAGGATGCTGGTGGAATCCAGCTTCCATGTCTGAAAAATCTCATGTTTACCTTTCATTTTAGTGAAGGTGCTCATTTTTAACGAAAGGAAATGCGTTCTGACCAAATTCCTCCTGGGATCCGGGGTGTTTGCCATTATTCCCTCAATACATGGCTGCATCGCGCTCAAATGCTAAGCACCTATTTCCCATCGTTATGCCTTTTAATGCGATCAAGATGGTAATCAGATTGTAAAGAAATACCTCCATGACACAGTTGAGTGCAGCCACTGGTGTGTGGAGGTAGTTAGGAGAGCGTTTGGAGGGACGACTGGCTCCAGCCAGCTTGTTCTTGAGTCTTTGAAATGTTTTCCTGCTTCTCATTTGAGGAGGAAGATTGCACAATATGTGTTCATGGTACTTTTGTCACTTGTAGTATGTCTTCTTTGCATACAATTTTGTTAGAATGAATCTTGAGAAAGAGTACCACAGGCTTCAAAACTACAGTATCTGGGATGTTTGTGTTTACCTATTACTTCAAAACCTAATCAGTTTCGGGGGTGGATTTTTATTTTATGATATAATGACTGCACCACCTGTTTCAAAGACAATATAAACCTGCACAAAGGCTTCTGGGAACTCCCAAAGCATTTGAAATATTGTGTTGGATTTATGATTCCAACAGCATGATGGCTGACTCTGGTATTCTATGACCTTTTGTGCGTCCATTTATTTTGCTGAGAAACAATGTAATATACTTTCCAATGTCCGTCAACCTTGATTTAGTGCTTTCACGTATGTCTCTCAACATCTTTACTGTAATAAGTTCAGTCGAGCAGCCTGTTAGCCAGCAACAGTGGTCTACATAAACATATGAGCGAGTTTGTCTAGGTCCTTTGATGGTGAGTAATCTACACTGGAAAATTGCATTTTCTTGCACTCGTGTTAGGTAATGTAAACACAAGTTAGTTGTGAGGACTATGTTTTGAGTGACTTGGTTTTGGCTATTCCTTGCTTTCAAGCGTGTGAACATCAGAGTACATCATCGCAACTAATAGTCTCTTCCTCATCATCTCATTATATAAAAAACATAATAAAAATATACAATAAAATCACACATTAGTCACCTACGCCCCCGTCCGGGTTGTGAATATGTTTGTTATCTTGGTGTTAGGTGATGGGAATGAGACATGAAAGTGCTGTCACTGTGTTACACTCATCACAGTTGTGAACCAGCTGACAGCACAGCCACTTTTAGCATTTGAGGGTTTCCTTCTGGACCCAGTGGTGTTGTCTGGTTTGAGGGTTTCCGTGGTTGGAATTATTACAAATTCATATGCTGCTGCGTCATAAATGAATTCATGCTGGTTTGGAATGTGTTTTGGATTTATTTTCGTTTGGGGCAGCTCATAAATCTGTTTGTTCTCTCTCTCTCTCTCTGGCAGTCGTGACAGTGATCTCTCTACAATCATCTCCAACTTGCATCACACGAGGCAGCACAACATACCTGAGAGTCAGTCGGCCTCTGACCACAACTCCAGCAGTGGACACACAGGTGGGAGCCCCACTTATGCTTCATATGTGTCTGCATCATCTTTCAATCTTTAAGATGTGCTGATGAGGCGTTCGCCTTCCACCAACTGTAAACAGTAAACATCCATCATCACTTTAATGTACTCTAATTTGTGTGATTAGGGGATTTTTTCCTCACATGAGCTAAAGACTTGATTACTTAATGTCCTTCCAGGTTCTCTGCTGCACTCCAGGATTTTTGCTAAACCCCTTGTTTTAAATCGCGTCTGATCAAATAGCTTTGTTTGTTGCTAATCCAGCCTGGTGTGAGCAGAGGAGCTGTGGTGAGCATGTGCTAATCTTCCTGCATCAGACAGGTCCATTCACAGGTTTGAACAAGAAGCTTTTTTTTAGGTTGAAGTGCATTGGTCAAGACATATGGCTGGTATAAAGCCTCTCTGGGTGTCCTTAATCACTGGGAGTCTTTCTTGCACTTTTTTGAAACCAGTGAAGCAATGTAAAGTACCACCAAAGCCAAGAGGCTGCACTGCTCCACCTGAAGTTCTGGATGTTCATGACCATCTGAGGTGCTATCATCTGCTGAGCACTGTGTGAAAATTGAACTGTGGTTGTTGCGTCCTGGTCCATCCTCAGTGCTGTGACTTTGGACTCATGCCTCCAGCTCTAACCGCTTTTGACACGAGTCATGAAGTTATGTTCCCAAGGTCTGCTTCGATGATGGTCCTTCAATGTTTTACTGTTATCAGCTGTGTCTCCTGGTCGTAAATAATGACTGAGCCCTACTGGATTCAGCAAACTTGTATGGACGAGTCTGTCTTTTGACAGTTCACCCATTGATTCATAGCTTTTCTGAGTGATTCTGATGGTTTTTAAACTTCTCTCAGTGTCTCTGTGTATCATGCACAGCCTCAGCAAAGGAGTGGTGAACTCAAAGTCTATCTCAATGAGAGATTAGGAGCAGTTTGTCGTTTGCTCTACAGGCTAAGAAGGAGAGGAGATAAAGGTGAGAGGGTGGTCATGACGGAAGGGGGCGTGGTCAGAATACGGCCTGTGCCACAGGGGGTCCAAAACCCTCAAATCTGTCGTTTGAGCATTAAAGGGAGCTTTAACAGGCCGCTTAAGCGGCTCTCTCGGTGTCTGTAAACAAGTCCAATCCGATCAGCGGCTCTTATTCTGTCTGCCAGTGAAATTAGCCGCACACACATTAGCAAACACACAATTACCCACATGGAACACCAAGTTATACAAATGCATGCCCACGCAAAATTAAGCTGAGGTTTACATTTGCATTCAAATGCCCACATGTGGGAGTAATGTCTGAAGTTTATGAGCAGTGGGATTATTTGACTTGAAGATGTTACGTTTCGTTTGTTTACTCTTGCTGTCACTCAAAGCCTCAAATGGACGGTCCTGTAAAAGTATGAAGTCGATCCTTGACTGTAAAGTGAAGGAGCAGGAGAGAGGAGGTGCACGCCCTGAACAGAGAGACAGAGTTGCAAAGATGGAAGAAGCATTTGGAGAGACGCAAGATGAATGACTGTGGCGGTGACGGTATCAAGGGAGGGCAGGCGGCAGCGATGGCGGCGGACAGCTCTGTCTGTCTGTGTGAACGCGCCTGAGTGTGTGGGTCAGGCGGAAAGGGAAGCAGGCTTGCCGGGTCGTCTCTGCGCCGGAGTGGGCCGTTAATTAAATCTGAGGGACAGACAGGAGGGCTGTCTCCTTGCTTCTCTCCTTCTCTCTCTCTCCCCCTCACATCCTCATTCCCTCCCTCCCTCCCTCATTTGCTCTCTCGCTTCCCAGCTGCCGGCTACTCAGACTCTGTTAGAGGTTTAAGGGGAGGGGGGCGGGGGGACAGGGGCGCCGGCGCTGCGAGTCTGGCTGCCTGTGGAGACTGTAAACCGTGGCTCTGCGGTCAGACCAGAGACTCAAACAGGCAGATAAGGTGTTTTCTCCAGCTTCCTCTGCTCAGGCTCCCTGCTTGTGTGTCTGTGCTCATGTGACCTTGTGTGTGTGTGTGTGTATGTGTGTGTGTGTGTGTGTGTGTGTGTGTGTGTGTGTTGAGGGTTTCGCAGCAGTTGCTTTCTGACAAACTTTTTAAATTGTCCTTGTCTGAAATTGATCCGTCTGTAGACATGTGAATTAACAGTAGATTATGATCCCAATGAGCTCCTTACTTAGATTAGATGAAGTGGCTCTGGGGTGTTTACTATTTGCATTCACCTTCATTAGCTGATACGTGTGTGAATGATGGTAATAATTAACAGATTAAGAGAATCAAAATATGTAAAAGATAGTTTTGTTTGTTTTCTTAAATCCCCAAAGTTAGTCAAATTTATGGCACCTTTGGGAAAGTTTCGATTTTTTTAGACCCACTTTGTTGACTTTATGGGGCTGGAATTGCTGTGTTTACATTGCACACGTTCCCTCCTAAAGCGTGAGCTCAGTGGCGCCTCCCTCCTCTCCTCCGTCACCCTCCCCGGATCCTCCCCGCCCCTCTCTTCCAGCTGCATCGGTCCGTAAGCCAATCAATGGCTGGGCTTTCAGGGCCGGCGGAGACCCGGGCGCACGGAGGGGGGATCAATAAGTTATTAGCACCATTCTGTCAGCTGTAATGTGGAGATTGATCGGGGGCTGTTGCTGGCGGCCCACCCCATGTCCCTGCCTGTCACCCTGCCTTTCCTCGCGCAGCCTCCCCCCTACCGGCACTGGCCTGATAAAGATGACAGATTAACGGAGTAAGAGAGGAATTAAGGAGTCTGGCTGTCTGAGCTGTCACCACACTCCATGGGATGAGAGAAGAGTGGAGAAGGAATAAAGTTTTGAGGGAGGAGAGGAAATCGGAGAGAAAGAGGAATGCTCCCCTGCATGATGGTTCACCCTGGTGGTGTCACATGAAAGACTAGTGGTTTAGGTCCTGCTGTCTCCTTTTTCTTTATCTGTCCCTCTCCTCTCATCCGTCTTTTCTCCCAGTGGGTGGAACAGGAGACAAGGAGGAAGTTAACTAGTGAGGTGGAGCTCAGGCTGGGGCTATAAAACAGGGAGTTCAGGCACCGGCGCCAGTCCTGTGGGTGCTCTTGGGCTCAAGGACGATCTGAGGTTGCGGAGCAGCCTCTGTGTCTTTCTTAGTTGATGTCCAGGTTTAATGACTGTAAATCTGCAATGATATCACCAGGTCCTACGCTTGGTTTATCATTACCTTGAAGAAAATGTCAAGATAACATGCCATAGTGAGTGTGAGTACAAAACAAGAAGCTGTGAATTATTATGTTGAAACATGGTTCATTTTGACAGTTTAAAATTACAGCTCGGAAGCTTGAATAAACCGGCGTAGCTTGTAATTCAGCGTCTGTAATAAAAAGCAGGCGGCAGCCAGCCTAACTGTAACCGCCCGTGGTCAGAGGAAGGGGTTAGCATCGGTGCTCGCGGAGCTCAGGGTTTGGCATTTGAAAGGCAGCTTCGGTGTTCTAAGGAGCCCCGTTTAATTGGCTTTAAAAGCTTTCCGCATATCTTTTGCCCTCGGGCACCCGCTCAGCAGACAGGGTGTCTTGGGTGAGGTCGGCTCAAGAACCAGCTTGAGTGTTTGATGTTCCGTTTTTGCTGTGGGTGCAAGCTCGTTGCTGTGTTTGTGTGTCGAAAGAAGCTGTTTCACTTTCTCTCCCCTCATATCCAGTTAAAAGCTTCAGAATATAGTTTGTGTACATGAACTTAGGTTCCTCCCTCCCTCCCCAGCTTTGTTTTTCGGTTAGCGGAGACACAAAGTGGATCTCCTCAGGACCTGTGCGGCAACATCAAACGCCAGATCATTAAAGGAACTTCTTCCTCTTTCCCCCTCACACACTCCCTCTTCCTCTCATCAACACCAGGCCTTGCCTGAGAGTTAATCTCCTTCTCCCTGAACCTTGTTGCTGTTTGTGTTTTGTGGCAGGAAACAACAAATGCATGTTTAGTCAGAAGGGTCACATGACTGATATATTTTCATATGCACTTGGTGATGGATGGAGGCTCGCCTTAACAGCGCTAACATGATGCTAAAAACTTACTCACTGACATTTAAATCACTAGCTGAGGATGTCACGTGAAATAAAATATAAAATATTGCATCTATGTTCCAAGTGGGTGACAGACTTCAGTGGTATTTGTACAGGTAACTTTAGCCTGTAAATGTCATCTGTGTATTTGTTCTTTTTCTGTTTGTGTTGTTTATTCATGAAAACAAGAACAGAGGGCATCTCCTTGAGGACCCAATTATAATGCATGCTTTTAGAAATGATTGCCATCATTAGTAACGGCAACTTTTCGGTGAGTGAGCCATCACAGTTTGATACTCAGTTGTCGTCATGTGACGTGCCCTGCATCGGAGAGGCAGTGGTACAGGACGTGCAGACTGTAGTGGGTGCTGAAATGGCACACCTCAGATGGCAGCAGAAGACGTCTGTGAGTGTGTTGAAGTCTGGAAGAGAACTCCAGATGGACGTGATGGGGGGTCAAGCACACCTTGTGGCCGGTGGGAGCGGCTGCCCAAATGTAAATAAAGGTTGTTTACTTTGGGAAACGTGTGAGGCGGCGCGGAGGGTTTGTTTAAGTTCTGTCGCCAACATCTGGAAAAAGAGCATAGTGGGAGAAATGATACTTGAGGACAGTCTGCAAGAACGAGACATTGGGACAGAGCTGCCTTCCGCACAAAAAATGAAGCAGCCAGATCTGTCATCCAAAACTGCGCCGGCCCCGTCTGACAGAACAGGCACGTCTCCAGACGCCTGTGGCTCGCTCCACGCACTTGGTTACGCTTCTCCTCCTCCCATCACTCCCCCCACTTTGGCCTCGTTTTGCCCTGTCTGATTAAATCCTGCACTTTCACCACTTTATATTCAGGTAGATATCGAAGTTTCCACTGGCTGTTTTGGCTTAGTCTGTTTGTGTGTTTTTGCAGACGACCTTCTGGGCAAGAGGAGAAGCTTCTCTCCAAACAGCGAGTGTCCCTCTGAAAGGAAGAAGTCACGCAGCGTATCCCCAAAAGGTGGGTTATCACTTTTCATCGGCTCAAAATCATTTTCTCAAAATCTTCAATGAATATCGGAGCAATGACTGTGTAATTAAGTGGGAGATACTTGAAGCCAGTGTGAGACAGACAAAGTGGGTCATATTGATTCAGTGCAGGGTGGTCAGTGTGGTGAGGTGGAAACAGTCCAGCGTCAGGTCTCTAAGATTGAGCGCACCCCAAGTTTAACAAATCTTGTCATTTAGGTTTTGCTAGTCCAGCTGCTCTTGTGAAATGACAAGCAATACTTTTTTCACACGTGTATGGTTTTAACTTCCCGTGCCTTGCAACTGTGTTGCAAAGTTAGTCAGTAAACTGCAGTTTATGAAGAACTTCACTGAAATGCCTCAGTAAAACAGCTCTATTGTTCTTGTAAACAGAAAACAGAGCATGTGCCTTCGACCGGAGTCAAATGTCTACATCAGATTAATATTCTACTACAGATAAATATGTATTTATTATTCTAGATTATGACATCACAGACAATGTCGCTCTCACGAATATCGACCCGGTCACCATCTTTTATTATTTATGTCCTTGGGGCGGCGTGAAACCAGGCGCCTGCCGTGCAGCCTGTGTGGCCACCAGGTTTGTCCCTCGAGCTCTTTAGAGAACGACTTCCTGGCTGATGCATTATACAGCAGGCGAAACCGCAAGCCGGTCTGACTGCATATTCGGCCTCACATCCATCGTGACACACATGCATACAAACAAACGCATCTGCTTAGTGAAATGATGTAAACCACTACATTATGCATCTAAACCTGAGTCTGTAGGTGTCGCCTTGACCCTGATGTTGAACTATGATGGCCGCCATCCGTGCAGCAGCTAGAAACTGCACTCCTTGCTGGTCTCTTCTCCCTCCATCTCCGCTTCTAAAAGATGCATGGACTCAAAAGAAAGTCTGTGTGGGTGTGTTTTTGCATGCTTCATATTAAGGCCAGTGTGGACAATCTTCTGGAGGTTTTACTTTTGCGGGAAAAAGGCATTTGGCCCGCTCATCAATTCCTAGGTTCCCCTTCCGTGTTGCAATGTTTTCAAGCTGCAGTGAAGATATTACTCCTTTCATCTTTATATCATCACAAGCTTCTTCTTAGGCTGTTGTTTATGTTGTGCTAAACCTTACGTTTTTGGGTTTTGAAAGGAACAACATCACTTAAAGACAAATGCAGTTGTGCGGGTGGATGTCAAAAGACGTGAATATCGAAGGCTGCTATGTAATGAGTGTTTTTCTTTCTACAGCAAAGTTGACACCCCCTGCTGTCTTCAGAGTACAGACTCAAGACTAGTTGCACGCGCACTCACACGGATAGGACAGCGCGCACTATCACTCCGGGTCCTTAGGTGGATTAGCTGGAGCTTGGCGGCGGAGACGGAGATGCTTGCGTGCTTACTTCCTCTCCCACCACCAACTCCGCTTCTCAGAGCCGCTCGTGCTCGCCTGCCCGGGGCCAGGCTCAGGTTTCAATGAGAAGGAGGGAGGTAAAAATATCGCCTCCTCTCTGTAGCTTCGCCCTCGTCTTCATCCTTTTGTCTCTTTCTTCTAACTCCCTAACCACCGTCCCATATCCCTCGCCAACCTTGCCTTAGATCAGGTTACTATTTAGGAAGACAGGGAGGGGGAGGTCAGAAGGTCAGATTAACCACATCAGACCAAAACGGAGTGGTCTGTTTTTATTCAAGAATGGACAGATCAAGTCGTCACTGTCATTTTATTGCTTTTGCGTTGATTTTTGCTCAGTCGTCTGGCTGGCGGGAAAACACCCTAGTAGAGAGGCGAGTTGGTGTCGACGCTACATGCCAGAACCACTTGGACTAGCTTGACATGAAGAAGCAGCAAGTCCCCCCAGAGACTGACTCAGATGACCAGCCTCTGATCACAGAGTTCATTCAGAAAGCTTTAGGACGACCTCAGTATACAGCATGTGCAGTGCCTTATGAATACATCATGATCAATCCCACCACGGTTTCCTCGTGCCAGAGTCACAGCAGTCACTTCCTGCCTCAACCAACACATATGGATTTAGTCAATTATCAGAGTCTGGGGGTAAAAGCCCACTCGGGCAATTATCATTACACTCTGCCTGCGTGTTGAGTACCGCACTTTTGATTGCTGTGGTCATTCTTTTCAACACACACACACACACACACATCACAACATTCATGCGGGGGGTGATTGTCAATGTGAGGGCCCACTCCACTTGGGCAACCTGATTTATGAACAAATTGTTCCCCTGCTTTTGTGGTTTCCTCAGATATGACTGCAATCTGCGTTTTGTGGATGAATTCATGTGTTCTGTAAGCAGGTATTTTTGGTAACTAGTTTCAGCCTGTCGTCTCAGTTCGAAGCCTTCGTTCCTGACCTTTTTTTACTTGTCCGAATGCTCCTCAATTAAGATCACTCATCTTCTTCTCCCTCACCAGAAAACCCGCAGAGTCCCGAGGTGGAGGCTGGGGGAAGCCATATAAGCCCCGAGGAGCACTACAGGCGGATGATGTCAGCACTCAGTGAACCGGGGTCCTATGAGGAGCAGCAGCAGCGTCTCTTCCAGCTGGCAAGCAGCATGGGACTTCCTGGCTACGGTCAGTCCTGCTTCGTGTTGTTCTTTTCTACATTGAGTTACTTGTTTATATTTGCAAAACTAAGATGTGAACGGAAGTAAGAGTTTCATAAGCGCACTCATTTAAGATGCTCGCCGATGCTGCTGTGGTAAAATCAGGTTGGCATTTCTCTCCGTGTCTCTTCTCACCGGCCCTTGTCGACGACGCGCAGCGTGAAAGTATCAACCCAGCGGTTGATCCAGGCGTTCCCATTGGCTTGAGAAGCCACCTGACTTCCTGTGTAGCCAGGACTGACCCAGTTTTTCATGCCAACCGTGAAGCGCAGCCGAGCTCCCTCCGTTCCCACCTTCACTCCTTTACTGTGCCATTAACCTTCTTCTCCCTTTTTTTGTGCGGCACGTAACATAACGTTCAATCAGTCTTAACAAGCTCTTTCATAGCGGCATAAATCCAATCAATGCCCCGGTCAAATTGAAGTTTGAGCGACTTTTATTTTTATTTGATTAGTAATGATTTTTAATTGCTGGCTGCAAATCGAGGGAGCAAAGCCTATAAATGCTTTAATTGCCTCCCCCCCATGTTGGAGAGGAGTTGCAGGCAAGACGCACTGCATTGTGGGGGTTTTATAGCCCTGGGTGCAGCCGGAGCTCTGGCTTCCTTTCCCACAAGCCGCGCCGGTATGAGTCAGACACTCTGGCGCAACACTGACGCGTCTGCTTCCCTCTGTACTCTGCCATTTTCTGAATAATTTGATCGCTTAAACACCAAGATTATGCAGGTTCGCTGACTCTCCAGCTGAAAAAACCTTCCACTTTTATAGCGTATAGGTTTGAAGCAAGCAGACAGGTGGGCGATTGGCCAACATCATCTCAGGTTGTTTTGTTGTTCAGTGACGTACAACGTCCCCATAGTGGCGATCGGGTCCCATGAGTCTCCAATTTTCATTTTGCAGCATGGTCTCTTTTCACAGCAGAACCTCCCCTGCGCTCTTATGCGTTGTACGTGACGCATAATAAGAATCCATCATCACGCCGTCATCATCATCATCTCCGGTCTCATTAATGCATGAAGGAAAAAGCGGATTTTAAAAGTACAGTAAAGGACAGGACTAATTGGAGTTCTTGAGACGGTTTCATCGTCTGGGCTGGTGATATTAAATATGATATCCAGAGGTTGTTTGCGGGCTGTGAAAGAATAATTAGAACCGTTCTCTGTCCTCTCCCGGATCCAATTAACAATTAAAGCTTGATGGGAAACTGACACTGGGGTCGTGGTGGACAGAGGGACGGCTGTTCTGTCTCTGGAGAGTCTGACACTGTGCTCCTCACTGAGAGGCCCTTGACATTGACCTGGTGTCCAATGGAGCCCCTGTGACCCCGTCCTCCCACTCCCCTGGGCCTCTACCACCATCTCCCCCGTATAGCTTCCTCTCCAGCTCTTCTTTCATACCCCTCCTTCATCCGCACCCCCACCTCCAACACTCCCTTTAGCCTCGGTCCCCGCAGAGCATCCTTTCATGTGTTTGAAGTGCAGGCCACAGAAAATGAAAGTGTGTGCGTGAGAGGGGCGGGGGGTGAGGAGCAACTTGGTGCGCTCGTGTGTGGATGTGGAGGTGCAAGGTGTTGTTCGAGGGGCTCTCACTGGACCTGAAGTTTAGGTGAGGGAGGGGGGGGTCTAGAATTGGGGGTGGTAGATTTGTCAAAATGGCCAAGAGGGCTTTCCCTCTCTCTCTTCATATGATGAAAGAACATGGCGGAGAGGGACAAGATAAAGAGAGTGGGGGAAGAGATCCAGATGAAAGTGCCGGGATGGAAGAGATGGAAGCAGTGTTTTGTCTGTGATCGTTTAGGACGATCTGGAATGTATCTTTTCAGATTCATTATTGGAGCTGTGCTGGAAAATACCAAGAACATGTTAAGCTCATGAAGTTTGAAAAAAAAAAAAAACTTTTTGTGGCAAATAGGGACACGTTTGAAGCTTGTCGTGTCCGAGTGTGGAAGTCTGACAAGGGTTCATTTGTGTGTCACGTGATTAGCGCAGCCAGTTGACACCTCCAAAAAGTGGTTTTGGTGTGAAGGTGGGAAATGTTTCTCTGGTCTAGATTGTCGTAGAGTGTGATGTACATAATGCCATATTGAGGAGAGACAGGTGGTAGTGCTGACTTCTCCCTTCACACTAAACGCCCAGGTTGTTTGGATGAAGCAGCAGAACTTACACGCTTTTTCAACTAAACTCTGAGTGGTCGACAACTCACGTTTGTAGTGTTTTGTAACCAAACCCAAAATAAGGAAGTTCAGGCTGAGCTTTTGTTCATTCACCAAAAGACTGCTCTACTCTCCAGGAATAGACGGCACAAAAAAGGATAAAGAGGACGGGGTCTGAGCGGCAACCTGGGATCTCCCGAAATAACTCGTGCTGGAAGAAAATGTGTTTGTGTCCTCAATTAGGACAAAAAATTTGAGTTGCTTGTTCACATCCACCAACACGAAAACATCCAAACACTCAGGAGGGTGAAGCCCCAGGTGACCCCACTGCTCCTCTCCACATGAAAGAGAACGAGGAAATGAATTTGGGGGAAACATAGAGGCAGAAAGCTCAAACTGGAATTAGAGTAAAAGTGGAATTTGAGAACCTCCAGATGAACAAGGTATTTGATAACATGGCTGATCTTTTTGAACAGCATGTAAAGTACAATAGGCATCTCAATACATTTCAGCTGTGGTTTTAATGATTAAAAATTCAAAACAAATACCGCATCTCTCCAGGTCTTGTCAAACTAGCTGAGCAACACTGCTATGTCCATTCATAACTGCAGTCCCTCAACAGAAATGTGCTGCTCCACCTGGGCCTGCTTGAAGTGAAGCGCAGAGTGTTGCGACGCCCAGATTAGCCTCAGTTTTCTCCACACTGACCCAAGAAGGTTGTTTTTTTTTTAGAGAAAATCGCTTTTTTTAAAGACAGGAGACGTTCTGGCTGCACAAGATTAAATCGGCAGAAGATGTTTTTACCTGCACCAGTCATACAGGGTAATTGGGGAGGTGTGTGTGTGGAGCCACAGGAAGCTCGTAGAGGTCAACGTTCCACCCAAGCACCGTGTCTGCGAGTGCACAACTGGCCTGCGCGTGTGTGCGCCTGTGTGCACATGCCCTGTGGAAGCTCTGATCCTTCCCTTATCTCTCAGTGCTGTCCCTCACACACACACACACACACACACACACACCCTCGTCTGCCGCCAGCCGAGTCCCCTGCGGCTCGGCGCAGCAAACAGATCGATACACCGGAGCTGGGCCACATTAATATCTGTCGCTTCACCCCCCCACTCTGGCGCCCGCTCAACTGCCTCGGCACACACACATACACACCTAAATCACACAGATGCACACAAACACACATCACACCCATACAGGCGGCGGAAATGGCCCCCAGATCCTCGGGGAACTGTCTAATTAAAAAAGAGGGGGAAGGGGAGGATGGATAGATTGAGGCAGAGCGACAGAGGAGAAAAGGAAGGGGAGGAGAGAGAGAGAGAGAGAGAGGGAGCAGGATGGATTTTTCTCTCATTAGAAGCCATGTCTCCTGGTGTGGCCTGGCCTTGCTGATAATGATGAGGTCTCCTCTCCTTGGAGAGGGACGAGAGAAGAAAGAGGTGGGAGCAGGCGAGCGGTCAGGCCAAGAGGTGGAGGAAGGGAGCAGGTAAAGTTGCAGGGAGGAGAAGCGGCGATGGGAGTGACGGGTGATATCAGCGCCAGAGTGTCACCCAGTCGAGCAAAGTCAGCGGGTCACATGCTGCATGGCGACTTCCAGTTGCACTGGCCCTATCAGCTTACACACTCATGGGTCGCAGCATTAGAACCACGTGGCTCCTGCGTGTGACCTCTGCACACCCTGCAGCGCTGTGGTGGACCTCTGAAGGTGTCAGGCACCAGGTCCTTCAAGTTGTTGAGTGCTCAGACTTGTTTGCCCAGTCTGGTGATTTGTGGCCGTGTCAACGTCTCGGTCTTGTAATTGTAGTCTGCCGGCTGCTTGGGAGGCACTGACCTCTGCACACTGACCGCCGGCTGGTGACCTACCTTCCAACTGTGATGATAATGTTTCGCTGAGCCTTGACTCTGCAAATCTATGATGGTGACGGGACGAAACAGATTCCATATCAGTGTCATTTACTCACCCAGATCTTCAAGCTCCAGTCCTCAGCTTCCGGGAGACCGTAGATGTTTGTCATGTTTGTTAGAGACTTGTGATTTGTGTGTTGGTTGTTTGTGCTGGATCAAAACAAAAGAAACAAGAACTTCCAAAGTTGCTCACTGCTTCAATTTCCCAGGACATCTGTAGATGAGGTTCTAAAATGAGCATTTCACTCCCAAAGCTGATGAACTGTGTGGTCAGGAGAAATGTCATATCTGTGCATCCACCAGGAATGTAAACAGCTACTAAACCTGTATCCTTCCTCTCCCCCTTCCTTTCCTCTCTCCATGAATCCATCATCATCTTCGTCACCTTGACGCTCTCCTCCCACCCTCCGCTGCCCCCTGCTCCCTGTTTTCGTCACCCTGTTCTTTATTTAGACATCCTGCGCGCTCGGCAGGAGGCGCTGGCGGCAGTGGTGAGGAACCCGGCGGCTCTGGAGGCTCACGTGCCCTCAGCGGGCAGCTCCTCCTCCTCATCCAGCCAGAGACGCAAGCAGGGTCTACCGCAGCACCGTGACGCACATTACACTGACAGGTGAGAGACCGCTCCGGATCCTCTTCCGCCCCACGGGTGCCCTCTCTTCTTTCTCTGACCTCCCCACCACCATCAGTCTAGCAAAGCACATCCGTTCTACAGAGAAGAAGAGGCTTGAAAGTGCATCAGTGTCGTCGCTGTGAGGGACACAGCTGGAATCTTTGTCTTGGGCTCAGCAGAAAGTCATGAACAGGATTCAGCAGGGGAGAGCGAGTGAGATGTTGTGTTTGGCTGTGACCTTTACCACTATTGGCAGATGGGCACCTCAAAGTCTGAGGCGGCAGTGTCAAGAGCATGTGGGCGGGTGAGGCCCAGTGTTGCTCACAACGTGAGGGAGGGGCTGTTTTCTTTTAGTTCTGTCCAGCAGGCAGGAAGGATGACGGTCACGGGTGGGGACTGGCCGGGAGAGGGAGGTCAGTGAGTCAGTTGACTGCCAGTCAGCTGACAGGCCGTCACGCTGATGACGTCAGAGGTTTGCTGATTTAGGAGGGGAACTGAGGAATAGAATTTTTTAGAAGCAAGAAGTCAGCGGCACCTGATAGCATCCACGCATGCCACCTTTTTTCCTGTCCCACTTTTCCTCAGCAAGAACTCATCTTGCTCTGCGTGCGTGTGTGTGTGTGTGTCTACACGTACATGACCGAGGCGCAGATCCAATAACTTCCTGACTACCGTTGAGCCGCACGCCAGCTTCTCCGTCTCTTCCTCCCTCCCTCCTCTGCCCCCCAACGCTGGCCCCTGCGCCTCCCAAACAAAGCCAGGGGCAGCGGGAGTGGGCGGGTAATTGCTTGTCGATTATTTATGTGGCGCGGGGAGAGGCGGGGGATCGATAATGGGCCGGCAGTGCGGCAGCGGGAGGGGGTGGGGGGGGTTGTGTTTGCGAGGAATACGGAGAGAGGGGGGTTCGGAGGGGTGGCGGGGGGATGTAAGCAGGAAGTCGAGCGGCCAGGCGTTGTGTGGTGCAGCACTGGGAGCCAGAGTGTGTGTGTGTGTGTGCGTGTGTGTAGGCGAGAAGGGGTTGATTGTTTGTTCCAATTCTGAAGCTGCCATGTGTGCTCATATGTGCGGATTGAGTTTAGGCTTGTTTGTGTGAATATATCTGCTAATGTGCGCGTGTGTGTGTGTGTTTTGTCATCGGAGTCTGAACGCAGCCAGTGAGCCGCGGCTGTTCGCCGACAGCCCGGTAATTAGACACAGAGGACTAGAGAGAGTTAACTAGACCTCCGCCTCCCCCTCCTCGTCTCCCTCCACTTTAACCCTTTCCACTCGACACCTTCCCGGAGTCGGAGTAATGGAGGGGTTAATGAGGGAAATATGGCCGAGCGCTCTCAGCCGCACTCGCTACCATTGTCTGGACCAACGACGAGGCGGACAAAGAGATCATCTGTGTGGAAGAGTGAAAGACCGGTTCTGGTCCAGAGAGGCCATGGTCACGTGACAATGGGATGTGGGTCATTGGTTCAGCAACTAGCTGAAGAGCAAAGTCTCCCCAAAACCTGAGTCCCATCGGATACACACACTTGCTACTGTGTGCTTTGGTTTCATGTCAACTGTGAGGACCAGTGTCAAAGAGCACAGGAGCGCTGTTGTTTGAAGGGACAGTCGGGGAGGTTGTGACATGTCGCTCTCGCTTCATTTCCAGAGAGCCCAACCCGCCTCAGAGGTCCAGTTTTTGAGTCAGGTTAGCTCCTCTCTATATTCTCAGAGGGTCCGACCTGCTGGCTTCACTGCTCTGTGATTCAAGTCTCGGGTTTTGGCCCTGAAAAGCGCTTCAACTCATGAACGTCCATCATTGTTCTCCTGTTTGTCTGTGTGACGCCACAGTCTGCAGTCCTGACTCCACCATAGCGCTGACCAGAAAGAAAGAGAAGTTCATGTGGTGACCTCTGACCCCAGGTCTTTACTGTGCAGAAAGCTGAGGCAGGAACTGCAAAGCAACATCTGAAGGGAGAATGCTTGGTGGGCTGGGAGGGGCCTCCTGTGAGAGTGGAGCTTCCACGTGGCTCACCTTTCCATCGACCCCTCATCATTGATTATCCGGGCCCCATTAGGGCCCATTGTTAAAAACAAATCATTAGGGCCGCTCGATGGGCTCAGAGCCTGGCGCTGCATCCGTCTGGGCCTAAATGGCACTAAGCCGCCGAGCATCTGCAAGGCAAATAGAGGAGGGGGACGGAGGGAGCGGAGAGGCGCCGAAAACAGCCTCGCTGAAAATGGAGATGAAAAAAGGAAGACTGCGCGAGGACGATATGACGGCGGAGGGAAGATGAACCAAAATAGGGAGCGAGGAGATGGAGCGCGTGTGAGATAAGGCGAGAGAGAGAGAGAGGGAGAGAATACGAGAGAGGAGGGAGCCTCATCCATTTTAATGAGCTTCCTGTGTAAATGTGTTCCTGCGGAGAAGGAGCCGAAGGCAGCGGCGCGGCGCTCCTAATCCCCCCACGCTCCCGTCATTAAGGGCGGCCCTGACACACACACACACTCGCACACACACAGGCACACACGCCGCCTGAGCTGCTGCAGGACAGGACTGCTGTCGCCACTCTGACAGGTCGTCACACACGACTGAATTCCCCAGAGCCCGTGGCCTCACTGGCGGCCGAGAGCGAGGGGGGGAGGAGGGAGGGAGGGAGGGAGATGATCACGTGACACTACATCAGTGGAGTCGCGCCTCAGCTCGTGTTCCGCGCGGCTGCTGTTATAACCAGCCTCTCACCTCCTCCATAGCATGCTAGCAGCAGGGTCCGCCTCCTGCAGGAGGCCGGCGGAAGGGAGGGCAGCGTCAGACACCATCTCTCGCTCCCTCCGTCTCTCTCCTCGTGATGAGGCCTAATTATGGCGGCGCAGACGGCCGCCAGCTTTAATTGACCGTTATTCATCTGCGGCCTGACGCTGGGCGGCGGAGGGGGGGGGGGGGGCAAGTTCGGCATGTGGGCTGAGACGGGGCCGGAGCCGAGCTAATTGCTGGGCCCGCGGGAGCAGGCCAGGTGATTACACAGCGGCCGGTGTCATTACATAAGAGGCGGCGAGCGGGGTCACGCGCCGCGGCCCTCACCCAAGATTAATTGGAGCTGCCACTGGAGTGCAAGGCACCGCCGGAGAGAGCGGTTATACGATTAGCATTAACATTTCAGCGGCGGAGGCAATCGATGAATGGTGTTCACCCCCCCGACACACCACTGCCGCCTGTGCTGGCTCCGTCTCCTGCACGCGCGCGCATGTGTGTGTCTGCCCTCGTGGCCGTTCCACTTCCTCCCTCACTCTTTCTCTGCACTCCCAGTGCAGCCGGAGACTTGCCGGCGCTCACTAATTCCCACTCACTCCCAACACTTTGTGGTTCTTTCCTTCCCACTGACGCGTTTTTTCTAGAGTGCATCTCCTACGACTACGAGGTCAGAGGTCACAGTCAGCTTGTGCTCTGCTAAGAAGCTGGGTCTTGATGTTTAGAGTCACAAACGTGTTGACAGTCCTGGTCTCTGTCTGATGGACCTTCTCACTTGACTGTGGAGATGTGAACCCAGGAGGCAGCCACAGTTTGGTGAGGGTTTCACTGGGTAAAGATGTCGGAGCCAAGTTCTCCCACAGCAGTGGAGCAAACGTGGTGGAGAGCAAAACAAACAGAGATGAAGTGGCGGGCCGAGGGATGAGGAGGGGAGCAGAGGTGAACCTGGAGGATGTTAGAGGTCAGAGAGGAAGAAAAGAGGTGTGCTGGACAGAAGAAGAGGTGGAGAGAGAGGGAGAAATCTGAGGGGCGCCGTCCCCCCCAGAGGAGGACAAAAGACCGAGCCAATAATGGAGAGGCCTTTTCAGGAGGCGAGGACGCAGGACGCGCCGTCTTTTCAGCCGCTTCAATACGGCCGAGCGAGGGAGCGGGAGGGAGGCGGGCGGGAGCCAGTGGAGAGGAGGGATGAGTGTTAATTAGAAGGTCCTTCAGCCCGTGGCCCCGGTCAAGACGCAGGGGCCGCCCCAGCTGTCGGAGCATGACACACTGGCATTGTGCATTCAGCCCTCATTACGCCTGTGTGTGTGTGTGTGTGTCAGCGGCGGTGGAGGGCAGCGCGGTGGCCAGCGGTGCTCGCTGCAGCGTGACAAGACTGATGAGGAGGTGGAGGGCGAGGGGGGGAGGGAGGGTTCTGAGCATGGCTGACGAAACCCTCTGCACACGGAGCAAAACACATATTTGATCCATTAATGACGAACGTTGTCTCCACAGAGAGCTGTCGCACCCGCCGCCTCTGCTGACGCCTCCTACAGCCCCTCACCTGGCGCTCGCACCCCACCTGCGGCCTCCGTTCCTGGGCATGCCCGCTGCTCTCTGCTCCACCCCCGGTGAGTCCTCCCATCACCAGGCTCATGTGATGTCAGAGGTCAGGTGCCCCCTCGGGCCAGTCTGAGAGGATAAATGTGGGTGACAGAAGGTCAAAGGTCGGTGACCAGATGGAAGAGGAAGTAGCTTTGTTTCATGTAATAAGCACAAGATGGCGCGTTGGTAGTTCAGGCGCTCTTCTCTGACCAGTCTTCTCCAGCGTCGGCTCTAAATATAACCTCTACAGTTAGACGTGGCCTGAGCAGCTGTCTTCTTCCTTCCTGCTGCAGGTTACAGCTTCCTGCAGCCAGCGCAGGCGGAGGTTTTAGCTCGGCAGCAGGAGCTGCTGAGGAAGCAGAGCATGGCCCGGTAGGTGATCGCTGTGTTCCTGAGGAAGTGGAGGTGTTGCAGGCTTGGAACGTGAACCCTCTTTGTCTCCTCAGGCTGGAGATGTCGGCCGAGCTGCTGCGACAGAAGGAGCTGGAGAGTCTCCACCAGCGTCTCCTGGGCCCTGACATGGTCGCGGCTCTGCCCTCCGCGCTACCTGCCAATCATCCGGCTTTACGGAGCCTCCAGGAGCTCCCAGAAGGAAGCCCGCTCCGAGAGGAGCTGATCCGGCGCTCCATGCTAGCGCCACTCCTCAGCCAGCACCAGCAGCAGTACTCTTCCTCCTCCTCACCACCCAAGGACCACAAGGCCCAGAACTCGACTGCAGACGGTGACAGCAGGAAGACGCCGCCGACACAGACCCCCAGTGAGGACCAGACCAGGGATGAGGAGAGGAGCTCAGACAGTGAGGCTGAGGTCTGCGAGGAACGTCGGAGCAGCAGGTCCAGTGGGGAGCAGACCAGGGTCCGAGAGACGGAGAGTCCGGACCGGCTGAGCGCCCCCAGCGGCTCGGCAGGAACAGAGTCACCGGGTCACCACCTTTTCCCGTCAGGACTGGGGAAGGCTGAGGTGAAGTACCAGCTGCCGCCAGGATTCCTGCCACCTCTGCCAGCTCTCCACGCCCAGCTGCCGTTCGGCTTCCCGTACGCCGCCAACCCCTACTTCATGGGTGAGTCACGCGAAGGCCGAGGCCACGAGTGAAGAATTGCAGAAACTTGCGGCAGGTTTTTGAGTAGCTTTATTGAAGGCATCTGCAGGATGGCGGTTCTGATCTGAACCGTGGGGGAGGTTGCTGCAGCTTGGTGTGCACCATGTTTGCCACTCCACTCTGACAACCTTGGAACCAATGTGGAACCTCTGGCAACGGTACTGGCTCCTTGCCAACCAGGGGTCTCACACTGCTCCACTGAAGTCCTGCAGTGGGAGCAGGTTTTGGTTCCAGGAGCCCACAGTTTCAGCACCCTGGTGTCTGGTGCTGTTTGTTGGGCTGAAACCCAAACCTGCTCCCACTGCAGCACTTCAGTGGAGCAGTGTGAGACCCCTGGTTGGCAAGGAGCCAGTACCATTGCCGTGAGTTCCCACCTTGTTTCCAAGGTTGTCAGAACGGAGCGGCAACGGAGCTGGTGCTGGTGATGGTGCACACCAAGCTGCATCCAACAGAGATGAGACCGGTCAGCTGCTCCTCCCTCCCACAGCTGCCATCATGCAGTCCCCACCTGGACACCTGTCCGTGTAGAGCCGCGGCTGGACTGATGTGCCCACGTGTGTCCCCGCAGGCTCAGTGGGGGGCGTGTTGATGGACGGCGACGGCTCAGCAGACGACATCAGCAAGTGGAGCGTCGAGGACGTGTGTGGCTTCATCAGCAGCCTGGCAGGATGCGCAGAGTACACCCAGGTGAGGCTCGCCGACGCTCCCACCTCAGGCTCCTCCCCCTGAAACACAAACAACAGCGTCAGCCATGTCAGATGATCAGATAGTGAGCCAGCAGAAAGAGTCACTCACCGTCATGGGGCAGCGTGTGCGTGTGTTGAGGCTGAAGCGGCTGTGTCTCCGTTAGGTGTTTCGGGATCAGGCCATCGACGGGGAGACTTTACTGCTGCTCACTGAGGAGCACCTGTTGACCACCATGGGACTGAAGCTGGGCCCTGCAGTTAAGATCCACACACAGGTACAGACTGGCTGTGAGTGTGAGTGCGTGCGCCCCGCCTGATGAGTCAGCTAGAGTAGAGTAGTGCAGCCGTGTAGCTCCTGTCCTCCGTGACCTGTACAGTGATCTTCAGGAAGTGTCTTACCGGCCTCTCCTCTGCAGGTGGCGCGCCGGGTCGGAAGGCTCTTCTACATGACCGGGTTCCCGCTGGCGTTCCCCTTCCCACCTTCTGCCTTGCGGCCTCCGGAACACGACGCCATGCAGCTGCACAGACCGGAGTCCGCCAGCAGCAGTGACTCCTCGCCCAAACCAGAAAACGGCTCGACAGTTCTGAGCCAGTACGAGTCCAAGACCCCCTCGTAGGACTGGAGCAGCCACTCTGGAACACAAAGCAGATCAGGACGCGAGTTCCTCTGTCGTCGCTACAGCCAAAGAGAGATTCCTGAGGAGATGGAGGACTCGCCGTCTGGAACTCGTCTCTGCAACTATGCATTCCACTGTCCCGATACCAAAGATGAGCGGACGTGTGGAATCCAGCCGTGTTTCACTGCTGCGCTGCGTCCCAAGATTGTGTCGACTACTGCAGGAGGAGAGACTCAGTGTAACATATTTGGAACCTTCTGAACTTGTCTTCATGTAGATGCACGAACAACTGGATTCTTTACTGACTAATGTGACTGGATAGTACTTCTGTTGACTGGGCTCTAGCAAGAGGCTTCTACCTTCGAGGGAAAATATTTATCGGACCGTGAGACCCCAAAGATTCTTTGTTTTCACACAGAGAAGGAAGTGGACAGTGAGCTCTCACCGCACCGTTTTTTTTTTCTTTTTTTTTTTTTCAAACAACGCAAGCAATTAATGAAAATGGTCTAGATTTCCCTTCAAAGGTTGGTTTCATCCTATTTTTCTATTCACCACACAGGTGAAATAAATCTTATCAAACGACTCGACTCTCTTGGTTCTTACACCCTGTGACATGAAAGGAACGACTTCAGACTACGATGAACTAGAAGCTCTCACTGAGCTGAGGCACGTTGGGTACTGACCTCTGCAGGTTGGCTCCTGCTGACTCTGCATCTGTGGAGAGAGAGAGAGAGAGAGAGAGGACAGGAAGATGGAGGACAGGTTGTTTGACAGGAAACATACAGCGTCTCACCGTGGCTCCTCTGGCTGCAGCCTCTCCAGCACCTGGCGAGCAAATCGTGTCAGTGACAGAGAGACTGACAGAAATACTGGGATGAGACAGCAACACTTACCTCACCGGTCACATGATCTTTCGTGAGGGCCTCAAACTGAATGTCATCTTACAGAGAGAAGTGCGACGGGACAAGAATACCGACGATGAAATCATGACTCTGACAGTGGGTTTTTGGGAAAAACAGACCAAATACTCTAGAGAGTGATTTAATTTGGACCACATGAATGAAGCTAACACGGGCAGTTCATTAACTTTCAGAAGAAATATGAAACATGGTGCTAATTCAGGTTGCTCGGACTGGACTCTCCCAGTGAGTCCAGAATCGTTTGGTCGGCTCACTTCAACTCAAACATTTGTGAACCACTGTGTCGACACCCAGACAGGAAAGCAGTTGAGGCAAAAAGAAGGATGGAAGATGAGATTCCTCATCAAGTCTAAAAGTTCAGTTCAGTCGTCGTCAGACAGCTCCAGGTCCTCCACCACGTCCTCGTCTCCGTCCGCCAGCTCCATCAGAGCTGATGAGGATATTGGCTGAGGAGCCTTGGAGGCCTCCTCCTCCTCTTCATCATCATCGTCGTCGTCACCTAAGATGTGAGAGTAGCGTCGTGAGTCAAGGGTCCCTGACCACAGGACGTCCAGAGCCTGAGTTGGCCTTGGACTGGAAAACAACACTAGAGTGAACGTCAGGTTCCAGTCCTGGTCTGAACAGCTCAGTCATCTAGTCTTCCCAGTCAACTTCTAGTCATGTCCTCAGCCATTTGAGACTTGACTCAGGAGGCAGCAGCAAGCCTCACTTCCCCTCTGACAATCGGGGATTGACCCCACCCTGAACTGCCAGTTCACAGAAGTGAGACCAGCTGGCAGCTCACCAGTCCAAAACAGAGTTTGGGCTGTTGAGGTGCAACGACCTGGTTCTGAGTCACAAGCAGCCGTCAATCAGGGCTAATTAGAAAAAACCCTCAAAAGTTTAACTTGCCTTCCTCGTCAGACACGTCGTCTTCATCATCCTCCTCCTCCGAGTCAGCGATGGCTTTGTTACCTGAGGAGAGACGTGACAAATGTTACACGCTGCTGCACCTTATTATTTCCAGCCAGGCTTTATTCAGTCTTGCCTAAGTGTGTGTGTGTGTGTGTGTGCGTGCGGTTGCCGTGCGAGCGCAGGGGAGCCCCGTATGTGGGCCACGGCATCACAGGCAGCTGGAAGTTTCTGCTTCCTGAGAGATGCCGCGCCGAGTCGATTACAGACGCCGCCGCTGCACAAACACCCGTGACAGTTTACTGCCGGCACTTTCAGACGGCGGCGGCTCCGAAGCTAAATATAGCAAATGAGATAGCGGGCGAGTTCCACAGCGACAATCATGGCCGAGACACGTGAGCGAGAGCGAGCGTGTGTGTTGCCGGGAACGAGTCGGGACCTTGCTTAAACTCACTGTCACGCACATGTTGGCCTGGTTGGAGCAAGTTCTCGTCCAACGGTGAGGGCAAACTGTGGCGCGTGGGCCTGACAGCAGCCCTCCACTGCTGGTCTCTGGCCACAGTGATATATATTCATCATCAGAAACATTTTCAACTTCCTGTCACCAGCTCTGCCTCCAGTCTCACATATGAATGTAGCTAACATCTTGACTAAACATGAGGACAGAGGAACATTTTAGGCCAGTTATTGCGTACACTTCAAAAACACATGGGAAATGTCAGTGTTTTTAATCGAGAGACTGCTTAATTTAGCATTTTACAACTGAAATAATAATCTAGTTTACTGCTCTCAAAAGGCCTCTCATCCAAAGGTCATCAAAGGTCACCCCCCCCAACCCGCCCACAGATCCATCACTAGTCAGCTGGTCATGACTTGTGCTGCACTTGGAACAAAAAAAAAAACTGTTGCTGTTACTTTAACTGGACTTGCCGACTTCAGCACCTTCAGCGTTGCCCCTGGATGACCTCAGAGACTCGTACCACACACACACACCAATCTCAGTCAGCAGTCGCTCCGCTCACAGCCCCCCCCCCACCCCCCTCCCCGCCTTCTTTCCGGGAGTGTGCGAGACCACAAAGAGCTTTGGTCAACTGCCCGGTCACTTTTGGCTCTGAAGACGTGAAGGTGTGCGCGCATGTGTGTGTGTGTGCGTGCGTGTGGCGGCGGCGGCGCCTCAGTGCAGCCGTGCGGAGGTCGAGAGGGAGCGGTCACCTCTGGCTGTTTCACTGTGCTGGTTTGAATTAGAAGCTCCCGCTGGGATGCAAGTCTGGGCTTCCTGTCGGGGGGTTTCAGTTCATGCGTGTGCGGCGCGAAGCAGAGGCGAACAGAGCGGAAGAGGGAGGGGGAGCGGGGGGCCGCACATGCCGGCAGCTGCCCGTCCGTTTGTAGGGACTCTCCCTTCAATGAAGTCCAGATGCATTAGAGGCAAAAAAAAAAAAAAAAATCCCCGGCCGCCTACTCTCTTCCTCTGTGACCCCGCGCCAGGTTTTTTCCCTGCTTGGATGGCGTCCGAGTGTAAAGCTGTAAAAACCAGGCGGCGGCTGCTGGTGACACGCGGACGACCCCAGAAGAGGACGAGAGAAAAAACAGACGGGCGGATCAGAAACCTGACAAGACTCTCTTTCAAGCTGGACTCGGGTCATTCTGGAGTCGAGCGTGATGATGAAGGTCCATCTTCACAGTCCGAGTCCGATTCTGTGTTTGCGACTTCTGAAGCCCGGATCAGAAGAAGCTGTCATCGCTTCATCACCAGGCGACTGCCGAGTAGCAGGCAGTGATGAAACACCGCCCCCTGCAGACCAAGACGGGCATCGCGTCCGTCCGCAGCTGGAGCTTTCAAAGCCCCAAGAATGAAATCGATTCAGAGCGAATCTTGGGGAGTGAATAAGTCCAGCTCCAAAAGTCCCTCCAGAAATGCAAATGAGGTAATAACTGATGCTGTCATCTACACTTGCTCCTCTGCATGGATCCGAATAAGCAGCAAGATGAGCAAACACCAGCTCCTGTGTGGTTCCGCCAAGGTGCCGCACCACACCTCGTCTCCAGAGGTGGCCAAAAAAATTCTATGAAATTAAATGGAACTTGACGCAGAAGTCAGTAATCCTGTCACGAAAATGAGCATGTGGGCAAACACACATGAGTAAGTAGTAAAAACAAGGGCTGGTGAGATGTCGTGGACGGAAACACACAGCAGGAGAGACGACTCACCTTTGATGGTGAGGCCCGTGTCCTCCTCGTCAGAGTCGCTGTCTGACTCAAACAGACCCTTGAACTCCTTCTTGTCCTCTGCCTTCTTCTCCTGGAGCTTTTTGCGTTTGATCTCTGGGAAGTTCATATCTTCCATCTTGGGCACAAAAAGACTCCATTCAGAAGGACAGCCTCAATATTCCGAAGCACTTCATGCGTCGTGACACTCACCCTCTCTTTGCCAGAGATCTCCAGCTGGATCTCCTTCTCCCTCAGCTTCTTCCACTGGGTGTAGTATCGGCTCAGAGGAGTTCCCTCGCCCTGGACCCGCTTCTCCCAGGCAGCCTGGAATCAGAGCACACCATGAAGGAGCCTCCACTGAGTGAAGTCGTACATCTCTGCATCAACAGTGAAGCCGTTTGACTGACTTGTTCAGGGCCATTTTAGTATTGTTTTTGTATCCCTCAGCCTGCACGCCTGAGGGTCCAGCTCCAGAAGACCAGGTCCGGAGCCAAACCACAGTGCCACAAACAACTGCAGCGTTCCCTCAACAAGAAGTCGCCTGGGGTTCAGGGCTGTGAAAGACCTCGTGCGTGCGTGTGCGTGTGCATGTCAACAGGGAGCTGGCTCCAGCAGCAGGGCGTCTGAAGGCCGAGCTACCTCCGCCACAGAAGGACGAGCGGGACACATGGTTCTGGAGTGTGGTCAGGGCGAGGCCCAACACATTCACTGTGACTGCAGGTTTTTTTCTCCCAAATGGTCACATGAAGCCACTGAAGTGGGCAGGCGAGACGCCGGTGAGTCAGAAGACACCCAGAACAGACTGGAGATGCCTGGAAGCAAAGAACGAAGAATCTGCTCGGGACTTCCCCGAAAGGTCCCAGTGATTGATATTGATTAGGTCCAATATCCCATTATCCGGCCGACAGATCCAATAAGAGGGAACAGACGGCGGCCTCCTGCGCCTGTTAACACGTTTATTGCAAATGTGCCGCTGCTGCCAGGGAGGCTTCATTAGGAGGGTCTGGTGATCAACAGCGACCCCTGCAGATCCATCCCGCGCCCTCACATCTGGGTGAGGAACAAAGCAACTGGTGATCCTCAAGTTTGCACCACAGGAATCAGCTGACTGGCCTGGGGATTTCAGGAGGCTTGATCCAGCGTGGCCTCGCACTGTTCGCCTGATAAGCATGAAACGGACCCACGTCATCCTGCTGCCACCAGCCCAGCACAGCTCTCTGTGTGCACAGGTTCTGATGGGTAAAAAAGGGGGTTCGGTGATGAACAGTAGCTCCTTCTCAGCGACCGAAGACGACGTCTCCACACAAGTCAGTGTTCTGCTGCAGCCACTACACTCCAGAGTTCACTCTCCACTTGATGTTAACCAGGACGAACACAGCGACAGCAGATTCACAGTGTGTTCTGATGACTTCACATCTCAGAATCAACTTTATTGCCATGGTCAGTGGGGATCCCACCAACCAGGAGAGTGTTTTGGAATAAAGTGCTGACATAAAATAAAACTTCCACGAATCTTTGTACACTGAAGATGATACTCTGAAATGCTTGTAAAATAATTTGCATTCAAGCAAGAGACACATTTTGCTCTCACTTAATCACATGTCTGAAGGCTGCGACTTTTCTGACTGGCCAAAATGAAACCACATATTCTGGTTTGGGTGAACTCAAGATTTGTCTTCTGACAGGTCTGAAGAATTGACTTTCAGGTTCATCAAAAATGGTTGTGCTGGTGTCAAAGAGCAAATATCTAATACTAATTCAAAGTTAGCAGCTCATGAGGTGATAAATGAGAACAAAACAGCGCGTAAAGTGGCCAGAAATCATCTTCAAAAACATCCGAGTCCCCTTAAAGATACGTCAGGAACCAACAGGGTCGACGTGTTCACTCTTAACTGAAAAACTCAAGTCCCCGATGTTGACTCTGACTTTGCCCTCTGTTTGGTGAAATGTATCATGTTTACTATATCACTGAACTGTATTATTGTGAAGTTTATATTTGAGGTCTGTTGGTAGATAGAAGGGAAATTGCAAATTGTAAATTGCTGATGCTGAAAAAATGTAACAAAAAGAAAGTTAAAAAAATGTTGAAAACATCGGTCAAGTGTCAAGTTTTAACACCCGACTTTCACAATACAGCACACTGCTATTTTGGTTCAAGAAGAGAAATTCACATTCTTCAAACATGAATCTTCAGCGGAACGATTTTGTGGACCTGAGAAAAGACCCACTATCAGCAAGTTGGGTTTTATTTTCTGTGCAAGAGGTGGTACTAATTTGAGCCCAGACTGCGATGAAGTGACCTGAACATTTCCACAAACAACACGACAGCGCAGCCTCGGCGGAAGCATTAATTAGGCGAGCTCTCAGTTTGGGTGACATGTCAGCAGGGGGCTGCTGGCTGGAGGGGGAGCGTGGCCTTTCCTGTAGCAGCAGGGTCAGCCCCTTCCTCTCGCCCGTGGTGACACCAGCACCACTGTCACGCCGACAACCTCAGCTGAGGCCAAAGTCGAGGCGGCAGCAGCGACACTGCTGCGGCGCCACGCTGTCCGTTTCACTTTGCATGTCACACAAACAAGCACACACGTGCGCTCCTTTTTCAAGCGCAGAGTGGAATAGAGGCTCATATGGGGGAAAATAAAAATAAATATATATATATAAAATATATACAGAATTCATGAACTCATTTAAAATGTGTAAATAGGAAGACTTGTTTTCTTTAAAGGAAAGAAATCTAATCTAAGTTTTTTTTCCCCAATAGAGCTTTTGAGGGAATTAAATCAGCACTGAACAAAATGCATGGCAGGATAATACAGCAGACTAACAGCCGTGCACAAGAATTCTCATCCGAATAACATTGCTCTCATGAGCCATGTTGTCATGAAGCCACTAAAACAGCATTAAGTCATAAAAGAATAGTTTGAGGATTGAAGTTGAGTTCACCTGGAAGGCGCATCAGGATGTGATATATTTTGGAGTTACAAAGGGCTAAGTCAGGACACGCCCCACCCCCCGATGGCCCTCCATCTGTCACTCACCACGGCAGCGGCGTCGGCCACTCCGAAGGCAGCATTCTGTCTCTGCGTTGTGATGTAGCTGCTATTCTCCTGAACCTTCTCCAGCAGCTGCCGCATCGGCTTGCAGTAATTGGCCACTTTGCATTCTTTCAGGAACGACTTCAGCTGCAGGGACGAGAGAAAAGAGGGTCACCAGGCGGAGTATTCCGGCCACTCTTGCGGTTTGTTCAAACAAAACAAGATAATGCTTGTAGCCTTGGGCCATGAATGCTGAAAGTGTCTCAGGGTGGATCGAAGTTCAGAAATGATGATATAAAGTCCACATGAGCCAGGAAGAGAAGGAAAACCTAACCAGAAAAGTTACCTGTATGACTGCAGGCAGGGCAAGCTCAGGGAAGCCAATGGAGTTTGCCTGAGTGTGGAAATACTCGAGGATCAGATCATACAGCTGGTCCATCAGTCCGTCCTGGAAACACCCATGATACCATTAGCCATGCACAACCCATTTCTCAAGACCAAGCTGATCCACTCCACTACAAGTAAAAACGCCCATGCCACTTATCCACTCAGCAGCCTCTCATCCTACTCTGTTTTAATGTTAATTTTGTCACATGAATATTTTGAGATTCATAGCAAACTCACAATTCTTCAAACTATTTTTCAAATAATTCAAATTCAGATTTTGCTGTCACTGAACCTTAATGAACAATGAAGTACAATAAAACAATGCATAAAATATAAATAGCAATTTAGCAGTTATATTTAACCTTCCTCATGTAAAGACTTCTCTCTAGAAACACCAATCTGTATGGTCTGGCTTCAGAGAACAGTGGGGACAGGAGACAATATTTCCAGCTGAGGATGCTTGGGATGTAGGGACGTATTAAACGTACGTATTGACGTATTGAAACTTTTTCATTATCATGAAAGTTATTTGTGGTCACCAACATCATTATTAGTTTATCTTTAAATATAATAGTGAACTAAATGTAGAGATGAGAAATTCACTGTTTCACGTCTCTGGTAGAAGCCGCTGGTGTCTGACAGACTGCTCTGCCAGCTTTAGGTTAAATTGAGCCGTCCGTCTGCTGCGTCTCATGTCTCCGAACAGTTGACTTGAACTATGGACAGTCTGGACACATTTCTTAGATGCTACTGAAGAAATATTAGAAATCGTAAATGATCATTTTGTTACATTCTTTTTTCCTCGAAAATCATTATACTGTCAGTCCTTTGTCTTATGTGATGAAAAACCTTTCCACAATTCTCTCTCCTAAAATGGCTGTTTTTCATTGCCTTATTGAAGATTTCACGAATACTTTACCGCTTTAGAATTAGTTGATGATCCCTAACTGATGCCGGGTCGTAGCATTAGCGCTGCCTGTGAGAGTGTGTCCACAATAACTGAACCCTAATGGGGACGGGGAAGAGGTCGCCGCGCCAATACCGGAGAAGAGCTCCGTCCAATATCCAACTATTTTCACCACGGTGTTTCGCTGAGGCGCCAGCACAGCGTGAGACCTGCATGTGTTGATGTGAACCAAGGCAGACGACTGCCTCAGAGAACCTGTGAGGACCACTCCATCTATTACAATAAACACGGATCCAGAGAGTCAGAGTCGACCAAGTGTCATTATCAAAGGTTTCCTGTATTAAAAATAAGTTTAAAACTACGATCGTGAACCAAAGTCCACCACACTCTCCACAACTGTCACACACCGGGTGTCGGCTGTCAAAAGGCATGGCGCCGCCGTGGTCTCGTCATGTTCGTCTATCCAAGTCCGATGCAGCGTGAATTGTCATCAAGGAGATTGTGTTTGGCGGTATATCGTGTACGATAAGTTATCACCCATCCCTACTGGGATGCAAAGATTCTTTTGTGGTTCTGATGTTGTAAGCTGTGATTTCACAGTCTAAGCTTTTTTAGTCATTTTTCATGAGATCATGAGAGAAGAAGTCCCTTCTTTGATTCTAAAACTTCCAGATTTGAGCGCTCTTCCTGCATCTCTGCAATGTGATGTATGACATGGAGCGCTTGGTTTAATCAGCCCTGTCTCAGGTTGAGCATGAGCAATTGTTTAAATGCATTTATCCACTTCCAACAGATCATCTCTAACAAGCAGCTATCACTGCTGTTGTGACTCAGAACTCTGGATGAGTGTCTGCTCCTCGGAGGTTCTGATGCTGAAAACCATGCGACTGGGTCGGTAGATAGCCGTGGCTAATATTAACGTCCCCCACGCTGTGTAAACGGAGGCTTGAGCTCTCTCGCTGACAGGCGGCGCTTGGCACTGAGGAGTTCACTCTGTGTAGTGGGCTCACTGTGCCTTCCAGAGTAGCTTCCCACCAGTCAATTTTCACAGGGTCGAGGCGTGGTGCAGCGTTTGGGTGCATCGGGACAGAATGAGAGAAGCTAGGGAGACAGGCTTTCGGCAAAATAATAGTTTCATGGCGATTATCATAATCATAATCCTGATAAAAATTCTATTAATTGACCAGCCCTAAGAAAGACTAAGAATTAACTTCGGCAAAAGACTAAATTGGAAAATGGCCGACTAAATTCTCACCACTCTGTTCTAATAGAGGTCTCAGCTTCTCTGACATGTGAGAGGTTGGTGGTGGGCCGTGATGCGACCAGATTTGCCTCATCCTGAGTGCACATTTTTTTTCTTACAATACTCAATGTCACTCTTCAGGGGCAGCATCGTGTTAAACAAAGGGGACCCATGGTGATCACTCTATCGCAAGTGTCAAGTTGGGTGGCAGGATCCCAGGTTATGGTGGAGAGAACCAGCCAAATTGGCACAGATTACAGGATAATCCCAGGATAGATCCAATCATCTTGCCTCCACAGTGATCTTAGGTCCAGTTCTAAAGCCAACAGCCACATAAATACCACTGATCCACTTAGACATGCATGTTCAGAACCCAGGATACAATCACTCCTCAAGTCTCGAACTTAAATACAGCATAAAGTGAAGATATTTTTTCATAATTCGGTCCAGAGTTTTAAGAAATGAAGAGTCAAATGACCTTGTACGCTTTCTCCACCAGATTGACGTTGTTGAGCTTCAGAATGACGGCGAAGTTGATGGGTTTCTTGCTCATCCGTCCAGGTTTCTTATTAAAATTCACTTGCTGGAAGATCTGTGAAAGACAAAACAAATTAAATTGTCAGAAATTAGAGGCCCGGAAATGAAGACAATGCTGTACTATATTGAAGCGCAGATCTAAACTAGAAAAGCATTCAGAGAATGCAGACCACCATCAAGCAGCTTCAATCTCCCAATGACAAAGGATCCTTAAATAAAATCCTGGTGCTACCCCCCAGTGTTAAAGAATCATAAAAAAAAAAAAAAACCACCTCGCCCCAGATGGTGAACAAGAACACTCCCAAAATGGCCTGAAAACTTCATCCAAATACAACCTTAACTCAAGTCATTTTTGAACACAAACATGCAAACAAGCGAACACTATCAAAGTTCCTTGGCAGAGGTGAAAATAGCGTCTGTGATGTACACCAATAATAAATGGGTTTAGCAGAATTAAGCACGCAGTTGTCATGTCTTGGGTCACTGACCACAGTCGTCCAGGACTATCATTTCTGTGAATTCTGTGAGGTTACTTCAAAAAGGTCTGGAAGTTCTCTCGCTCCATAAAGTGCAGGCGTACAACTCTTGCATTGTAGTTACAAGCCGTTTATGAATTCCTGCATCGCCGCGTGTATTTTTATACGGTGTGCGGTTGTTAATGCGCTCAATGTGTGAAGCCAGGTGCCGTCTGTACAAACATAGGATGTGGTGGCGGTCTGCAGGGGAAGAAGGGGGAAGTGGGACATCTTGGACAAACCCTGATGCACGCACACACAAGTACAGGAACAGAGCTACTGAAGCAGGAAGCAACCAAAGCAGCCCCCCGGCCCCCCGTCAGAGATGCACAGACACACAGGAGGCTGCTACCGTTGTGCTAATTAAAACAGAAGCAGAGAACTTCAGCCTCCTTTTAACGAGGGGAACAGTAAAGGAGAAAAACACAGGAAACGTCGTACGTCACAGGAAAAAAAATGCTTCTGAGAGAGGGGTGACGCTTCAGCTTTTGGAGGGAGAGGGTGATAAGCTGAGAGGATGTGGTCTGTGCAGCATGTTAAGGACCAGAGTGTGAACTACAACTGTGCTTTTATCACTTCAAACTGCTGTGGAAAATCTCACACACAACTTTCGGTAGGCCAGGAGGCCGGCGGTCAACCAAGCTCACCATCAGCTTATGAGTCAAGCTTGGTATGACAATGTGTCTTTTCTCTCCCCTGACCCAAGTTTCAGTCTTCACTCTATTCAAATGTGGCCGTTTAGACCAAAATGTGTGTTAAAACCCATAGTGAACCGCCAATGGAGCAAACCACCCTTTTGCCAACACTAGCGTTTCATGCTGTGACAGAGAATGTACTGCACAAGCTTTTCTGTTGTGACTTTCTCAGACGAGATAAACATAACAAGTACATCACCAGTAAAAGGTTGGCAGATTACCTCAAGAAGGAAGGGCAGAACAGGCACAAATGTGTTTGTGCTGCTGGAAAGCATGGTGAGCGCTCTGCAGCAGTGCATCCTCAAAGGGTAGTACCTGGCTGTGGGCACCAGTCTGTCAAGTGTAAAGATACGTGGTCAATGGCGCCATCTGCTGGCTAAAAACGGTATACACATGATACCATGCATATAAAGCAGGGGTCTCAAACTCGTTGGACCCTGGGGCCACCAGAGTCTTGCCGGGGCCGGGCCGCAGACCAGGCAGAATTATGGGTTTTGTGGTTATTTTTTTATATATAAACAACACTTGGCCGCAACATAACTTACAGGTGGATAATACAAGCGCCCCGTGAGTTTGAGACCTCTGATTTAAAGAGACTGGGAACTTTTATTTATTCACTATTACTGATATTCCTTTGACGTGTATAATAATAGCACTAAAATGCCTGAGCTTACTTGATGGTGCCGAGGATGACCTGGCAGAGAGGATAGATAAGAGGCTGCAGGACATCGCTGGGGTGGAGAGTGCTCAACACACGACACCACAGGTAGAGACAGTGGATGAACTGCCAGTTGTAGACAGACTGGTAGGTTTCCTACACACAGACAAAAATGCCTTTGTAGATAAGAGAAAAACACCACACCAACTTCACTTCAACTTATTTTAAAAGAAGAATGAATATTACATTCATGAACTCAACATCACTGCCAGAGACAGTCACAACACAAAGCCCAAACAAACCTTTTTCTTCATGGTCATGGCGTTCCTGAGATGGATGGCCAGCTGGCGAATGTAGATGAACGCCTGCTGGTAGGAGGCCTGCGTGTCTAGCGAGTAAACCTCTGTGAGGGTTCGCTGCATGAAGTTGATCATGGGTAGCGCATTTGGAGATGTGAACTTGCAGTTTTGTACATAGGACACATACATTTGCTGAAGAGAGAAGAGGCAAAACGCTTGAGTGAACACGACAGGGGTGACTTGACACGAATGGATCGACTAACCTTGAGAATAGGACTCAGATAAGTGTCCTGCTTGTGTCTGCAGATTTTGATGAGAGCCAAAAAGGCCAGAACTCGACTTGTCTCCTCTCCAGTGCTCCACTGCTTCAGGAGTTGCTAGACACCAAGAGATGTGTGAAGATATTTGAAATTCCTATCCTCAAGACGAAAGACTATTCACACCGTCACTTACTTTGATCAGATGTCTGCACTGTTTGGGTTGACAAAGAAAGTATGGCACCAGCTGGTTGGCATGACGCAAAACGGCGCTAATGACGGTGGACTCAGTGAGGCAGGACAACAGCTGCAGGGAAAACATGACATTTCACAAAACTCTTGCCAAGGATAACACACCATCCAATGCAATTAAAACAGATCAATAGCAACACAAACCTGGACAACACCACTAAGATACATCTTTATGTCTGTCTGATTCTTCTGCCATCTCTGACTGGACGATGGAAGCACGAGTCTGCAAATACAAAACCGAAAATCAGATTTATAACCAAATTGAAAAATAGAAGTCAAGCAATCCACCATCATACTTTTTGGGGTCATTATGTGGCTTGAGGTTGAGCATCCTCTGCATGGTCTTGTGGATGTCCTTGAGGCAGAAGAGAATCAACGCGTTGAACACTTGAAAGGAAAAAAGCATATATGAAAAATCATAATTCAGCCTCAAACATTTGATGAAAATAAGTCTTGAACTACGTAAATGAGCCAGTGATACGTCTATTAGTTCGATCAGTTTTCCTGTTTTAGTTAAGTAAAAGTGCAGCAACAGAAAATTAGGGAGAGATATTGTTCAAATTTGCTAGCAAGTTAAAAGAAATGTCAGACACAAGAGTGGTTGGTCGGCTTTCACAACAGGGCCTGGACGGAAATGGCTCCAAACCAGAGCAACCAAAGAGCATCCCAGATAGCATGCCAGGAGTGAGACAGCCAGGAGATTGGGAACTGCTGCAGACGAACGGAACAGCTAACTAACCAGGTATTTCACAAGTTCATTCAAGCAAACAAAGTAATATCGTAAGTTGCCAAAAGGCTACTCTCGAGCCAGACGGCAAATTTGACAGCAACTTCTTTCGGGAGATTGACAAAAATTGCAATTCAAATAATCCCTCCTTTTTTCCTATGTCATAAAGAGTCAGTTACTCATGTTCAAACTTTTATTCAACCCTTTTCAGTAAGTTTAGAGTTTTTGAATGTGGACTGAATGGCTTAAACGCTTTATTTAAAATGGTACCAAGGTGAGCCTAAATCAATCAAATCTAAATCAGTCAGGGTTTTATACGTGTGAATGTTAAATAAAAATATTAGTAATAGTAATCTACCAAATAATATTGTAACATAAGACAATGGAGTCAGTTTCAGTTCTAATTCACTTAAATAAACACTTGCTGAACATTTCTGGACATTTTCCACCTTAAATCGCCAGACCTTGCTTAAATGAGTAGCACAAGAAACATGCACAATGGCTTAAATGTCTGAAATGCAGGAAATTACTTGCTGACCGTTACAACAGAAAAACGTGCTATTTCACATTTCAATTTCATATTCAATATTCCATTAAATGTGCAAGCAAGAATGTAGGAAAAAATAGTTGCAAAATATGGACCTACCAGAACTGTCGGATACTTTGTACCGACACTGACTTGCTCCTTCACCCATCGTTGTGGCAACAGCAGCTTTAAAGGCCTGGGTGACTTCTCTAAACAGTCGGGCTGTGGGTTCCTTCTTCAGACCAGATTTCCACTCCTCAATCATTTTATCTGTCACTTTAATTGCTTCGAATGATTTTTTTGAGGACACCTGCTGCTCTTCGTCATCTGAGCTGGCATCCTGCAAACATGAAGGTCCATAGCCTTAAGTACAAAAATGTAGCATGAATAAAACAATCGCAAACTCACCTCCAGCTTCGACGGCAACCTGTGGTACTTTCTCTCATCCTCATCTTCTGAGCTGTCTGTGTCATCGAAATTCAGCAATGTTTGGTCGTTCTCTTGCAGAAACTTATAGAATTCCGGATCCTTATTCTTTAATCTCGATAGTTGCTGCTTGTGCTGCGATGCCTTTCCTGTATTTTTTCCATCGCTTCACAACAAATAGAAGGGAAATAGTGGTTAAAGTACTGTAACACATCACTAGCTGACTCTTGGTCCAACAGTCACTCAATGACGCAAACATTGACACGAATTTCCTCAGCAAGAGAGTACAGACAATGATAAAAATGTGTTCTAGACCAATGATTGGACAAATTATTAAAAATACTTACATCATGTCAGTAGTCGGTGTGTCAGAATTCTTTTTCTTTTTCTTGACTGCATTAGTTTGAGGAGTGTCGTTGTCTGAGCCATCTGAAAATTCTTCTTCCCCAGCCGAGTCAAAGCCCGACAACAGGAACTCGTCCACGCTTAGGTCCTCTAATTTCCTACAAGAGAATAAACACGACATTTCGAAAGGCCCATGAATTATATGTTTGGAAACACCAAGCTAACATGCTAAGCAACGCGAAGCACGACTCATATTGGCTTAAAAAGTACCCAGAAACGGAGACTTGTAAATGTTAAGTCATGGAATTGTAACTACAATGTCGCATAGCAACTTTGTAGAATAAGACATGAGCAGTAACGAAGTTTAAAAAAACAAGAAACGGTAACGCACTTCTTGTGTTTCGCTGCCATGCTGGAATCCACACGTGAAACTAATCATCAACTACCCACAATGCCCTTGGGCCGTTGGTCTCATGGTTCAGACATACAATGTAAACGTTTTCAGAGGCGCTGAAACAGTTAGCAAGAAATTAATTTGTTTAATTACCTGCTTATGCGAATAGCAATTTGTTTTTTGTTTTATTTTTCAGGGTGAGGTTTAAACAGTGCATTGTTATTTAAACGTGGGCGCGCACGATAACCAAAAAATATATCTGTCAACGCACAGCATAGGCAAGCGTCTGCATTGTTTTGATGCTTCAAGTCCAGTTTGGCCGACAGTGTGAGAAAGACTGGCGGTGGAGATTCGGTTAGATTTTTTAGCAGTCGGTAACACACCACCACAAAGCTGGGCAAGCTTGCTAGCAGGAAGAAGTCACCGCTGTCAAATCGACACCGACGGCGTCCGGTGGTGAGTTGCTGCGGCTAACTTCGTTAGCCTGTGAATGACGAGCGTGAGGCACACTCCTTTTTACCTCTATATCCACTTAATGTGGCCACACGGAGACGATTTGGATCGACTCTCAATCCACCGTTTACATTAGTTTATTCCCCAACGCCTCATATTAGATTAACTAATTGGGTTTGACAAGACGTCACCCGACCAATCGTAGCGCTTAAAAATAGAGCCCCGCCCTTTGTGCGCTCCCCGATAGGTTGTTCGGACGTGCTTCCTGAATCAAAACAGAAAACATACTACGTTTAAGGCCGTATTGTTCTTATCTGTATTGACAGACGACCCATGCATTCAACATGATGTAAATTTGGCTATATCTCGGAAATATTTTTTCATCATCTGTAATTCACTTTTAAACAAACAAATCGCGATTGTGCATTGTGATTTTATCGCAAGCGATTTCTCCACCTTAAGGAACCAAACCCGTTGTCCATGCAGCTTTTTGCATGAACGTCATTGTCGTGACGTCACGCGTGCACAACAGAGAGCAGATTTGAGTCATATTCCGTGTGTCTGAGTCAGAGTATGGGCAGATAACCTCGCGCTGGGACCAGTTCTCACCAAAACGTGACTGCGACAGCTGCGGATTTACCTTCCATCTCAGTGAGGAATAAACGCTCCGCAAAAATAACCGCAACGAAGCCACCGGTAAAGACAACAACACCTTAAATCGAGTGAAATATGATTCATTGGTGGTTGCGTTTGACAGTTCATGGAAGGACATGCGATTGCAAACGATACGATTGAATGATGAAGGAGCAAAGTGCAACACGGGCAGTGCTGTGGATTGATAATCGTCCGACTGGAAACCGAGCGGACAGATGTTAAACAGACAATGTCATGACTGCAGTAAGCTTGTAGTTCACTGGCATCGTGGTAACTACTGTGTTATGGAAAGAGGCAGCCGAAAGCTAGACGCCAGACGGCTGTGGTGACATTTGAGATGGGACAGACAGCAGTGCATCCATGAAGCTTGTGACACATGTAACGCGACATTGTCCTCAGGGGGAACAAAATGTCACTAAAACTGATGGAAGTCGTGTGTTTTTTTCTGTATATAATTCATTTGTTTGCATTTCCTCTTCGAGGAAAATCATAACTTTGAATGAAATTGTCAATGTTACAGCCAACCACAGTCATTTTAGACAGAAGGGAAGTATTCCTCTGCCTGTACAATGCAGGGTTGCTGAATCTGACTGTGACAGCGAGTTAACATGACGCTGGATTGTAATACAAAACCATTGAAGTAGCACGAGGAGTTAATTAGAGTAACCTAATCACTGTAACCTTACATTAGAATTAGAATTAGATACTCATACACCAGTGCAATAACCATCTGAGCCTGCGTGGAATGCATGCGGTTGCTTTTCCAGTAAAGGTTTAGTCTGCCTTGGGGGGGGCTGTGAACTGGGACCAGCAGGAAAAATATTAGCAATGTAAATATGTACTTAAAAATAAGATGATTTTTTTTTCTTCCAATATTGATCACAAACAAAGCAGACCCCAGAATACAGCCTGGGAATGTCCACACAGACCTAAGCCGGTCAGGATGATGGGAATTTAATGTTTCATCTGATGCCTTTTGTATTTTGACTTTTTATCAGCCTCACATTAAACCAGTTGAAAGTGAGTGGCATAACCAGGTCAAATATGCTGAGGCGTCAGATAAACCTGCACTCAGAGCTGTCAGAATGCTACATAACATGCTATGACTCCTTGTGACACCTGTCATATCATCTCTAATTCCCCAGCTGACTTTTCCAATGACTAAGCAAGTGTTTGCACAGTGCTATAACACTATATAAAAACATACAATTTTCCCTCTGTCTGCAGTTGCCAAGAGTGCGGCACAGGCAGGAGCCCGCGACCGCAACAGCCGGCACCATGATGGAAGGAGGAATGCAGCTGCTGAACCGCGATGGCCACAGCATCTCGCACAACTCGAAGCGGCACTACCACGATTCCTTCGTCTCCATGAACAGGATGCGTCAGCGGGGGCTGCTGTGTGACATCGTGCTTCATGTTTCTAACAAAGAAATCAAGGCACACAAAGTGGTGCTGGCATCTTGCAGTCCTTATTTCCACGCTATGTTTACAAGTAAGTTCAGTCCGATAGTTAATGGACTAAAATCCCTTCTGACACCTGAAGCCCTGCTATGTTTACTTGGCTTTGTTGCTCAAAGTCTGACCAGACCACTTCATCAAATCCTCCCCCTCTTCCTTTCTCAAGCACAGGTGGTCACTGGTAATGTGCTTCCTCTCAGGAATATCCTGTTTCTGGGATGGCCAGGGGTGCAGTCTCTGGCTCACACACCACATAAGAAGGTTTTAGTATTCATGAGCAGTCGTGGACTACTGACCAGCGATGGCAGGCTGGGCCGCCAAATTCATGGAGGCCAGGATTATGCCCAAGATTATGTATTTTAAAGGATTAACTCTCGCCCATGATGAAATAAATCGCCAAGAACCACAGTCCAGCTTAAGAGACACAGAGTGAAGGCGGTTCATCAGAATTTGTTGACTCAAAGTATTTAATTTCTGCAGATGAGATGTCAGAGAGTCGGCAGACACATGTGACCCTACATGACATTGACCCCCAGGCTCTGGAGCAGCTGGTCCAGTATGCCTACACTGCAGAGATAGTGGTTGGTGAAGGCAATGTGCAGGTGAGTGTGATTCAGATACAAAAGTCTTCACTCGCGAGTCTCTCTACATGTGATTCATTTTCAACCTATGATCCCTCCCAGACTTTGCTTCCTGCAGCTAGTTTACTGCAGCTAAATGGGGTGCGGGACGCCTGCTGCAAGTTCTTGCTGAGCCAGTTGGACCCCTCAAACTGTCTGGGGATCCGAGGTTTCGCTGATACTCACTCTTGCAGCGACCTTCTCAAGTCAGCGCACAAGTATGTCCTACAGCACTTTGTGGAGGTGTCCAAAACTGAAGAGTTCATGCTGCTGCCACTAAAACAGGTGGGTGCGTGGATCTGTCTTCTTTTCTGGCTCATGTGAGTCAGCAGAACATTGGGTTTCGACATTGTTCACTGCATCTTACTCTTGCTCTGTCTGACTCACCGTACATCAGCACGAAAACAATGTCAATACTGTCACAGCTGGACCAAAGTGTCAGCTCTCAAAACCAAGCGCAATGGGCAGAGGCAAATTGATAATTATACTTGTGTTATAGTCATACGGCATCAGTAAAGACTGGTCACAGCACTTCGCTTATTAAACATCAATGATCGTATTTTGAAGGTTCTAAAATACCAAGAGGCAGGCAGAAATAGACAGCCATGGGCAGCTCAGCGGTGCACTGGACTGGAAGATGCTTTCCAGCTACCCCAACATGTATCCTCCCTGTGATATGCCAGCCTTGGGTTTTCTTTTCGCTTTAGTTCCTTTACTTCTGGCTTATTCCGCTGTGATACTGGGGACAAACACAACTTGAAGCTGTTTTTAAATGTTAAAAATAGTTTGACCCAAGTGGCTGAGATCATATGCTGACATCCTGTTTACTTAAGAGCCCAGTTCCATTGTTTTACACCAGCAGCTCATGTGATGTCAATATCATTATTTTATCGTCCATTTCAACTTGTTTTTAAAGTGCATGGACGTATTTAATGTGGGTGTTTCCTCTCTCTGGTGCAGACATAAGGAGATGGTAGTCCAATCTCTAAGCCTCCAAGTCCTGAGATTGTATCTCCATATGAGGGCGTGTGAGCTCAGTTCATGTTAAGCCGCATAATGGAAGATTAAAAATAGACATTTCTCTTTGTTTTCTAGTCTGACAGCCTTTCCTGTCATTTGGCGGGCTATTCTGCAACACATCAGGATTGATGCACAGAAGACTATGACCTCACCACAGTATGGCAGTATGGCCTATATTTCTCCCACTAAGTGATACCATGTGACAGAGATGTGATGAGCTCTGATACGTTGTACTACAGCAGAGTCTAGTCAGGGATGTTTATTATAACCGAGGCTTTTCTCTGCGGATGGATGATGTCCCGGTCTGACCAGCCTGTGTGGCAGCAGCAGCAGCAGCAGCAGCAGCATCAGCAGCAGCTGTGCCCCACCCAGTCCTACTAGTTTTTGGCTGATCCAGGAGCAGTGCCAGTCACACTGCAGCAATCGACAGTCCAAGAACAAACAGCCTATACAACACTTCCAGACCATAAAACTCACCTGAGCCCAAATGTACTGTGGCATTGTCACACATAATTCCTCCTCTATGAAGGGGTTGTCACTCATCTTAAGTAGCTCACAGTGCAAGATGACTAGATAAGTTAGTTGGGTCATACTTTCTTCTAATGTGTCAAGGAATAATGGACTTTATCTTACATGTCGTGTTCCAGGTTCTAGATTTAATATCCAGTGACAATCTCAACGTTCCATCAGAGGAGGAGGTGTACCGCGCTGTGTTGAGCTGGGTGAAACATGATATAGATGGACGAAGGCAACATGTTCCCTGGGTAAGACTCCACTCAGGATTTACATGTATCCATAACTGTTCCTCTTGCATTACGCTGTGGCTGACCTCTACCCAACATTTGACTGCTCTTGTCAGCTGATGAAGTGCGTACGGCTACCGCTGCTGAAGCGAGACTTCTTGATGAGCAATGTTGACACAGAATTGCTGGTGCGCCACCACTCTGAGTGCAAGGATCTGTTGATAGAGGCTCTCAAATATCACCTGGTACCTGAGCAGAGGGGAGTCCTAAGTAACAGCAGGACTCGGCCCCGTCGCTGTGAGGGGGCCAGCCCAGTTCTCTTTGCTGTTGGTGAGTCTGGTTTTGTTCGAGGGGACAGTGATGTTCAAACTAGCACAGACTAACTATTAACTTCTGCAGTTAAAATAAGTTAATAAGTAATAAAAGGATGGTGAGTGCCAGGGTTCCAGTGAAAGGAATAATCATTACAACACTATCTTTCTAGTTTATTTGCACCTAAAAATTAATACTGCCTTTTCTATAACAATATTTTGATCAGTGTTTGCGTGTCCAGGTGGTGGCAGCCTGTTTGCCATACATGGAGACTGCGAGGCCTATGATACTCGGACCGATCGCTGGCACATGGTGGCGTCTATGTCAAGCCGCAGGGCACGAGTGGGAGTAGCAGCCATTGGGAACAGACTGTATGCTGTCGGAGGGTATGAAGCCAAGAGGGGAAAACTAGACTCATAGCATAATGAAAGTGCATAACTGGTCTCTCCTGCTCTCCTCAGATACTGTGGAACGTCAGATCTTGCGACCGTGGAGTCATACGACCCTATCACTAATGTGTGGCAGCCAGAGGTTTCTATGGGAACAAGGCGGAGTTGTTTGGGCGTAGCGGTTCTGCACGGCCTTCTCTACGCAGCCGGAGGTTATGATGGAGCGTCCTGCCTCAGCAGGTAGGTTCCAGATTTCTTTTGACAACTTTTCCAAAATGTTTTCTTACGGAAACCATAGTTACATTTCTGTAACACCACATTCCAAAAACAAAACCTGTTCTCATTGCAGTGCAGAACGATATGATCCTCTAACAAGCACCTGGACTTCTATCGCTGCCATGAGCACCCGCAGGAGATACGTGCGCGTGGCTACTCTAGGTGGGAACATGTACATAGTGAATGTAGAGCGATGACTGATGATCATGTATTTGACGTTTTGGTCTAGACGGCTGCTTGTATGCAGTAGGAGGATATGACAGCTCCTCACACCTGTCCACGGTTGAGAAATACGAGCCACAGGTAAATGATAACTCTCCTGAGAGTAGCTGCACGTAAGTCTTCACTCTGGCCGTCTGATGACAGAGCAACACATGGACGGCCATTGCCAGTATGCTGAGTCGGCGCAGCAGCGCTGGAGTGGCAGTTTTGGACGGGATGCTTTACGTTGCGGGGGGCAACGATGGCACTAGCTGCCTGAACTCAGTGGAACGCTTTAATCCCAAATCTAACACCTGGGAGGGGGTGGCTGCCATGAACATACGCAGGTTTGTCACTCTTAGTGATTTATTCACAGTTATTGCTTCAAAAAAACACGTTTCCTGCGCAACGGTATTGAGGTTGCATTTCTGATTTTTGGTTGCTCAAACTGAAACAGGAGCACCCATGACCTGGTGGCGATGGATGGCTGGTTGTACGCGGTGGGCGGAAACGACGGCAGTTCTAGCCTCAACTCCATCGAGAAGTACAACCCGCGCAGCAACAAATGGGTAGCAGCGTCGTGCATGTTCACGCGGCGCAGCAGCGTGGGCGTGGCTGTTCTAGAGCTGCTCAACTTCCCGCCCCCTTCCTCGCCAACCCTCTCGGTTTCCTCCACAAGCCTTTGACACGGGGTTACCTCTCTGCTGACCCCAGCACCTGCTGCTAATGCCCAGACTGGATCTGGGAAGAGACGCAACTGCTCCGTTTGAAGATGGGGGGGAGAGAGGGAAGGTCCAGGTGTGAGGCAAGTGAGGTTATCAAAACATAAGGTGAGTGGTGGACCACTAAATTAGGAGTTCATGTTTCTGATTCCGGTAAATTTAAAAGTGTCGAACCCATGATCAATTTTACCTGGTCGTTATCCTCCAAGTGTCTCTTAAATTCCAACCTTAGGTCATCGATGCCAGGCCTCCACCACACCCTTCTGTCCCTCGCCATGATGAGAAAGACCCATATCTCCTAACCACTCTCGTGTTTGACACACAGAGAGGAGAGTATTCTCTTATATTTAAAGTTTTGGGGTTTGATGTGTCGTTGCAAGATTTCAATTTGTGATAATGTACACAGTTAAAAGATGCTGAATGAGTTTTTTTTGTTTCAGAATGTAGCTTCTCACTGGTTCGACCGTGCATGTTTACATTTGTGGCATCGACCCCCATGGTGGGAGGGCTAAAATGTTGTAGAGCTGCTGTGCTACACTAGGTGGCAGTATGAGGCAACGTTGTTTTCACACCATCACCGCATGGACCAGAACTACATGAATTTAAAACTGGTTTTATATTTAAACAGAGTTTTATGTTGAATTATTTATAAAGTAAATTATTCTATATTTGTTGCTAAGAGGAACAGATATAGTCAATGTGAGTGATATTTTGTGTTTCAGTTTCTGCAGGTCGAGAGGACTGAGTGTTACTTTTTTACTTCACAAGCATGATTCGTGTGATGTTGGATGTTTGTGATGCTCACGTGTATGACGCTCTTTGTCCATTCAGATGCAAAACAAACCCAATTTCTGTTTCCCATCCACATTATGTTAGGCTGAGGTTGTATTACAAGTTTGAAAGGAAAATTCTTGAAAAGGTTGTGGAAGTCAAGCCATGGTGCAACTATAGTTAACACCTGAAAGAATTCAGCTCCAGTGTTCTGCATATGATGAAGTCATCGCTCTAACATTCGTAAACCCTGGCCATCACATATGCTGCGATGCAACTAGTGCAAAGAGTTACTTGGTTACTGTCATAAGTAAAACCCCTTTCTGTCCCTTAACTTCTATTTCATTTTTTTTTTCATGATTTAATGTCAGGGAACACAATTCATTTAAATTTTGTTTTCTACATCTATCAGTTCTTCTTTCATACACCTTTTTAAATATTTCTTTGCCCTTTTAACATATGTTTAAGTGAAGAAATAATATTCGTGACAGCAGCTGGTGAATGTTTCTCTTTTAAGTATGACGCAGGTTCTTTGATGAGACGTGACAAAACACTCATAGTTATAGAATAAATGCCTGGTAGTGTGGATTTAGCAAGTTTGTCTTCATACTCCAGTTTCATTTTCAACTTGACCTCATTATTAAAATTAATCCAAGTTGAACATTCAAATCAACGCCTGTCATCTTCAAATCAATTTCCAAATTCTGCTGAATAAAATATTGTGTTATGAACAGCAGTAGGACAGAATATCTGCTTTTATTTAATGGGAACAAATTGTCGTGTCAAGTTATGTTTTTTGGCAATTGAGACTTTCTTGCTCCAAGCTCATCATACTAACTTGTAGTATCACCTTTTTCACTTTCATATCTTTCCCTCTATTTTGAGTTAGGATCATGTATTTTTCCTCTATATAAATCACAATGTTTTCACTCACCGTCGAATTAAATCATTACTGATTGAAACCACAATTCATGAAGCATCATTCGGTATATGTCCTCGTACTTTATTATCTAGTTAACAAGACATTTTAATGGTATTGAATTGGTATCAACACAATGGGCTATTTTGATGTGGCTTGCCCCACTGTTATTTTTACAACAATATTTGATAGGTCAAAATAGTGAGCGTTGGTCAGTCAATAAATCCAGATATTTAATAGCAAGATTCTTGCATTTTCAGAGCAAGATATCAGTATTTTGAGCTCTGGAGCAAAGAAAGCAGCATCCGTTGACCTGAAGCTTAGTTTTGATGCATGTACACAACGTTCCATTTGCTCATGGTGAATATTGCTGCTGTTTGTGATTGCGACCAAATTTGTTATTTATGAAGAAGTTTAAAATATCAAATTTTGCACTATTGTAAAATGGAGCAATACACTGTAAAACAGAAATAAAGATGTTTTTTTCTTCTCAGACTCCATGGTTTGTAACTGAATTCAACATATCATTAATCATCAACATTTTTAGATTTTCATAAAATCATACACATCATCTGCTGGTTTTTTTTTTTCAAACTGTGGGCGGGAATTTTAAACTGGCTGTACTCAAGTGAAATGGCAAAGATCAAGCCCCACAAGAAATTCAGGGCTAAAAAAAGTGACTTAAAAAGATGGACATCATCAATAAGCAACCACAGTGTCAGGCAACATCTACCGAAAAAATGTGGATGGCGCGATGACGTGGAGTACAATGGATGGTAAACCATCCACACAGTGTCTAGATTTGCGTTGGACAAGTGACATGCTGACTGTACTGTGATACCTTTGTCAGTACCGTCATTAAACTTGTCAGCTTAACTGCTTATCTGCACCTCATGAACTAAACACCCTAACAGTGATCTGGGAGTATTGGGCATGGTGGTGTATATTTCATAGCAAGGTCATCACCTTGTAAAGACTCAGTGAAAGGTTGACCACTGTATAGCGGCTCAACAGAAGAACCACCATTACAAAATAAGAACTATTCAAAATGAGCAGTCGCGCAGTTGGTGAGCTAAATCTGTAGCCGAAGTTCAAAATCCCTGCCGTCGCCAAGAGCGCCACACATCTTTCCGTCCAAGTGAGCAACAGAATGAAAACACCCGCTGATGTTGCTAAGGCTCCGGTCTGTAGCCGGGTTCCTCCTACCACACGCTCCTGTTTCAGAGAGATGTGGGCTGACAGCTGAACACTCTCACTTTACCCTTCTTGACCTCACAAACATGGTATTCACACCTGTGACCGCCGCTGCACACGCTGCAACCTCTGAACTCCCGCTCACCCGAAAACACAAACAGCAGACAAACACAGGGACATCGCTGAAGGCTACTTAATGGTCAGAGCGTTTTTGGGATCACAATAGTTCCGCCTGTCTGTATGTCACTAAATATATTTGTTACAGAGGGTGAGGATGGTTTCGAGGTGAAGCTTCTCACTTAATAATCCCATACTGCTGAGTGGAAACAACATTCAGATCAGAAACTGAAGCGAGGAGAGAAACACACTTTGGTTATCCTAAATTATCAGTACAAAAAAGGTTTATGTGTGACCAGGCTTTCAGTGTGTCTGATTCATACTCCAAATGATCAGTCAGTAGCTGAATTTTTTTTTTAATTTACATTTGACTGTCGATAAAATGATGTATATTACAGCAAGGTGTCAATGCTAACAAGTTTATAACCTGTGATGCAGCATCTGTAGCTGATTCAGGAAGCAAACCAGTCTTCATCCTCTGTCACTCCCTCCTCAGAATCATGGATCGAGGAGATGCACTTCTCCTGTATGGAGAAAGAAATGCATCCACTTTATGTTGCATTTCAGCCATATTATTATTATTATTCAATCACAAGATCCAAGTGTTGTGTGATCCTCTGGGTCATATACAAACTGATCTGCTAAATCTCACATTTAAACTGACTTTGACTGATCTCCCCTTCAAAGACTCCTTTACGGTGGTCTAGTGTGAGAACTTCGGCACGTCCGATTCTCTTCTGGACACCTGATGTCGGGGGTCCCCTATCCAGGCTCCGCCGGAGTGGCCTGAGGTGCGACTTTCGCACCGGCGCTCGCACCCGTGGAGTCTGGATAAACAGAAGTGTGTGACTTCTCAGGGAGAGACAGAGTTCAGCCCACCACACATGGAGGGAAACTCACCCTGAGAGATGAGTCAGCTTCAGGTCAGACTGGTAACTTAAAATATATATGAGCGTTGATGATGGTAGACGTACATCCATAAGGTAGTTTTGTTCATTAAGGTATGCCTTTTAATTCAGCCATGGTAGACGAAGGTCACTGCTTAACGTATCTTTCTGATATTTGTCTATGAATGCTGCAATGTATGTGTGTCACTTAAACTTATGTCTCTACATGGTGTGCAATGGTCTGTTGCGCAACTTTACAGTCTTCTGTTATCTGTGTCTCTATGCTACAAAAGTATGCTGCGTCTTGTTTCATGGAATCTATCTGCAACATGTCATTTTAGTCAAGTGCTTTATCAGTCATTATTTTTACTCCATACTCAACCACCTTGCTGTACAAGTAAAGTAAATGACACAACTTTACTGTAACTTCCTTGCAACCCAGTTTGTGTCTCACCCTCCACTCCTAAAATCCCCAGGATTGACTCACTCTGGACTTTCAGACGAGTCTCAGACTCATCTCAACCGATGCTTCCCTGGTCATTTCCTTGTATAGTAATGATTGTTTCAGTCCTATAATGTGTGTTGGATTGGAAAACAAATTGGGCTTGGAATTCTCTCTGTCGACACAAGTTTGTTGTCGTTGAATTATCCAACCCTTGTCATGACGTGAAAACAAACTGGTGGCTTTGTAACAACATGTCAAGGACTGTATGAACAGCACCACGTCAACCCTCATGAGTACAATTGTTCTCTGTCTTTACAAGCACAGCAGGTAAACACGACAAACATTGAGATGCACTTGAATGCAGCCCTGTTTGCATCTCAATTAGCAAACAATGCTTTATTTACATCCATTGCCTGCAGCGCTATAGCATACAAACACAGGCATGGACGTGCTAATGTACAGTACATTAGCAGAACTCGATGTTTCTTAGGATTTCAGTCAGCTTCACACAGAAGCCCAAGCTTGGGAAGAGTTCAGCTATATGAAAAGCAGTTTTTTGTTTTTGCTTTTTGGGATCAAATTTCAAAGTTAGGAATATACTTCATAAGGAATCCTCTCAATTGTAAAATAATCAGTGTCTATTTGTTGTAATTCAATAACTAATGTTCTAATCTTCCTTCATGAAGAAAAATGATGATCAATTTCAGTGGAAACACTTCACCGAAACTACACGAATGTAGAAATCCCTGGACTTTTTCCCAGGTGTGTGACTCACAGATGGTCTGCGTGCATTATCACGTTCAGCGTCATCATTTTTTTTTCTGTATATCTGGAGTGTCTCACCTGTTCCACACAGTTTACTGCATAATTCTTCAGCTTCATTGAGATGGACATTCACATATGGAAAACTCAAGCACAGTTAAACATGTTGGCCCAAGCGTTTGTTGCTAATAGATACAAATCTAAGAAATGATCTGTAGCTCCACTCTAGGTTCATGTTTAAGTATATTAGTTACAATACAATGACTTCTGATCGGGTTTAAAAGCCGAGTTAAATCTATAATACTGTATACTTTAACACATTCTCTTTAGCTATATCTGCATCGCAACTTCTATATCCTCCTTCTTTTCTTCTTCAGCTCACGCTTACTGTGTGTTCTATATTCTACATGCATTTGAAAGTTTCCACCAAACCAGTTCATCTTAATGGCCCATTAAAAACATTCGAATCATATGAATCACAAGACACTTGACTGATTGACGATGTAATTGATGACATCAAGGAGTTCGTTCTTCGTCGTGTCTAATCATCCGAATTACTCAGTGAAATAATGAGATTAACTCCCACATCAGGAGATCAAACAGAGAGGCAACAAAAGAACACACGGAACGACTGTGAGTGAAATGTACCGATCCAACCACAGGTCGCAATTCGTTTATATATATATATATAAATGTGTGTCATACATAGTGAGACAATACACTGAAGGACGTGACCGTAACTGTCATAAATATGAGGCTATATAAGGTATTCATGATGAATCTGAATCGTCCTCTATAACACTTGTAGACATGACACTTGTATTCATGAACATTGCATGAATATATATATATATATATATATATATATATATATATATATATATATATATATATATATATTTATTTTTTATTTTTTTTATTTTTATTTTTTTCCCAAATCTGCTGTTAACTTGTTGGGTCAAAAAGGCTCACTATTTTGCCTGACATCTGATTCAATTATCGTGGAATGACGAATGAAGTGAATCAATGACGTGATTATTGAGCCTCCACCGCTGCTTGTCTGATCTTGTTTCCACCCGTATCGTTTTTGCTTTAAATTGCCACGAAAGCTCTGGCAGGAGGAAAAGTAATGACAGTCATGTGACAAGATAATTAAATTCATTTATGAGGGTGAGATAGAGGAAACTCTCAGTCGTCCGGTTGTCAATAACTTGAACTCACACCAACTAAAGTCACGGATGAAATGAAGAGCCAAGAGGACAGGCGGCTTTTTCTCATAGGTCTCACTGAACTATCAGAAATATGACAATGACTTTGTCGTCAAGTTCCCGAAGCGTGGTTGACTGTTGGAGCCTCGGGTGGATCCGCTTCACTATTCCGGTCGGACTGGTTGACAGACGATGACAGTACGCCGCACTCCTTCCTTTTAACATGCACTCCACTTCGACAATGACTGCATGAATGAAACACTGCGTTTTTATGATGATGATTACAACAGGGAGATAAAGCTCCACTGAAAGACACAGTGTAGTTTGACCCACCCAAACCTGTCTACAAGTGTTATAGAGGACGATTCAGATTCATCATGAATACCTTATATAGCCTCATATTTATGACAGTTACGGTCACGTCCTTCAGTGTATTGTCTTACTATGTATGACACACATTTATTATGATAACTATTATTCAAGTAAAATGAAGACAAAATTCAATAAAATGAAAAATGAACATTACATGTTCATATATATATATATATATATATATATATATATATATATATATATATATATTCATGCAATGTTATGTTCATGAATACAAGTGTCATGTCTACAAGTGTTATAGAGGACGATTCAGATTCATCATGAATACCTTATATAGCCTCATATTTATGACAGTTACGGTCACGTCAGTGTATTGTCTTACTATGTATGACACACATTTATTATGATAACTATTATTCAAGTAAAATGAAGACAAAATTCAATAAAATGAAAAATGAACATTACATGTTCATATATATATATATATATATATATATATATATATATATATATATATATATTCATGCAATGTTATGTTCATGAATACAAGTGTCATGTCTACAAGTGTTATAGAGGACGATTCAGATTCATCATGAATACCTTATATAGCCTCATATTTATGACAGTTACGGTCACGTCCTTCAGTGTATTGTCTCACTATGTATGACACACATTTATAATGATAACTATTATTCAAATAAAATGAAGACAAAATTCAATAAAACGTAAAATGAACATAACATGAATTAATACACATATTTAAAAGCATATTCCCGCATTCCGCACCCATTATTACTATTGTTATAATTATGATAGTCATCTTATTCTATGAGCATGAGCAAATCTGATGAATCCCATAACTGCAATAAATGTAATATACATGACTGACTGCAGGAAAATCATCCCCATATTATAAATCATCCCCATATTATATAAATCTTCACCATATGTCACACATTTAATTCAATAACTTTTTTTCCTCCACCAAAAACTGATCCTCCTTATTCTAAAAATACCCTGTGGTTTGGGTTGGAATTATTTGAAGACACAATTGAAACACAACACTTCCCATACGCTCCTCTGAGTGTCAAAAATGTGGGCCAATAATAAATAGTGCTGCGGGAATTCTTCATGTCTGGACATGCCAGTCGCAGCACTTTGATTGACACACACCATCCAGCGTGTTTAGCGGTCATTACGCCACCGCTGACCCACAATGAGCTCCATTTGGCTCCTGCAAGGTGTGAAAAGGCACACTTCTTCCCCCCTGAACTCCCTCGTCTTTGTTGTTGGGATTGATTTAACAGACAGAGGCCATTCACAGAAGGTGTCAGACACACACACACACACCCAGAGAAGGCCTGACACAACCTCTGACCACGCCCCCTTGTAGGCAGACACACTCTCACTAAAGAGCTAGACTTTGCCTGCTGCTCCCTCAGAACAAGTCTGGCTTCAGCAGGAGTCACCACACTCTTGGATTACACTCATCGCAGTCACAGACGGACTATCCACTGAGAGCCTACCGATCCCAGCAGAATGGGGAGCAGCATGTCATGTGTCCCCCAGCACAACTTCAGGTTCTCCAGCAAAAGTTTCATACGAAGGAACAGGTAAGAAACAACCACTCAGGTGTTTACAAGCGTGTTGCTTTCAACTTCATCTGGAAGGAATCACTGCTATTCCCGAGGGGATTGATGAAGGGGGGTCAGGATCATATGGCTTTCTCAGAGTCCTGCCAGCCCAGCACTAGAGTCAATGATCCACTTGCCATTTGCCTCTTCCGTGGACCGTGTGAAAGTAATCCTGCTGCTGTCAATGATTCCACATGGGGATCATTTTAAAGTCCACCCACACGTGGGACCACCTGATGATATCCGAGCAATAGACCTTTCCCGGTCTGACTTTTCACATGAATTTGCAGTTGACACATCTGTTTTAAATAGATAAATATCCTTTGTTTGTCCCACAGTGGTGAAATGTATTGGCTCTTTTTATCTCTGTGGGACTAAACAATATGCCAGGACACGTTAGATGTGGCACATCTCTCTGCTGGATTAGCTTATCTCGGATGGAAAATATTGGGCATTCAACTTTACCAACAGACCATGATATGTAACATCTGCAGCATTTTTCAATGGTCCGTGTGAGACGGCTGGAATAGCTGTAATACAATTAAGGAATTTAGATAACTCATGAACAGTTGAGTCTGGTATGATTTCATGACATATGAAACGCAAGAAATTTAGATTTTTTATTCAAAGCTAAAGACAGTAAAGTACCTGTATTTTCAGCACCCCAATTCACCAACTGCAACTTTTCTGAATCAGGATAAAATGCATGAGTCTTCAAGTGAGGGGTTTATTGAATCTTGTTGATGCAAATGTTGCATTCCAAGTGTGAAAGACTTTATTTCCCGCCACTTTATTTCCAGTATTTTGATCAACATTCCGTCCTGTAACTGAAATGCAACAGCAGGTGTGCCTGTTTGGACCTCTCCCAGTTCTGAGGTCTGAATCAAACAGAATGCGGGTTCACATTCAGTATCGTAAAAAGGTTTGCCCTAGGTTTCCACATCATGCTCATATTGACCCGACTGGGCCACTTGCCTATACCTAAATATATGCCACATCTGATTCTCATCATCCTCTTCTCCTGGCCTGTGTGATGAGTCAGGTTCTAGTTGGGTCACATGTGGTTTGTGGTTTTCAAATAAAAACACAGGAAAGGACATACACACATTCCCACGACTCAAGCCTGAACTGTGATACACCATCCCAACTGGATCGATAGACTGAACAATACATTCAGTGTTTCTGCTTCCTGCGTTCCCCACAAACTCTTTGTGTGGGTGAGTCCGGCCTGGATCAGGTGTTCCTCGCAGAGACAAGCAGTTGAATGCCACGCAAAGACAAAAGGAATGCTAGGTGTGTACATCGACTACCTGTGAATTATCCACATTCCACTTTAGAGCTGACATGCATGGCTATCATATTTGTCCTTTGCGCCACAAAGCCTGTGCACACCAGTGAGATCTGCCGTCATTTCTAATAATGATTAATGGTGGTTGTGGAGGTCCAGATTAGACAGCCGTTGCTTCCCACCGCACACACAAAGACGAGCGTTGTTGCAGCAAGCATGCATGTGCAGATAAGCAGATATAAACTTGTAAAAAACTGTCCCTGAGTCTTATCATTGCAGCAAGGGAGGTTCCTCATCTTGATGTGACACTGATGGATCCAAAACAAAGCAGTACATTGAAGTGCTGTGTCGTCGCTATCAAGGGACACAAGCCCTAATTGTTGCAAACAACCGGCAGTGATGAAGTGACGACAAAGCGTGGAGCGCTGATTCATTTATCAAACATGAGACACAAACCATTACCCGAAACACAAGAGCCCTTATTGGAATAGGAGATGTTCTTTGTTGAGCCTTGTTAACACCACAGAAAATATGATCGTGAAATGAGCTATAAAACGGTTTGTCTGTGTCTCGGCCAGCAGTCGCCTGTTTCGTAAGAAAAACCCACAAGAGGGACAAGAGAAGTCCAACAGTATCATCAACATCCTCTGCACTGTCAGCAAGGTAAGAGAGTCCTTCCCGCACTAGCTCACAAGTCATGTCAAGTAGTAGTGTAACTGGATTCACCACCTAATTCTATTGCAACCTTTATTAAGAACCTGTAATAACAAGTTATAACACCTACTAACCACAAATCCTGGAAACACTGCAGTCAGACTTAACCAAACTCACACTTGGTTGCAGGAAATGAACCCAAAAGATCTGCAGACGATAGAGAACATGAAATGGGACCCCCCATTTCCTTATGACCCGGCCAGTGGGTGGAAGAAGAGCAGCATCAATGTGAAGAACTATGGACGGATGATTCACAGCTCCAAAGTTCGCTTTCGCTTTGCTCACTGCCAGGTAAGAGAATACACGAACACCAAGGCAACGGATACCTCTGAATACCTCAGAGAGTTATGTCGATTCTGCAGTCCTTTGGAATACATGTATGGAATTGAAACTACTGTTGCATGTAGTTTGGAAAAAGTGTAGTTGAATAGTTGGGGACTATAATAAATGAGACTTCACATGCAAACGTAAATAAAGTTTGCTTTCGCTGCAGATCTAGTGAACAATTCCTGCCATGACCATCTGAACATAGCTTTGTTATTCACCCACATTGAAAGTGATTTGTGATCAAGTTGATTCCTTCCGTCCTCTCACACGTCGAGAAATCTTAATTATTTTATGGAGGCTGTTGTAACTAGCCGCTGCTGCAGCTCCTGAGCATGTTGCCTCAAATCAAAGTGCCGCTATCATCTTCTTGCTGGAGAACGTAAATGCCGATAAATATCTTAAAAGTCTCTGAGGAAATGGTCATAGTTGCACAACGTGATCAACTTGCTGTTTCACAAGAACGAGGCAAAAGATTAAAACAATGACCAAGCCTGCGATGACGCATCGATATATAGCAAAAGCTGCGGCAGATGGGAGCAGGAAGTGCCCCGTGAACGCAACAGAAACTCTCGGCTGACGTGGTGGCTGAATGTGAATAACTCAGACACTTTCCCACACAAACAAACCTCCAGACTGCAGCCTGTGTTTGGACACGCTGCAATTGCGAAACATCTCTGGGACAGAAACCTGAGGGTAGATCAAGAGTTCCTCAGATCCCAGGGCCTGATAGGAGTACGGGACGGCTCCATGTGTGATTTTAGAGACTTGTGACACAACAGTTCTGGAAAACAAGGTGAAATGACTGATGAAATGTTCAATGGGATCATAGCCTAACAGGAACAGAATGTATGGTTCCTGGAAGTAGAGTCAAGAAAAAACAGAGCAGCAGTATTTTAGGTTCCTAGATCTACTTGTCCGTCAGTCTGTTAATGAATCTACAATGCTTCTTTACAGGATGTGCATGATTGCTACCTGGATCTCTTCCAGACACACCTACATTATGTATCCAACAACACCACGGGACTAACATACCAGGTGAGGTTTGCACTTGAACTCTGGCATACTTCTTTCATTTACATTAATTCGGTTTTAAAGGACTCCCTGGGGCTTGGTTGCATATTGTCATTCGCACCTTACCAACAGGAGTGTTGGTAAACAGAGAGCATGATCACGTCTCTTCACCTGCCTCGTAAAGTACGAGCAGCCATTAATCATTGCTCTTGTGCGTCTGTCGAGAGCAAACAGCTACGCACCTGTCTAGTGTTAGTCAGAAAGCGAATGACGGAACATGGATAGGAGACATTAAACATCATCATCGGCTGACCCCCGTGTCACTGTGATTAATTTTGGTGGTGACTGTGCTTTTGTTTGAAACTGAGGTGTTTGAAATAGAAAACAACAATTAGAAGTCTTTTATTTTCAGCATGACTGAACTTTCTGCTTTTGTGTGCGTAGGGAACTCTTCCACTAAAAGAACTCACCATCGGCAACCTGCAGCAGAACTGTAACCACAGCCAACCACAAGAGTTTGCCTTCCAAATAAACGGTAAGTTCAAAAGCATTTGTGAAGCTTTTTGGAATGTGGCCATCAGCGGTTTATATCACATCGAAATATCACTTTGGTTCAGTGGAACGGAACATCAAGTGTTGTCAGTTGATTTGCCGGTATAACTAGGAAGAAAGCAGATGGTATTTTCCAACGACAGCAAGTTTCCTATGTTGTCACATTCCAGTGATTCAAAGGTGACGCGACCCTTCTCACCTCTGTGCAACCCCAAGACTAACTAGAGCCGGGCCCCCTTTACCCATCGGTCAGAAGGCCAACCAAGCCTAAAAGACCCCGCTTGTTAGACAACAGGTGCACTTGAGGCCAGCTGTCTGCTCGAAAATCCCAGCTACCGCTCTCAGCCTTGTCACCGCTAAAATCTGCAACACATTCCCAAAAGTCCTCAGGTTAAATCCCGGGAGTAATAGCGCTTTGAACTAAGAATGGACAAAACCAGCCAAGCCTTGATTTATAACCATCTGAATAGCCTTTAGGAGAGATTTGAGACTTCTGGAATCTGCCACAGAAGTAATCTGAGCTGTCAGGTGCTCAACTACAATGACTACATTAAAGTAAACTAGAGACATAAAGCAACGTTATTGTCTGGGACGACACATGGGCATTTTGACCTTGATCCATATCAAATACTCTGCATGTGGACGCCGTTAAACCGTAATTTGTCTTCCGCTTCAGAGAATGTTCTGAGCTGTCGTTTTGCTTTTCGTTTGCATTCTTGAGCTTTTACAATAACACACTGACGCTTCGTGGTGGTTCATTTCCAGGCTCCAGCTCGTCATTTTGTGGTCTTGTTCATGTTTTCCTTCCTCTGTGTGATCTTTTTATTTGCTTTCTACATGGTCAGGAAGCACGCAGAGGGAGTGTGACTAAACTCTTAGTCAAGTGTGAGCTCTGATGCAGACTTTCCCGTTTGGAATCAGTCTTTTTCCTCCTCCGGAGCTTTAAATATGAATCATCTTGCGAAAATACGGGCCTGACGCAGCAGACACCGCTTGACAGGGCAGTTTAACTATTCCCAGAAGCCTCGAGTAGTTTGAATTAACAAAGCTGTGAAAGGACGATAATGAGGTTTGAAGACTTATAAGATGACATGAATGTCTGGACTCTGGGTTTTCCTGGTCATGTGGATACAATTCCAGGAATGTGCTCCAGAGTAGATGACCAAATATTGGATGGAATGATAGAAAAACAGTCACAGGAATCATGCTGGCTGATGATTAAAAATTGTAGTGAGTAAAAGTCAACGACATCATGACATGATTATGAGAATGAGATGAGCCAAAGGTCAAAAACCAATGTATCGATAACATTTCATTTGGTTAAAAAGTGTATCAAGCATATTCAGAGCTTGCGTGTTATTTTAATATTGCTAGTTTTAAAGCTAACAAAGCCTCTAGCAGCCAAGTACAGTGAAAGTAAAACAAATATAAAAGTAGTTCCTTGCATATGAAAAGCAAATCGTACATTAACAAAATGCAAAACTTTGTCTGCTAATATTTACTTGTTCTAGAATGTATGCAACGTGCAGTAATTCAACACATATAGCGAACGGGTCGCATCCTTCCAATGACATATCAGAGAGGATCAGAGTGCTCCTTTCCTGGTCTCTCTCTTTTATGCCATCACAAATGGGAGACAAAGCAACTCTTTCACACCAGGAAAAACCAGCAAAAACTTCATTTCAAGGCTACAAAAGCAGATAAACCAATTCTGAACATGTTGACCTGAAAGTTTTTGCAAGATAGTGGCGAGACAATCACTATTATATAAGCGGTCAATTTATCCCTCGTCCGAATGAAATCCCACAAGGATTTTCCTGACTTTACCATCATAACCATAATGACTGTGATATACAAAATACTGTAAATAAGGTATTGATCTAAGAGAACACCAGATAGCCTGAAGTCTACTCTTCAAGGCATTTGTAAGAAAAGTACTAGCTTGAAAAAAAAAGTATTATCTCTGGAATGTGTGAGTAACAGGGAGAGATTCCAGTGTATTTCATCCCGAATTCAGCTCACTGAGTGAGCCATCAGCGTTGGTGTCCATTCAAAATGAAGCATACAGACACTGTCGCTGACTTCAGAAGTAGAAGTAGTCTCTAAAATGTGTTAACACTTGTTGCTTAATAACTTCCCAACAGTCAAGGTAGCAGACCTGACCTCAATAAATGATTGACCAGCAGGGAGCATTCTGGATTACATAGAGAAGAATTCTCATCATTTTCCTAACCTTTGACCCCCCCTCCTTTTTGTAGGTGTCAGCCTCAACCCCATCATTGTCTACTATTCCACCCAAGAGGAGATGGACTTGTGGTTTTGCCTGCTGAAGGAAAATATTGAGATGAATGGAGGAACAGCAATTGCACCAGAAAACTTCACTAGAGTGAAGGTGAGCGGCCACCTTTTCTATACTGTATTGTAGAAGACTAAGTCTGTATCTCAACAACTCCCACAATAGTCAAGCTGTTACGGAACATTGTTCCGGCATGTCCTTTTGGCCAAGGCTGTTTGTGCACACAAACAAAATAAACCAACAGGATTATCATAAATGTGTAACGGTAAAGCGCAAACTAGTGGGTCCGATTCAATACAAAAGGATAATAAACTTCTGTTTTAAATAGTCTTATGTTGAGATTCTTTTTAATAACTTGCATCAGGTGTGTGTGAACTTCACTGTCACACCCTTAAATGTTGGGCCTGATGTGAACTCATGTTGGGTCATCCTGTAATCCACCTGGATTATTAACACCTGACATGTTTGTGATCACAAAGTCATGCTGAGTCAAGTAGGTCATTTTGCCCAAGGGCTGGATACAAGGGAGTGTCCTTGACCGCACCACAACTAACCACAACCGCACGCGGTGGATGAAACCTGTCATGCTTCTTTGAAGCAAGGTTTAACAGAAAATGTTTAATCCTCAATGATGTGAGAATAACAAACAAGGGAGCAAACAAGAGCACAGCCGCCTCATTGTTGATCTTCTGATGAGTCCTGTTTGACTTGTGTTATCCTCTGTGTACCTTCTGCAGGTAAACCAACAGAGGAGTCCTGAGGGCCGAGAGGAGCTGAGGAATTCTATCAACAGGGAGCCCATCTATGAGTGGGAAGGATCTCAACGTGACAGTTTGGGCCCCATCTCCTATGTGACTAAAGTTCGCCTGCAACATCTGCCCTGTCAGGTACGAAGCCACCGATCTCACACTCATTCTGAAGGTCCACTGTCAGGTGGAGAAATATTCAGTTGAAGATCAGTCATGATGTGCACTTGGGACAATTTGAATAAGAGACACTTTTTGAATTATGAGAGATGATATCGCGTCAGCAGTTTGATGATAAGAAGCAAGTTCAATTCCCACCCAGACGTTTCTGTTTGGCCTTCTCGTCTTCTTTATTTGGGTTTGTCTGGCAGCCCAGAAGCTTAAAGGATAAGGAGAAGACGGTGTCGATAAAATATCTTAAAATATACGACAAAGGAGGAAATCTGTGTTTACATGACTTAAACTAAGTCTTGCAGTTCAGAAGCAAATCAATTTCTTGAGGGTGGTCCATACTGTCAGATGAAAGAAGGAACAATAAAGGCAAGACATACCGAAACAGATACAGAACTTCTCCTTTCATTCATCCATACAGAGTGAATCAGTCATAAGATCGTAAGAAATTACATCAGCTAAAATCAGTAGTAAAAATAAAACTTCAATTGAATTCATCATATAAATGATTTACTGATCTGTCTCAAAACATGGAACTTGATTCAAATAATGAAAACAACTCAGCGGTTACCTTTTCGTATTTCCACACCATGTTATACAAGATTAGATCCACATTACCCAATCTGTCAACACAAGTCTGGTCCACTCATGCTGTTTTCTTTTCTTTTTTTTTTAATATGAGTCTTAAGTATTGTCAGTCAAAGCTGTATTAACAGAAACAATTGCCCCGAAAAGAAAAACACTGAGGTTGCATCAGCAATAATTTGCTGACTGGGTATTTTTCATTAACCCTTTGTGGGTCACACAAGCCTTGGCATTGAAATGAGTGTGATTTAGGGCTGTGTGTGTGAGAGGTATTTGCTAGGCAAATGCGGTGACTCAATTCACCTCACAGCTGGAATGTCAGCTGTCTCTACAGACCCGCCCTTGAAGTGGGAGAGGGAACATGAACTGTAAGGTGCACCTTAAAAGGTCCCGCTGACTGAGTGGATTGCAGATCCCGATGCCGCTAGAGGTTTCAAGTCATAGTTTAGTTTTAATGTTAGAGGAAAATAAACAGCAGTGCGTTAACTCTACAGTGGCTAAATTGTTATTCCACTTTTGTCACTACAGGAACAGAGTGACAGGCTGCTGGTCATGTACCCATCGACCCTCATCATCCTCTCTGAGGAGAATGACGGCTTATTCTACAAGGTACGGTGGATCTCAGTGAACCTCGATCCTGCTGAGTGAATCACGTCCTGCTGTCTGTGTATCTAACCTGTGATAATAAAATCTGATTTCAGGGAAAACTTCCTCTCAACATGATCACAGTCACCACGCCCTGCCAGGATGTCAAGCCCAACACCTTTATGATCGAAGGTAAACACAGTCCTTATGCTCGACTTGCATGCTGAGTCACATTTCACGGTACATGTTTCTGCATTTTTAGTCTTCTCTCTATGAATGTGCCAGTGTCACTCTGTCTCATGAATGAGCTCGTCTGATCCTCACTGAATAGCAAACTGACCGAAGCACATTCCAGTGAGGGACTGAACCGAATAACAAGCTTTGTATCCCGCACCCTCTTCACAGGGAAGCTGATCAACCCCATCGTTGTGTCCTGTCTGGACCGAGCAGAGTTCTGTGACTGGATCCAGCAATTCAAAGCTGCTGACGTGCCAGTTCTCAGCCCCCCTCCTCCAGTCTATGACATCATCTACACCCCGACACACAGAGAGGTGAGTCGTGCCTTTAAACAACAAATTATTCAGTGATGACGCATGACTATCAATGAGAACTGAATGAGGGAATAAAAGAGGCCGTAAAACAGACAAGCCTTTTTAAAATAAACAGGAACCAGAAGGATCACATGGTCCAAGACAAATATATTTCGACATGTAAATCAAATAATAATTTCTTTGATTATATTTGTCAGAACTGCCTCATCTTTTTTTACCTTTTCCACAGTAACATGCAAGCTCTCAACATGACAACACTATAAATCACATTAGCTTCTCGACTCCCGCTGGTTGCTACTGCCTTTCATTTGGGTTCTATCTGAATTTCTGCTGTTTTTCAATCTCCTCAGACGCCACAGTTTGAAAGGTGGAGTGGAAACAGTCAGGGGCGCCCCGACTCCCTGAAACACACTGGACGAGGATCCCACACTCAGCAGATGTCCATCCCAGAGGACAACCCGCTCTCCCCCGGATACTCTGAGCCGCTCTGTGTAAGTTCCAGTCAGAAAGTCTCATGGTTAAAAGGAAAAACATGTTGTAGGAGTAGATATTAGATAATTATTAAGCATGGTTTCTGCCTTTTTCCAACTTCAAAGTTTGTTTTATCAACCTCAAACACACCAGCAGCCTTCAGGAACTAGATAAGGTTGTCTGCATTAAGATACAGCTGTGGACCTCAATGCTACACTGCAGAATATGAATCAGCTGGGACATGTTTGCGATTTTTTAACTGCATGGATTAGTCGTGTAAGTCACTTATAAGTTCTAACAGTATTCAGTTGTCACAAATTACAGCACGAATACATGTGTCAGCAAGTCCAAAACAAATCTTTAACTGTGCTCAAGAATGCAAACTCTGACGCCTGGCTTTTGTCATCTCTACAGTACTCCAGCCGTCCTGCTTCTGTTGAAACTGCTCGTCTGGGCAGCAGGAATAACAGCGTCTCCTCACACAGCAAACCTGAGCGCGAGCTACGCCCTTCATCCCTCCGCTACTCCTCCCCTCAGCGTAGCTCATGCCAGCAGACGACAGAGAGCTTGCCGGCGTCACAGCTCTACAGCACCCCCTATAGCGGTCTGCATCGGCTTGAGAAGACCCCACTCATCAAGGTGATAAGTCTGTCTGGCGTCAAGCTTGTAATGTTCCCCAAGGTAGTAACTGAAATAGATACTGAGGAAGAGAGGGATCAGGGTGTATGCATGTGGTCAAATGGGATAATGTGTTCAGAGTGCAGTGCAGTGGACGTGTAAATGATGAGTGAGCAAATGTTTTTGTCTGAAGGGAATAGGATGATTCTAATCTCTGACTGTGTTTCCTCATCAGTCCAACAGCTGGAGCACCCCTCCGACATCACTGGGCTACTGTCCAAACCCCCCACAGCGCCACTCAGACATGTGCGCCCCCAGACAGCCCTTGTCGCCGTTGTACGACGAGCCCTGCAGCCCTGAAATCTACTCCCTGGATGAGATCCAGCCAATGGTAAGTGGGTCAGAGATACTGGATCGAGTGGTTCCATTTTCACCTGCGCAGCTGGTCAGATATCAAAACCATGCGATTAGAGGAAAATACAAAACATGTGGTGATGACAAGGGGCAGACACTCAGATTTACGTCTGACAGCTTTAATATTGATCAGTGAGTCCTGGATCATGATAACAGCGATGGAATATACTCCAATAACCACATGTAAGGAAACCATAAAAATTGAACACCTAGAAGTTTGAAGATGTTATGAACACGTTTGGTTACATAAATTAAATTTTCACAATTACGATTGGTGTGTGCCGTCTGTTTAGTCACAGTAGCTGATAAAACAGGAGGTGCTACATATTTCATAAAGCATAGTCCATTGTCTTCAACTGTCCAGGTTGCCAAACCCTCACACAAATCCTTTTGTTTCCTCAAGCAGGAGGCCTGGCGGCAGCAGCCTCTGCATGACCAACAACTCCTTCCCTCCTCTTTCCAACTCTGCACGCCACCAATGGGTCGCCGCTGCAGAAGGAGCCTCGTCCTGACCAATGGCAGAGGTCAAGCACTGAGCCTTGAGATGGACCCGCAAATGCAAGCGGAGCAGCGAGCAGAGGCCGTGTCCAGGCTAAAGCTGCTCCCCACACCCGCAAAGATGCAAGAGCAGGTGAGAAACACCACCACACACCTCTCCCAAGACACTCCGCTGTCTGGAATGTGGTAGAACGAGGCGCAACCGTCGAACTCGGCATGATAGCAGCACGTGTTTATATATTTGTTCTGCAGGTGATTTGGGGGAATGAAACAGACACAGCTGTTGATCACAGGAAGTAACTGGGTTCTGTTTTCACATCTGTTCACAGATTCACCTCCAGCCCAGCTTCAGTATGAGCCATTCTCAGATGTCGTACGATTACTCACCAGGTACATGTTCAAAAATATTACTTCTGTCCTGCGATAGCTAATATAGCAGTCATCTCCCTTCTAGAAATAAAAGACCACAGCACAGTGAGAAAGGACACATTAGTTCAAATGTCAAGATACATTTGTAAATAAATCGGTTAAGACACAACTCCTAACTGTTGGTGTTGGTGTGTATTCAAAACATGTGCACAAAGGTGAAGTCAGCACAGCTAAAGCGACGCCGCCACTGTCTCCCACGGTCCCTCATGAGTGTGAGTTGTGAAAGTTAAAACCACCAGTTGGCTTCCTAAATGCCTTCAAGGATGACAGACATTGCTCCCACTACATTACACCCAAAATTAAACTCATGCATGGAGCATTGATTCAAGTCCTCACCCTGTCAGCAAGCAACTAGAAGGTCAGAGGTCAAGTGATGGAATTGCAACGGCTCTGTAGAGAAGTAAACAGACTCTTCACTGTATTTTCCGACGAATCTTTCATTGAGGTTCCAAATGGAGGCGTAGATTACACATCTTAATGTAAGAGACAAAGGTAGTACCTATTGTTATAATAGGCACTATCAGTCAGAATAGTGGCTGTGTCTATCGCAGAACTCATTCAAGCAAGAGTAGTGGAGGTAGAAACAGAAGTAGTAATGGTTCTTGAAAATATAAACTGCAGCAGTTGTTGGAAAAGTGATCACCATTTTAGAAGAACTCATAGTAGCCACAGAACTAGTTCCAGTAGCACAAACAGGAGTGGTATATGCTTCGCAGCCGACAGTAAATGTAAAGGCTGCAGTAACTGTAGTAGCAGGGAAAGTAATACACTTGGTTATAACAGTCATAGCAGTAATGTGAACGAAAAATAATTATTTGTGACAGCACTGACAAACAGTTAAGTAGTGACTGACAATATCAAGTAAAGCGAGAGAGTAACACAGATTCCCAAAATTTCAAATGTCAAACAGCTAAACTAACTAAAAATAACACTGGTCATGGATGCTTTGAAACTGATACTCATCATAACAACCTCCCTCTTCCTCCTGCAGGTCCTCATTCATACCTCCAGCCCACAGAACCAGATGACCAGGAAGTAGACTATGACAACATTTGGGAGTATGACTGTGATAGTGGAATGATTCAGCCGGCGTCTGGAATTTCAGCACACTGGTCCGGATTAAACTTTGGGGCCAGAGGCCTTACCGCCATGGCAACGCAGCAGAGATGGTCATAAAACACAACAATGGCCCGGCACTCGTCTGGACATCTGCAAACAGCAGATCGCTATCAGTCGGACTGGTATAAGCTGACGGTACAGGAGGAACCCGCACTGATCTGTGATGCTGAACGTAAAGAAGGCATGCGGAAGAATAACAAGCACCGCTTTGAAGAAATGAACAGGACGTGACCAGAAGTCGGCAACGGCCTGAGTGTCCTGGTTGATATGTAGCATTCAAGATAGCAAAGTGTAAATACCGCTTTATTTAAATTTGTAAAATTTTGTATTTATATTTCAAGTATGCTGACCACTACAGAAGCATTCCGTCACCGAGGGCTTGTTATAGGAGAGGTTGTCTATTTTTGTACATGTTGTATATTCTGTGTGATGCTTCACTCTCAGGCTTCCTGTCAGCCATCTTTACTGCCGAATAATGGTGCGGCTTCATGTCATTTTGAGGTGTTTATTTATATTTAACAATAAAAAAACACTGAAGTGAACCAAAGCAATGTTGTGTATCTACCTAATCCAATCAAAAAGAACTAGAAATCATACGCAGTATTTTAGTTTTGGTTGTGTGAGCAGGAACCACTGCAATGATACAAATGACTTCACAAGTTAACTAAATGGTCATCTCATTTTTTTTGGGTCTCAACAAGTTGTACAGAATGTGGCAAACAAAATGCACCCCGACTAAGCAGCTTCCTCAAATCTAGTTATATCAATAAAAGCATTCACCATAATATCCACTTACAATATTTGAAACCCCCTTGGAATGTAATCTAAGACCAGTCAGCCTCAATGATGCCATGAGAGCAGCCAGGAGTTTCCAATGCTACTTTGCAATTTCACAATAACAAATTTATTACATTTATAAGCTCCATGTAACGAAACATTCCACCAGCAAAATGTGAATGTATGCAACGCGCGTGAGTGTCATGTTAAGATATTTCTATTCTATATTCTAAGGAATGAATTTCACACAAATCATCGAATCTAAATGCATTTGGGTCTTCAGAATACATTATTCTAAAAGCTTTTATTCATAATGGAGAAAACAAAAGCAAAAACATTTTCACCTCATGACATAGATTCCAATTTCCACATATGACATATGTTATCACCTGGTTATTATACCAGATAACACAGTTAAATAATTGTTCTGCAGCTGAACATCCTCCTTGTTCCAACTTTGTTCGGCCTCATTTGGTCATTGGAAAAATCATATTTATCAGTATTACATCACCTCATCAAACATTCTTCCAATCTTCCTTTAACAGAATCACCAAGACCTTCGAAGCACTCAAAAAAAAGACTGCGCTGTTGCTCCAGGTTTGTTTCATATATGGGCTAACGCCGCCCTCTTGTGGTCAACATCTGAAGTGCTTCATTATCAAAAATCTGTATTTCAGGATAAAAACAAATATGTAGAGTATGCATAAACCACTTTTATAAGTAACAAAAATAAAACTGAAAGGTGTCACAGGCTGATAGACTCAGATGATTCTGTGACATGTAACATCTTGTTGGTGTCCCTTGTCTCCACCTTCATGTACTTTCTCAGGTATCTGATGGCTGACAGGGCACTTATGTTTGCCAGGAGAACTGTATGGACAAACAGATGGAGTAGGTTTTCAATAGTTAGTGTGGTTTATGTTCACTAAAGAGCCTCATGAGCACTAAAGAGCCTAATGAGCAACATTATACGCAATAATACATACCAGCCTTCCACGTGTCACCCACTTGTGGGTTTGCAGTTTTAAGCACCCAGGATGCAAAAGCAATACAGATCAGACACATATCTGACTGTCTCAGAGGCAGCAGTGGAGCATCCAGCCCTATGGAGAAAGTGGCAGCGTTACACGCAACACTGGTGATCCATATCGGCATATAAAGCTATCAATAATACAAGTGAAATCTGGTACTGAGATCAGGGGCAACAACCACAGAGAAGTGTCAGACCTCTCATCCTACTGTAAATTCACAGTACAACTTTGTGTGAATAACAGTGATTCAGACGCTAGAATTAATAAAGAAATATTGTTGAATTGTAGTATTACACTGAAAACACTTACTTGGATTTGAAGGCAGTAGCTTCTCATGTCTGAATGGTTTCATGAGCTGACTATTGATTCTGTCCTCCAAGTGAAGGAGGAGTGGATCAGGATGAACAACATGTCCATTTCCTAAAATATTAGGAGGGAAACTCATCCGTTTCCTGGATCTGCCGCTCATGGTTATACTGGACAAGCTTAGCTGCTTCTCAGCTGTGGAGCCTCTCCATCTCAGATTCCTGAATGAAAGTCCAGACCCCCAGAAGAAATTCTGTCTGACGTCGCCGTCTGAGAAAAAATGATCATAAATGTCCGTGGAGGTCTGGGAAGGCTGGTGACTCCATCTGGTAATCACCCTGAACGGTTGACGGATGGACTCGTCCTCCTCCTCACTGGAGGAGTCATCAGAGGAAGATGAGGCAAAGAGACTCTCGTACACTTCCGGGAACTGCATGGTGGAGGGGCGGGAACGGGAGTAGATGGGAACCATCCGAGTGTCATCCGATTTCATCAGTGGAAAGAAGAAATGTTCAGTATCAAACTCAGAGAAGAAAAGATCATACGACTCAGCGAGAGATGTTGCTGCAGTGAAGTTGGTGGTTTCCACCACAGCCTGGCTGGAGATGGGCGGCTTTTTACCAAAGAAATACTGTAAGATGCTGGTCAGAGAGACCTTATAGCTCTCTACACTGGATGAAGTTATCCCTTTAATAGCGTCATCTTGGTTAGATTGGACTCCCCCCCTCACTTCTTCCTGTGTGCCGTGTAAATGCCCTTTCTTATGTGGATCACTCAGAGACTCCAGGGCAGGGAGATTTTGCACACTCACAGCTTTGGACATTTTTTTCGAGCAGTTATGAGAACTTTCTGAAACTACTGGGTCAAAGACGTCCTCTATGGCACTGCTTGGACAGTAAAGACCATTCCCAAGACTCATTGTGATGGGTTCGTCTTCCCATGTTACACTCTTGATGGGGTGAGATTCGACTTCTTGTAGGTCATAATCTTGAGCTGGAGACTTGAATCCATCCTGTTCAACAAAGAGCTCGGATTCACTTCCTTCATGTTCAGGATGATCATGTTGAGCTCCTCTGTTGACCATACGTAAACCAAGAATATCATTTATTGTCAGCTTCTCCATTTCCCTCCAGAACGACGACATGGCAAACACAGTGGGTTTTGAATCTTTAGAGTCACAGTTATATTTAGAGTCTCCTTCCTCATTGTTCAGTCCACCGATTACAGACTCCTGAAGTTGAGGGACAGACACACTCTCTCCTTCCATTTTACAACTTCCTGGCCTCATTGAATCAACGTGGCAGACGGTGGTGGGCGAACTCAACGACACATGTGGATTGTTTGCATCAAACACTGAGTGTTCAGTTTGAAGTCCTTCAGTGTAACAGCATAAAACAGCTAAGGAAGATGTTTCCACATCATCAGGTATGGGATTATCGTTGGTTATATTAACAACAGCAGGTGGAGAGGAACTTTGACTGCGAGTTTCCTTTGGTTCAATCAACTCACGTATTTCTGACAAAACATTGCATTTGCATACAGTCTCTCGAGTCGTTGCTGAAAGATTAACATCTAATATCAGTCCTTCCTCTAACAAGGGGGTGGCCTTTCTAACTGGAGGGCTATCTTGGTCTTTGTTGTGACCGTCTGGCTCAAGTTGCTCAGAGTCTATGTCACACAGTGTGAGTTGCTGGTTGCCAGCATTCGCGACCTTTACAGCCACAACTGACTTTCCAGAGGATAGGTTGTCATTTTGGCCTATATCCAGAAAGGGGACGTGGGTGGGAGTAGTCGCCAAAACGCTGGGGGCTGAAGTCGATGTGTCCACAGTTTCATACTCTGGACAACTCTTCCCGTCAATATTTTCTGTTAAATAGGCAGCTGCAGAATCCAGAGTTTTAGTTGGGTGCACGTTTGTGTGATGGCGTGGTGACTTAAAATCATGTAAATCTTTATTTCCACACAGAGCAGGATGATGACAAATATTCAGTGACCCAGGCTGTGGGGTTATTGGGGCAGGGAGAAGCTTTGCTTCTGGTCTAAATGTATACTGCTCCTCTTCCGAGTCGCTTCGCTTGAAAAAAACTTTCCTATCATCTGGCTCAAAGTTTAGTCGCCGCTTTTTCCTTCTCTTGCGTTTAAATGACGCAGACGGAGACCAATCTTGAGCTTTGATTTGGCTCTCCTCCGAGCTCACATCATCCCTTCTCTTAACTTGAACTATCATTTCATGACTGCTCTGTGAGTCTGGGTTACATGTGTCAGTCAAAGCATTCTCTTGATGGGCACCTTTCAGTTGAGGTGTCATATCCCACTGTGCAGTTGTCTGGCCCACTGGCAGAGGTAAGATCCCGGAATGAGCAGCAGAATTATTCCCAGGAACTGGCAATCCTTGTATGGTGATTTTTTGTTTTGAACCACTCGTCTGCTCCTCCTCTGGGTTTACCTTAGATTGCATTCCTCCAGCCATCCTCTCAAAGAACATGTTAACAGACCGGAGGTGGATGTCCTCCTCACTGTCAGACAAGATGCTCAATCGACTGCCGTGGTGAATTGTAGCCATACTGTCGTCCAGTGGCGTGGCAGCTGCTGTAGGATCCAGGCCATAGGCACACTCAGCTGGGCGAGGTCCTTTTGACCGCCGTGATCCAGAGCTAATGTCACTCAACCCAGAGTCATCTACTCCAGCTAGTGCCGGAGACAGCAGGTTGCACTCCTCACACTCGTTGAAGAAGCATTCCCAGTCGCAGTCAGAGATTTCCACACTGAACTCAAAGTCCTCCATGTTGATATGAAGGGTTCAAGACAACCTACAAGAAGGTAATAAAGCGTAAGCATATAATTGTTGAAATACAGCGATAGCATTTTGTAGTGATAGTGTGCAAACAAGCAAATAAAAACAGGATGAATATCAGCACACTGGACCTGGAGTGGAGGCTAATGCAGAAGTTAGAACCAAACAATAGCCAAAGCTATGGTGAACTAGAAATATTTAAGGCTTCCTTAAGTAGTATCAAACTGCTCTATTCCAGTCATAGGTGCAATGTTACCAAACAAACTGTCTGCTATTGCTTTGTCCTTTCACCAGACTACTTTCCAACAAAGCTCTTTCAAAATAATCTTCATGCAAAACAAAGTACAATTTCATTTCTATCTCACTGTCTGTCTCTCTGACACTTATACTGTGTAGACTATGAGAAATAAACAGAAGACATTAGAAGAGCATTATCTTTGCTGTGTTCTTAACTTAAACTACAGAGCACAAAGTTTTTCAGGAAATGTGAAACACATGATCATGGGCCTTACCTGCTCTGCTTCGCTGTGACTCGACAGCAGGTGAAGATCTGTGCATCTGAAGTCTGTTTCATGGCAGCAGTGAGGATTCTGGAGCATGAGCATGCAGCATGACAAGCCGCATGATCTTACAAATATAGAGCGTCGCTCCTGATCACGTAGTACCCGCGGTGTTCTCAGAGCTGCCATCTCCGACACAGGAATAATATTTCTGAACTTTAAATAGAAGCCGTCACTGGCAGACTCTCCCGAGGAGGATTTTACGCTCAAATATTGTGTTGTTTCATTGCTGAGCGGAGAGGAAAAACCACGGCAGACATCTGCTGCTCTCAGTCAGGCAGTCGTGAATGTGGGTCAGCTGAAGACATTTTAGTGGTGATGTCATATGCATTGATAGTCATGACAAGAGTATGAGCAAGAGGAGAAAACAGAGAGTTGATGTGTAAAATCGCAGAAAGAAAAGGCGTCACTTTGACAGGCATGTCATTTGAGTGTGGTTCAGGGTGTTCCCTCTCCTCAGCAGCACAGATGTGAGAGCCTGCAACCAGTCGGAGTGACTAATCTGTGTTGGGCTTGAGCCTTTGTTTACAGCTATCACAGAAGACAATGTGATTAAGGCTGCCATGATGTCACTAACACTAAAAGATAAGGAAGATAAGGAATCAGCCATGATCTCATTACCCACTGTTAAACTGCCATTAACTGACGCCAAATGTGCCGTAATTGCTGTGAAGCATCAGACTATTGATCGTCCTTTCATTGGACAAGAACCTTTCGCACCATACACATTACTCTAGTTCATTTACTTTATCCAACATTGGAGTTTGGGTTGGCTACTACAGGAGCACCATCAGTGTAAGATTAGGTTTTCATCTTTAAAACTAGACTAAATGCCTCAACCGCTCAAGACTTAGATGGCCAGTTCATATGGAGCATCAGGTTCTATAAATTGAATTGACCGATAGACTTATCTACAAAATTAGGATTTTAAAAGGCAAATATAAACACAACATTTCAAAATGAACCAAACATAAACTCAAGTATGACCCGGTTATTTCGGTTAATCATCAAATTGAGGCTTAAACTTGTGTGGTGTGTTCCCAAGAATTGGTCCCCACCATTATAGCTAGATAAGGCACACACACACACATCAAAAGTTGAAAGGTTTTGAGTATTTATTTTGATGAATCATTGGAAAAAACAAAGCTGTGGCACGGTTGTGTCGTGCGTTTCTTGTTTTAAAAAGCTGCTGCTTAATTTGCATCAATGTTTTACCCCTTGTAAGAATGGACACTATTTTGTCTAAATAGTTTTTGTTGCCATGACAGCACTTTATCAGGAACACAAACCTCTCCATCTGAAACATCTCTCATTGAATTAGAAATATTTTGGTAATGAGTCCTGTGTTTAAGTGACGACAGCAAATGAATGCGCTGTCTATTATGTTGTGAATTAAAATAATAAAATATCAATAAATAAAATATAATCCAGTATTCATTTCTGAAAAATGTGTGATGTAATAAAAACAGAGCTAAAAAAGTGTGACAGGAATTTTAATTTCCAAATGCTTCAACAGACTCTTCAGTCCATTGAAACAAGCGCAACACAAAGTTTTTTTTCAACAGACTCCAGTGAGATCAAGGAGCGATAAAACACAAATTGGATGATGAATTACAATTTGAATGACTCACATCTGTCAGGTTTGTGTTTGCGGGGTCAGGATTTGCATCCCACACTTTCACAGGCTGCTCCTGCGACTTTCTGAGGCCTCATTTTCATCACTATAGATATTTATGAGAAAACAGACCCTCTAATTAGCCAAACCTCTGTGTGCCCAAGAGGGTCCTTCACATTCATCAGCGATGATAAAAGCGGGACAGGCCCGGGCTTGTGTAGCTCCTGCACCTGGGGCGGTGGGCCGTTTTGACACGGGTGGGATTCTGTTTCCATCAACAGGATTAGGCTCTTATGAATCACTTCTTGGACTTAAGATTGGAATCTTTTCAGGCTGTTTCACGGAGGCTAATGTGACAGAGTTTTAGCCTAATTGTTCAGCAGGTCTGGGCCAGCGATTCAACCAAAATGAAACAAAGACCAGCAGAGGGTCACATGATGTTTGACCAGCAAGTGTGTACGCTCGCTCGGGTAACCAAGCAAGCATCACTGCATGGTGGCATCTTTTGTTTCAAACCGCAGGGCAGAGCCTTGATGATAGCAACCGAAAACAGCAACTGCAACCAAAAAGAGATTTTTCTTTGGGTTTTTGTCAGATGTGTTTGGAGGGTACACAGATTCATTGTCAATTTGCAAATGACAAAAAGATTAAAAGGGACTGGGAGAAACCATGTGGGCAAACTGAAACGTTCCACTGCTTCAGCCAGCCGTGAATAAAGCAGAATAACATGAATCAAAAAGGTTGCTAGAATTCATATTTACATCAATCATTCAAACTGCTACATGCAACAACCGCATGACACCGCATCATATTAGTAGTGTACATAGTTGTGTGACAGAACATTGTTCAAAAGCGGAAGGGTTCCAATAACTTCCACTAAGTCTAGAATACCTAACTAAAGCCATTTGTTCAGTTATATTTGCAGAGACATGTTGCTAAAACTAAAGCAGAGTCCACCATTGTATAATTTAAGACTGAAAATACTACATCAGAGTAAAATGCCATCTAAAACTGGGCCGCACCACGTTGTGGTCACCGGCTCCATTTAACAGCTTAAAGTGCTGTGTAGTCGACTGGATTATTCCCACTGCCTGTAGGCATCCAGACAAAGGTGAGATCTGATCAGGTGAGCAAACAAAAGCATGATTGTCTTCACCTCAAATGTCAGTGACAACACAGAAGTATCAGTGTACCTGGCTGTTAGGGGATCACGGATAAATCCATCAAGTGGACTCCAGGTCTGTGCCATCGCAGAGCACTGGAAAGCCAAACTGACCGATAAGTTAAATATTACAGCTGCGGACCATGACAGCAAAGTAAGAAAATCCAAACTGCAGAACTCTTAACCCTTCTGCCAACAACAACAAAAACTGGCAGAATGCAGTACTCAACTTAGACACAAGATGGCGGCAGACAACCATATACAGTATCGATGACCCCCGACTTAAACGTCCCAAAAGTCAATGAGTGACTGGAATACCGTACTTTCGTGGTATGAGAGCACTGCGAAGCACAAGTCTGTTTGAACAGGATAAGTGATGCAATTAATTTACTCATAATGATCGCGGACTTGGAATACAATTTATTTCATTTTTTTAAATATGTATTTTTTACTTGTGTATTTTCTTTGTTATGCAGATGTCTTAAATATGATGCAAGTAATAATTGCGAGGGTGCTGCATTTTTTAATATACAATTAGGTTTCCACAACTACAACTAAAAGGACTGAATTTTTTTGTAATATTAAAAGACAAGTTCAATAGTTCAACTGCAGTTGCTGTTAACAACCTGTTGGAAAGCTATAAAAAAATACTTAAATTTATAATGTTGTCCACACAAGCAAATGACAGCTGCAACTAACACATCCAGGAGTATAGAATTATTATGATCTCAGTGTGTGAAGCACAGCCAAGCATACCAATTGTGAAACGTGACTTGAAGGTGCGACGATCCTCGATTAACACCACTTGGTACATCCTTCTGTCAATATTGATCTTGAGGTGAAACAGTGACAAGACGCTCGGAGCTGTAACCGATTTAAACTTCCATTTACACAAGCAGCTCTTTCAAGTAGCGCCACGTAAACATTCAAAGTGTCTTTCATGAACCCTGGGAGACTATCGTCATCGCTTCCTTCCGCCAGGACAGAACAACACATTATTCAGAATCAGCTGCTTTCGGGGGAATATTCATGGCTGGGCAGACTGACTCCTCATTCAGTCGGAAGCCTCCAAGCAGTCTGATGCCTCATCACTTTGATAATTTGTGCTTTTTTCATCACGCCTGAAACAGCTGCGGTGATTGTTGAGAAAGCAGAGTGAGGTCTGTTTGCAGCAGGAGGTTTCGTGACATCGTCTTACTTGAGAAGACTTGGTTCTCCTTCTTTCCTGACCACAATCAGGCCTGTGGGCTGTCTTCTCTATGGTGAAAGACAGCACTTCATGTTCAATGAACCACAACTTTGTTTCTCTGACCGACTACCAGCAACAACAACTGCTTCATGTTCGTGGTTAATGCATTAAGAAAATGCTCTCCCTGTCATCAGGGCCAGTAAACAAAGAGATATCCAGTCTCATGTTGATGTTTACAGCAATGGCAGTGAACTAAATGATCTAGTTCCGAATAGACAAGCCTCTTCTTTCTTTTATTCATGACACACTCTACCACCTCTAGGATAGTAGGATGGCAACATTGTGATCCGGGACATAAATGTAACCCAGAAAAAGTGTGAGTGCGGCATTGACAAGAAAGTCATTGAAAACAAACCACAAACAAACCTTAGTGAATATAACTAATACGAGACAAATCATCCATGATCCAACTTTGTGCCAAGTCAGCCAGACTTATTTCCTTTTATCAGAGTTTCACGTCGCCAGGGTTAAGAAGCAGATCCACCCAATTCCTCAAAACACACAGTGAGAATATTAAAACAATCACATCATTGTGAACTAAAATGGAAATACTGTCAGAGGGGACACTATGTTAAACAAGATACAGGTAGCTCATAGTTTATGTTAGAAAATAATGAGAAGTATACGCAGCTCACTCATGAGCAACCAAATGCCACTGTTACCATGGCTCCCATTTAGCTTTTTTATATCGCACCAGCGCTGAACTCCTCAGCTCTCATCCAACGCTGGTAGCAGGAGCACCATTGTCAACTCCTTGGAAAAGCTTTAATTTCTTGCGTACACAGACAGACGCCACACCGCTGTTTGTATTTAGTTAACCACATGATGACCACGTGACTGATCGTTCTCCGCAAGCTGGACTTGCTAGGTTAATACATTATCTGGAAACAAAGGCCAGACAATACCCCTCGCACACGCAGAGCAGTGGCCTTCCTTCCTCAAGCCGGGGTCATCAAGGTTATCAGTGGAAGGTCGAACAATAGGAAGTGGCCTAACCAATCACATTCCAGCTTTTGTTGTCACTCACCTCCACATTCCGCCGCAGAATACTGGTTCAAATTGAGCTGTCAGTCTCCGTTCTCATTGGGTGAAGTACACCGGCTCCTGTGCTGTCGCCTCCTCAGCTGGTGTGTCACTCATCAGACGAGTGCACTTTGACCTCTCATTCCTTAACAAAGCAGAACGACTGCGCGTCTGGCATCCTGAATGAGCACCTGAAGAAAAAAAAACAAGATATTAAGTTTCATTGAAACTGAGATTGATATCAAACAATTGGATCGTTCCTGGAACAGAAACATGCAAAGGAAACTAAGTATGACATGTAAATATTTATGTCAACGACAGTCAGATTGGGTGGCTATCGGTTAACAGCACTTTGCAATAGAAACTACATCTGCACGGATAAAACTATGCAACTCCATTTCCACTTGACAAGACAACTCACATTCAGCTTTTAATGGGTGTGAATGTAAATAACATTTAAAGAAACCACATTCATATCGAGTACTTTCATCCGCAAAATATTCATATGTACAAACACCATTGCACTTCAACTCAAATACCACCAAACGTTGGGTTAGTTGCCAGGCCTGAGAGTGAAGCAGCCAACGCTATGCAAGGGAATGAAACTACTTAAAATCTCTACCATAAGAAACAAACTCAACATGGATCACTTTCATTTATCATAACTGACAAAGCCAGGGAACCGACAGAGATGTTCCTAATGTTTCTTTTTCTGTGGTGACTGGGGCCTTAACCAGAAACAGAAGTTAGCAACAACAGCTCGGCGATGAGATGTTTCTGTAGCACAGAGCAGGTGATTTCAAACGGAAGAAACAGGCTCCCATGAATCAAATGTGTAGAGAGAAGAGGGTGATGCCCAAGTGCCTGAGTTTTGCCCTCTTGATTTGACTAACCAGACTGGTAAACTAGGGCGCAGTGCTGCACAGGTCGCAGTCTGACACTTGAATAAACTTTCGAAATGACTGCAACCTTTTCGAATGACTGACATGATGCAGGTTTCTCAGCCAAGGGAGGTATGTCTGTTGGGTAACAACCAAATATTTCCTCCGTCAAACAGTGGTTTGTTTGCTTGTTGTCACCGTGGATCACCCACCGTGAAACCACTCAATACTTCACTTGTCAATGGTGGACAGCAGTGCTGCGACAATGAGGCAGAGTCTACACCGATGCTTGTTTGTGGCGCCACATTTGTTCATAACGAGTTTCTCCCTGGCTGAATGGCACATTGTTGCTGAGACTCTTGATGTTTTGAACTCTTTTGCTATTGAGATCTAGGCGACTCGATCAAGTAGGAGAGAAAGGCAGCTAAATTAACACAACCAGCCTGTCAATGGTGGCTTTGCTGCCTAAGAGTGTGGAAGAATTTGCATTCACGCGACAATACGGCGGGTCCCTGACAAGAGCTGGTCTGGGCGGCGGGGAGTGCAGCTCTCCTAGGAAAGAGACTCTTCACTTGTGTTGATGCCAGAAGCCAAATTCGGAGCTAAGGTAACAAGAGGCAAGTTGAAGCCTATTTGCTTGGTTGTTTCCAGAACAGAAAGGGTAATAAGTAGCAGCGGCTGATGTGTTCCCCCTACTTAATGAGGCTCCACAAAAGTGACGGGTCAGAGGTCGGCATTACAAATGCTGTTAGCTTGGAAATCCTTTCTGGGCAACAACCTTTTCACACAGCCAAATAACCAGACGACTGTCAGGTCAGAACGCTTGAATAGGGTAAACCAGTGTCCCCAGCGCCCATTCGAATCAATGGTACAAAAACTGCCATGTAATATAAAACCTGCCGCTGTTGCACAATTACCGAATTATTGTCGGAAATAAATTATTAATAATAATAATAATAATAATTTTGGTCTTAGCTTTTTATTTGTTGGATGACAAATAATGGACATCTAAATTTGGGAAATGGACAAACCAGTTGGTGCATCTCACTTGGGGTGATACTCCTAGTTTCTGTCACAGCCAATGAAAGTTGACCACAGGGTGTTTAGTACAGAAGACACGTGTAGGTTTGTTTAACAGTTCAGCGTAAACAGTGAGCTGAAAACTTGAAATGTTCCCGCACTACTCGTTTGGATGCAGTCAGCAGGTCTCTTAGCTCCTGTGTGTCGTCTCCACACACAACCATGTGAATGACTTGGTCAATATAGGCAGTGATCGGCCTGACAGGCATGGGAACAGGCCAAAATCTGACTGACACGCAGAACTCACAGATTTGATGGACAATTTAAAAATAATGTGTTGATAAGCGTTGAACCATGACTTCATTACTTCCACATTACCACTTTCAAATATAGAATCTGTGATGATCAGAAATTTCTGAGAGAGGAAACAGCAAGTAAATCCTCACTTTTTTATTTGGACATCAAAAGAACAGCAGCTCCTCAAAAATCCAGACATGATTGTTATCACAGGTTTCAACCTGCTGTATTTGATCAATGTCATAGGAGAATCCAAGCAAAACTTAAAAGTTTCCCCAGGAATTGTTAAACTGGGTGCAATGTCTGAAACCTGACCAAACAATGTTCCTTATTGATTTTTCATGACTAAAGACAGTCTCCCTCCTCCCTGAGAAAATGCCAGCTGGTCTCGAGAACTTTTAAACAATCGCTCCACGTCTCCTTCTGAACCCCTGTGGTCATGTAATATAATCTTCGACGGGGGTACGCAGGATGCGAGCGGTTACTGCCGTCAGTGGGTACATTACGGTGGAAGCGCCTGTGTCGCCACAGAATATTACTAAATGCTAGCTGCCACTGTGAGGTTGCTGAGGAGAACGGCTTGGTTCTGAGAGGTGGGGAGCCGGGCGGGGCTTGGGCTGTCACAGCAGGTTCTGCTTGATTAAAAGTGTCTGAGCACAGTTGAGACCGGTGGTACCCAACTGTTTCCAATGAGGAAACCAGCAGCATCATATATTACAATCATCAGCTGGAGCTTGTGAGCGTTCCCACAACAATCAAAAATGAAACCGGGAGAATGTGGTGGTCGAGATTTAGGGGACTGAGGTCTTTTTTAATATCCTCCGACCAGAATGTCAAGCAGCACTGACTCACTTAGTAACCTGTTCTCACCATTGTCAACCAGTAAGTAACAGGTTTTAGTCGTAGATGCAGCATCTACATCAGCATTCAGTTATGGAAAGTATAATTCACTGGCATCCTCAGTTTAACACGGACAGTGCATGTACTGAAGCAATGCGAGTAGCAGCAACAAATTGTTTCTAATACTCACCATCAATGTTAAGTTGACAACCCTTCAGTAAAAATATTAAATTGTAAATTTCAAATTGTATTTGAAGTCTGCAGGGTTAGGGGGAGCAACACTCACGAACCAGCGTCTTCGGCCAACTCAAATCATTCAAGACAGTCTTTTGTGCTTTCACTCACTTCCACTCAGCTCCCTGCCTATGTCACCTCAGGCCAGATTGACGCTTTTACTCCTGCCGTTTCACCTTCTCTTATATGACCAGGTCCTGTTTTCCTGCTGTGAGGCACTGCGCCAAGAAAAGAAGTGGCTGTGTGAGGCGGGGGGCTGTACAGGTGAAGTTGGCCTGAGGACAAACTGCCCTGCTGGGCTGTGATACATGCTCACACTGTTTGCCCTTTCTCTGGCTGTATGTATCATTCTTCTTTTATGGCTGTCAGCACATATTGGGGTAAGCTCTCACACTCGAGGCAGGCGACAATCTGTCAATTTCAATGTTTATGAATGTCTTTTTTGTTTGCTGTCTTTTACGAGCTGTATGTTGCCCAACTGCTGCCAGAAGCTGCAGTGAAAGGATACTTCTCGTAAAACACAGTTACATCTTGTGGAGTGGTAGAAGATTGCCGTCAAATAATCACCCCTCCTCCTAAAGCATACTATTTAAATGGCATAGCCAAGCTGGAACTCTTGCAAGCATGTAACAGTGACTGTCGGACAACACAACGCGGTCGAATTACGCCTTGCTTTCCGCTACTCATTTGTTAACTAATGTGTAATTTTCTTATAATAGCTTTTCAGATCGGTGCAGTTCAGAAAGGTACAAACTGAAATTATTACCCGGCTAAAGCCTTCTTTCGCCCTGCAGCTGCTCCGCAACACTTACAAGGCGCCGGTGCCACACGCTGTGTGTCACTTTCTCTTGTGCGCTATTTTCGAAGTTATTGATGCGACCGCCGACGGCGCGCTTTCTAAACAACCCTGCTTCAACAGGTTACAAGTCCGGCTCCTCACTCATTAGACTCTAATTGATTGTAATCCTGCTTTTGAGAGCTACTGGCCTGCTATGTGGTGGCTCAGAACATGTTAGCGCCCCCACTGTCCCTTCAACTTGTCCACCTCACTCACCAGCAGGGTCTGGAGCACAGACACAATTGGTCCTCTCAGATGAAATCATTAAAGCGCGCAGAATAGCATGAGCCCTTTCATACATCGGCATACTGTGGACCAGCTTGAAACCAGGGACAGTGGTCACTCTGCATGCCCAGTGGGAGAGCCCCATCCTGGGCTACCTATTGTTGGCCTCACCCCTCAACTGGCGTCCTGCAGTTCTGGCTGCACAGGCTTGATTTGTATTCTGAGCTCTTGAACTAAAGACAGCAATGCAGGGGTGCTGGGTCAATATTGGTTTTCAGAGCTTGAGGAAAAATGTCAAAATGTTAAATTCTATTGACTTCTTCCCACTGCTATTTGTTTCTGTGACCAAAAGCCTAGTGGGCCATTAGTGTAAACAGGGCTTTGTCTTTGGGCTCAGCTTGCAGCAGGAGGTGTGCAGGGTCAAAACCCACCGAGAGTAGGTCTGTAGTGCTTTAAAAACAGCTAAGCAGTGAAGATGTAGAGAGACATTAATCTGAAAGACAGATTAAGAAACATCGGGGGGCTTTTTTTCTGGCCTCCGAAAAGACTCTAAACAATTTTGAAATGATTTTGTACAAATGTTAAAATGGCTATATACTTTCATCAGCCACTGCATGTGTCTGACAGCCGTTAAAACAAGAAACCCAAGTTGCGTTCATGCCAGATTGGCAAGAAAATGATTTCCCACAGAGAGGAATGACAGTCGAGCCTTTTTTTATTGCATTGCTATTTATATTTTACAAATACTTAACGCCACAAATTAAACAAAAAGCACCTTTTGCAGCTGCAGATACTTAAATACACAAAATATGAAGCCAACCCTGTAACATACAAGTCTTACACACACTCATTGTGTCTGACTAACTTGCTCAGAAGTTATGCTTTTTACATCTACAGTTAGCCCCAAATGTCTCATGTACCCAGTGAATTAGATGACTCCTCATTCATATTCTCCTACATGGCTAAGAGATCACCTCAGTAAGAGTGAAGAGCAGCTGTTTTACAGCAGGACATCCTCTTCCTCCCGCTCTACTCTCTCCTGTCTCTTTCGACCCTCCAGGGATGCCTTTTTGAGAACACCTCAATTAACACAGCAGCTATAAAACCGTTCTCCTTCATAGTTTTACACCCTGGTCTTCTTTGCCTTCTCCACCGGTCCTCCCCTACTTTCTTCCCCACCAACTTTATGGGGTGGAAGGCTTTTGTGCTGCGGCAGAAAGTCACTTCCTTCAGCGACAGACAGGGAGGGGACATGGAAATAGTGAGGGGAAATGAACATTTAGGTCCGAATTCTCTTTAGCGTTCAAAGTGGTGCATCTAAAAAAGTCGTAACCTGAATTGTTTGATCCTACTTGAAATTTGCTCTGTGGTCCACCTGTGGGTTCATTCTCTCCTTAACTCCAGCTAATGGGTTACTTAGCATCCATGCACTGCGGACATAATACATGTGTGTGAATCACACATCGCTGCAAGTTGACACATTTCACTTATTGGGCAGTCAATAAAAAGGTAAGTTGTGGTTCTCTTGAAATACACATCCAATCGTGAATGTGACACCTGTAAAGTACAGAACTGAAACAGCAACCATCATATGACTCAAAAGACTCTGTTAAAAAATGTATGATATGAACAAAAAATAATACTAACATACCAGAGCTGAAAGAGGAGACGTTTGGCTGACCAAGTATTCAGTGTTGTCACGCAGGATGTCACTTGTCAGACATTTGACTACCAAATGATCTTTATTCATCCATTGTTATCAAAGTAATTAGGTTGACAATGGCAAGCCTACATCAACACACATGTTTTATTTTGACTTTCTGACTTCCCCTCTGAAAAAAAGCTTATTCTGTGTCTTATCTTTACTCACCCGACAGTATGCAAAAATTGGGTTTGCTAAAACGCTTTAGAAATCATCCCTGAGGGCTGTTTACATTGATGCTGTGGGATATGCAAGATAGGTTTAGGTAGCGGAGGCAGACATACAGTGACAGCAGTTTACGGGAAATGCTGACAGAAGTAGATAGAAATTTTGCCCTAAATTTACTTAAGTGTGTGTTCTAAGAGACCACCAAAATGGGGTGTCTGTCACAGGATGACTGTGTTTACCCTGGAGAAACAGTTACAAAGGATCGGCACTCGTGATCATGACAATCCCCATCCTGTCCCAGTGAACATGCGCCAACAAACGAGCCACCATTGCCTTCAGTAGTGTTGACTTTGCATGAACATATTTGCACTTTGCGATTGCCGAGTCTTGGCAGCCCCCTCTAGTGAGAGAGTGAGCAAACATGCCCCAGTCCCCTTCGGTGCTGCTGTAAACCAAAGCCTGAAAGACGCAAAACAAAAGAGCAGCCTGTGGGTAAAGAGACGAAGAAGGAAGTTTGGGGAGAATAAATACGGCCTGTTTGTCTCGTCTGCTACTGAAGGGTTTGTGCTTGCAACTGTGGAATTGAGTTAGACTTTAAATAACAGCTCAAATTTCAAGATGAAGTGAAATACTGAAGCATCTATATAAGCTTCTCGGGTTTTAATTTGGGACATCCCATTTGATCATTCCAATTCAGTTGTTATTTATGATAAGCACATTAATGTGCTATGAATATAATATTATTTGAGAACGCATGTGACTTGTAATAAGAGTAATTTAACTTTTCAGAGACGCACTGTGATGGTGGAAAGTTGTTTAAACAATATAGTCAACTAGGGACATGATACCGTCCTGTCACACACTTCAGATATCACCTACAACTTTAGAAAATCACCAAGTAGTAGCCACCAAGCAAAAATGAGATCACATGAGTTAAAGACAGCAAACGTACTACGTGACCAGGAAACAGCTGCCCATCTATTGTTGTCTGGAGTTTCGGTTTATAGACAACATGAACATCCCAACAAAGCCAAGTCGCGCAGGTTAACAATGGCCTAAGTAGGAGGCAGAGTGGAGGGCATGCTGCGTTAAATGAAGTGCAATGTCACCCTTTTACTATGTTTTTATTGGGTAGTCAAGTGGATGTGGCGGCTCAGTGGGGGCTGCAGTCAAGGAGGAAAGGGCGATTCTTTCACACTTAGGTGTCTATCCTGCCATCGGTCGCATTCACAAAGATGGACGGGACATGTGTAAGGTCTATGAATACAGGAGTTTACAAACACACTCAATCCCGTTTGTGTGCGGTGCTACCAAGGTTACATACCAAATAAAGAAAATAAAACAGACAGAGCAGACAAATGAATCTTCAACTGGATATTATAACATGTTAAATTAGTGCGTACATGTGAGGTAAGTTTTTTTTTATCCGCAGAAATGACAAACACAGTTTATACCTTATTTTTTGTAGATGAACAAAACCAGCAGTAAAACATAGAAATGAGCTAAAATCTCCCGAGGCTAGGAGCCAGGGTACAACACTACCGGTTCAGCATCAATAAAAACTTGACTGTTCACATAATAATCTTCAACACAAATAGCTGTTTCATGTTTGAGTACAGGAAACAGCAAATGCTGGAATGGCATCTAGCCAAATAAAGAAGAAGACGCAATACCATACAATCAGATCTATAAAACTACTTGAATAGATCTGAGAATGTTGGCTCATGGCAAAAAGAAGACTTATTCACACAGAATTGAATCCTAGCTGAAGGCATGAAAATACCAGAGTTTAAAACCTGCGCAAAATGACTGATGACACTAACACTGTCAATACTCAAGAAGTGACAAGGGGATAGATTCATTGCATTGAACTGCAACTGACTTTGCTTGTTAAAACATTTCATAGCAATGTGTTGTATTTCAGAAAAGGTCCCTTTTTTGCGAATTAAATTCATATTCCTCCAACAATTGGCCCACCCCTGTGGTCTTGCATGTGCAGACACTGCTGGAATTGAGCTTTGATTCGACCGTGAGAAAATGTCAACACTCTGTGAACGAAGTGCTTGCACCAGCAGTTTTTCATCGTCAGTATTAAGTGTATTAAAGTAGGCAAAAAAAAGTTTTCTAAAGGTTCAGCAAACTGAGAAACTTGGTACAAAAATAACCGTGAGTGTTTATTTTTGCACACAATAAAGAAGCAGATCCACTAATCTGCAGTCGCAGGTGCACAAATACCCATGTAAGCAGAGTTAATACTGCTGGAGAAAGAAAAAAGGGAACCAGAAAAAGTTCCCACACTTAGACTGTTTTGTTTCTCTCTGTGTGTCCGTTCTTTTTTGTGGCCGTGCCAAAATCTCGTGCGGTGGGTTTGTCATGAATTTTTAAAAAAAATACAAATGATGTTGGTGGGAAACTTCAGAGAGCCAACATTGACTCGTGTAACTCACCTGTCAGGTGACAGTTTTTGTTTGGTGTTCATTCAGGATAGATGGCTCCGCCCTGAGGCTGCGCCGGTTCCCAGGTAGAGGGAATGGAGAGGGGAGGAGAGTTCCCACCACGCTCCCTAACCGTTCCCAGCGACAGTCATTGGTCGGACGTTGCCTCATCGTTGAAAGGAGACACCGCTCTAGCAGTGCGGGCAGGTGTGCAAAGCTGCAGGGTAGAAGAAGAGTGTGTCAGGCGCGAGGACAAAGAGAAGTGTAAGAAAGAGGAGGAGAGAAGTGATGTGCTAGTTTCACTCAAAGCTTTTCTTCATGGGAACGTTCACTTCATCTTCCCCTTTATAGTTTACAGCTGCTCTGTGAAGTCAACGACAGGTGTACACAAACAGTGGCTATTTTGCCGATACATATGCAAATTAAAACCAAGTCATTCCCACAAAATGTTTTCACATCAGACATCTCTGAGGTGTCTAATATTATGAAAATATATTATACAAAACCAAATGCTTTTGATGACAGAGATTGAACACCAGAGAAGCTGATGCATGTTGAAATGTATTTCCCAAATGGTTAGGGTTGATTCAGGTGGTCTTCACGCAAACGCAAGATATATATTTATTTATTGTCGTGACTTGTGAGAAGTCTGTGCCAGCTCAATGGCAGGTGTGAAGTTCAACAAGTCATTCATGCATTATCTCATTTTGAAGCAATTGTTTGCGGGAGAACAGGTACGCAGTGATATGAATGAACTCGCTCTGCACCTGGGGTTGTCTAGAACACTTAAGGTTCATTCCTGCACTCAACTCTTATCACTTCAACTGAGACTTCCTGGTGTGGGTTTCAATGACGCGTGGTTCTCATGGTAGTCACAGGGTTTTTAATCAACTTTAACTACCATTGGGCTGGGCAAATAGGCTAGTACATTAGCTCAATTCCCTACATTGGCACATTGTTCAGATTGAATTTTAATGAAATGACAGGTTCACTTTTGTTTCCATGCTTTATACTGACTTGATCGTAGAATATTCAACATTTACAATTAAGCTTAAATGATGATAAAATGTTAATAATAATTTCACCTAAGAACAAGAAACAATGACGACTCTTCAATCGTTTTTCTACATAAATATAGTTTTGGTGGATTTATAGTTCAAGTTTCATGTAAAATATCATGCCTGGGCAGGGCACAGGGTCTATTATTAAACTCTAAATAGTTTATGTTCAACACTTATTAATGGATAATACATTTTCTGGCAAACAATTAAACGCGTGTGGGAGGCTTGTGGCTCGAACTCTAGTCGCCCTATAAGTGTGTCAGCCTGCAAGCGAGGCAGTGAGTCCGGCTGCGTGCCTGATGGGCGTAACACGTGTGTGTCAGTGTGTGTGCGTGCGTGCATGGCTGCTGACGGGACCTGTCACTATCAGGCCCACACATCTCTGGCACTGTCTGTGTTGACACTCCGCCTGAGGGGGAACGAGTCTGCAGAGGTTGAGGAGAGCAGCGGTTTCCCACGACTGCCTCGGCTCTGCCTCTGCATTCCTGGGCTGCCAGCGCTCTGTAAATGTTTGGACAGCCTTGAACAAATAACACACCTTGAAAGGCACAAGCTCCGGCCCTCTCACACTCTCTGCACACCCCTTCTCTTCAGCCGCCTTCTCAAGCTCACCTCACTAACAGCCCCCAACTCACCCACTCTACAAATCTGCCTCCCGCACAATCAGCCGCCCTGCTACTGCCACTCTTGAACTTTCCCAGCGCTCCTCAGATCCACAAATAAACGCCAACCTGTACCCTGTTACTGTTGCGCGCTTGCACACACAAACATACGCACACCTGCGTTGGCCGATATGTAAATACACACTGGGTTTTGACTTTGTGACGGCAGGACTGCAGGATTGGGTTCACACACAAGCACAGGTCAAAGTTCAAAGCACGTTTTTGCATATTTCAAGATGCCCTATTTTAGTTTTCGTATTAAGGCCGCCTGTGTCAACATAGTCGATGACATCATCAAGACCAATTTATACTTTACCAAATCCACGCTTATTCTGAACCAACTTGCAATTGTTCAACGGAAAACCAACTTGTTGTGGAACATTTAGAAAATTCTAAAAGCAAAGCAGCGTGTTATTGTCTTAGCGCTGTGATTGCAAACATTAGAAAGTAATGAGACAGGGGAAAAATTTGGATTCCGTCCAGTAAAAACACTGTCATGGCAAATAACAGGAAATGTTATACTGCTAGTCTGACCTGAACATTTCCTATTTTATGAACAAGAAGCAATGAAGGAGAAGAGTAGAAACCTATATAATGCCACTATGCTTGTTCACTTGTTTTTGAGTGTTGCTGCTTTTGGTTGACTTCTGTTTCCTTCAATAGTGTTTCATTGTTGTTGATGATAATAAGAAAAAAGAAGATTAATGCAGATTAATGGTGGTTTTCTAAGCCACCACTGGATCCAGACATCATTCAAAGATGTGTCACCCTTATGTGGTCCCTTTCTTGTATGTGACTAGTGATTGTGCTGCTGCTGCCTGCTTTCCTACTGAGCTCACTGGCTCAATGATATTTACAAACATTCCAAAATAAAATTACAACGTGGGTGGAAATGAGCGAGTTGGTGGAGCCTCCTTACATTTGTAGTAGCTGACCAAGTTATTAATATTACTTTTATTTTTAAACCTTGTTATCATTAATGTAATGTTTTTTACCAAGGCTGATACTTGTGATATTGTTCTTGCTATTGTGCATAAATAGCGTTGTATTACCCATAATTACATTCATATTGTATGAATGTTGAGTTAACTAACTAATAATAACTAACTCAAACTACTAATAACAATAAATAAACTGTGACTAAAAAGCATACCACTACATTTACAAAAACATTGTACATATTTTGTCAGATTATAAACATTGTCAATAAGTGACTTGCTTCTTAACTGACCCCTACCTACCCTCTGATAGTGGGGGTCATGTGATAGAGACATTGCATGGATGTAAAAAGCTAGAGTATATCTTTCCAGAATTATAAACAAAGACCTCCATACAGTCAGCCAATCACAAAAATGTGAGACTTAAAACTGTGACATTTCTAACAATGACTAACTTGAAGTGAAACACGGATCCAATTTGTGACTCAAACGTCCACATCACTGGGGTAAATGTCAAAACAATAAAGCTACTACTGTATGAGCACGACTCAGTGACTGGACATCACTCTTGTTGGGCAATAACATAGCATTATGAGGCGGCGGCTGACCCAGTAGGAATTCCCACACAACCACCCACACGTGCACAAGTTTCTTACTCATGATTCACAAGCTTCCCCTGCTACCCTCCTGCAGCAGCCACTCGAATTAGGCTCTGTTTGCATTGCCGGTAGTCCTCGAGCGACATATTTCAGTGATTTGGCTTTCATGCTCAGCAGTTTTGCAGCTGTGATGACATTTGGGTGTCGCCCCCCTGTTTCTCACGGCCTCGTTGCCAACACGGCTCCAGCCACTGGTCGTCAGCCAAGCCTGAGGTCTGAGTGTCAGCCCCCACTTCAGTGTACGGTGGAAAAAAGGCCCTTTTGAAAAATATTCCAGGCCGTCGATTTAACCACGGAGGCCATTTTTCACCCAGGGGTCAGGTTTCCAATATGACCCCAATAAAAACAAGGGAGCACTGTTTCTAAGACGAGGGAAGGTGTGAGAAATGAAGAACACTGTAGTCACTCACTACATGAAGAGGTGTTGTTATTGTTCGGCAGTCATCTAGTAGAAATCTTTGACTACAAAATGTACTGTATAGAACAATTCCCATATAAGTCTTCAGGAACATTTTTGGCATTTAGAGAAGTAAGTAAGATACTTGAATACAAACTATCACTGTCTATAACCAAAATTTCTCAAGAAATACAAGTCAAATAGTGTGTGCATTATAACATGAGGAGCATTCGGGTTAAAGGTTTTTTTCATCTGCATTTTAACGGAAAATCCATGCGTGACTCTCCGCAGAGTAATCTGAGGACAACGCAGAAAGGGCCGTCTTGGAATCGAACTGTGAGCATCGATTAAAGTCTGGAAGGAAAAGGTCAAAAGTCCCTCAGCAATACACCGTGCTGATTTATACCACTCATGGCTGAAGAAGTTAAACCATTCCGGCTCAAAAATACTTAAAGTAAGGGCTATTTAGTAACACAGTGTATCTCAAAGAACTCAAAGTAATTTCTGTTGAGGACAGACTAAGGGGAGTGCGAGTTTTGGTCTCTGGGGGGTGATAACCAAGGGAGTTTCCCTTCCTCACCCTGTCTGCTTGTTGTCAGCTGTCCTCCCGGAAACCTTGCTCCAGCTGCTGCCCATTACACACAGGAATGTCTCCTCGGGTCAGATACCAGGAGTGTGGTGGCACATTAATAACGCAGTGGGCCACTTGTGAGTTATTAGTGTGGCACACTCGAACCCTTCCCATGCCCCTTCTGTAACACACACGCCCGGACACTGGCCCAGGCACACACACCACCCTGACAGCTGCTGGACTCTCAGTTTCCCAGAGTCAGGGAGTGTGTCAGCATGTGTGTGTGGGTGTGTATATCGAGGGGGGGGGAGTTTATAGGGTCATGGCAACTGATTAATTGGTCGAATATGCATCACACAAGTTCCTGTTTTGTCTGTCAGGGTCTGGGGTGATGGCAGTAATCTCTTGTCACAGATGGAATGTGATGTCGGAGCATAAACGATTATCTTGCGTCTTGGGAGGGATGTGTCGCATGTCTATCAATTGTGGATCCAGATTTCTAAAGTTGCCCGAATTATTATGACGAAAGACAGGCGTTTAATTGAAAAATCTCCCTGAAAAATCTCCCTGATGATTGGGACAGCATTGTCTGAAATAATGCAAATGGTATGCGACAGGTGGGCTATGCTGATGGGCTGATTGGAAATAAAGGAAAGATTCAATACAAGCCAACCTCGGGTCGAGAAGCAAATTGTTTGAAATCTGAATCGATTTTTTCCATTACAATGAATGGAAAAAGAAATAATGCGTTCCAAGCCTTAAAACAGGCTTTTGTAGGAGTGAATGTAGAGTGTCTGCTGCAGGTGCGCTGTTCCTCTATGTGTGTGGCCGCTGCATGTGGGAGGGGTTGCCGAGTGAGTGACGTCTCTCCAGAAGGGAAGAGGTGCCCGGTGCGTGTCCAGCTCTGAATGTGCGCTTCTGTGCAGTTTGGCTGTGACAAAGTCATAAACCAAGTCACACTCTGTCCCAGACTCGCTTCATCCCTGTCCCAGCTCCAGCCCACAACAGGACATCAAACCCTGGAGCCCGCGCTCCAGCCTCAGAGGTGTGGAGAGCGAGCACCTCCCCTGTGACACTCTACCACGGTCCAGTGCGGAGACAGGAAAGGTTTTACACCTCAATATGAAGAAAACAGTCAGTAAATGTAGCTAACGGGACACATTTGCATACAGATACTGATCTGCATCCATGCGTTATACACAATAACAAAGCGTGTCGTGGGTCAGCTGATCGGTCCGCGCACGTTATTTTTTTCAGCTTTTTTTCAGGGGCGTTCAAGTTCTGGATTTTCATTCGAAATCAGAGAGAAAAAAACGAGAGCGGGCTGTACTTTATTTCCAGTGATGATCAGAATGTGTAGTGTACTCACTATACATGGCAGGACTTTGAATGGCAGGTCAAAGGACTCCACTTAAGTCCTATCTTGGTCAGTGGTTTTCTCTACATCATCTCTATACACCTTCAGTCAATGTGCACCTGGGTGGATCGTTCTGGCCCTGCTGCTATGACCCAGCAACACAACAACCCAAAGGGTACTTGAGGATGTTTTTTTGAGCCAGTACCTAATTGCAACACAGGACAAAAAACCTCCAGCACTTAATTGGCTTCTTTTACTTTTTGTTCATGTTGGTGGCGGTACAATGGGGGTATGGAGCAAAGAAAAACCTTGGCCTCTCAGTGAGCAGTGAACTGTGTGGCCATGTGAGCGTTAGATAGACCTCTAGATGTGGCGCTTTCATAAAACAGAGATAATTGAGTGGCATCATTCAGAAAAGGATGAATTGCAGTTTTTCAATTCGAGATCAATAATGTCAGAGTAAGTATTAGCAGAAAAACAACCATTAACTTTTCAATAATTATTTTAATTTCTGTTGAGTCTCCAAACGTATTGAATATGAGTGACACCAAGTCCAGACACAAACAAACATGCATGGATCCGTGGAATTAGAAGACGGGTGAGCGCGAACTCGTACTTCTAAATTCCAAATTGTAAGAATGATGAACAAAAACAAACAAATCACAAATCTCTTCACTAAGCAACTTCCAATCAATCCAGAATGAAGAATGATGAAGTTATAAAATATATGTAACCACATTTTATCTTATAGATAAGTTTTAGAGTTGGCTGTGAGGGATTCCACAAGAATTTCACATAGAATGATTCAAATCCCGTGCTCTGTTTCACTGAAATCAGGAGCAGCACACAGGCAGTCACCGCCATTCACTTGAGGTGACAGGTTTCATCGCAGTGAGGAGTTAAGTCTGCTGTCGGGGTTAAGACCCTGAAAGATTTACACGCGTGGAATCTGCATTGGTGGCCAAATGCCACGACAGTGCACCGCCAGTAAGACGACCCAACATAACACAACATGCGCAGACAGACGCAAGCAAAGAGACAGCATGACTTCCACGTATCAGGTCACACAGATCTGGAGCCCTGCGTGGTATTATAGAGCAGGTTTCTGTAACACTTGTCAGTGGTTGAAACGTCGGGCATCGGATCAAATTAATACGTATCATTTAACAAGAATCACATTTAAATAGAAACAATACGAGAGGTGTTTCCCCCTGTGTTCCCGCTCTAGTTTGCTCCTCTACCTGTTCTCCATTCATCAGAGTCGATCAAACAGATGAGCTGGTGCACACACGTCCATGCACCACTGGGGGGACAGCCATGGGAAACACTTTCTTAATTGTCCCCCAGACCTTTTTAAAGAATACTAAGCTGCATTAGTCGACCATGAGCTATTCTTCTGGAGGCTCTCTTCCAGAGAGGGCTACAGCAACCCACTCACCCAACAGGCCATTAAACGTGACAGGTCTTTGTGGGGAACACAAACCCGAGGAAAGGGCAGCGAGCGAGCCAGTGCTTTAGAAAAGAGAACTTATTAGGCGGGCTGAGAGTGGATCTGGTTTAATAAACGATTTGAGAAACCAAAAGACAATAATTATAAACAAATGAAAGAGTGCTAATGTTGCTATAACAGGCCAAACGGATTCACTCGGATTCACAAGTCTTCACAGTTGAGAAGAAATTGTGTGAGGAGCAACTGGAAACTAAGATTTGTGGCCCAACCTTTCACAGGGGGTGATGTGAGATGAGGAAACCTATAATAATGTAAACAAACCATACTGAAAGTAAACTCGGTGAAAAGACGCAGTTCCAAGAGCATAAGAAATGCTATGTTTGATAGCGATTGATAGTTTGACAGACGCTATTATGAAATTCAGCGCAACATACTGCTGACATTGGTTAAAAGTCAATGCAACGTGACTATTAAAGGGCCACACAGCGACACACTGGCATTCCTGCTGGTTTATTTGACTTTTAACACTGCTCTTTTCACATCCTTCACTGTCATCCCTTCTTCACCTTAAACACTAAATCAGTGTCTCCAACACATTAACTCAGAACCAGATGCGGCACTGGCTGCTTAAAGCTCAATTTCTTACTTCACCTCACTTATTCAGAGTTAAAACGGCTCCCTGTGACCTTGTGACATCATTATTCAGGGACATCAGCCAACGTTGTGGCCACGCTGGGCTTTGAGAATGGCATATGTTGAGGAGAATGAGACCTTCATTAATCAAGAGTGTTTAGGCACTAAACAGGCAGATCATAGACATGGAGAGGGAGGCGGTTCCCCACCCACAGATCCAGTTATCTATGGGACTGCAACTGCCCACAGAGAGAAGATCCCGGACCTTATTTTACTTCAGTAATAACAAGCTACGCCAGAGAATCTGTGTGTAGGCTGATGGGTTAAGAATGACCGGGTATGTGTCTGAGCTGCAAAGAAAAGTGACCACTGATGGTCAAGAAAAGGCGGGGTCTTCTTGTTGGCCACACAAAGCCGTTGCTGTGCAATCAGGTCGGTGTAAAATCGCCGCTCTGTGGTCACAACAAAAGCTGACAAAAGCAGGGGGCTGGTGGACCGAGCGGCCCGGCAGCCACACAGCTGTGAGCAGGACCAACACATCACTGCTCAATATGGGCCCTCCTCACATCTGTAGCAGCTCGGCCCCTGCTTCCGCCGGCTCCACACACAAAAGAGGCCCTCAGCAGACTCCTTTGTTGGGCCGTTTTTTAGAGCTTCTTTTTAGCCCAAATCTTAAATATTTCATTAGACCTCTTTCGCCCAGCTCCCTTTCATTCACGAGCATTTTGGAGAGCATCGGCGGGACCCCCCCTGTGCTTTATTAACGCATTTAAAAGACACAAAGGATTTACTTAAAAACTCGAGATGTTCAAAAAAAACCAAGCAGAGATACTTCACTAAAAAGTTTGTTAAGTAACGTGCAGCCTAAAGCTTGCTTTTAAACTTATGTAGTTAACTTAATTGTTGTTTTGCATGACCGTCAAGAAAATCTACAAAATTGTCATTCAAACTATAAAAAACAGTAATATGTAAAATTCAACCATTATCCCCAGGTTTACTGAAAGCACTCGAACCATTTACTCAATTGTGACCAAATATTTTGAGCAAAGCCAACTCAACTATTCAGAACAAAGTATGATGTATAAAGGGGAAGAGTAAGACAATAGTAATACAACTTGAATCAAAGTTTTTTTTTTACTTTTTTACTAAATTATTATTATTATCGTTATTATATATCTCTCTAATATTTTAGATGATTTCTTAAATTATGTTCCAATCTATGAGATCATTTCCTACAATTACTTTTTTATATTTATTTGTACTTTTTATATAACTACATGTTGACCTAAATTGATCTAAACACTCTCAGGACATGAATATGAGAGTAAATTGTCTTTAGAATACTGAATCTGACCCAAGCATAAGAAGAGAAAAAATCCAGTCTTTTTATTATTAAGTGCTTTGAACGTGTCCTACACCTTCAGCTGTCTTTTCTGAGGGCCACACGTCTATTAACAAGGTGACTAAACACTCCCACCTAAATATTAAACGCTTCTTAATAACTTTTCTGTGGCTGCAGCACAACTTCTGTCACGTTGGATGATAAAAAGCCTGAAAAATGATTGTCTTTATGCTAAGCTCTAAACTGGTGTGGACCAAGTGACAAAGAGAAGCCATTGTTGAGTTAGGGGGTGTTATCCGACACTTAAGGAGAGCCTAATGAATAATTCAGAGTTATCATTCAGCTTGATACTCGATTATTATGTTTTTCGCTGCCTTCACACGTGAGGGACCTCAGCAGAAGGTGGGGCATGCAGGGGCACCTAGGGGGAAGTAATGCGCAGACAAGAACAAAACAAGAAAGGCTGCAGCGCGATGACTCCTCTGTCAGCTTGATAAATATAATGTGTCACCAATTAAAAACTCGTTGCCATTCTTTAATTCAACCGAGGCCTTGTTAACCGCTGCCCGGCAGGGGAGCAGCCGAAGTGCCCTCAGTCTCTGTGACCAGCGGCACCATAATAGAGGCCCCTGCTTTCCCATCCTTTTAAACCGAAGCCCTGTGCCTTTGGCATGTAAATAAGTTATTCATTGGGCAGCACTTTTCCGATAGAGGAAAAAATGACCATCCATGTCTTTGATAATCATCTTTTTTTCACCAAACAAAACAAAGAATTCTATAGTTTCAGATTTTTTTATTGGGGAAAAAAAACCTTTTTCAGGTCCTTTCTTTAGGAGCTTTCTCATGGTAATTGTGTTGACTCAACTTTGTGCGACGTAGCTATACAACACGTATGAACCCTAGCAGGAGTCCATTACAGAAATGCCATTTAGCAAGCTGTTTCTGTGAGAAAAGTCAAATGTTTAAGGGGCTTTTTTGTGCCGTTAAGTATGAGGGTCCTGGCAAAAGCAGCAGGAGTCCTTTGGAAACTTCAAAATCTAAAGGCCTCTCGGGTCTGAGATACTTCACAGCTGAAGAAGTTAAAAGTGTTGAAAATGCAGAAAAGCAGGTTTTGGTGAACAATGTGCGACTTGTTGTCAGCCGTGACTGTTGTGCTATTTAGCAACTTTCTTTTCTGACATATGATAAGTACATGTCACTAACTCATTCACACCCTCTTAAATGGAGCCTTTTCTCATGCTCCTTTTGTTACATTTAAATTCAGAATACTATTTCCATAAAATTGTGGTTTTACTGGACACTTGGAGCTCATAAATGTCAGGTCAGGAGTTAAGAGACGATAACTAGTCTTACCTTTTGGATCAGTCCGTGTTGAATCAGTCCAAATTCTTGTTTTCTTTTTCATCAACTCCCTTGACAGGACAAAAATAATGTTCGTTTGATAGTATTTTTGCATGAAACGTTTCACAATTATAAAACAGTTGTGGACAAGATGACCAATGTGTTAGACAATTGTCTCATATTGGACAGATGAATAAAGGACTTACATTGTTGAAACTGGAGAGCAGTTATGGTGATCTGTTACCGGATCTAAAGGATGGAAACTGGACTTAGATCAAAGGCAAACAAGCAGGAAACAACTTTTATTTTTAAAAATGAAGGAAAAGAACTCAATATAACATCTTAAAAGAAGTTCTCATGTCGGTTTAAGATCAAGTAAAAGTGATTCCGACAAAAATGACAATTCATTTCACCCCAAATTATATTAAATTCCTGCTTTCTATGCTGTTTGTACAGCACAACATGTCCCTGCACTAGTCAGACTTACATTAAGTGTGAAATGGGTAAATATTTTTCACAACATTATTGTCAAGTGCGCCAGCATTCGTTCATTCCATGTTAAAGTCAGACATTTTTTGTGGTGCTACACCAAGGTCCAAGCACAGAACCATCACTGACTGCATCCCAAACTTAAAATTACTCACCTTGTTATGTCACACTTGCTTCAGCTGTTTTATGCAACCCTAATATATATATATATATATATATATATATATATATATATATATATATATATATATATATGGGGATTATTTGTTTTTAATTTGTTAGATGAGATGTTATTCATGTGTTATTAATATCACTAGAATTGTTACATGTTTTCACTGATGATACTCTCCCACCAGCAACTGTACTCTTTCTCATGTGGCAGCTCATTCAGTCAGTCGGGACCAGAGCCCACTTGGCACAGCCTCGTGGGCTTAATTGAATTAGGCATACCCGCTTGTTTGGGTATTGTATAGTAGCATGAGAATCTCCCACACTCCCAATGTAGAAAAGAGGGGCACATCCACACTTGTCAGATCTGAGACTTTCTGTTGCTCTGGCCCGGACTTTGGCACGGACTTTAACGCAGCTTCAGGAACCATCTTTAGAGTCTGCAGCTTCACAAAAGAATGGAAGCACAATCGGTGGTAACATTAATGCAACAGCTTCGACAGTAACATAATGAAACCTCCTGAAGAAATTGTACAGGTTTTTATGAATCATTGTTGTCACAGTGCAAATGTGTTCAATGAAACATCACACTTGTGTGTATCTAAAAGGTCCGTCTAAGCCAGCTGTTTGGTTCTTGTTAGCATCTGCTAAAGACCTTCCATGTGGCTCTTGACACCACCTAAAGAACACACTGTTCTGGTTGGAATCCCTCTTTTATTTCTTCTATACTTCCATCATTCTGGCACAGACTTAAAAGTCAAGAGTCACTCATTAAGAGTTTTTTGTTCTTTTTTTTGGTTGAGAAGAGAAAAGAAAGCGCTTTTAATGTGATTGCCCTTTTCCATTTAAGCCATCTGAGGTGCTACAAGAGGATGGCGAGGTGCTGTCACTACATAACGTCACCTCCCTAACCTCGGGGGTCGGAGCCAGATTGACACCATAACCCACAGCCCTGATCCTCCTTCAGCCTCTTTAGTGGTGCAGCCGCCCGTCAGTAATGTGGCCCGCACTTTATTCATTTGGAGATCAGCCGAGCTGAAAAGATAAGCTCTGAATAATTGGAGCCTGCAGACCACGGAGAATCTGATGGGATTCTTAAGTCTTAAACTTTTTCTCTTTCACTCCACCTCCTCTCTTTGAGGAGAGGACAGCCCTTGTTAGATGCGGGCAGCCAGATGGGCGAGAGCACGGAGGGATGAGCTGCGCAGCTTTATGAGGAAAAGGGTGCCACTGGCTGCAGGGACCTGTCACTCACATGTAGTGGGCTGAATGTGCTGCTCAATGAATCCTCCACAGCCACCAGTAGACAAGACTGCAGTCTGTGCGGACACCAGACTGCCAGACAGTAACACCATCCAGCCTCCTTTTCACACTTGCCTTCTGCCATCTCAGCCAAGGCGTCTGACAGACTTTGACTTGTCATTTTACCTGGGCAAAACAAAAGCCTTCCTCAATGAATCTACTCACAGAGATTTCTAGAAATAATAGAATGGTTCACGAAGGATTCACCCAGTGAGTTTTGCAGTTTTCAATACAATACATGTACAACTACAACTATACGTTTTATAACAAATGTATTTTTTATCTTTAAATGTGCAAATTAAATGCACATACACTGAATTGTCATTCATTTTAAATACTGGGTCAATGGTCAGGTTCATTCATTTGAGGGTCACCGTATATTATTCCTTTATCACGGCTAGAAGTCAACTGCACTGACTGCAAGATGAAATCCTGCTGTGATGAGACAAAGCATTAATTGAGCAGTCAGAGAATGGGACAAAAACACACAATTGCAATGATGGTTTGGTTGTGTAGCTTTAGCATTTAATCACGCGTCTGTCAAATTAGCATTCCCCCATCCCGCACGGCAAAAAAAGACACTGCATCGTTAGCCAAGCTGGGCAACAAAAGAGGAGCGATGGGGAGGCCGTCGCTAAACTGGTAATGTCAGGTTTCAGGTCAGGCCAGAGAAACGTCCTGCTGCGATCAGCCTGTACACAGAAGCTGCACTGTCTCACACGAGGAGATGAACTGGAGTGGAAGCAGAACACCTGATGCTACCCTGACCACACACGTGCGTAAACTCGAACCATCAAGACTCGAGTACGAGAGCTTTCCAAAGTAAATGGATCATGAGTTTCATGTACTTTTACTCTTCAAATGCTGTCGAGATTAAATACTGTCTGCTGTTTGAAGCAACATGGCACTTTTATTTTTCTTTCTTGATATAATTTTAACAGAAATAAATGAATATTCAGATCAGAATTATTCTGATCATCACAGAACTCCACTCCAGACTGTATGTGACCTCAAACGTGACTGAAAATCTGAGCAATTCTCCAGCCAATGTGCCAGCCAATGTGCAAAATAATATTTTCTCTGTAAGCTACATGGCTTCCTGTGTCAGAGACAGTGTTAACCCGAAATCTGTGTGTGTGCCACAAACTTTGTTTCCTGTGTTATGTGAAGTTTCTATACTGCACAGTGAGTTCATTTATGGGTGTAGCAGCACCATTACAGTATTGTGTGTCTCGTATGGCGTCACAACATGGGTTTGGGCACATTGCATCATATATTTTTTATATCATTTGTATTTCTTCTGGTAACATTACATCTAATTTGAATCGTTTGAATCCCATAATAAATAATCAGAGCATTTTGTTGTTTTCATTTTTCATCAAGTAACATGATAATTTAATAATTTCTCCACCTGTTTTTAATGTTTCCCCCATTTTGACTGTCATTACCTTATTTTACGCACATCTGGTAAGGTCTCCACCTTTGGTTTTCATTTGTGGTTTACCACGCAGGTCCGGCTGGTCGTGGAGGTCCAAGTCCTGCTGGAGAAATAATAATAGAATTTGATCTTCACTTCTTCAACCGGCTTTAATAAGGTATTATGACATTTGGCGGCACCTTATTGTCAGAATATTGTAATAAAATATATATTATCGATGATAAAGCCATAAAGCAGTGAAGTACAGTACTTTATAAAGACAAGCATCGCAGCCTGAGTGAGTAATAAAGAACTCTAAAGCAGCTGAAGTGCTCCAATATTATAAATCAATGATGGTTTGTAAGTCTCTTTATTTAAACAAAGGCCAGCGAATAAAACCTCATTAAGATGACATGTGAATTGGCAAACAAACTGTTTAATTTGTGTCGGCTGTGAGAAGGGGGCTTTGCATCCATGGGCCGGGGGGCAGCCCAAATTTACATCTGATTGGAGTTTAATGGTCCATGCAGGCTTTTACTGCACCGTCACCAGGGTGACCAGGCTTTTCTCAAGATTTTCAACAGACCAAAATGTGCTTTTTTTGTCCCTTCCAAATGTGTCATGCAAGCCAAATGGGGCTGGGGCCTTGTATGTATCAATTTGTTTCTGCTGCTGAGCCCACACTAGCCCCGCAATGAATATATGGGCCATTGAGCCCAAAAACACAATGGCCACAGCTGATGCGGTTGCCACAGAGACACGCCCACACAAAAGCACGGAATGATGACATATGGTCCAAACCTGCCCAGTCGCTGGACCCCCAATAGACCCAATGCATTGACGGACAAAACCCCACGTTAGCCATTTATCCGTGCCCACTCATTTCATGGTAAGATAAACTTTTTATAAAGTTTCCACGAGCCGTGCACAAGGAGTAAACGGCTGGTGATGTAAAGTGGGGGGGATTCATCATTAAGTGATTAACAAAGGGGTCTTTACCACCTGCTTCTACATTAATACGCACATTAAAGGACCCGCTTTTTGTTTACCATGAAAGACAAGACGCAGTCAAAAAGAATCAACTTAAAGACGCCATTGGAAGTAACTTTTGTGTTTGACTTTCAATTACACAAATGTAACGGACTTTTGAGTGCATCATCAACATGTCAACATTGAAAACATTTCTCATACTCAATTTCATTTGTTTATCTTATTAACTCCCTTATATTTATACTGTTTTCTGCACTGACCGAACCGAAACCATTTTGTATTTCAATCTAAATCTTTTATCAGGTTAAATGCAGAAAGTGTAAACATACCGTGCTCCTGTCAATATATATTTTTATTTTTATTTTTTATGTTTGAGCAGCTCATCAGCTGCCTGTACGTAAGAACCTGTATGTCTCATCACAAATCTCACACATTTGACGGATACTTCACATGGAAGTGTAATTTCAAACGTCCATTGGAAACGACAATTTGACTGAGCAACTATTTTAACAGACACAAAAATGCTTATTACATATTTAATAATACTTGTAATAAAAAGTCATTTACACTTTTCACATCGCACTTACCACACAAATATTTGACAGCATTTATAATTGTTCTTACTCCCTATGAGGGGGACATAAACATGCAAACATGTGATTCCACAAATGTAAAGACATCAACAGTTTGGGGGATTTCCCTCAGAGAAGTAGCTTGGGGGGCTGGCAAACCTAATTCCATTAGGAAAGATAAGTAGTGTGTGAACAAGACATTCAAGAGTTGACCTGTTTCCTGACTCACCGCTGAAATATGTGATGATGTCATCCCAGGCTATTGTACCGTGCAGCAGCTGTTATGGGGCATATGGAGGAGAGTGCAGACTTAATCCAGTGAAAAGATTTATCGTAACTCACAACTCTTTTTAACATTATACTACGGTTTAAAAAGTAAAGCCAATGTGACTCCATAACTCTGAATTTCTGACCAACAAATTCATTTGGTAATGGAAGCATAAACACCATATCGCTAGTTTCAACTATGTTGAAGTTTACGTAACACCGGAAGTGACCTTCAAAATAATAGCAATAACATTAAAATAATTTTAAAATGTAGAAATGTAGTAATTGTGAAAAAAAGACATTCAATTATTACAAATTACACGACACAAACATTTGATAAGAATTAACTTTAGCAAGCTACAAAATAGTATAGGTTGCCTGTGTTTAGAATAAAAAAAATTAAGCAAATTTTTATAGCTGTCTCTTATAACTGTCTTTTAAAACTTTCATAACAGTGTACTAAGATCGAGAAGGACTTCAAGATTATGCAATGTTCAATTCAAAACTGATATTATGGTCAAAAATTGGTTATTTTATTCAGCAGAGGAATGGTAGCAGTGATAGAGGTCCGCCACTGACACAGAGATTTGCCTCCAGTTTAACTTCAGAAAGTAAATTTCCCAAACTTTGTGTCAAAAGTGAAACCTTTCACCTGCTCCAACCCCTTGACTCTGCCACACATACATACACTGCCTTTAACAACTAGTGCTCACTTCCTTAAAGACAGGTCAAGCCACAGTGTCAGGTCTTGTCAGTCGGAATGACAGTCTGTGCTCAAGACCCGGAAGGAGATGTGACTTGGTTTTGTCACTGAGAATTGACAAGGCCTCTAAGATCTGACCTGTCTTTTCCCTTACTTCACCCCGCTCATCCGCCCGCCTGTCCACTGCATGGACGCCCCCATTGATGGCTGTCAATGTGGGTCCAGAAGGAGAACATTATTCCGGGGGGTCAGAGACCTGCAGGTGACCCAGCGAAGCCTCCATGAAACACATCAGTGAACAAGCTGTGGACTAACCATGGATGCTTTCAACTGACGTATGAGCTGTCAGGGGAGAAGTTAAACCATGAAATTTCCAATGTAACACCGTTCAACTCGATCATGAATCCTGGACAGAGAAGCTCCTGGAAGAGCTTCAGGCACAGATCCATACGCACATCCTGTCTGCGATCATATGAGCAGACACACATTCACGAGTGCACAGACGTCACAGCGGGACCCCACGCTGAACGGCATCACACAGAAGTCTCTTGGATTCGCAGATCTAAAAATACCCACCAGAGAGGAAATCCCCACATTCCGCCTCCAGGGTCCTGCACTACAAAGACATCCGAACAATAAGCCTCTCCCAAACTCGGATTCATCCCAGACTACATAGGAAGGCTGAGGCATCAGCGAGTTATTTTTCCCTCAGTGACTGTTGTGTCTAGAAGTGGAAACCTCTGACCGCCTCGCTGCTGACTCATGGCAACTGGCCAGGTGCAAAGAATGGACTGAACCACAAGATGAGTGTCGACATGACCCAACAAATCCAGTGAAATTGGATTGTTGAGAGTGTGAGCCCATCACCTCTTCCCTGGGAAGTTTCCAGTTACGATCTTCTGTTCAGAGTTTGTGATGGGTTATTCGTATTGTAAGAATTCAGATTTACCTGTGTGCTGCTTATGTTACCGACCATTTAAAAAGCAATTGATATGCACAACAACAGGTTCTGTTGTTCAGTACATGACTGTGATACCGTGACCTGTTGATCTCTCAGTCACATTCTCCGAGGTCCTCCATTGGAACAATGGTCTTTAATGAGTCATGAGACCTTTATCTGCTGACAGCCCGATGAGCATGGACACTGTGTAGCCCAAAAGGAAGAAGCTAATAACACAAGCCATTAATCTCCAGTTAGCTTTGTGTGTCATTGTGTTAGTGCATATATAATTAGTGGAAAAGATGAATGGAAGCACATCACATTGCATGCATAACTATGAAGCCCATATAATCTGTTCACATGCGCATTTTTCACAATATGAAATTCTGGGATATTAGTGAAGCTAATGCAGCAGATTAAATGCATCATAAAAACTGACGTGCTATTAACTGATATCCAACCAGATATGTTCAAGTGTTAAATGACACTGTCAGGGAGCAGGATGTGAATCTAAAATGAATCAGGAGCTTATTCAGCAGCAGCAGTGATTGGCAGCAGTACGGAGACAACAGGCTGGGGTGATTTGTCAGAGGCCAAAAGTCTGCACAAAGAGCTATTGATCATGAGGAGAGAAGGGGGCGGAGGACAAAGGGAGAGACTGTGGGATCACACCACACAGTGATCAATACTGGAGGTCTCCCCCCTCAATTCACTAGATACAGTCGGACGGGAACCAAAGAGCAGCTAGTGTACAATGGCACCGCTGCTGTCAGTCAGAGGGTTGCACTACAGGGGGTGAACAGTAGCATATATGGACACGGAATCAGACTCATCATTACTGAACACACAATTTGGAGTGGTGTTCCACTCATCGCTTTTCATTGTGTGTTCTGTTGCATGTGGTCATTGCAAGGAACTGTCATTGAATATCACCTACTGCTTTCATTGATCCCATAATGTGAACAGATTACAAGAAACTGTCCAAGGAGGTTTAAAAGTATCCCATTGTGCAAAAGACAGACAAGCAGACGCCCACAGAGGGAGAGAAAAGTTCCTCAATAGCTTCAGACGCTGAACATGCGAGACTGTCCCGCATGTTTTTGTTTGCCATGCTAATCTTATCATGGGAGCGTGTATTCATCAGGAGGCCCCGTCTCTCTTCAGGTCTGGAGTGGCGGCCCAGGACGAGTGATCCATCCTGGAGTGAGCAGCAGTAGACAGACAAACACATCCAGAGTCAGTGTTTACCTTCTGTCAGCTCTTTCCTCATCAACGCTGAGGAGTCGCTTGTTAGTCAGCAGAGATAAAGAACAGATGGACCAATGATGGCCGTGGAAAATAACTTAGGTTCAAGGCATGCCATGACACAAAAGACATCTTCAAAATCGAAACTATACTGAGGGACGCTACAACTTCTGAGCGAAGAAGGAATGTGAATGTTATCTACGCTGAAGCAAATAGCCGGGTTGCGGCTCAGTGTACCCAGCTGCATCCTCAGAGCCACCGGTGCCCTCTCTTTCCCTGGATCAGTGTTTGTTTGGAAAGAGCCCATCCACTTATTGACACTTGTCTCTGCTGCCCTCAGGCAGTAAAACCACAAGTGGAGCACACAATGTTCAACAGTTACTATTAGAAAAAAAAAAACAGGAGCAAAGAGTGTGTGTGTTTACCTTCCCAGGGAATGAAAAGAGGAGGAGAGAAGAAAAGAAAGAAAGACTTGGTCATAACTCTGCTGCTACGAGTAAACGGCACACTGTTTCAGAAGCGAGAGGAAATAGACAAGTCAGTCTGCTGGCTCAGTTTTCTGAAAAGAAAAAATGTGGCACCTTTCCTCGAATCTGGCCACATCTGCTCTGAGGAGGTCCACAGATACAAAGGTCGAGCTGGGACCAGGACCAGGACCAGGACATCCTGTTCAGGGGACAATGCGACTCTTTCTACAGTGTCAGAGTTGGTAAAATTCTCTCCACAGCACGGCTGTCACCACCTGATGGAGGACACGCTCTGGTGTGGTCAGGAAAGACAGATGTTCAGCAGAATATCCTTTTGTTATATTTTATTTATAATATGAGAGAGGAACTGGTGAAAAAATATTTCAAAGGTGACCTTGATGATAGAAAGTACAACTAGATTATTGGAGAAGTAACATGGAAAACAAGAACAGAGACAGTGGGCTACCAACCTGGCCACTTTGTCAGTGTTCATTTTGTGTCGTGTTTCTCGGAATTCAGTGCTAGGGCACTGACTTGGATAGATGCAACTGCTAGCACACTGATCCACTCGTCAGTTTGGACTTAGTAAGAAGTCAAACACACAACAAAAATAATTTTAAGAGGCAAAACAAACTACTTCTTTGATTAGCAGAGATCTTTTTTAAAATTTAAAAATGGACACTTTGTTCAAAAATATAAACAAGCATACACTGACAAGCGATCACAACAACATAGTATCTGAGTACAACACTCATTTCAAGAAAAAAAAATCTGATATTTATCCCCTCACGATGATCATTCGAGCAAAGTATAATTTATCTTGCAGCTTCGATCTGCAAAGTAGGTCAAAGGTTTTTTCTCACACTGTCCTCTGAAAACAGACTGCACTTCACTTCCCCATACCACCCACGCTCACACCAAGACACACACACACAACCACAAAGAGAGGAAGAAATCAAGTGAGCCAGACGGTGGCATATGAGTCAGAACCTCAAGTGTCAGATGGAGGGCACGTCTCAACAAGAGGTGTAGAAGACACATTCAATGTCATACGTGTGCCTGGTGTTTCGTCAGATCTCGGTCTGTTCTGAAAGGATATTGAACTGGCATCCATGAGTCAAGAGAGATTGGTACCAGAACAGTTTATTTATACAAACAACAAGAGCACTGGGTGAATTAGTGAGTTCTGGGGCTTCAGGGGCAATGCTTCTCCATTATGAAAGGAGCAAGCAGAGCTGGAGATCATGGACCATAACTGCACTCTTCTGTCAGGTGTTGACATTCGTCCTTCAACATATGTGACCAAAGATGATTCCGATTTCCTTGCAACTCCCACCAAAGTCATGGATAATGAACTGCTTTCTGAGTCAAGTGTGTAAGTTTTGCAAAAAGGAATCACATTCCGTGCAAAGAAAATATCTAGACAAGGCTTTCAAACACAAATCTATTACGAGAATGAAGGTGTGAACTGAAGTGTTTGAATCAATCCACAGACGTGTCTCGGAAACTCATTCACCGAAATTAATCTGAGATCACACATTCATGCTGACAGGATGTGTAATTCATGCGAAACCCCGGGTCATGGCATCAGATAATCTCAAAGCCGTTTGAATTTCACGCCTCCTCCATGTGAGCACGATTAGGAGAGTGGTTTCCTGTCACTTGCTGCTGAAGTTCGGCCAGTGCCGAAATAGATCAACAGCTGTCCAAGCCTGCACACAAGGATGACCCCCACCCCTTGAGTAGATAAATACATAAATAAATCATGGTCAGATTTAAGGGCAGGGCTCCTGAGGAGCCGGCATGGTGACCTCCAGCCCTGACAGGGGGACCCTTCACTTTCTCTTGTGGAAAGTGCACCAGTTGCCGAGCTTCATGTGTTGAAACTGAAGAAGCTGCTGAAAAGCTGAACCTACACTCATAAATACGTGGTGCAGACAAGCGGCAAGGATCAACGGAGCCACGCGGCACACACAACCTGTGATATCTGATCACAGCCGACACGTCTGGCCACCCAGCCTGACCTCCTGCGTCTGCACACAGCCAATGCCTTACACCGGGTGAGCCCTGCTCCAAATATAAATACAGTTCACTGAAGGTGCAGACAATTGCATAGAGATAATTCAATACATGGTGGTTGATATATACTATAAGTAACCACCTGTTTGTATAATGCACTGTCAAGGTAATACATGAAGTGAAGCCACTGCTTCAAGGAAAATATGATCACGAACTCCATAAAGTCGTATTTCTGGCCGTAGTAGTGGCTGCAGCATCAGCAGTATTAGCTATGTAATGTAGTACGATGTACTTGTGTATTTGAGGTGCCTGTTGTATGAGTTAAAAAATAGCATTCAAACATATAGTTGTATCAAATAGCATCGGGAGAGGTGGCAGCAGCAGTCTTCACTTCAGTATGTTGGGATAGCCTGTTTGGTTTTTGTTTCAAGTGATGAGGAATACATTTGTCTGACACCAACACCTGCAGCTTCTGTTCTGTCATGAGTTTCAACACCATCTCCTCAACTTGGATCCTGCAGGACTCCATCACCAATGATTCACTTGAGACAGGTGCAGGGACCAGAACACAGACACCTAATCCCGGATGCCCACCCGGCTTGCGCCTCTCACCAACCAGAACCTGCAGCCAAAGTATGCCAGACATCTGCTTGTGTATTAGAAGCTGCAGCGTCTTCAGAGCAACAAATATAGATCGGAATCGCCCGGATGTAGAGTCCTCAAACTATTTACTGGCAACAGTGCACATTTTAACCAAACCCATTTTGACACAACAGACTGCCAACAGAAGTTTCAATTCATCAACCGGTACCATTTCATTCATTCATGTCATTCATGGAAATCTTTATCACTTGGCAATTTATGGAAAATAGCGTGTAAACTGCAGATGATAATGAGTCAACATCTTGCAGATATGAGGCTTGAAAATCACCACGCAACACGCACGAATTACACAAGATTTATCAATATGTTTTTTTTCCTGGAACCAGAACAAAACTTATCAGGCACTTCATTCTCTGAACCAGGACAGGTCAGAGTTAACCCTTGACATTTTCTTGTGGACTTCAGTCAAAGACATCCAATCACAAGAAAAAAAAAAGAAATAATTTCTTAAAATAATTCTGTCATTAATCAACTTGTTTTGATTTATTTCTGTGTCAAGATAATGTGAAATCAGAATGTGAGGCAGGTGTCATCATTGTGACACCATGTCACTTCAGTAAAATCTAGTCTTCAAAAAAAAAAAAAAAAAACAATGCCACCAGTTTGAGACAGTTACAAACTACGGCATTAACATAAGTTGAATATGTTAATGATGCACAAAATAGCCCTAAAAGAGACTATTTTGCCATCTGACATTGCTGAATATGAACTCCAAATTTGTGCAAGTTGATGACATCACAACTTTACTACTTCAAACACAAAGCAAACTTAATCCTCATCCCTGCAGTACTTCAGACCGTAAAGATTACATGTTCATATCACTCTGCATCCAAGTGCTTAAACCAGTGGTTCTTAACCTGGGTTCGATCGAACCCTAGGGGTTCGGTGAGTCGGTCTCAGGGGTTCGGTGGAGCCTCCGCAGCAGAGGTCCACCCCTCAGTCTAGTCTGCAGTTAGTGTATCATATTTTATTTTTTACTAAAGAAGGGTTCGGTGAATGAGCATATGAAACTGGTGGGGTTCGGTGCCTCCAACAAGGTTAAGAACCACTGGCTTAAACCCAAGACATTCAACCTTCACCTTCCTATTTAACAGGTCAAGTGATCTGAACGACTGCCCCCTACAGGACACTGTGCGGCTACAGACTAGTGCACTTATACATGGTTTTAAAATAATGTAATGTATGAACTACAGACTAGTTGAATGACTGGCTACTATATATTTCAAATATTTGATTGAAGATATGAAAACCTTTTCGTGACACACGCACGAATCCAAGCGCAGAATCTCTCATGAAATCATGCAGTTATGCGCACGAAGGCATTCTGACAAGCACACGCGCACACCGACACAAAAGACGCATCTGGGCAGCTTTGAACGTTTTTTTTTATATATATACATTCCGATGCGACAATTTAAAGTTGAACACAACTGAGCTGCAACGGACTGGTGATATCGCTCATATCGATCCACTGATTCCCTCCATTGATAAGGAAACGGCGGACACTGGAGGGTCCAGCCTCTGCATGTGAAAGAACCCTCGGTGGTCACTAAACACAGGCGCTGCTGCGGGACAAAGAGTTTTTGGAGGGAGATCTCATATTAGAGGTTTGGCGGCAGAGGTGCGCGCGACGGTCCATTCACTCGCTAATGAGACTGATAAATTGAGGACCCCCCCGCCTCCTTTCAGTGCCCCCCACTTCTATAGCGAGGGCTCCCAGGGGAAGTGGTGGTCAGATCCCTCAGGGACATCCAGCCCTCTATAGGAATGTTTCACATGGGCAGACTCCCGCCAGATTTTAGATCGGCTTGAAATAAAATCAAAGTGAATAAAATGACGACCATTTATTGCTGTTCTGTTGAAACATTGGCCTCATAATGTGTGTTCAAAGAACATCACATCTTTTAATAAGATGAGAATGAAAAATATTGTTCATGTATTCGTGTAGTTCAAGGCAACAAACACTGATTTCATGCTGGCAACTCTTGACCAATAGCCACCCTGGCAGTGTAAGTTCAGAAATCATCAGAGATGTACGGAGATCTACGACTTTTCCACTCATCCTTTACTTTCTTGGGGGAACACAACAACCAAGAGATATCATCTGTCCAGTGAGTGCTGGTGCTGCCCTGGGGTCACTTCCCCATGGTGAACCAGCTCACCAGAGAGGGGTCCAGGAGGCACCTGGATGAGATTTATGGGGTCTGCTCACTTCTGTCACTTGTGCAGTTAGGCTTATGAGGATGGGATTCAACAATATTTCCGCCCAAAAAATGAGTTCAATTTGAAATATGTTGCCAAATAAAGGAGAAGAGGTGGTTTAGGACGACCACGCGAGGCTGAAACAAGTGACTTGAAAGTGAGAATTTGTACCATCCTCCAGAGACTTGGAGTAGAGCTGTTGCTTCTCCATGTGAAAAGGATGTGCATGCGTCATCTTAGTTTAAACACCCTGCGCTCTCATGCCGAAGATGAGTGACAGACTTGAGTGTTTGTCTGAACAGTTAAGGGCTGAGATAGTTCTCATCTTCAGATATTCCAGCTTGGATCCCTCCCTTGACATGATCAAGTCTGTGAACAGTCGGCTCTGTGTTTACACCAGATCAGGAGGTCGTGTGTGTCTGCGAGAGGGTGCGAGTGTGTGCGCGTCCGCCTGCCGCCTCCTCACCGGGGATTTACTGACTGGCTCGATGCCCGACCGCAGTCAAACTGGTTCGCTCAGTTCTCACGACCTCAGCTCCACAACGACATCTCTGAACTATTAACTCAGACACGGAGGCAGTGGAAGCAACCGCAGAAGCCGCTCATGCGCTCTGCCAGCATGGTTGGCCGGTGTCATCTGCAGGGCACCTCGGGCGAGAACAAGAACGAGTGACGCATAGCAATCAAAAGATGATGGGAGGGAAAGTACCAGGTTACCAGAAGAGGTTTTTGAAACTTGCCGAACTCATCCAAAGCTCAACTCCAGTACAACGTTGAAAAAAAGTTCCTATTAGTCATCCTGTATTTGCAGTCGTTATATATGTTCCTTCAGATTGTATTTTGCTTTTTTCTCAACCAGAATAAATTTCCTCATACTTCATTCTTGATATTATAAAATGCATGAAACTGCTGGAGTCACAGTGTCCTGAGCAGGTCCTCAGTCACAAATAAAAACTTCATTTTTCAGTCGTTAAATCTGATTCAATACGATCATAAACGTTCTAAAATCGTGTTAGACGTATCAGATAACGGACAGCATTTAATACAATTCGGCAACCATCACATACTTAATATGCCATTTATATTTAAAACTTGAGTCACTTGCATCGATATTTGCAGGTGATATTTGGTGTTGCAGGGTGATTACCTACATTTTAACTAGTTTTCACTTCACTCTTTGCGTTTTGTCAGCATCTTGCGATCAAATTTTACGCGCAGGGAAAGCGTGTAAGGTTTACATCCTGAGGTGCGCGCACGACGCGACGCTGGAGTATTGAGTGGCGCGGGTTCAGTAATCTAATCCGGACCAAAGGGGCCCACGAACAGCAAGTGGCAGACACACGGCCAGCACCACGCCACCAGAAATACACCCACATGTCCGGGCGCGTAAAGTTAACACTAAAACTTGACGCGTAAAGACGCGCGGATCTCATCTTCGGCGCGACGAACTTTTCCCTCGTTTTCTCTTTTATGGAAGAACCGGCCCACCGGGAGTGGGATTGAACAATTGATCCACACAAAAGAAAGCGAGGATCCTTCCATATTCCCCTTTCACAGAGCCAATCTGTTAGTGACATTAACCCCTGAGTGCATTTCCCAGGCTCATGAATAGCGCTCGGGACTTCTCAAAGATCCCGCTGCATTTAGGATGAGACCCTCTTTTCAAACTTTTAATTACCTCTGGAGCAGAAGACAAACACTCCCCCCACATCAGGGGCACAGCTGTACACAGGTCCCGCCAAATGTAAGAGAGAACAGACAAGGGGATTGTTGATTTTAACGGTTGACTTTTATTAAAACATTTTCTTCATCACAATATAGAATATAAAACACAGCTTTGGTATAACAATGACTCTGTACAAAACTAAAACTTTTCATAAAAAGTACTTCAGCAAAAACAAATCTTCATCTGCAAGTGTCTTCGTCACCCACATCCAAATTTTGGACATAGATGATTCATAGAAAAAGAAAACATTTTTAAGGCACCAGTTCCATAAAACGAAACTATGAAGTAGATTTCTGAGTTCAAGTCTCTCGCTACCAGGGTCGCCACACTGGCTCGCTGCTTTCCGGGCCAGGGCTCACAGCGACCGGACTGGCCACCTGGGATCCGCCTGAGAAGGAGGTCATGCCGTGGACCGGAGACGACACCGTGGGTGCCGATCCGCCGTGAGTGGGACTGGAGCTCACTGCAACGGGGACTCCAGTGTTTGCGTAAAGCGGGATGGTTGCGGAGGCGAAGGCTGGGTTAGGGATCAAAAATGCGAACTGTCCATCCGTAGCAGGCACCAGCTGGAAGCCCCCGAACACCTTCGGGGACACGGAGTCAGCCGGGCTGATCTTGGATCCCATGCCGCTTCCGCTGAGTGGCAGCGTGGAGGGAAGCTGCACATGGAGTGGCTGTGCGAGGTGCGCCGGCTGAGACGGGGCCTGCTGCGGGTACATCATCTGGCCCATGCAGCTGGACAAGTGGCCGAGGAGCCTGGAGCGGACCTCCGTGTTCACCCCCTCGGAGGTGGACAGAAATCGAGTCACTTCGTTCATGCACTCGTTGAATCCGGCTCGGTACTTGCTGAGCACGGAAGCATCGGGCGAGAGCGCAGCTGTGGAGGAACAAACAGACACATTAATGCCGCGTTCACATGCTACAGTCTGCAATGTGAGCTTGACTAGAATTGCTAAACTTACCGCTCATCTGGACCCGCTGCAGGTTCCTCAAGTGCTTCACTGTCATCTCCAGGATATCTGCCTTTTCCAGTTTGGAGTGTCTGGAGCTCTGTCGGAAGGAAGATGCAGCGCATTAAACCTGGATTCAAATCTTGTTTGGAACGTTGAAGCTGGTGAAATATAAGCTTACATCTTTCTTCAGTGCGTCCAGGATGAGAGTCTTGAGCTGACCGAGACTTTCGTTGATTCTGGCTCGGCGCCGTTTCTCCATGATGGGTTTGGATGACTGGAGAGAGAAAACAGTACTTTTAACAACCGAGCCTGACTATAAAGAACATTTCAACACGGCAAACACGTGACAGGTGTTGGATAAAGGTCTGATATACGTACTTTTCTGTGCTCGCTGGCATTCTTGGGTTTGTCCGGTGTGTGGGATCCGTTTGCGGGAGCTCCAGCCAGAGGAGATGCGGTCTGCTTCTCCATCGTGTCAGCAGGCATGATGGATCAAAAAACGGAAGAGTAAATCCACGGGTGCGTCTCTCTAGTCCACGGATCAGTCGGCGTGTGCGGATCCACGACTCCTCTCGGGTTCTGGTGGCGACACGCGCCACGCACCTATTTATATCCGGCTCGCGTGCTCCCAGTTCGTGTGAAACCCTCTCTGCATTCTTTCCCACACTCGCCTCAACCAATCAGCGCGCGTCATCAGCCGCCGGGCGCGAGGCCGGCCGCTCATTGGTCAACACCCCTGCGAGCCGTCAGTCACGCGCTGCTCAATCAGCCCTGCAGGGACCGACAACAAAGCGGAGCGAGCGGCGGCGGCGGCCCGACTGTCAGTGACGGAGACCGGGACTGCGCTCCAACTCCGCTTCTGGTGGTGTGTGAGTGCTGACAGATTCCGTCACACTAAATTAATAACAAGATTCAAGATTCTGCCAATAAAAACTAACATAAAAAATGAGCCCTTTTTTGGACAGGGGCATTTAAGAGCACATTTTTCAACTAGTTTTGAATGACTTTTCATCCCAACTGAAACTCTTTCGAGTCTCCCACTAGTTTGCAGGTATTCCTACTAGAACAATTCCTCCTCTGACCAACTCGGAAAACCCATCGCCACAGCATTTGAGGACAAGAGACCAGCGTATTAAAACTTCTGGTCAATTCCCTCATCGACGAAAATCGTGACAAAAGACATTTCAATAAGATAAAATTCAAAAGTAAATAATAACTTCAAGAGTGAAACAAGATCATGCGTTTTGTTTACACACAGAAGATTACTTATATACTATACTATACTACAACATGACCAGGTTTCCACATAATATTTGTATTTATAATACAAATAATAATTAATAAACATATGTGTCCAGAGATATTTTGTGTTGGTGACAAAAAAAAAAGGTAAATATTAGATTAAATGGCGGTATGTCGCTGCAATGGATATGAAACCACTTAAATTGTCTTCTTTAAGTTTATTCAAACTGACAGCATCGAACGTTTATAGACTTGGGACTATTATTGGGTCTGAATGTATCCAACACAAAGAGTGTGTTGTGTGTGAGTGTATACAGTATATATTTAAAAAAGGTGAAAAATATATATATATATATCGCTTCATTTATCTTTTTTTTTCCTAACGATAAATGAAGAGCATCGGCCACATCTGTAACGGCACGAGGCGGTTTAGAGCAGCGGCACGCTCTCAGCCAATCACGAGTTACCTCTTTATGCAAATTATGAATCGCACTCTCCGATTGGCTGAGGCGGCAGCTATGTGTCAATCATTGTGGAAGGGCAGGAGAGGGTGGGGGCACATCTGTCCGCGTGCCATTCACACTCTTCCTTTGCGCCGAGCACGTGCCACAACCTGCAGATCACAGGAGTACGTCACCATCACCTGTACAGTCGTCAGTTATGCTTCGTGACAAGTCAGACAAGTGTGACTCATGACTTCCCAAGTTGCCTCAGAGGAGCCTCTTTAAATCCAACTACACTCAATCATAACACATGAATGCAAACTGCCAAGGAAGGAAGTGAATCTTCACTGTAACCACTCGAGCAAACGAAATAAGGCCACTGCAGTCGTATTAATAAACGCTGCGAGAAGACACTCGTGTGAAATGCAAGAACGCGGACCTTTGAGAAGCCCAGACTTTTAGGTTGTGGGAGAAGAGGGACACCTGGCGGCCACTTTGAGTTCCAACTGCACTAAAACAAATGTGAGACTATTATTCATCTGTGAAGAAATTGAGTTCAAAATTAAATTAAATTAAAAATGGCACTTGAAAATAGTAACTGAAAGATAAAACACTCTCAATAAAGCAGAATAAAAGCACTAAATAAGATTAACAAATGTGAGGGAAAAGGCAGGAACACAATATATTATTAATAAATAAAACAAGTTCCGTTATCAACATACAAATAGAAATATCTAATCAAATTGTGTCAATAATTTAACGCTGTTTTCATTTTAATTTTTTTTTTAAGTTGTGCAGTCATGTGAGGGTAGAAACGAGCAGATGAAGAGGACGGGAAACCAGTATGCGCCACACGGTGGCGCATCTTCGTTACACGCCATACCGGATCAACGCTGCAATAAAATTTGCAAAAATACAGAATCAACAAAGGGAGGTATCAGCAAAGGTCGTCACCCCAAGACCACCTTGGTTCCATGATCATATACATATATTTATGATCAGACATTATCATGTTTAGAACAAGTGTGTGCAAAAGTAAGATCACAAATTGTACAAAAAGACACTGTGCACAGAAGTAAACTTCAAAATGAACAGATGACGTAAAAGATATTGTGGCAGAAATAAAGGATATTGCCCAGCAAGCATTACGTTTCAAAGGTGGCTTAAAAGTCAAACTGGTGACTAAGTCCTAGATCTTCTTTGGAGCAACAGTCTATTGGCAAAGACCAAATGTAATAAAGTTTTGCTAAATCCTGTTCTTGTTGAGTATCTGTCATTGTTGTGGACGTGGCTCTGTGGGTGAGCTACTGGGCTGAAGCATGCCGCACTCCTGTTTACCCAGGATCCCAGGTCTCAAGGGCTAGCTGTGTGTGCTCCAGCTCACATCGCCTTTATTTGCTCTGGGATCGGCACGAATCACACAGACCAGTACACAGATTACACCACAACTCCCAGCAGTCGTACAATTCATGCAAAACTGCCCTGAAAAGGGGGAATTGCACCTGTTGAACGTGACATCAGCGGTCTAGTTACTGCTTTTAGTTATCAATTATTTTATGCCAAGCTGAAATGACTCATATGATAAGAAGCTTCATGAACAGATCAGTTTTGTTGGTAGGGCTTGTAAGTTAACAACTAGCACCCGCATTCCAGAAACATCAGTCAACTTTGGCATCATCAACATGTCTGTGAAAATGAGTCGCAATTCCTGATCTCAACATTTACAAGTTGAGATTAGTTTTGAACTGACAATTCAGTTTAGCCTTTGGAAATCCTCTTTTTAACGTCAGTGAGGGTATTAGAAATAACAGGAATTTCCCTTCATCACAAGTGATTGGATTCTCGGATGGCTACTGAAGGAGGCAGTGGAATGCAAGGATCAAAATAAGAGCATCACTTGTGCAGTAAGCGTTAAAGTACTTTCTGACTTGGCTTTATGAGGTTTGCAGGAGGCCAGAAGAGAAACTTGTGTTTGCAGATTTGCCGGACTTCAGCAGTCTGTTGTCGACTGCTGCAGCTCCATTTCACTACCGTCGGCTTAATTCGATGCTCCACAATGCGCTGTAGCACTTCTCTAAATCCATGTGCAGAGTCAATTCGCTTTCCTTTGGCTAGTTTTGGCCCAGTAATCTCTGCTCACACAGAGCAGCTTGATCAAGACTGATCCATAGTAATAACAGCAACACTTGTGTTTGGCTGCCTTTCCCTAATGTCGCACACAAAGGTCGTCCTGCTGGGTATGAGTTATGCCAGATTTACAGTACCAGTGTGTGAATTATAAAAATAAATCACGGCAATTTTCATGAAACACTGCTCATGCGTCCTAAAACATTTGCGGCTGCGGAATAACAAAAGTATGGCTGCCTTCCATCACCTTCTTGCTCATCAGGCAACATCCAAACAACAAATTCGGGGACCTACCCATCATTATGATATACACTAAGTGACTCTCTGAAGACCTTGACACCATTTTCCTCACAATCTTAACCCTCCTAGCTGAATGTCTGTATACACAAAAAGCCCAAGTCAACATCCCTGGTGCAATAGCAATACAACTAAAATGTTGATCTCATATTGTGCATTTCAATAAGCTTAAACAAATAGTTTGGATACTCCACTAACTGTTTGGTGTGGTTTTCATGTGCCTGGGAATGCTGGAACATGTTTATTATTTTAGCTAAACATGCACCTGCTCTTTGACCACACAAACTTTGATGTATTACCAAAACCAGTGTGGCGCTCTTATTATTCGTGTTATTTCTATAGCTGTCGGCAGATTTAAAGATGAATGTCCGCACGTCCAACATGATTGAAAAAGGAATTTTTCCTGGCATGAATTCATTCGTAATCTCATTACTCTCGCAGCTGTTTTCATACCTGCAGGAAAAAATGAATTTCCTCACGTCAATTATATTTGCCTCACTTTTCAAGCGCCTTGTTGTCATTTTGCCATCTGCAGACCAGCATGTCCAGTACAATGTGGTGCATTCACGCAGCCTCTTTGGCTTTCTGAACAGAGAGAGACCCTTTTCTCCTGCTTCTCGCCCCAATTCAAGGCTTTCTTCTCTCTTTTAAGTGGGCTGTTGATGAGGTTAGCCTAATCAGATTAAGTCAACTCACATTGGTCGCTGCAGTTTGTTTTCCTTCCAAAGGCGTCCTGACATCTCCTATACTTTTCCCTTTATCCTCTTCTTTGCACTTTTCATCCAGGCTTCCAGCGAAAAAAGCCTTTCAGCAGCCGCCCCAATGGACTCCTTTATAAAGCGCAGTTCCCGAATGATATAGGTTATTTAGAATGGGTCACTAGGCCGCAATACACGGGAAAGGCCTTTAAAGTTGTGCAGTGACGCATTTGGACATTTCCACTGGTGTCTGTGTGAATGCCAGAGATTAGGTAAACACAAAGAAGTTAAAATCACCAAATCAAATCTTGGAAATCGCTGGAACCTTTAATTTGATTCTTAAGCAAATGCCCGAGGGTTGTTTTGTAAACGACAAGGCTAATGCAATCTACTACTTTCATCCTAGTGCTAAGTTAGCACCGCAGTTTTCATGGCCAACTTGTTAAATAGCTTTTAACTAACTTTACAAATGTGTGGACGGGGGCTGTAACTACCAGGCTGAGACGGCAGCAGAGATTAGATCAAGGAACTCTGAGTCAAAATCTAGAAATAATTATGAGCTGTCTTGTAAAATCATGGTAAAGTGTCACTAAATGGCATGTCATGTATTTAATATAGGACTCTGGGTTCTAGTTATGATACACTAAGGCACCTGTTTATGATACTGGTTATCCAAACTGGTGAAAATGTTCGGTCACACCCACACAACATGAAGCAACAAACTGAAGTTAAAATTTGATTCACATCTCTTGGTATAGGCAGCACGATGACATAGCTGTTAGCGCTGCTGAGAGGAATTTCTCCAGACACACCAGATTCCTCCCACAATAAATCTTGAATGTACATCTACATGTGCCCTCTGAGAGGCCTGTTGTGGATGTGTCCCCAGCTTCTCACCAAGCAGGTGGAAAAGGGCACCAGCACCACTGCCTCCCCAGTAGGGAATGAGTGAGAAAACAAGTGGAGGAGAATGAGATGAGAGTCCCCTCAGTTTAGCAAGCCTGATGATAGCTAAAAAGTCTGTGTTTGTTACATTAGTCGCACAGAGAAGGAGCATATGAGGTAGTTTCCAAGACTGAAATGTAAAGATAAAATGAAGTTATAGAAATTATTTGCTGTTGCTGCATACATTTAGAAAAAAAAGCTACTTTGATTCAGATTTTAGCTCTCATACACATTGGTGTCGTTCAGATAAGTTGCTATTTTTGCCAAATGTGAGAAAACTCAAATAGTATGATGCGGTGATTATTGATTTATCTATCTAAAACAACATGCACTGTAACATGATTTGATTGGTGCTCGACGGGAATAACCCTCCCCCCTTCAGAGACTGTAAAATCCCCAGAGTTTCATCTGCACTGTTCTGAAATTTGATTCTTCCGCTAATAACAGGCCAGCAAAGACAATGAGGACAATGAGTACAGAGGAGTTCCTTTCAGATGACTTCAGAGACCCCCCCTCTGAGTCAAGACATGGCAGCTCAGCCGACTGAATGAGAGGCCGGAGAGTTTCAGGCTAATGGATCTGAGGGACTGTCCACATAATTACATTACAGCATTTGAGTGTTCTTTTGAGCTGCACACTTGCAGCTTGGGCTCCGCACCTCCACTCATTCATATCAGGGCTCCACTCCAGAATGTGCTATGACAGATATGGCCCTCGGAGCCACTCTGGGACAAGGTTTCTCTACATGAGATGGGCTACCCCCTCTTCCTCGTCCCTCTGCATACAAGATCCTGGAATTAAAACAGAGGGTGGGCACTGGGGAGACAAAGGATCAAACGCTGAGGGCAAAGAAAATCCAGCCATCAAGGAAATGCCAAAGTACAACACGTTAATCTGGATTTGTTCTGTTCTCTTTGACTCCTTTTTCTTATGGTCCGTACTGTAAATATTACAACAACTTAGAGCAAAATGCAGTGTCAAAGAAGGTGGCCATTGGCCAAGGAAGCCAGATCTATAGCCTCATTGGTAACAATCCACTCCAAACGGACAAGTCCTTAAGAGCTTAAAACTTTCCACAACCAAATGATCACAACTTCCAATAGAATGTAATATTCTGAAATGAGTTACTGAAAATGTCAGTTATCATGATGTCTTTAAAGCATGCTACAAACACGCACAGTGGGAGTAAATGGCGCATAACATGAATCCACAAGCCATTTTTATGACATGATCACACTCTATGATTTGATATTTATTCAGAGTGCACTCATGATACTAACAAAACTAAATGTGAAGAGACTCAAACAGAGCTCTGCAGTGATTTGGTTTGTACAAGGACACCGTGTTTAAAGTCAGCTAAACAGTAAAAACTATGCTTAACAAGAGAGCAATGATTGAACTCATGGCCAAATTAATATTTATAGTTTAAAAACCATCTGGACAAAACACTAACATTCAACACTAACATTCAAATATGACGTGAGAACAAACAAGGAAATTTCAAATATTCATGAAAGTTGAATGACAAATACATCTATGTCAGGGGTCAGGAACCTATGGTTCGCAAGCCAGATGTGGCTCTTCCAATGAAGAGTCTGGCTCTCTGAACAGCTCTCTGAGATCTGAAATCGAAATACCATCACAACTAACCGCTGTTTTCCTCATTCCAATCTAGCCATCCTGTGCGGTCACTTTACTTATTGACAGGTCATAGATATAGATATCTATATATAGATCTATATAGCCCTGATCTATGTTCTGAAGATCAGAAAAGTAATCACATTTCATTACTCCCTATTGTTGAATACCTGAGTTGGAGAAACTTGTGATTCAGCACAATTTAAATGTCTCGAAGGCTCAGTCAAATTGAATCCTATGAGGAAGCCATTGCGACAACCCCAACTAACAGCTTTAGTTTTGCTTAAACAATGTTATGCCTTCCTCGATTGATGTCAGTTCCATTATGTTCAAGTCCAAGCTCAAGTAAACAAAATAACCTGCAAAAATTGGGCAGAAAATCACCCTGAATCGTCCTTTACGATGACCTAAGTTTGTGTCTAATCCATTCAGGGAAAACCAAACACAGTAAGAAAGAGAACAGGAAACTTCACAGATGCTGGTGAATCAGTCAAAGTGACAAACGCAGACAGATAGAGACGTATTTGTCTTCGAGTTAACATTCTCAGTCTGTTTTGGGTGAATAACTACTGCCAGCGCTCTCAAATTATTCAAATGTTGACTGATTGATTTTCATATTGTCACCAAAAAAGCGTAAACTGCACACAAAAGTCACATTGAAGCCATGAATATACAGACTAAGTGGAAAATCCTTCAAACTAATATTATACAAAGCAGCAATTTTGGGGATTTGCCTGCTTGATAGCCATAAGAATTGCTACTATTGTTGTTTTTGTTGAATTCGGTTGGATGGAGAAATGCTTGGCTATCCGGTTTCTCTCCCCAAAAAAATGACTCCTTTTGTGGTCACTCAAAATCAATGCAAATTAATCTTTTATTCTATTTCTTGCGAATAATACAAGCCTTTGGACTTTTGTTCGGGGGTTTGTGGCCCAAACAAAATCATAAGAAAGGTAGAGAATGTGATGGGTTACTGGGCAGTGGAAGAGAGAGATGACCCCGCTCTCGGGTTGACAAAGAGCTCTTTATAGCTTTGGTGTGAACTCTAGAGGCTGAGCTATTCCAACCAGACTGACCAACACCTCAGGGGGTCCAGCATGAGCAAAAATGGAGCCCCAGATCAACCAATTTTATTTTATCTCCACCACAAGCAATAAACTCAATTCCAACGTGCCATAATGTTTATTCAGTCTACAATTGTGATTCAGACTGTTATGAATGAGATAATGTGATACAGTAAGTGTGGACATGGACACATTGCTTTCTGTTGAGGGTGTTTGAATGGATTTAGCAAATAGTGCACTTCAAATCAACTTCAACTTGGAATGTTAGTGCTGTTTTGTCTCCACCATCACCAAAAAAGGAGTGATCCCAACAATACATATGGATATATGAATCCTAATTTGACTTTGAAAGACACAAGATATCATATTTTAGTCAAAATGCACATTACTAATGGCTACATTAGTACAAAGTGTTTTCTGAATGAATTAATTGAAAGTTGTATGGTTGTCTATCCAAAAGCAAGCTGAACCATTCCTCGTGGTCGTGGTCTGACACCTTTCCTCCACTGAGTTTCATTTGAAAAGTACAATATTAAATACATTCCTAGTTTATTTGGGCGAATCACTAATAGCAGTCTATTTCAGCGAGATAGCGTCACTATCAAAGGCGAAACCCGGGGCCATGTTTGCGGTCACTTCTTGTGTCATCCTTTCATCAAGGAGTTCCCTCGTACCCCAAACACATCTCTTGTCCTTTCACCCTCTGAAGTGAAAATTCACACACTTGACAGCATACCCTGCTTTTAACTTTTATTTTGGGCCAAACATGGCAGAGGAGACGATTTGTGTCTGTGAAAACAACATGTATCAATCACATCAAACACTAAGGAAACAAAAGCGGAGGCTGGCAGCATCAGACAAACACTCCCATTAGTCACTGCTTGCTCTTTCACATGTATCGCTGTTTACTCTGGTATATCTCAAACTGCTAAGACAAAGTGGACCTACCGCCTGGTTCATTCAGCAAGTAGGCCAACAAGTGGACTACTGTGCAGTCAATTACAATAAGCACGGATCAAAGAGCACAAAATGCACTTCTGTTTCCTCATACTCCATGTGGCGCAACCTTTTCTCTTATGCTAGCTCTTCCCACACTGGTATATAAACTCACCATTAATAAGGTCTGAAAAGTGTGAACGTTCATCTCCTCTTGTTGGGTTTCTCCATGTTGTCCCATCCCCAGCCCCCTGCGTGGTGATGACCTGCCCAGCAGACCCCAGAACCCCGCCATGGCCCCCCTGCAACCACGGGAAGAAGAGGCCCAGCCAGAGCTGCGACTGGAGCTCATTAGAAGAGCCCACCTGGAGGCTGGCCCAGGGCTAACACGGACCACCAGGGCCAAGACCTTGTTCTGGTGGTAGTGAGTGTGAAGTGATGGCAGGCACCGCTGATTCTGATACTTGCTGATTCTGAGATTTCTCGCACAAACCAGAACATGAAAAATGTTTCAGTGCAGTCCAGGAGAAACCATATGGCTGCATCATCATGCCACACATCTCTCTCTAGGTTGCCTCAGAGCATCGAATAGAATCATCCTGATCCGACTGAGACAGCACATTTATAACTGTTTATGGTGATGCTATCACAGCAGTACCAACAATCTATAAAACAAGCTTCAGTGCTTATTTGCTTTGAAGTCTCACGGCCCAGTTCACTCACCTAAGACCTCGTCAGCCAAACTATTACTTCATTATCAGCACGCATTGCTAATGTCGAGGTATGTCTGCAGGGACTGCGTGGGTCCGGACCCCTATGAACAATTGCATTAAGACTGGAGACTTGCAATTCCTCGCCGTCTGGCTCCGGTTGTATAGTAGGGAATTCCATCTATATATTTGCACATCTGCCTGAGTAGATTGGATCACAGTGTCACCTTCATCTACAGAATAGTGTTTGTGTTTTGAATTCAAAATGCAAAAATGTAACAGAATTATTGACATTTTTTGTTTTCTGAAAACTTCTGAAAAGAACTTCTGAAATGCTTGCTGTTCTCCTTGTAAGTTGTAGCTCCCAGTCAAGGGGTATAATACAGCCCAAAATAAGTACAAACAAATAAATAACAAATGTACAACAAACGTGGCAATTGTAGCAGCTTTCACAATAAATTAAACAAATATGTTATAATGTATCTTCAGAACTTATTTTGACAGGCCTAAGTTTAGCCCACCAGTACAGGACAAAATTCTGTTTTTAGGGTTGATGGTTCATGGTTTGAACTCAACATTTGTTTGTATGCAAAGTTTGCCTCTCCTGTCAATTCCACACCTTTAAATTACAGTTGAATGAAACAGTAGGGAGGGCAGCGCGGTTTTATTCAGATTGGAAAAGCAACAGCTGAGCCCCCTGGCTCTGTTTAACCCTCTGACCGTCCTGGGCAGGTAACACTGCAGAGGTCAGAAACATTTTGTTACCAAAGTTCACAAGTTTACAATGGGGTTGTCTTTTTATGATGTGCTTTTAGTTTAGAGATGGAGACTCGTTGTTTTGTAAATGGGTGAAGCTTGAGTCATACATTCCACGCAGTGTAGTTTCGTTGAACAAATCATGACAAATCCACCAAGTTATCCACCTAACCCTAACCATCCAAAACAAATGTAAAAGCACAGAAAACAGGGCAGTGTAGCAGTTTGCAGTGGATTCATTTATAAACAACAGAGTTGCTTGTATGGTCCTCCCATGTTAAACAAGGAGAGCAGGTGAGATGTTTTTTTGCAACTGAGTTTATCTCTGCAATCAGTGTTGTACATGGGATCTTGCAGAAACCCTCATGAGATCAAAGACAGCAAACCTGGCCATTTGTGGTGGAGATGAACAATAGCTGTGTCTAGATGAATGGTAAATCTCATTCACAAACCACCGCATCAAGGACAATTAGCATTAGCTTGACTCTTCAGGCTCACCCTTTAAGCGGGATGAAAAAAGTAACCTGCTGACTAAGCACATTCCACCTGCGGCCTGCAGTTCAAAGGGCTCCCAGGATGGTCACCCTACGCACCTCACTGCTCCACAGATATCCAGTGACCACCTGCCCCCAGGCAAGACTCGCCCCACTTCACTCTGCGGGTGACTCGGTGCTCCATCAACTCAGTGGCTTCACAGCAGTGTTTGCTGATGTGCTACCTGCCAGCGAAGACCCTCAGGTGATGTTTGAATGCCCCACTGACTTAACTAAACCTCTCCCAGCAAAGAGAAGAGGCAGCATATGGCCGGCTCAGATGAATTCCCCTACTGTTTCCAGTGGCTCCCACGAGCCTCCAGGCAGATCGAAACGTCACGCTCCTCTTTATAAGATTAAGTCTAATAAGCTGCCGGTAACGAGACTTTAAATCCACAGCGGTAAAACACTCAACTCTGTGGCCCGGTACATGCCGTTACCCTTTTAGCGCTTTATTTTTATGACCACAAGTAAGAGTTAATGCTGCTCATCAACTTTCCCCGCAATAAACAAGTCCAAGATCAGTTGATTGACAGATGCAAACTCCGACACAACACAGCTTCATTGGCAAAAATAAAGAATACAAAGACAATGGAAAGACTTGGAATATATATAAATGCTATAACAAACAAAAACTATATTGATTTTATACCCTTTAGTATGGTGAATGGCTTTTAATAGCAAGAGGTCTCTTTATTTAGTTTTCTGATGGGGAGACTGTTAAGCAGCCCTTAAGATAGAACCTCATCCTGGAACCTGCTCACCAAAGAAAAAGAATTAATGACTTAATATGCACCCCGTCACCAGACCCAGTCTATATTGGACTTCTCCTTTGTCTTCGCCAACAGCACCCCCTGATATAGTAAGGTCGGTCACCAAAACTGGGATTGGAGAGGCTCAGTTGGATAGACTTCAGTCCCCAGCAGCCTCGGAATGAACAGAAGAAGAAAATGAAGGTTAAAAATGTAATACGTTTTGATGTCAGATGGGTCATAGTGGTCGCATCAGTTCAGCAGTGTGTCACCGGTGTGTTTTGGTCCACCCCTGAAGACAATGGCATTCCAATATGGGGACAACCAAAGCCCGCTCACCAGGAAAAAGACCAAAACAAGCTTTCTCGGCTTGACAGTGTCTCTTCTAACATTGGGCCAGACGACTGACTGAAAATGCCAGGAATGCTAGACTGCCGCTCGATAGGAGAGCATGTTCCACTTATTGGCTACTGGTGGGCCAAGCCACGGGGACGATGTCCAAGATGAGTTCCCACACAATAGGAACAAGGCATTTATGACTTTCCAACCACGAAAAAAGTCAGAGGTTCTCACTCAGGGTAGTGGTCCTCCCTCTGTCACATGGGGAGAGACAGTGCTCTGGTCTGACATCCCTCACATTTCACAGACATGGGGAAAAAAGGACTCCCCCGTGTCCAGCCTGGCTGTCCCGTTTGTGGTGATTTAAACGGTCTGTTATTAACTTTCTCAGACATTCTCCCTCTTGTGGTATCCAGACATATGATACTTTTAATTAGTAGTTTTCCTGCACACATTAACCTGGCGACAGAGGAATTCCAGAATGGTATTTCACAGGAATGTTAAATGACTGGTGATAACCAGGGCAACCAACGTGATGCCACTGTCAGCTCAAATGACTTCACTTTGTGTGTGACAGATAGTTGCAACACATGCATGCAATGGCGCATCCACAACCTTCATACAACTTCCAAACAAGACAGGAAAAAAATTAAATCATCACACATATAAGTCATATCCTTTTCCAGACAGTCTTCTTGCTCGATATCAAATACACGCAAACATTATAACTCTTAGGAAAATTAAATAATATACATAAAACATGCTCATGAACACAATCATGAAATCTGAAAGAGTTATTTTCGTTAATATCTATTAATACCAACATCAATCCCCATGCAAACACACACAAGTATGCATTAATTTACATGGATACGATCATGTATCTGATATGTGCGCATTCATATGAAAACAAAGTATTTCAGTTAGTATGGTCTGATAAAAGTAATTTAATTTGTCGCAATTTCAGAATAAATTTTTTTTTAACAATGGAAATGGAGGTCTTGAAAATCAAAACAGTCACGTATGTGAAAAGTTGGTGAAAGCCTTCGGCCGGATTTGGGATTCCATGACACGATTACCACCTGCTGGTTGAATTGATAATTGCAGATGCAGAAAACATTTTCCTCACGTGACAATTTTCGAAAGAGAAAAAAAAATGAGAAAAGCTTATTTCAAATACGAATTACATGCATTTATGAGAACATGTTTTGTGCATACAAGCCGACCACTTCTTGGCAGCAAAAGGATGCACATAAACAAGACTGAAGTTGTGTTTCACATGTTGTGGTTTTTCATTCAATTGTTTTTATGAGTAAAAATGAGGAACATTTGTGTATGAAGAGTTTTGTAAAGGATTGAAGTGTAATTACTAGTGCCACATGGGACATTCATTGTACATTCATAGCTCTTTCCGGTCCACAGCATCATCAGCCTCACACTCAGACCCTTCCCAATTAGAACCACCTTCCACTTTGTGGTATGCTTCCCTCAAGACCAAAGAAGAAAACAGGGTCTTTTAACAAGCAGGGCCCCACTCTCTTGTTCACCGGGGAAGTTTACCCACATCTGTCTCAGAACCTCAGGCCTGGAAGAGAGGGGGTCAGAGCCAAGGCCAAAGGTCAGTGCTTGTCCCTTTGTGTCCTAGAACCAACATGAACCCCAATCCAACACTGTGGTCAGCGGGACACACTGCCGGGTTGGTTTTAAGGGCCACGGACGTGTGAACTGAACAGGAGTTGTGCTTTCAAACGTGGAAGCGTGTGAAAAGAGACTCTTCAGGATTGTCAATGAAGTGAGGAACAGATAGCTGTGCAGCTTTGTGGTCGCATCTTCAATGGCCGGGACCGAAAGCAAATGAAAGCACAGGTTTGAAAACAAGCAGGTGTTTGTGTCTAAAAGGGGAAACCAGCATTAACACTTTTTAAAGTATATTAGAAAGTCTGTCAACAATGCATTCTAACCATAGAAGTTGAATGATAAATCAAGAGACCTACTTGTGTTGCTGAACAAAAAGCATATATTGTTTTAGACTCTGCTGTCCTAGGTGCTGTGTAACCAAAACACACACTATTGCATAAACTATCATTCGATTATTTCACCAAGTCATCCTTTTTTAATCAACTATAAGTGCACAACCATGAAACATTTCCACACAGGTGTCCTTGAATAGATGCGAGGCTTATAAAACAGTGTGTTCGAAAATTTGTGTGGCCCTTCAGGGGGAGGTCTGTGTGAGAACAGATCTAGTTAGGAGCGTCACAACACATTGGACAATCAGGCTTGACCAACTCGCCACAGAGACCCAGCAGTGCTCACTCCCTCTCACTGTTAGGCTCCTCTTTCTCTAGCTTGCTTTCTTTCTCCCTATCAGCAAGCCACTATCCATAATTGACCTGATTCCCAGATTTCTGTCCGTCTGACCATTAAAGTGGGCAGCATAGGTGGCAGCGGACCGACTGACTGGAGGAGAAAGGAGTGTAAAAGGAAGTATTCTTCTAATGTCCTAAAGGAAAAATCAGCATAATGATCACACATTCACACTCTCCACACAGGCCCTCCTCCCACTCTCGTCCACATCAAAATCTTGATTAACCTCCTCCTCATACTCCCCCTTTCCCACCCACTCACATTCACACACACAGAGTGGAACCAGAGGCCCCCTGACAGATGGGGAGAAGGGTTTCAGGGGTTCCGCTGAACAAATGGCACCCTGGTTCAGTGTGGTGTTGTCAGTGGTTGAATTGATCCAGGGACTACAGAGGTTTCCCTCAGCCAGGGTGTTACAATGGCAACAAGTGTGTCGAGCTGGGAGCAAGCTTGTACAGGCATGGGAGCCATAGCTCATGAATGATAGCTTAGCAAATGGCCCTCCTTTCACCAGCTTTCATTGTCGGACCATCGCTCGTTTTCTTTCATAGGCTGCTCAGAAAAACTTGCTTTGTTAGTTTTATTGGGTCTGATTGGTTTGTCAGTCTGAAACGTGTTGGGGTTTTTTGTGAGGCTATGATGGGCAGTGCGGTCTCACGGTACCATCCCAGGAATCATGTAAATCTATCCGTCACTCGCTGACAGAGGGGCGAAAGTGGCTGGCCGGCATAGGTGCCGATTTATGTTTCTGCCAGGGGGTGCTTCATTCATGCCTCCCACCTCTTCCGTATAGAACCCACTGAAGTTTCACATCTTAATTCATAAAAGAATTTAAAGAGAAGTTGGCTACTACAGCCCTTCGCTTGACCTCATCCAAAAAATAACCAATGTGACGACATGATTCTTCTTCTTTTCCTTTCGGCTTCTCCCTTCAGGGGCCGCCACAGTGGATCATCTTGTTCCATCTCACCCTGTCCTCTGCTTCATCTTCTCTCAAACCTACAAACCTCATGTCCTCCTTCACCACCTCCATCAATCTCCTCTTTGGCCTTCCTCTCCACCGTCTGCCAGGCAGTTCCAACCTCAACATCTTCCTACCAATGTACTGGCTATCTCTCCTCTGTACATGTCCAAACCATCTCAGTCTAGCCTCTCTGACTTGGTCTCCTAAACACCTGACATGTGCTGTCCCTCTGATATCGTGGTTCCTGATCCTATCAATCCTACTCACTCCCAGAGAGAACCTCAGCATCTTCATCTCTGCTACCTCCAGCTTTGTCTCCTGTCTTTTCCTCAGTCCCACTGTTTCCAAACCATAGAACATTGCTGGCCTGACCACTGTTTTGTACACCATCCCTTTGTAAATAGAGTACACAATCAAGAACCGTGCATGAGAGACTACACCACGGAACACTAATTATTTTGTGTACGACCCAAAACATTCACTGTGTCAGAGTCACACCTGGGAGTGAAACAAGAATTCAGGACCTCGGACAGCACTTCTAGATTGTTCGACAGGGGATAGGTCATGAAAATCAGAATGTTGAATAATATCAGTATCTCATAAAGAGTCAAATAAATCCAACTCATAACAACAAGGTGTTGGATGGAAAAATATGAAGTTTTCTGGTCATCCAGAAATAATACAAAGAATCACAAGCTTATTGGAGATATGTGATTGAGTTTCCATGTGTCAGTAAGTGTATAGAATGTGTATTTCATTTGAAACTCTGTTTGTAACGTAGCTCTGGGTGGCCTCAATAAGATGGACATAAGACTACTGAACTACACAGGAAGCCAGGGCTCTTACGAGGAGGTGTCCAATCAAAATTTAAACTGTTAGTAGCTTCTAACCATTTGTCAGAGTAATCCAACAATATGAACAATCCTCTTTCCACCTACATTCAGAGGGCTCCGAAGTCCAGCCAGCACAAACATTTACGACTTAGCTGTCTCAGACCGTCCTGTATTTCAACATAATGAGCCTCTGTCTCAGTGACGAGATAAAGCCTGGCTCAAAGACCCACGTGACCTCTCATGTGACCCCAACTAACAGTTTACAGGCCCAAGAACAATCGTCCCTTTGCCAGATAACAACAGCATCATTCCTCCAGGCTTCTCCTTCAGGTTAATGTTTCACCACTTCCCTATGTTTGTGAGCTGCTGCCTGCAAGCAAGGGAAGGAAAAGGAGCAGCAGAGGATTGGTAAAAAACAAAGGAGAAACAGAAGGTGATCGATTGGTTGGTAAACAAACAAGGGAGCCAAGGCCCTGAACAGTGCAGTCTCGTCTATCAAAGCTCTCTGATCCAAGAGGTGCTGACACAGCAAATTTACACCAATCCCTTGAACAAACATTTGAAACATCTATTTGATTCATATATGCAAAGTTTGTTTAAAGTAGACGTTATTAGTGGGACAATCACACTTCAAAACTGACATCAAATTTGTTCTTGGAAAGGATTTCAGAAGTAAATCTTATATATATTCATCTCAAGCCTTAAGCGGATGAGATAAGTGAAAAAAATAATAGATAAATATGAAGTAAGGACGACCAATCATGTTTTAGTTTTAAAATAAACCAAGACTTCAAGCTCACACATCAAAATGAGTGATATGTTCAGCAGTTGCACATATTCTGGGTGACATGATGATTCTAAATATGTTTACAAAGCCTCATTCTTTCACACTGAATGACATAGCGCAGAGGGCATTTAGACGGATCTCAAATGACTGAAAGTGCTAGAAAAGCCTCAAAGAAAAGGCTGGCATATATAGATCATTTATTTTTGTGTCCAGAGTGAAAATGCACAACCCCATTAAGACTTGCCAATGTGGGAGGTCGGTTACTCACGAAATTAGGTGGGGAAATTAGGCCAGGAACAAACAACAAGTGAATGCTGATTTCAATTTTTAAACAAGCTGTCAACAACAACCTTTGACGGAGCAACAGAAGGCGAAGAAATACATCTCTGGATCTGGACTTCTGCTTTTGTCTTCTCCACTCTGCATAGCAATGGCAAGTACATTGCGATGTGTTTGAATTGTCAAGAAGCTGGGCCAAGCTCGTATTGTCGTCGAGATCGGGCCTGCATTTTGAGAAAACAGGAGGTAGAAGAGGCGACTGAAAGGGCCTTGGGGTGACAATCAATTAATTTTCATTTACCTCCATTAGCACTGGGCTGGAATTTGCATCTGTGAAACTACTGCCAAACTGACGGTGGGCTTTTTTTTAAAGAGGGAGAGGGCCACATTAAGCTAATGATGGGGGGCAGAGGCAGAGACAATGAGCTGCATGTGTGGGAGGAGAAGGAAGGCCGTCCTCTTCGCTCATTAACACCACAGAGCTCGGTGCTGCTGTCACACACAGCGAGCCCTCACAGGCAGATCATTAACCACTCGGGCCAGGGTGTGAAAAACTGCGTCTTCTCAGCAGTCAAGCACCATGAGGTTCCAACTTTCAGCTTTTACATAACTTTAAATGACTGGCTCTTAAACAAAAGGTATAATTCAAATGAAAACAAAACTCCTAATTGTGTCTGTCCTTTAAGACAAATGTAGCAAACTCAAACACAAACAATGATGTTGTTCTCATCTTTCATTCAAGGACCCAGTTTCAGGACCGCCCACAAAGATTGCGTTGTCTGATTCCCAGCAATTTGGGCGTGTCTCTAGAGCCCCCATCAATTAAGGGACCACACATTACATTTCAGCTGAAACACACTGAACATACTCAAACAATGTAGTTTACAGCATCACTGGAAACCAGATATTTTAAGTAACAATCCCATAACACTCATTTTAGTGACATACCTTCTCCAAACCTTGAATTATTGATGTCACAACTGCAAGCAATTTCCTAACCACCACCACCAAACTACTTCCATGCAGATACAAAGTAAACCCTCAAGTCCCCCCGACGGAAACAGAACTCCATTGTGCAAAATATTGAAGCATTATTGACTTTTCAGTCTGCGTGAGTAGAAACTTGGATATCAACATTTCAAAAGACAAAACTGAGGGAGTAACAACCAGCAACAACAGCAACAGTGAATAAAATGAAATGCATTCCAAAGAAAAGTAGAATAACCACTTTAACTTAGGATTACAACTTGTGAATGCTGCAAATTTCCGCCCTGTACTCCTTTGCTTTCTCTACTTTGTCTGTCAAATTAAAACAGGATTAGACAGGAGGAGGCAGTTTATTGCGGGGACTATCTCTCAGCTTTCGCCTCCATGTGTGGGGAGGAACCCAGACAGGGTGAAATGGACTGGAAGGTATGAGAAGATGAAAAGGAGAACAAGAAAATGGCCGAAGAGAGCAGACAGGGTCACAGATGCGACATTTCACTAACAATGAGCTCCACTCAGGCAAAAGTGTGCTGACATCCCGTCTTGGGCAAAGCTGTCTCCCAGCTGTTTGAGTCACCTGTCTATTAAAAAGGAGCATATTTCTTGGTGACCACAGAGGCAGTGACACATTTATTGGAGTAACAAGCATAGAGGTGGATTGATTATTAAACTAGGCACAATAAATCACTTTTCCTGGAGAGGAGGAGGTGGGGGGCGCTCCAAACCGGCATGTTGTTGAAAGGAAGAACTGATAAGAACTCATTTTTAAGTAAATCAGATATGACATAACGCAGCGAACCCACATTTGGGCATAATACTGATGTCCGACAGGCATTACATTAAAGCCGAGACAAATATTAAAGTGACCTCCTGCCTTTTCCTGTACTCTGGCAACGCCCTTCCAAAAACAAAGCAGACATGACAAGAGTGCAGAAGAGAAATCAGATGGCTTAATTGTTCTTTGACAATTAGACCATCACTCATGAGAACATTGAGCAACCAAGCAAAAGTAGCAAAAGGGAGGAGGCGGCTAAAGAAAGGGATGAAAGCAGAGGGCACTAAAACACCCACTGAGAGAGAGGGAGTGAGTGGGTACGAGAGAAAGGGTCCGGCTATTGAAGGCCTGACAGGGCGAAAGAAGCAGAGAGCAGTTTACAATACTGTACACTGCTGCTCTGCACCATTAAGTGGCATGGAGGGCAGGTTGAAGACAATGGGCTTCTGTCCCCAAGGAGAGGGACAGCAGCTCCAGAGGAGTTCTCCTTGTTACTCCATATGTTAGCGTGCAGCTCACAGGATGCTGCTTGCACTGCAGCCGCATGCTCGGCATCTGGGCACATGAGGTCCAGCGACTCTCCTCAGTGACCACAGCGGTGTGGTGAAGAGTTTTCTTTGGTCTCCCGGGTTACTGGATAACAACAGGGATTCAGGGCAGCACTCAAGAGATTAAGGAAAGGAAGTAATTTCAGACAGGGTGAAGTCCCAATTATGTTGGAATTAGAGGCAAATCTAGACACAGGATTTGAGAGCCGGGAGCCAGACACAACCAAAATCTGTGTTGTGTTGAAATCTTTCCGCAGAGTCATATATAAATGCATATCCAAATTTCAGAACTTGTAAAAGCTACTTTTCTAAAAAATGTAACAACATGTAATTTTAATTATTATTGTATTATTATTGACACACACACACACATATACATATATGTGTCAATAATAATACAATAATAATACTGTATGAATATATATATTACATGTCGTTACATTTTGTAGAAAAGTCAATAATAACACTGTATGAAATATTCTCAGTTCAAATGGCACAGCTTTGTTTCTGGTACAACATCTACATTCTAATTCCACTACAGCATCAGACTGTCTATCCAGTATAAATCTACTGTGTTAGTGGCAAACCTTAATTACTATTTATAATTTTTATCAATTATTCAAGTCTGTTCACGACCAACTCATTACAAATAAATATTTCTAAAGAATCTTGGAAAATACATGATAGCCAAGCTCATGAGACTTTAAAGAGCACTTCTTAACATTAAAAACACATAGATGGACGACAACAAGCATTTACAAAAGCTTTTGTCCTTCAAACTCACAAGTAGATGCATGTCCAGACCATTTACATTACTTTAGCCAGTGTATTTCCCCTCTGTGCAACTGTGACTCCTGTTCTCTTTAGGCCACTGACAAAGGCCTGTCAGAATGATGGATTCTGAAGCTGCAGTCTGAATCCCAAACAAGGGTCCTGAAGCGACTCCCGTTTATCCTCAAACAGACCCCCCTCTCAAAGGAGAGAAAAAAATATAAGACAAGTGACTTGGAGAAAAGAGGATGGGGTGAGGCGAAAGAAGAAGAATCTTAACAAGTGTTTACCCTTTTTCTGTTGCCAAGCTGTGGAGCAATAACCTAGCGTAGCGAAAGGCAGCGCCTGATCCAGGAAGAAAGAACCGGGCCTGGAGGGTCAGGGGTCACTAACTCTACCATTGTGTCTGACAGGGCAAGCACACTTCAGCTTTTCTCCGGCTTTCAAAAGCCTGCGATGGGGGTGGGAAGATGGGCCTGAACACACTGGGTCAGGACCAGGGGCTTTATGGTAGTTGGGGAAGAAAGATTCGAACCCAAAGGGTTAAATGAAGAGCGAAAGGGCCCTTCTGTCCAATTACTGAGGGACAAATGCTCTCTGTGACCCACAAGGGTTAAAGTTCAGTGCAGCCATTGGCAGCGGCACACTCTGGCTTTTTGTGGAACAGATGAGATGAACCTCTGCTGTGTTTATTTAAGTGACACCCGGCCCATCGGAAGAGTATAAATAATACCAGGCTTGTGCGCTGCCACTTAGCGGAATTAATTTATAGACCAGCTTTTTTTTGCCTGTTGAGCTGTTAAACAGATGACATTCGCAGAGCACAATCAGGTTAGCGGTAGGATTACCAGTCTGACAGGGGAGACGTTTAGTTTCATACTTGTAGCAACACAGATTTGGTAAAAGTTAAAATTTTAACAAAATCACACAATATTGATTCCTAACACAAATTCAACAGTGCACCATAATCTTCTTCTGTATTACATGGGTCTTCACTTTCCAACAGAGCAGTTATTGTCAAATAAACAGCAGCAAAGCTCTTTGATAGATAAGAAAACAAAATAAAACTACAAGGACTTGATCAAACCACTGCGAGCCAGAAGGCGAGATGAACTCCTGCTGAATCTACAGCAAACATGAGAGGGCACGCATTTGTGTAAATTTTAAATTAGGCGCTCATTGTGAATCAGAATCCAGTCCTTTTCTTAATCGGTCCAGCGCAATAAATTCTCTCAGAAAATCCTAAAATGAATCACACAACAATTCATCAAAGCCTTTCGACTCGATCAGCTGGAACAGACTGAGCTCTATCAAAGCTTTAAATCTCTTCCTCTGCAGAATCCATTTAGCATGGCTTTGCCACACTGCACCAGGGGGTGCTTGGGTGTGATACCAGGCGTGGCACCTTTCGGATAAATTATGCACCCCGCTTGTGTGTGTATAGTCTTTCTTGTGTGTGCGAGTGGATTTTCTACCCTCCAGGAGTCCCCCCTGCAGGTTCTCTCTGTCTCACATGAGCCAGCATAAGCCTGTTGGACACACATCTGAGCGGCGTAAGGGAGTCACATGATCTTATCCAGACTCCTAGGGTCTTACAGGCAAACAGAAAGCGCAGGATGACTTTTAATCAAGGATCAGGATAACAGGTTTCAGTAGGACACCGCCAGGATCCCCGATTACACCAGAGTCTAAGTCGCAGGCTCAGCTTGCCGTCCACCTTGAGCCAGATCGATGAGGCCGGATGAAGCACTCAGGCCAGGCATGAGGTCAACATTTATTAGAGTGTCTTAACAATAATCTGGGAGAACCTCACCCGGACTCCAAAAGCAGTGTGCGCGAGAGCTTGTCAACAACTCCTAAATACAAGACTAACATCTGTATTACATAAACACCGTGTGATCAGGACTGCTTTTACTGTTTAAGGTTAAGTCTGTTATCCAGGTGTAAGCTCACTGAATAGCTAGCAAGCAGTGTGGCACCTGACAGGCAATGATCCACGTACAAGTGCTTGGTAACAGTGTTGACACACTTGAGCATTAGGACTGCACTGCTGATGCTGATTTGCACAATAAAATATATTAAGCATTAGAAAGTACATAGTATATGAAGTAGAAGCTTTTGGGAAGGTAGTCATGTCTGAAGCAGCATCATGATCAATGGACAAGTGTAAGTGTGATATAGAACTGACAGTGAAATTAGAAACACTCACATTTCTGTTGTCCCTTCAGCGAGTAATGTTGAAGAATTCAGAGACCCATCAGAGTAGGTGCATGACTTCCTCATCTGGTCTTCGATCTGCCCTGGTGTTGCCTTCCAGATGACCATGCATGTAGACCCTCAAAAGGAGAGAAAGAGACCAGGTGACATCCCAATAGGTGGCATCATTTCAAAGAAGCAGCGTCTCCATGACCAAAGGTGATTGAGTAGTTCACCTTGTTTTAAAAAGAGACACAGGAAGTGCTCCTCTGCCAGCTGCACCAGAAGTGACAGTGGAGAAATTCCCCACTGAATCAATTATTCTCTATATGACTGTCTCAACTTTCCCAAGAGGAAATATGACTAGTGCAGGAAGTGATTGCGCTATTGCCAACAAGAAGGTCTCTGCATGGGGCTAATCACTAAGTAGTATACTAGTACTTAGTCTGAAGATAAAATAAAAGTGAGTCATTTGTTTTTTTAAAATAACTTTTTTTTTGGAAAAAGAGTTGTACCACTGATAAGAAAGCAATTATGCCTGTGATGTGGTTGGACTTGACTCGGACTGATCAGAGGTGTGTGTATATAATATATATTCACGATGGTATTGACCAGAAAATTTGCACGGCCGAGACGGTCCATGTTAAGGGAAGAACACGAGGCAAAACCAGTCTGCTTAAAGCTGCATTAACCACATAATTCTCAAGACAAACGTTCACATGAAAGTAATGACTCTCCAGAGACACACACGTAAACTCAACCACACACACAGCATCCTGCCATCTAAGGGAATGCTGCCTCCCTCCTCTTGCCCTCACCATCACCCACCCCGAGGATTAGCCCCCTACCCCTAACTCTACACATACTACCATCCCTATTGCCGCTTTTTCATATTTGATCCACAACTCCTTCCTTACTCCACCCTCCCACATGTACCACCAGCAAGGCATGCCTCTTTTTCTTTGGCAACTCTTGGGGAGAAGAAGAGGAAGATGAAGAGGCAGGGGCTTTCATGAGGAACAATCTGCCAGGGAGACGAAGAATAAGCGGGCACTCAATTAAGAGCTGCCCATTGAGCCTGCAGAGTGAGCCTGAATGTGGGCCCCTCCAAAGGAATGGAGTCTCATGAATAGATTGTGGGCCTTCATGAAATATTAAAGAGCGGACAGATTTCCCACAATATTTGTACACCTCCCTTTGTGGGGATTTCTCCCTCCATTGAGCCCGAAACTGTTAACACATCCGCTCAGAAGCGCGGCCTGCAGACTGTGCTAAAGAGCCTCGGCCTCCAAGCATCAAACGCTTCCTACCATCACCTCCTCTTTCTTAATGTCTGCCTCTCTTTAACACACTATCTATCAATCGCTTTCTCTCGCCTTCTTTCCTGGTCATGAACTATTCATAGAAGGGATTACAGAACTTTTAATGACCACCTGTTCTTGCTCTGGCACTGTATTGTACCACTTAGCATCCCTCTGGTATTAAGGGGTCATAATCCTGCTGACCCTTATCTCCGACAACACAAGCCTCAACGCCAAACCACCCAGATTGGTAAAGCAAATCCAATCCCAAAACGTAAGTAGTCACCTAGAACCAACTTTAAATCCTGTGTGACAAAAACAAAGCATTATGGACGGTGAACCCAAGTATGCAAAAGTTTCCCCACCAGACTGGCTAATCCTTCCTGACCATCTATATTGAAGTATTTCCTTTTATTCACACGCACATTCAATTTTAGATTCTTTTTGCCTTGATATCCTGTCCTGACTCATGGATCTGGGCTGTGCTCATTGTGGCACCATGAAGTCATCTTTACGTGAATACTGATTGTGTTATTGGAATAAATGACTCCCCATTTGAATACCAGATTGTGTTTTCCAATCACATAGCCGTGATGTCTGACAGTTTTATGTATGCTTTGATCATCCAACAGCTGCGTTTAGTTTTGATAAGAATGAGACAAAGGATGCTCCAGACTGACAAGAGACTACTCTAATACTTGTTATACTTACTGTATTTCTAAGATTGGGTGTCAGTCATGCGACCAAGAAAGAGAAAGGGAAACAGACATTGACTGACAGATGTGTTGTCTCAAGATTTTATCTCAGGAACACACAGTCACTCTCACACACACAGAGCTCAATGGGAACAGAGTGGCTAAGTAGGAGCTAAAATCTCTTATTAGCATCAGAATAGCTGTATATTCCTGCCGTGACTTTGCATTCCTTCATTATTCATTTCTGGATGTAAAACTCTTCATGAGTTCTGTTGTATTTCTGTGGATAAAAAGCAGATCGTATTGCTGTATTTTAAAAATTAATGACAATAATCAGATTAGAATTATGTGACAATATTACAGCACTTTCAAATGGAATTATGCAACAGTATGCAAACCCTACAGGGGTCAAGTGGAGCGTCTTTCACTGGAGGTGTCTGGGTAATTAACAAATTTGTTATGTATAATTGAGAGAATAACAATAAACTTTAAAGGCGGAAGAGATTCGTATTGAGTAGCTACTAATTGAAACCTAAGTTATGCAAAGGCATTAAAATTCCAGCAGTCGCATAAATCCATTCAGACTGAAGATGATGATTCCAGGAAAACTATTATAATGACGTATTAGGGCATTTATGCAAAATGTCTTGTGTGAGTTTTTATCCTAAAACAGAAGTGAATCAACAGCAGGTGGTGACATGAGGGGTCGCTGCCCACTCCAGCAGAGCCCCAGCTGTGGAGCAGTACTCCTGGTCTGGCCTCCATATGCTTGGGTCTGGGGTCCAGGCTGTCAGCACACAGCCCCAGCACATGGAGGGCAGTTGGGGGGTACATGTGAGGGTGGGCTCGGAGATAAACAGGAGGTGACGGGGGCTGGACGAAACACCGGCATTGTGGCAGTAAGACAAGAGCTGAGCAAGACCCAGCAGGAGGGTGGAGTGGGGGGCTTTTCTAAAGCGTGATCAACTTGGTCTCCAATTCTCACACCCTTCTCACTATCTGGTCAACACAAAAGAGAATATATTGCAATGGCATATTTAAATAAAAAGACCAAGATGAAGGCATCTTTACTCATGAGACTTATTTTTAAATCACAGCACAACCATAATATAACAGTTATGACAGAATGAAAGGGTTCGACACAAAAAAAAATCAAAAAAGGAAATAAATATAAGCTGGGTCACTATGCATTGTGCGTATTTGTGGTTTTCTTTCCCTCCTTCTCTTTCCTTAAAACTACTCATCACCCTCCCACCCACATACATGCTGAAATGTAATTTTCTAGCATCTCTGTTCAAAAACTGCCACTTGTTTACAAATCCCACCCATCACCCTTTTCTCTGCAGGCTTTAAATCATTCTATGACCTTTTTGTTTTTCAGTCATCAGGCCCATCAAAGTCACTCATGAGTGGCTGATAAAAAGGAGGAAGGGGCCAGGGATGAGACAAATCTCTTTGGCTTTTTAGCCCCCTCACACAATGCGTCTCATTTAAATTCCCCCATATATTGCAGATCACCATTCTGAACGGTGCCCCTGATGAAGTGTTGTTTTTGTGGCTCCTTAGAAGATTCTCAAAGACCCCTGGGATACATTTTCCTCTTTTTGTTTTGGACTTCAAAGTTATGTAGAACGAGGACGTGCAGGAATGAAGAAACCGGGGTCATCAGGTCCATCTGTGGCTGTTGTTTACCAACCTTCAGCGGAGAATATGCATTAAAACTATAGAGGCTCCACAGGCGGCTTTGTATAAACGCCGCCATGTTTTGAAGGCTTGAACTTGTAACGGGGCTAACTTATACAAACTGTATTCAGGCTCAAAGCGGGGTCACAATTGTTGACAAGGTTTTTGATTCAGTCATTTCATTCAGTCTTTTCAGAAAAAACGATCATCAAGGTTATGTATCATTCATCATGTTTCGGGTCATACAGGGTCACATGCTGGAAAATATCAGTGATACCTTTTTAAAGTTGTATTTGTCATTTGGAATATGACAAGCTCGTGATCTGCTTTTATTGCCCTCCACGCGATGAAGCGCCATATATGCCAGTCTGCTGCCCTCTGCTGTTTACAAAGAGAATTGAATTCTCATTTAATAAAATACAGTGGTTAAGATGAGTACACTTCTTTTCTAGTTATTGTACACTAAACTAAAACATTAAATCGGGGGAGTTATATATTATGTGTCTTTTTGTTTCATAAACAATAGCGGAAATTAGCCAACATGCTATACGGCTGTTTCAAGAAATTAAACTTGAGAGTTGAAAGACACGATTATATGTTGACATGTGCCGAATGTTTGTATTCCTGTTTTGTTTTCTGCTAACACAGCAATGTACAGAACAGGTGTGGAACAGTCACATATGCTAACTAAAGTTGCTTAGCCTGCTTAGCTATTAGCATAGCACAAGCATCTGTGTACAAGGGTCCAATGTGTGTTCCCAATAAAGCAATTACGTGTTCACAATATGTATCAATACACAAAACCTAAATTACATACACACTTAATATTTTAAAACTATTATTGACCAGAGTCAGCAGATATTTACTTACCTTTTAAGAGACACCTTTTGGAACGAAAATCAAGAAGAGCCACTCAACTCTAAACGGTGTTGTGCTGCCTTTGTTTTTCACCCGTCATTCGTGTCGAGAAATATCAAAGTTAAATGTCAAGTCGAAACGTAAAGGCTCGCTGCAAAAATGTGTACAAATGCGGGGTAAACGCTTTTCCAAAAAAATAATAGCGGACACAAATTGTTTAATGACGGTTACCCACCGCAAACTATTTTAAATAACGCCGTCATAAAACCGGGGGCACATACAGAAACAATGACTAAGGACATCACTGAAAGACCGTTCAAAATAACTTTCCAAAATGTAGTAAATTATGAGACTAATTTCCCAACTGTGACTCCTAATATGAACTAATTTCATAAGGTAAAAAAGCTGTAAAATAAACTACAGCACTAAATTTAAATCAAGCCCTTCGATGAGTATAATATAAATATTTAATATTTAGATTTAAATATAAATAATATGGTTTATTTAATTCAAGTAAAAAGGGCGAGCGAAATACGTGGGAACGCAGCCAGGCAATGACGGCATTTCCGCTTCCGTTAGATGGGCGTGGTTAAACTGGCTATCGTTTGCCGCGTTCCTCTCGTTGTTGTCTGTTGCAGCCTTTCTAACATTTTTCTAATGTCCTGAGTTCACCGTAAATGGATACGTTTAATCACCTTCTCCTAAAGCATCCGCATGTGATGTATGGTGGCGTCGCCGCTACTGCGTTTGTTGCCGGTGGCGCACTGATTTACAAGGTTGCTAACAGGTAGGTGCACAGCGTGTTTGCTGCATGCTTCATGCTAACAGTTGCACATGTTGACAACACAATGTGTCGCTTGCACTTAATCGGAGCGCGTTAAACTAGTTTCCTCAGGGCAGATTGCAATGCATGCTGGTTCTGGACAGAATGGGAATGCCGTCGGCAGTTTTTGCGAGACTGAAAATTCGTATGACATTGTTTATAAAACACTTCACCGGTGTCAGTAGAGGCTTCTTCAAATTTGCCTGTTATAGCTCTGACAGAGGCGCATACAACCGTCTTCCAAGCACGATTGGACTCTATATGACTCTATATGTATGTAAACATATTGTTAATGATGATCAATACATGACTTTCACCTCTGTTCCGTAGAAAGAAACCGACGCATGCCAATGTGAACTGCTGGTTCTGTAATGAGGATAGTGTGGTGCCATACGGCAATAGAAACTGCTGGGACTGCCCTAACTGTGACCAATACAATGGCTTCCAGGATGTGAGTAAGACAAAAATGATGCTCATTTTTCTCATAAATATTTACCTGAGACACAATTCCTGTGTGCTGTTTCATAGACCTATGATAGCACTTGGAGTTCATGAGACTTAACACAAGACTTGTTTTGAGTCTATGGCGTGTCTTCCAAATCATACATGTATCTTTGAATCATCTGGTCTTACTTCAAGCATGCTGTTATTGTGATCATCATATGCAAAACACAGGATCAACGTGGAGTAACTACCTACAAAACTGCTAATATGAAGTGATTGTTGCTATCAATCCTCATAGTCTCATTTAGTGCTGTGTTAAAAAAAAAACGATTTTCCGATTCTGAATCGATTCGTACATCAATTCCATAAAATCGATTCGTATGTCCAAAGATCGGATTAACTAATTTACGCTTTAACACATATTCTCCGGGTGAAGTCCAACCCCTTTGACGACCTCACGAATCACGTGACGCGAACTTTACCACTACCGGGTACTTCTGCACGCTCTGTTAAAATAACTGAAGCGATTGCGGGCTTCATTTGCAAAGATATGTGCCCGTCTTCCGTCGTTGAAAACGAGGGCTTCAGGCGGCTATTGAAAGTAACAGAGCCACACTACGCTATGGTGTCTCGCAAACGTCTGTTATCCCAAACATGCACCAGTCAGTAAAAGAAAACGTGAAAAGTAAGCTTCAGTCAGCAGTCAGGGGGGCATTACTAGTGATGCGTGGACATCTCTGGCTTCGCAATCTTACACGAATCTGACAACTCACTATATTGATGAGGAGTGGAACCTCTTCTCGTACGTACTACAGACCACAGAGAACTGTTTACATACTGCGCAATGACCGTCAGGTTGCTGTGAAGTCAGTAACCAGCACTCTGTTTACATTTTCAGTGGCTGAGAATATCTTTTTTTTTCATTTTGATAATAACATAAAAATGCATTAGTATTAAACAGCAGCATCTTTTGGGTGAATTTGTCATGTCCTATTTCTAATAATGCATTAGTATTAATACGTTGTGTAACTTGTGATTATGGCAACAGCTCAGAAAATGGTTTAAATACTAACCTAATCGGATCGAATCGAATTGAATCGTGATAATCAATTCTAAGTCATGAGAATCGGAATCGAATCGATTCTTGAAATTAGAATCGATACCCAGCCCTAGTCTTATTGCTATCTTGAATCCAATAACTCTCAAACTATATTTTTGCTCTACATTGTGTGGTTGCTCTCGTGTTGACTTGTCATTCATAATAAGCATGGAGTGAATTTGCTTTTTCTTTGTCCATAAGATTATTAATATCAGGCTCATTGTAGTGCTCAAGAGAGGAACATTTGTTTGAAGTATTGGTTTGAAGTTCTTTGTGGCTTAAGAAAGAAGTATTATTTGGAATACAATATTGCCTAAAAAAACGAAAACTGAGTCTCTTTAATGCAAGTTGTCATAGTGTATTGATGTTAACTAAATGGTGCATTTATGCCCCACAGAATGGGGACTACAACAAGCCCATCCCTGCTCAGTACAGAGAGGATCTTAACCATGGAGTGGCAGGATGTCCTCCCTCGCCCGCGTCACATGTCAAGCAACAGTGGGTGAACGCTCAGCTGCTGCTCTGTAAGAAGTGCAACAACAACCAGACAGCAAAGATCAAGCAGCTGGCCTCCTTCATACCCCGCGATGATGTATGTTCACCTCCTGTTGCGAGTTAATCTAAAATCTTTGTCTGTGACTGAAGTCTGTGATTATTAACACGATTTGGCTTTTCTGAAGGAGAACTACGATGAGGAGATTGACGCCTACAAGCATCACCTGGAGCAAACCTACAAGTTGTGCAAGCCCTGTCAGACTGCCGTGGACTACTACCTTAAATTTCAGAACCGACAGCTGCGAGTCTCTCTCCTTAGCCGTCACCTGAAACGAACCAGGGAGTCAATCAAGGGGTTTATGAAGGTTTGTATTGCGTTGAAATATACAATTACTTCATCCCTTATATAAACGAAAATGAAATCTGGTGATAGGACCAATAAATTGTCTCTTATAAATGTCTAGTGAACCCATTATCTCTCTCTCTTTTTCCCACAGAGTTCATACTCCGTGTCCTCCTCCTTAGGTGTTGTGTACCTCCGGGCCCTGGCATTCATAATATGCACTTTCCTAGTTTCAACATATTTTTGTAATTTCCACGATGAGACATCCTCTGCAAATGGCCTACACACACCTCCAAAGTCTAAGCTTAATGAGTCCATTTCCAACAAGGAAGCAAGTGTACTGGTTCACCTGTGGCAGAGAGTGTTGGAAAACCTGCCAGACGCGACCATGGGCAAGAGCATGTGGCAGCTGGGAAAGGACAACCAAATCACGATGGTTACTGTGGGTCTGTTCACGTGTCTTACCGCCATCTGTTTCGCTGGATCAGTTGGGTGAGTTTTGTCTCGAAAAGGTGATGGTGTTAAGTAAATGGATGATTATATTTTTTGCAACTATTTTTCAGGTTGCGGAGGATCGACGTGTTGGCTTTGGTCCTGTGGTTCGTCCTGCTGTGTGTCCATCTGGCCGAGCGCTACATGGACATTACAGCCAGCTGGATGGGAACAGCCAAGCTTGTTGCCTCTTCCGCTTGTTGCTTTGTCAGCCTTGCTGTTGCTGTGGTAAACCACAAAACCCTGGGTCAACGAAGCTGCAATAACAGAAGGTCAGAATCTTAGTATCAAGGTGCTATCGACTACATTAGATATGTCAAAATTCTGATTCACATTTAACAGATCATTGTTGTTCCCCTTGCCTTTGTTACACATACTCACAGACATCAATGAATCCAGAGGGCCTTGATTTTGTTACACATGTCGAATTGGTCTTCTTTGAAAACCTTCAAACTTTATCAAGCAAATTCAGTTGCATCCTTCTTGTTGCATTTGTCGTTGCTTCAGTCTGGACAGTGATCATGTGTTCTCTCAAGCCAAAGATTGTCTTGAAGTCTCCTGTCCATCTTTAGTGACTTCTCAATTCAAATAATGTATTCACATTTGTGACTGTCCTAAGCACATTATGCTGAACTGTGATGCCCAAGATTGCCAACAATGTTAACCTTGATCTTCTCATGCAGATCACTGGTGGGTGCAGGGTGATCAGGACCCTCTACACTGTCATGTTGTGTAGCTGCAACGCCTTTTAATAACTTTATTTAAAGTGGCAGTTAATGAACATGAATCATCATGACTAAACTAATAATCCAGTTAGTTCCTGCAAGCAGAACTGCACCAGTATAACTACTTGAAAAACTACCATTAAATGAGCATAAGATTTTGCTGTATATAAAATTTTTGAAATGTGTTTGTCCAACAAATGTAGCTGATAAAGTATATTAAGTATTGATCAATTGACCGTTTAGTGTTCATAGTTCAAACTTGGTAGTGCAAACTACTGTTAGAAATTAACACCATTCGTGCAGTTTATAAGAAATACTCTTCACCTTTAAGTGAAGCCACAACCCTCTTCTCGACCCCAATTCATTCTCAAGAGCATACCCTCTTAATACCCTTCCTTTACCCTTCTCATATGTCCATTTATTGTCTGTGTATTACTTAACTCACTACTACCTGATAATCACCTTTTTTGCATGGTACTTTTTTCCTGCCTGCATTCTTTTCACTTTTCTCATGTGCCCCCCACACTGCACTAAAACTGTCAGACGAAGTGCTACTGACAGAACACTTGGTGGATCGTAATGGCCTTTTCCTTCTTTCTTTCACGCTCGTGTCTTCTCCAACTTTTGCATTGACTTGTACTGAACCCTCCACGGATTGATGTGAGAATGTGAAGTGTGTTTATGGTATTTTTAGAATTGCGTCACTGCATGAAACACTAATGTCTGAGGAGCAGGTGAACTGTCAAGTTTTAGCTGCGAGTCTGGCGTAGACTGTTAGCGCTTAGATTCAAACATTCTAATGACAAAATGTATGTGCCTAAAAATTCTGAAAGACTTTAACAATAGTTGACATGAATCTTCTCGTGGTTGGTGATCAGTTTAGTTTTGTTATCTATGCTATATATGATAAAGGTAGGCAGAGCTGTACCAGTTCATGAACTCATATTTACATTTATTATACCAAACAGCTATGCGCGCAGAAAGGTTCATGCAGGCCTTCACTGGATTTATCTCCAGCTGCACAAACACCAGAATGTATGTGAGTTCCGCCGTGTGTTTTCTAGACACTAGATTAGCTCATTCTGTTACTATCACGAGACTATATAAGCTATTAGAAACATTACAATGTGATATCTGCATGTTAAACTGTGTAGTATCTAATACATTTCCCATATCATATTTATTGTATTTCACGCCAATATTTTGACGCACCTTGCGGATTTCTTTTCTTTTTTTTTGCTGTACCTAAATGCAATAAATGTCTGATGAAAGAATGAGTCTTGAGAGTGTGTTTTCGCTGTTTCTGCTAATTTCTTTCTCATACGTTTTAGCACATGAATGATTTGAGTGGCTTTGGAATCCTATGGCTACTGAGGGTGGTTTGTTTTTCTCTGCAGTTGCTCAGTGGAGCGTTTGTTCTGTCTCAGCTGCTGTGTGGCCTGACAGCTGCTGCAGCATGTCAGCATTCACTCTCAGAAATGACTTTCTCTCATGGATGTTGCTTATTGGCCTGTATTGTTTTTGAGGTGATGGAATGGTTTCTGCTGTAAAGATGGAAAGAATTGCCAAAATCACTGGTAGAATGGCTTCTTCTGTGTTACAGGCTCCTTGCTAGCGGTGCTGCAGTTCCTCCGATCACCACACAGCCGTGCTGCAGCCGAGTGGAAGAGGAAGATCCCTTTGTCCTCACACCACCTCCTAACCTCTTCAAGCTCATCAACCGTCAGAAGAGCCCTCTGGCACGCAAGGCCTCCCCCTCATCTCTGTCAGTGCGTCTCAACAGAACCCTCAGCCTCGGCACAATGCCCTCGCTAAAGCGCACAGGTAATGTCGGAGCTGATCCAAGGACCATTTTAGTTATTTATATATTGAAATCTTATATTTCAATAGCAGTGTACTGTGTGAAGAAGCCATTACCATCTACATTAATACAATATATCTCAATGTGGTATCAATGCCAGCAGCAAAAAAGGCCCTCAGGACCCACGACTGGTGCAAAAGCTCTCTTTTCTGGAGAAATCTAAACCCTAATCTAAAGTAATCTGGTTGATCTTCCATTACTCTTCGTTGTACATCATAGGTGTTGCCACCAGGGGGCATGGCAAGCTCAACCCAAAACTCCACTTGGCTTTGTTCGATGAGAAAACTGATTTATAGGCACATTTTTTTGGAGCCATGGCCTGTTTGTCATAAACATATATATATATATATATATATATATATATGAACAGCTAGTCAAAATGAATTATTGAATCATTGTAGGTTGCTTATGATTTTCTTTGAACATCTGTTTTCAGAATCAGGATATTTGTTTAGTGGAACCAGGCCAACATCGCCTAACGCAGACTCTCCTCCTTCAGGTAACGGATAAGTCAATTTAGCCGGCATCTTAGTTGTGTAATAAGAAGGCTGTTTACACATGTGTTGGGCAGATTACTTTTCTTGGAAGTCCACAAGCCACCCGTCATCACCGGAGCATTCACCCACCCCTTCAGTGGCCGGTTCCACCGTCTCCCTTTCCAGTTCTGCGCGGCGGCGACCTCTCATCAGTCCAGCCACCTTCAACATGCGTACCCAAAAACTACGGCTCTACTCCACTCAGACAGAACCCAAAATCTCATCCACTCAAGTGTCCATGTCTCACTTCCATATCCAGAGAAGCTCGCTCAACAGCTTCATGCCACCCGACTTGTCAGCAGACCACGCTGGTAATTTACCATGAATCATCAATACCTGTGACTTCCCATTTCACTTGTTTTGTTTGACATCTATTACTTCTTCTTAGATGAGAATTCAGAGTTTAAGGACAATGGATTAACTGAAGAAAGTCGAAGCTCTTCCGGCTCGTCTGCTTGCCTGGTTGGGACGACGACAGAGAATCCACTCTGTACAACACCGTCTGAAGGTGGTTTTTCTCCCCACATCTCATATGATTTGTTTACACTCTTTCAAAAAGCGGGAGCGTGATCCACTAACATGATGTTGAAAGCGACCCAGCATGCGATGAAATATGATTGAATTCATTTTTAAAAGTGATCATTTCACCAGCTTAGTTCTCTTTTACTTCCACAGGTTTCCTGAAGCGACTCTTCTGGCCCCTGCTTTTCCTCACCAGCATGAGCGCAAACCTGTTCTTCATCTGTTTGTATCTGAATCCTGACTGGGCAGTAAATCTGACTTAGGAGAGGAACCAAATCACACCACCATGCGAAAACATTGAGGTCGACTGAGCAGAGACTGTTTACCCTCTCTGTGTTATTACACTGTTTTTGTCACATTATACATCCACATCTTTTCAGTCATGTAGAATTTCAGTTAACGGTTCTGTGATTTGTTTTCTCAAGTTCAGTCTGTCTTTGAATCGGAACAATGGCATCAGATGATCACGGGAGCGCTCAAAACTACAGGCGTTTGCCTTCTACCTCCAGCATCTGTGTTCCTGTGTCAGTTTCAAAACAGTTTAACATCAGGAACATTCTCACCTCTATGCAATTGGACTGCTGGTGGTAACCTGGAGACATTTTTTTTACAGCTCTATCTAAGGATTTGAATGCAAATGAGTGATAGCCTTTTTCACTACATTATTATCATGCAAGGTTGGTGCTAATATTTTTAACAAGTCATTGTGTGTACTGTTATCTGCTGCATCATGTTCAACTTGTGTTTTCTCTGAATGTTAAAATGGGAGTCAGAGTAAGGTGGTTTCTCTCTCCTCCAAGGTATTTCAAGTCACAATATTGGCTACAAAAGTCAAGTACAAAAAGATCTACGAAGAATGAAATGTTGGCCTCTGTATTGCATATATTTTTTTTAATTTTTATTTTATTTGCATCATAAGTTTGAACTACTGATTGCGTTCAGAGACACGGGGACTGACACCTTCTCATCAGCATTTAAGATCATGATTCCTGTCAGTGTTTTTTCTACTTCCTATTGTGACTACATGTGTTTTTACTGGTGCCGTGAGGCTGAAACACTGAGGTGTTTTCAAAGTAATATTTTGTCATAAATATTTGAGAGTAATTTATTTTCTAATTTGTATGATTTTCTGTCACTGAAAAAAAGCTTCAGTTTATAGAAAGTTTTGTTTGTAAGGTTTATCATGTTTTTGCTATTAAAGTATTTTTCTATGAGCTGAGTTCGGAGTGGCTGTCACAATTTTCAGGTTTTTTCATCTTGTTGACAAAACAATCTGACCTGGGAAAGTCGTCTCATTCATGCTTCATCTTCCTCACACTTCCCTTAAAATGGTTAGGTTTCTTTTTTTTTGTGGATATCACTTCCTAATTGCCTTCGTTTTGTTTTGGTAAGTCATTTCTCAGCACCATCTCCCTACACGCAAACAACTGCTCCTTTATATTTGAAAACATTCTCTACAACTCTCCGGGATGATGTGTCTCAACCACAGAAATCGCACTTTTTATGTGTAATTTTATTTATTTTTCTTGTTGAGTAATTATGAGCTAATACTTTTAAAAAAAGCTTGAAGTTGGTGACAGAAAGTACATCTGAAATTATTCACAGTTAAATACATTCAACAGCAATGTGCCTGATCTGTGGAACTTCTTCAATTTAACGCATTCATTTTAATGTTCTTCTTGGCATGAAGGCTCTAAACCTCACATTTACCCAAATAATTTAAAGATGGTCTTGTCTTTAAAGCCGTCAGCCCATCATCTCATCTCAAATTGAAACTCATTTTGTTGCAAAGCTAAGGGGCTGTTTTTTCTCTTCTGCACGGTCACTTCCTGTTTTCAACAGCTGCCTTTCACTCACAAACATGTTTTTCAAATCGTCTGAACCGACCTCAGAGAATGCTATGTGCACCTACAAACTAGACCACCAGCATGATTCAAAAGTTTCCCCTTTTGACCAACTGACATGTTTAAATATCTCTTGGCACATCTGCAACTTTCAGGGGGCCGGACTTCCTCAAGCAACACTAATACTTGGAATCGTATCAGTCAACCAGTTAGAAGAATTTGAACACAAGGACACATCTGGTTCATCTACAAAACATATTTTATGTCTGCTTCGATTCACCTATTGAAGGAAGCAGCCAGGGATTAGGATCAGTACCTTGCTGTTGGGAACTCTTGATCTTTCTTTAAATATCTGGGAATTCTCCAAGGGTGGAGTGCAATAATCAGAAACAGCTACATTTCAGGAATGTCAGTGAGCTGAGTCAAGACTATTATCTCATCAATGTTCTTTCAGGGATACTGCCTTTCCTCGGAAGAAATGAATCTGCAGCCACGTTGAAGTTTTAGGATTTATGGAACTAGTTTTTTTCCAGTTCCACTGACCTGGTCAGTGGATTTGTTCTATGTCTCCTAGAGAATCCTAAACACATCTGAGAAACAGTGGCTCCTTATAGTGTCTTACAGATGCCAGAGCTTCCATCCATCCACCTATTCACGGCTGGTAATAGACTTTTGGTTAGAGGTGTGGATTATTAAATCTATTTTCCTGTAAACGCCTTGGATTCTTGAACTTAAGAACACGAGAGGAAGTTGAGAGGAGACAGGGATTCACTCATGCAGCAGGAAAAGAGACTGAAGGTGGTGGGTGACAATAAAATGAATGCCGTCATGAAAAGGTCAAAGGGAGTTGAAGAAAGGTTGACATTAAGTTGCAAGGAGGAGTGTAAATTAAAACATGACGGGGATAAGAGATGGGATGAGAGACAGGAATTGAATTGAGTAAACATGATGATGAAAAGAAATGAAGAGAACAAGGCATAAAAAGGACAAGAGCGATATAATAAGAAGGATAGTAAAAAAAAATTGGTGGAATGGAAAAAAATAGTAAAAGTAACCCTGCATGCAAATGCCATTTAAAAGCGACAAAATCTAAATTTGTTTTATTATAGATCTCCTACACTAAAAGTCATCATATGTTGAATGTACAGACGTTTTTATTTTCTATTTATTTTCGCATTATACAGTACCTGCTAGTAAGGGATCCCGACCTTCGCTTCCTTCGGGTCCGTGTATTGGGGGACGGTCTCTTGGCGCGCAGGAGGCTGCGGTGAAACAAGCTCTTCATTTCGGCTTTCATGGACGCGCTCTGACGCAGCCGGACTGTTCGTGCGGTCCAGAGCCTGCCTACCGGGACCGTCTCACCGTCCGTACTGCTCTCAACCGGCATCGACGACAGGCGACATGGTGGAGGCTCCATCTTCTCCGACCATGAAGAGATGACCGAGCAGGAAGGCAAGTGTCTCCTCCACGCTGACAGGTTCCCGAGCACGTTCCACTCTCAAGTTCGAACTTCACCTATCGCTCCTGCTAAACCGTAATGACGTTTTCACACAATAGCGCATTTCACTATGTGCGTCTTGTTTTTTTTTTAGGTCATGATATTTGTACCTCACGGCGTAAGTTTCCGTTGACCAAAATCAATAGTGTAGAATTACCCTACTGCTAATGATGAATGTTTCTCAACGTCGCGTTCCATTTGTCTGGATGCGCATTTGTTAGGGTCAATTCGGGATGCAGAATCGATTCTGGGGTTTCTTTTGTCAAATTAAGTGTATTTTAACGTTCTGTGTTTTTCGTGTTACATTTTTAAAGTCATTAACATTACATGCTTGTTTAAGTGTCCAGGTTTGTTTATCAGAATGGGCAAACCAGGGTCCCCGATTAAGTTCCATATGCTTTTGGACTGTGAGAGGGAAAAGATTTGAAACCTTATTTACCTCCTTTGACCTATAAGAGAAACAAAATGTGTGCCAGAATTACGACTATACTTCACCTGAATTACTATATAAACGTGAATCCACTTAACTATTGTGGAACAAGTTTAGATTACCTTTACATTACATGGGTTTCCTTATTATTCTGTTGAATCTATCTGCTAACAGAGCTTTTTTAAAATATCAACTAGTAACATGTAAATGTACGAACATTTAAAACGTACGTGGACAATTTCATTTGTATTTAAATTTATTTAGTCCCTCATCCTGAGATAAATAGAATGTCTGTATGTTTTCCAAAATTTGACTATGTATGAGCTTGAGTTCCGTCTTCCCTGTGCTCTCCATGTTGGGATTATCAGAAGAGGATCTGACGGTAAATGAGCGGCCATCACCATGCCCCCAGGGAAGTATGGGATGCAGGGGGACTGGGAGAGGGAGGGCGATCAGAAGATCATGATGGACTTCCTGTTGCCGACTGGGATCTTCCTCAACTTCCCCGTGTCCCCAAGTGACACCATCAGCAGCATCAAGCAGGTGAGACTTTGAGGTCATTCTCATCATCAATCGAAAGTGTATTTAATAGTACAACTGGCCAATGGGATGTAATCTTGAAAAAGCAATATGAAGCGAAGCCTTTTATCGTGTTATGTATTACTCACTGCCTAATACAATGACCATTCACTCAGCTTTCACTCATAACTCACGGAAGTAACTGTCTGAGTTTCCTCTTCAGCTCCACATGCTTCCTTGTCTCCACTGTTATCTTCAACACACTCAACATTTTTTACCTAGTCCCATTTAATAATCATTCGTTTTGCTGGGAGTCTTATTTAAATTATCGACTACTTGAGGAGTCAACATTAACAGGAAGCCAAACATCAAATAAGTCTGAAGAGCAAGTCTGTTTACCACCTACACTGCCCACATTGTGCTACATTATTTGAGATCTGACTTACACTCCTACACCCTTTCCTCAGTAGCCGTAAGGGTGTCAGATTGAACCAGTAGCTCCATCTCCAGTCAGATCCTCTCCATCACCTTGCAGTAGACGACATCTGGCAGGCTGAGTGATTAGATGCCTTGGCGACTGGCAACCACCCAAACCACCACTAGTCACTCTTGTCGCAGACTTTCAGTCAAAGATGAAGAAACCATTCTTGTTTTGCGCAACCCACAGACCTCTGCCACATCACGAATGGCATTGGACATCTTTAAGGTTTATTTCTTTATGTGATCCGGTTCATGCCGCTTTGCTTGTGAGTTAAATACAATGGTGTGAGCCAGGCAACTGCATCATACCTTGAGTCTGCTGTCCATGTTCGAAACGCTGTCCTTTGAATATACCTGCTGCTGTCTCACGCAGCTATATCAGCTCTGTTGTTAAATTTCTATCTGCCCGTTTCTATGCCAACGGTTCTGCCACCTCAGGCTGTTTGATTTAACGCCATGAAATGTTGAGACTCTTGGAAGCTGCCTGGATGATTCAGGGAAGGAGTTTCTCTGCAAAATTAACTGGATGATGGTGCACAATATCAGCTGCCGTGTTCCGTCACTCATATATGTTCAGCTTTTCATCGATGTCTTCTTCTTTAATGTTTAGCTGGTGTGGGAAAATGCCAGGAGTGAGGCCTTGTTCAGCGCGCTGGGTCACCCCGACGCTTATGTCTTCACATGCATCAATGAGACCGCGGACAGGGAGGAACTGGAGGAGGAATCCAGACGGATAAGTGATGTGCAGCCGTTCATGCGTGTCCTGAGGCTGGTGGCGAGGGAAGGCGACCGCGTGGAGAAACTCACCAACGCACAAATCAGCCTGTTGATTGGCAAAGGTGAGCGAAGACAACATTTGAACTCTGCTCACAAGGTGTTTTAGCTGGGGTCCATTTCTGATTCATGATAAGCAGGCCGAAAGCAGTGTCTAACAAAATAAAATCAGCCCCTTTCTTCATGGCACGTAGGATCACTTGAAATCATACGGTCATTGCTGATGGATTACTGTGTATCTTTGTGACAAAATTTCAGGTCTGCATGAGTTTGAGGCCCAGAAAAACCACGAGGTGAATGAGTTCCGTACCAAGATGCGAGCGTTTTGTGAAATGAAAGCTCAGGAGCGGCAGATGTTATCATGGCAAAAGTGGATGGAATACAGCTTCCCTTGTGAACTGGAGCCGTGCTGTTCTCCGCCAGGTGTTAAGACGAAACACACCAAGAAGATTTTTATCAACATCAAGTTTGAGGCTTGTGATGTACGTCTTTAAGGGTCAACAACATATAACATCCAGCAGGAAAACACACACTAAACACATCATGAAACCCGGAATCTCCACAGGAGAGCTTCATGCTACAGCAGGACCCTCAGGACTTCCCACTGGCTCTGATTCGGAGTGCGTTGAAGAAGAGGGCCACGGTGTTTCGTTCCGTGAGGCAGGAGCCGGAAGACTACACCTTACAGGTCAACGGCCGGTGGGAGTTCATCTACGGAAGACACCCACTGTGCCAGTTTAAAGTAAGTTTTTAAGCAGTGCTTGTTGTGAGCTGTAAGACATGGACAGAATGGTTCGAAGCATCTAAGAATTACAGCTCAACACAGAAGAACACGTGTGAGTTATGTAATACATGTAAAGCGTTTCCGTGTCTCTACAAATGCACACGGTGACTCATGGTCAGTCAGAGAAAAAAGAAAAAAACAATGCAGTCATCAATGGATGCAATGATTTTCAGACTGTAATAGCATATATTTAATAAAACAAGAATTTTAACAAATTATTCTAAATTAGACAACGAAAAGTTCATCACCCTGACGTAAACTTTCCAAGCGGAAGATGAGGAGTCTTCCATCTTAGTCTTTGTGTAATTGTCTGAAGCTACGACAAGCTCATATCACCTTCATGACTGGTTTTGCAACCGTGAAATCCTCTGCATCTTTCATTCAGAGCAAGAAAATACAAGTCCAAAGGGCATTCGGGCAACTTCCCGGAACAGCAAACTAATAGCCAGGTGATTAAGAAACTTCAAAGTGGCGAGCCCCTGGAATCTGTTAGTCATTTCTGAAACATACATTCATTTAAGGTGCTGCTCATTCGTATTGCAAATGAACTGAGGCCGATTTAATGCGTAGTTTTCTGCTGTTGAGCCGGAAAATCAGCTGTGAAAATGGTTGTGACTGTGGCTGTGCTTCATTTTCCTCCTTTGGTGTTTGTCAGCTTCTGTCTGAGAGCACTTGGCTCGAAATGGTGCATCATAATAACTGAAGTGCTTGTTGAATCAAAAGAGAGCTGACTCAAGGAGTCAGTGGCGGGGGGCTGTTGATATTGAAACTCCTCTACCTACCAGAGTGAGTCATCCATCCTGCAGCGCTGCAGAAACAGACAGACCCCATTCACGTATAATCAGATTGTGACCTAAAGCAAATGAACAGCAGCAGGAGTAGTGTCTGAGGATGAGCATTGCCCTCTCAATAAACAGTCCTGTTCCTTCTAGTATGTTCTGTCGTGTGTGCGGAACGGAGTGAACGCTCATCTGACCATGGTGCACCGCTCCACCATCAGCAAGTATCAGGAGGAGCAGGGGCGAATGTGCAGTCAGGTGTACAAGAGTCGCTCCTTGACTGGGCCGCCTCCTCTGCCTCTGAAGAAGGTAAGAGGTCAGCGGATGTCGGCAGTTTGACATTAACAGATGTTATCGCTGTTTTCACTTTGAGACTTTGTCACCTTGTGCCAGCTGTGAAGCCCAAAGTAGATCATTTCCATTTGCTCTCTTTTGAAGTGAACCAAATACCCTGCTGGAGGAGAGCGGTATTACATTAATGGTTCCTGAAACTAACTAACTAATTTTTCCCTGTCATCAGGAATTACATCTTAAGAAAGTAAAACTACTGCTGTGGTGATTTTATATCTGCCCTGTAAGTATTGTTGTTTATGTCTCTCTCCTGCAGCATAACACGTCTTCTCTGTGGTCTATCAACGAGCCATACTTCATCTACCTGCTGCAGGGGAGCCGAGTCAATGCAGACGAAGGAATGAAGGTCGGTGTGGTTTTACGTGGGATTTCGCTCAGTTCACGGGTCAATGAAATGTGACACCCGTACTACAATGACACTTGTAGCTTCGGTGAGTTCAACATGTAAATGAAAGGGAGGCCGCACGGTCCTAACCACACATTTCCCATAATTCATCATACCAGTTGGCTAAGGCTGAAAAACAGGAAGTGGCGAGGGCTCTATTTGGTTTTAGGTCTGATTCCGAGTCACAGTTTCTATGAAAAACAACCGGTGGCTTTCCATGATGCCTCTTGCTTTCTTTTAAAAGCATGTTTGTTCAAATAGAGAATCTCTTGGTCAGCGTCTGAGCAGCCCTCAGCCCCTGCTCCACATGCTGACCCTTCACTGCAAAAATAGGGAGAATATATATCACAGTTGTCCACTTGCCTCGACTGCCTCAGAGCGACAAATTTGCCTTGTCACGTAATTATCACTCATGTCTGACTGGGGCTTTTTGGCAGACCCCGAGGACGAGCAGCTGCTCATACCCACAAGCTCAGGCTATCTTGATTTGCTTGGCGGTACGGCAGTTTGTTTGACAAGTATTTCATTTTCAACAGATCTTAAACGTTACAAATATTCTTTGCACCTCAAAATATGATGTTATATTTGATTAAATTTCCCTTATATGTCTCACAGTTTAAGTATTTCCAAAGGTATATTTGTGTACTGTCAGTCATTACCATTTGAAACCATAGGCTGATGAGTCATAACAGGACATGCTTGTTTTTCGTTATTGAATGAGTGATCTATGTTCTGCCCTCCCAGCTTGTGGTGCAGGCAGGTCTGTTCCATGGCAGCGAACTTCTCTGCAAAGTCGTGACCAGCCAGGAGGTCACAGTGTCCTCAGAACCGCTGTGGAATCAGAAACTGGAGTTCGAGATCAATGTCGCTGACCTTCCTCGCATGAGCCGCTTGTGCTTCGCGCTCTATGCTATTTTCGAGAAAGCCAAGAAACCCCGTGGCACCAAGAAGAAAAATAAGAAAGCGGTACTCTCCTTTTTCATACGCCTTGAGCTGTTTGTGTTGATGTGGGCAGCTGTTGAGGAGTTGGGTGTGAAAATGTTTGCGAGCACAAACCGATTGCTTTCCTCTGCGTGACAGTGTGTGGTGACTGGGTGTGTTTTTGTATCTGGATGTGCATGTGTATTCAGCGACAGCACTGCGGTTAGCGTGTCATCCGCTTCAGCTTTTTTATCAGCTCATCACGGCGAGGGCGGGAAGGACGAGATAATCATTTTTCGAGGAATCCCAAATACAACTTCACATTTATGTTTCATTGCTCCTCCCCTGAGACTTTTAACACATGGCATATAGATTTGTGTCTGGAAAAAAAAGGATTATTATGACTCAATTTTGAATCTTAGAAAGACCTTAACTTATTTTTCTTTTTATAATTCACCTCTAGTAAAACAAATTTATCTTAAATGATACGAAATGAAGGTACTTTTTTAGTTCCTACTGTGGCTTTAGAGTTCCAGAAGCGTACTGTACATCCTGACTCGCAAACTACACACGCTTACAGTGTACAGTTAGAGATTTCCTGATTTCAGTGGTCTGTTGTACACACTGCTGCTTACAGCTGTGGTCAGCTGCGTCGGCTGGACCCTTCAAACACGATGGGCTGCTGTGTGAGATACGCAGCCAGACCACTTCTGCTTTTCCACTTCTCTCTTTGTGTGCTCGGAAGAGATGTTGTATAACGAAAACCCAGGCGGAAATTGGGCTATAGATTGGGTAAACACACTAAATATTTATGCTACTTGAACTTGTTCTTCCTTTTTGAACCTATTTCTTTTACGTAAACAAATCTTAGCATCTCGAGTCATCCCTCCGTGTTATGGTGTTTCCAGGTCTTTCGTGAACCTAGGAAGCAATGAAGATAACCATGTTTAAAAATTAGGTTAAATGGATCGTTGTAGATTATTGAATTACCTCTTTTTGCTACCAAGAGCGTTGACCTCCACGTTTTATGATTAAATATTCCGAGAGCAATGAGCTCAGACGGACAGCAGATGGCAGAGTTCCTTCAAGCCATGAGAGAGACGAAAAAGAAAGTATGGGGAAAACCTTCTAAATGTTGGTAAATTAGAATGATTTTAGTTTATGAGTGTGAAATGTCCGTTGTCCGCCTGTTTCAGACGGATCTAGTGAGGTGACCGTATGACTTGCACGGCCTCTTATAAATCAATGGGGGAAAATATAGAAAATAGCAAGTTAAACTGAAACATCTTCATCCTTTTTGGGCTTTACAAATAAACACAGAGCCGTCACACGTAACCTCCTCCACCCTGTGATTGCTGGTGGTCACTACAGACTAAGAGATCAATACTGAGAAAATGATGATGCCGAGACAGAATAATAAACAAGCAACAAAGGGTTTTAAATTAGAGGGAAGGAGATACAGTAAATGTGGAAAGGAGAAGGCGAAAAATACTGCATCTGCAGTAATATAGTTCAGGTAACTATTTTGACCTCTGCCGAGCTCAGCTCGGCCTGTGTGGTGACTGATTATTTCTGAATGACAGTGCTGCCGAGGGCTATAGGAGTATGTTGACAGTCTCATTTACAGTTTCCCAATGTTGCTCCAGGATTGTCCCATCGCGTGGGTGAACACCATGGTGTTTGACTACAAGGACCAGTTGAAAACTGGAGAGTTCCTGCTGTCCACATGGCCTTCCGTTCCTGGTATATGCACAAGCCCTCTCACATATCTTCACATTAACACCTTAAGCTGTGTCTTTATAGTATGGTAAAGGTTATTCTCGCCGCAGATGACAAGAGCGACCTCTTGAACCCGATGGGAACTGTGGAGCGGAATCCCAATGTGGACAGTGCTGCTGGTCTTCTTATCCGCTTCCCTGCCATCAGACCACATCCTCTCTACTACCCACCCTTGGACAAGGTGCTGCGTTACTCAGGAACTCTGGTGTGAAGTATTGTTAAAGTAATGTCAGTGACATGTTGTTTTCAGTTAACTGCCACAGAGATTAACGGTGATGCCACAGTGACTACCAAAGAAGAGGTACAACCTTGCTCAGATTTCATGAGAAACGCTCATGAAACAATGCTGAATGTGACACATGTATGAGTCTAAAGGTTTAACACTTACTCATTGCAGTGGTTTGTTGGAACTCTTGTCTTGTTCTACAGAAATTGAAACTGAAGGAAATAATGGACAACAAAAACTACACTGAGTTCTTCGAGGATGAGAAAGAGCTCTTATGGAAACATCGTGCTGATGTCCGGAACCATTATCCTGAGAGTCTGTCCAAACTGCTTCTCATCACCAAGTGGAACAAGCGAGAAGATGTGGTGCAGGTGTGTGTGATGACTGCTCTCACAGGAGCGAAGGGTGTCAAACCGAAGGCATCTATATGATGAACACACGTTCACCTGAGGTGTTTGTTTCTCTTCTGCAACCTGTTTTTAGATGGTTGACTTGCTGCGGAACTGGCCTGATCTCCCTGCTATACCTGCTTTGGAACTGCTGGACTACAGTTTTCCAGAGCCAGCTGTCCGTTCATTCACAGTCCGATGCCTGAAGAAGCTCAGGTATGAGATGGCGATATGTTTGATGTTATATTTACTAGTGTTCATATGTATTCGCTCCACCACAGTGACAATGAGCTCCTGCAGTATTTAGTCCAGCTGGTTCAGGTCCTCAAGTATGAGTCATACCTCGATTGTGACCTCACGACCTTCCTACTGGACAGAGCCTTATCCAACCGCAGGATCGGCCACTTTATGTTTTGGCATCTCAGGTGAGTGCAAGGAAGACAGAAGTCACGTTTCCATCGATGGTTGCTGCTTCACTTGTGTTGCTGTGCAGGTCAGAGATTCACGTGGCTTCAGTGAGTTTGCGTTTTGGGCTTATTCTGGAAGCATACTGTCGAGGAAACGTCCACCACATCCGAATACTGACCAAACAGGTAACTGCTCTGTTGTCTCAAGGCGTCCGATTCATCCCGACTCAGTCTCACTTCTCGCCCTCCTCAGAATGAGGCACTCGGCAAAATGAAATCTCTGAGTGACATCGTCAAGTCGGGTGCTCAAAAGATGACAGCTGAGGACTTGAAGCAGTGTATGAGACAGGAGTCTTACCTGGAAGCTCTGTCCGACCTGGTGTCCCCACTCAACCCCAGCATCATCCTGGCGGAGATCTTGTTAGTGACACACACCTTCACTAGATGCGATGTATAAGACTTACAAACTAATCTCATTGTTTCCTAAGATGAAATTTACTCACAGCGATGGTTCCATAGTTAATATGTGTTCTCTAATGCGTTGAACAAAATACAGATTCATTTACTTGCGCTGCCATCATACTGCTCAGCTGCTTGTGGTCGTGTGTGTGGTAAATGAGATTCCTTGAATGTGGTTGTTGCAGCACGGACAAGTGCAGATTCATGGACTCCAAGATGAAGCCACTCTGGCTGATGTATAAAAACCCCTGGGCACATGAGGACATGAGGGGGATCATCTTCAAGAGTGGGGACGGTAGGACACTTTTTAGGTTTCTCACCTCTGTTCTCTGTTCATTCAGACTAATACACCAATCTTAAAATGTGTATCCTCCTGTAGTCGAGATAACTCATGAGGTAGTAAGAGGATTTTCACAAAAACTGAATGTCTTTGGATACTTCATGTGTGGATGAGTTCTGTGTTTATACATCAAATTGTCATTTTAATTTCATTTAATAAATAGGATGAGAACAATGCATTGCCATTTGATTTAAAATCATGTTTCACTTTTCTCATTTCACCTTTGAACTTAAAGCATTTCCTTCATTGATCTAGTGTTTTGTGACCTTCTGTCTTAAACAAAGCATTAGATTATTTCACAGGCTGTTTTACATACCTCTGTATCAAGCAGAAGAACACGCAATCGTCTCACTGCATTCTGTAAACATGAGAGAATACAACAATGAGGATGTTTTATTCAGTGTGTTGCACTTCCCAGATCTTCGCCAAGACATGCTGACACTGCAGATGATCCAGCTGATGGAGAATCTGTGGAAGAAGGAAGGACTGGATCTTCGGTCTGTCAGCAACAGTTCACCTTACAACGGCATCATCCGTGTTTACTGAAGTTGTTTCTCATCTCAGGATGATCCCGTATGGCTGCCTGTCCACTGGGAACAAGATGGGCCTGATTGAGGTGGTGAAGAACTCCGACACCATTGCTAACATCCAGCGCAACAGCAGCAACAGTGCTGCCACAGCTGCCTTTAACAAGGATGCTCTTCTCAACTGGCTGAAATCTAAGAACCCTGAGTGAGTCAAGCAAAGTCAATGGTCTGGATTACAGTGTGTTTGAAAGTCCTTTAAGGAGGAGTATTTTAAAGTCAAAAGTGATGGGAGCAGTGAGCCCTCATGAGAAGGCAATAATATTTAATATGTGGCTCGTCCGATAAACACAAGAGGGAAGTAAGACCCTCAGAGTTAAGGTTAAATGCCATCTATAAATGGATTAAAATGTTTAAATAAGGAGGAAATACCCTGACAGATGGAAAAGGGGACACCTGAGTGCACACAGGTAGCAGCCAAAGCAAACACAGGTGTGAACCAAAACAGCAGCTCACTATGCTATGACAGGAAGTAAATGACCTAAATACACAAAGTTAAACAAAGATCTAGGCAAACAGCAACACCAGACACAAGTGAGTGTTGACACTTGAGTTGTAAAGCTGTTTGAGCGTGTGGAGAACTTCTGCTAACACTTTAGATAAGGGAGTGGAATAAAATGTTGTTCCACGTTTTAAGCAAGTATTTAATTGCCATTTCTTCTTGATCATTCTGCTTTGAAAAAAAAGAATCCAGTGTGTGTTCAGTTTGAAAACAAATGTATATCTTTGCTGTTCAATCTTTTCCCCGGACAGGGATAAACTGGAACAAGCCATCGAAGAGTTCACGCTGTCGTGTGCTGGCTACTGTGTAGCTACTTATGTCCTGGGCATCGGCGATCGTCACAATGACAACATCATGATCAGAGAAACTGGGCAGGTGAGCTTTGGGTTCAACCCTTCAAGGATGTAGCAATGGACTTTGTCCACATGATGGCGACAAAAGCCAATTATATTCTATTGAACTGTCCAGCGTCACACAACAAAGATTTACCAGTGATTTAAAACTGACGTAATAAGGTATTGTAGTTTTACACTTTAGTCATTGTTTATCCACCGGTAAAATTGACTTGTTTTATTTGCATTTGGATAAAAATGATCACATTTTGGATAAAAAAAATTAAATGACTGATTATTATCTCGATTATATTTATTTAAGACCTGAATGACAAGGTGAATCTTCTTTCATTTTTCAGCTGTTCCACATCGACTTTGGCCACTTCTTAGGCAACTTCAAGCGGAAGCTGGGCATCAACAGGGAACGCGTGCCTTTCATTCTGACATACGACTTTGTCCATGTGATTCAGCAGGGAAAGACGAACAACAGTGAGAAGTTTGAGAGGTAACAGCAGTACATTTATCATGGTTAGATCTCAATTATTCCCCATTATTCTTTGTTGTTTTTCTACCAGACAATACAGTGGTACCTCGGTTTTCGAACGTCCCGGACTTCGAACACATCTCGGAGTTCGAACAAAAATTTCTAGATTTTTTTGCTTCTGATTTCAAACGAAAATCCAGAACTCGAACGCCCCCGAAATAAGCCAGAAAAAACATAACGTACGCGGAGCGGTCAGCTGACCCACGACCCGCTTTGTTATTGTGTATAATGCAGCCTTGTATGCAGACGTGTCCAGTTAGCTACATTTACTGACTGTTTTTTCTTCATATTGAGGTGTAAAACCTTTCCTGTCTCCGCACTGGACCGTGGTAGAGTGTCATAGGGGAGGTGACAAAGCACTACTTGGTTTATGACTTTGTCACAGCCAAACTGCACAGAAGCACACATTCAGAGCTGGACACGCCTCTTCACTTCTGGAGAGACATCACTCACTCGGCAGCAGACACTCTACATTCACTCCTTCAAAAGCCTATTTTAAGGCTTGGAACGCATTATTTCTTTTTCCATCAATTGTAATGGGAAAAATCGATTCAGATTTCGAACAAAAACGCTTCTCGAACGGCTGTCTGGAACGGATTGTGGTCGAGAACCGAGGTACCACTGTACTTTGATATTGGAAGTCATTGTTTTGTCTTTGATGCTAATGTTGAGAATGCGGAGAATATGAGAATATTTTTACATCCCTGTCTAGATTTAGGGAGTACTGTGAGCGGGCTTACAAGATCCTCTGTCGAAATGGAACACTTTTTGTCAACCTCTTTGCAATGATGAAGGCAGCTGGCCTGCCAGAGCTTACCTCCTTTAAAGACATCCAGTACCTTAAGGTCAGTCCAAGTCTTCGTGTTGCTGGAACAAAGCATTTATGTCAGGCAGCTGACATGTTCTGTGTTTTTCAGGATTCGTTGGCTCTGGGCAAAACTGAAGAAGAAGCACTGAAAAGCTTCAAGGTGAAATTTAATGAGGCTCTGCGAGAGAGTTGGAAGACCAAGGTCAACTGGATGATGCACTCTTTGGCTAAGGACAACAGGCCCTAAAACCATGAGCCACAGTGGGAGCCAATAAAGGCAGACTTGAAAAGGAGAAGATGACAATCAAACGCCTTTATTCAGAGACACTCACTGATGTTTACAGATGAAAGAAGAGGATGAGACTTCCAGTCCTGTGCTGGCTACGAAAAGAACTTGTGCAAAAATGTCCAGATGTTGAATGTCAGTACAATAACGGCTCCATGTTTATTACTCTGTTATTTGTTTTTACAAGAAAGAGTTATTTTGACATTTGTTACTGTTTTGTTGTGTACATGAATTGGAATATGTTTATTGAATAATACTTGGCCAAATAATACTGTGGATTCTATGAGCCATGTTCTTGATGTACTATTTCAGAAGGTGCGGTATAAGTCGAGCCGGTGGATGTTTAAATTATTAACCAGGATTAGAGATTAGTAATATGTGCCAGTTGTTATGCCGAAGGAGATTAAATTAATTTTTTGCACTGATATTGATATGTTTCATTACTTTCTGGATAAAGATGGACGGTGAACAGGTAGCATTTTAAATGTCATTCTGCAATGCCTTAACAGGACCATAAGGAAAAACTTAAGCCTTGACAGCGTGTGCTTTGTCGCTGCTTTATGTCACATTTGTTGCCTATTATTTTGTTGTGTTGCTTCAACGACAAATTAGGATGTGATTTTTTAGAAAACTGCCTCTAGGCTGTAAAATATTCTGCTGTTGCCTTTAGGATTATCGATAGTACTGACTGAAACCTGCCAAATCAAAATATTTAAATATTGTCATTCTAGACATGTGCATGTCTAAGACAGCATTATCATAAATTGGTTCAAGTTTGTTGGATGGGTGTGACTAAATAAAGAATCTGACAACAGACTTCAACACATAACAGAAAGCTGAAGAATTCTGTGTTTTTGAACAATTTTGCTTACTTTTTTATGGTTTAAAATTACAGCCCTTGAGGAATCAAGTAAAGAGGTCAGTCACCTGGCCTTGAAAGAAGGTCTAGCTGGGGGATACCTGCATTTAATGATGTATAAATGTATTGTTTAGGTGGATATTAAAATGCGTTATGAAGCGTTTGTTGTTCTTTCGCTTCTTCTGTAGTGTCGCGTCATGGCTGTGGCCGATGTCGCCCCCTGGCGGTCAGCAGCAGAACCTCCCTAGCAGCAGCAGGGTCGAGTCACTTCGCCGTTCTCCCTCACTGTGGAGGGATGTGACCCCGGAACAGGACGCCCTCCTACGAAAACACACCATTCAAACACTGCTCGCAAGAAAGAAAACCTGGACCAGGAGGGGTAAGCTTCGCCATTCCAGCTTCATATCGCATGTTTGACTCCAGACGGTCTCATTTCTGGGGACTAGCGGCACCTGGTTGGTGTTTTCAGCCGCAACTTCATTCAGGCTTTTGTCTCGGCAGGCTAGCGAGCTAGCTAGCTGGTTAGCATTTGCCGCCTTGCTGTGGCTATAGTCGGGTTTCTTGTGAAAATATTGAACGCACGAAAACGCCATGTTAGTTATACTGACGTGTTTCAAGCAAACACAGCGATGTTTATTCAGCGAACGCCGAAGGGGCTCGTTCATATTAGCTGGAGCGCTGGCGGAGTTGAGACTGTCTAGTCCAGGCACATACAATGTTTTTATGTCTCTCGAAGTCAGTCTCTTGACTTTGTTCGGTGATGCAAACGTCATAAAGCCATTGCGATCCATGTGGATACTATATTGTTGTTACTTATCATTTTAGTCAATCAGTAGTCTTTATGTAGAAGCGATTGCAGTGAATATTTCATAACACAATTCAAAACATTGCATTAGCTTGTCAATAAAAGGCGTTTAAAATGTTGATAAATGGCACAACATTTGTTCGTGTATTTAAGCTAAAGGTAGACCTTTATTAAAGTATGCTGCTGTATATAATCTTTTTTTTACAGGTCGATAGGATAGCAAAATCAATCAAATAATCCAATCCGAACGGTACAAAAATACAAAGGATTTTAATTCAGGATTCAGTCGATACATTTTAACAGGGCGTACATTAGTGTTTCTTCATTACAATTTCTAATGATATAAAGAAATTAATGATAACATAAGGCTGTGTAAGAAATGGCTTTTAAACCTGAATTTAATCAGTGTTTTGTTGTCACAACTACACCACCCTGTCTGATGTCTTTATAAATAGCATCTTTTTACCTGTGCTGTGCAACTTGAACCCTTTTGATATAACTAAAATGTTAATTCTCGTTTTCAGCAGCAGCTACTAAGGGTCTTTAATTTCGGTTTGCTTCACCAAATCTTATCGCACATCTCTAACTATTCCTACTATATATCATGTCAATTGTGGCGGCTCTGTCGCAGAAAAACGGGCAATGAGAACATGACCAATGGCTTCAAGAGAGGCATTCTGCAGATCCAGACTAGTAATTCACCGTGCCCCTCTTTCTGTGTATGTTATTCACATTAGCTGGTTTTGGAGTAAGATTAAGACCCCCTGGTGTGTCTCTCTCGCTGCTCGCCACCAGAGCAGGTGCTGTTCCGCAGCTACTAAGCCCCTCCAGGCCCCAGCAGGACCCCATCAGCTGCCCGTGAGCCGAGTTCATAACTAAGTGCTGGATCATCACTGCCTCTTGCTCTGCGTTTGGCACATGCACTTGTGAAGCTGTCAGCATAAACCAGGCCAAGTCGTTTCCTGTCTTGGCCTGACACTGGAATCGTGAACCCTGTCCAAATGGCCAAGACCACCAAATGAAGCTCCTTTTTTGAATTGATTACGCGCAGACGCCCTTCCTTTCTAGTCTCATCTCACTGAAATATGAATATTATGCATTACACTTGGCACAGATTCCAAATGCACAAATCATGTAGATGGTTTTCAAATCAGAATTTCATGCCATGTCTTGACGTTGGTGCTTTTGAAATCTTGCAGCCACACCCTTGGGGGACCGGCTTAGGGCAGCAGCTTCTGTTTCAAATCCTTCGAGAGCTCCCACGGTGGGAGTGAAGATGGAGTGAGATCATAGACCGTTTTTAATTATGTGGCGTTGTCTGTAAGAATTCTGCCTGTGATATAAGGCATCACTGCGTAAATTTGCCTTAAAGATGTTTGGGAATGTTCTTCTTTTTAGTGGCCTTTTGCTATAACTGACTGTACATCGGTGCAACATGCATTTCAGCATTCATTTTGTTATTCATGCCCGAGAAGAAAACAGTCTTTTGTATGAACTGGTGTTCTGCCCAGTGCCACTTTCTTAACTTAGCTTTAATAGCCACCTTCCCTGAAGCAGGCGAGTGCTGCACCCAGAGACCCAGTTCTGAACCAGATCTGTACAGTGGAGTATGATTGTTGGTGTTCATGCCTCACATGGTGACAACAAGACATGACCTACTTATCAATCATGTTTTCACAATCCACTTCATCACCATTGTCTGCCAATACTGTAGCCATTGTTATGAGCAGTGTACTTGTCAAGAGAGGGGGTCACACAAAACTAGCGACAACATGTGAAGTCGGTTCAACCGGGAGTCTCTTATGGCCACCAGCTTGTGATGAGTCAGAACCTGAAAGAGTGCTGACTCGACTTTGTGGTATTTAGTTTGTTGTGTCTGGTGTTATCACTTATGCAGATGATCAGGTCCTTTTGAAGAGTCTTCACCAACTGCATTAGATGCAGTGGCAGTGCCAAGGTGTGGCAAAAACCTTATTTATCTGTGAGAGACTCAGAGTAGAGCTTTGCTGAGCATGTCTGCTGAGATGCCTCACAAAGCTGGTAAACATTGCTGTGCCTGCTTCCTGTCCAGCTGATCCATATCAAATGTCTCATTTCTTTCTTGGCATCTTGCACATTAATCCTTCACACGTATCCTCTTTTATAAATATAACAAATCCACTGAAATGACTTGATAAGTGTGACGCATCCAGAATGGTGCAAGTGACACTTCAGCTGCTCGCAGGAATTGGGCTGAGTTGTTGGCAGCTCGCAGGAGAGTCACTCCAGACTGGATTAATATTTCTCGCACCTCAGATGTCGCTGCAGCTTGAGGTGTTTGTCTTTTTTTTTTGTGCCACCGGGGTTATAGTTTGACTCACTGTTCAAGGGCAGAGTGGTGGATTGCTCATCTTGATGTGAAATGTTCTGTCAATATTTTTGCGAAGCCAATGTTCCCCTGTATTTCAACGCACCCTGTTGTGTTTGCCCCTCAGAGAGCTGATCCAATTCACATGGTGTAAATGTTACATTTTTACAAGGACAGTTGCTGAAAATACAGGGCTTTAACTTTAGGTTTAGATTTACACCATTGCAGTCCAAGATCTGTCTTTCACTGTTGCTGCAGTGCTGCGTCAAAATCTGGCAAGAGTTCCGAGATGCAGAAAATGTTCATATTCTCATGCCTTTTTTATGAAAACTGCTGAAAGTAAATTATTAAAACCTTTAGAAATTTCAGTGCTTAATGTTTTAATGAGGCATTTCACATCTCTATGCATGGTAGAGTAGGTGGCTCAGATAGAGGTGTTGACGCACATCTACCCTGCTGTCCCTAGGGACTCGCAGCTCAACATCACAACTCAAACATGTAAAGACGAACGGAGGGGGTGGGCCGTCATGTTTGGCCCACATCAGCATTAAGGAGAAGAAAGCCTTTGGTTACGTCTGGAATATTAGCCGCCCCTGTCTGAGAGTGGCAGAGCATCTCTCATGGGATTAGAATAGATCCAGCCCACCTCCAAGAATCCAACATCAGACGCACACAAAGAAGTCTGACAGCCCCTTTTCTCTGGCCCACATTTAATTTGACATCCTTCGTGAAAAGCTTTTGCAGAATACTGCCTAAATACAGTCTATGCTATTCATAGCTCTTCAATACACTTGTCTAAATGGCTATTAATAGATTTGAGGTTTGGCTTTTTTTCCTTCGATGGTTGTACTTTTCAGCCTGAAACAGTTGTAAAGCCACCGTCTCACTCATGAGCCTGTATGTTATGCTAATTGTGAGTTGGAAAATCAGTGTTTCAATGCTGAAAAGATGAAGAGGTAGTTTCAACTAGCACGTCTGTAGATGGAAAGGAAGCGAGCAGCCTCCATTATTATTCTGAGTTGATTCCTCTTCCTGCAGCGATCTTTCTTTGAGGTTCACGCCGCGCGATCATCTTTTGTTCTTATAGCTCATGTCAGTGCAAAAGTGAAATCTCTCTCTGGTTGGAGTAAAACCATTTCAGAACATCAGTGGTGCCTGGCAGAGAAGCTGGTAAATATGGTCAATTTTCTAACTTCAAAAACCAAACATCAGAAGAACAAAATATCTCTGCCATGAAAGCACTTCGCTTATTTATTCAAGTTAATATGGGATGTTTTTTCTTGGTCCTTTTGGGTAGCAGCCACACCATTTTATATAGCCTCAGTTTACAAATTAAAGAATAATGCTGTGTATATTTTTTTCCAGCATTCCTGATACTGAATTTATTTATGTCATGTCTGCCTGGTTCTTTGTGGCCGTTCGTCAGTCTTGGTTATGTAAAGTAACCTGGAGATATGATCAAACGCGTCACTGTTGCTCATTTGAAGAAAGCCACCTCCCCCATATCCACCACCAGAAAACCCTTTTATCACAACCCCCGTCTGAAATACATCTAAACATGCCACCTGAGGTCCCCAATGGTGTGCTGTGTCACTGCACTGCTGCCAATTGGAATTTACGAACAATTGAACCATCTTAACATTTGACATTCATTGTAAGCTTTTCCCATTGGGTGGGTCTTAACTAAATCTGCTTTATATCTGGTATTGAAATTCACTCTATTGTGGTGTGTACATGTATGATGACGTACATTTACATAATGGCATTAATATGCTGCTCCCTGATAAAACTGATCTGTTTGCTCCGTGTGAGGATGACACCTGAACATGCCCACTTAAGTGTACGCTTTTAAAATAACATTCCACCGAGATGTGATACATGTAACTCTCTGTTTATGGGATCTTGACTTGTTATCATCTAAGGAACAACATCTCGCAAAGATGACAGTTTTCACTGGCTTGGGTGCTCAACCTTTTTCGTTTTTAGAGCCGTAAAAACACCAGAAAAACACAGACTACACATAAATTAGCATGTGAAATATGCTTTGTTGTAACAATACTGATGGGTTCAGTTTACATTGCACCCTCTTCCTGTACATGTGATATTAATATATTTATTCAATTTTATCAAGAGGGAACATGGTCAGAACAACTATATGCAGTGTTAAATGGCATGTTAATGGTAAAAAAAAATATTAAATATTATGTGAAATAGAGTGGGGTTTATGACAACCTCCAGTATTTTTATTTTATTTGTACTGCAATTTTTTGTTGTTTGTATTTTGTTAGCAAAAAGGTAAATAAATGCAGCTTTTTCAGACTGGCTGATTCCTGCAGCGCTCTCCAACCTTGCCATCCGTCCGGTTCCCCCTAAAGCTTTTCGAAAGAGGGGATGGAGGGCCAGCTTCTCCATTAAATATAACCCCACATCAAACAGCCTGTCAACATGCATTAGTGGCCTTTTGTCGAGATAAGAGGCCAAAATAAATTGCCAGAACTATCACAGTCACTATGGCCCCTGTGGGCTCTCTATATAGAACACGGAGTGCAAACAGAGTCCTGTGTTTAATACTGTCCATTTCCTGGCTCGGTTTTTCATCTTGTGATTGACTAAGGTGTTTGAGGATCCGATGAGAACTTTGCCAGTCTGTTTTTCTAGACGCCGTTTCAGCAGTAAGAGCAGAAATGGGTCATTTGCAAGACGGAGAATATGAGGGGGCTGAGATCTGTGAAAAGTGACATGCAATATTAATGGCTGTCATTCTGACAGTGTGGTCCACAGAGGTGTGGTTCTTCACATTTCATACTCACCGTTCAGAGGCTGAACTTCACCAAATGTTCATTGTGTTACCTGTAGATGCTGAGCAGCAATTAACCCTGGTGTTACGTGGTGTGTTGGTGTGTGCAGAGCCACTGGAGCAGAGGGGATGAACCGCGAGGAGGCCCCGGGGAAGTCTCCTGAAGACATGTACATCCAACAGAAAGTGCGGGTCCTTCTCATGCTCAAGAAAATGGGATCAAATGTATGTGCACCACTTTTTGTCCACCTTCATTTTCATATCTCTTATCTTTCGTCAAGCTTTAAGATATGTTCGCTTTGTCTTATTCTGAAAACTCAGTCGTACCGTGAAGTAATGCTTGCTTTTTTGTGGAAAGTTCCAATGTGACCTGTTTTATTCATTCACAGCTAACGCCAAGTGAAGAGGCTTTTCTCCGAAATTACGCCGGTGTGGTCCACAGTCAGATGAGCCAACTACCACAGCACAACATAGACCAAGGTAACTGGCTCAACATCATATTGATATTAACATTTACACTCCACACTGATGCTATGACGCCGAGATTACTGTATGAATGCAGTGACTAGAAATATGTATATATAAAAAATATGTTGACGTACACTTTATATTTACAAAGAATAATTTCGAGGTAACACATTTTATTGGTGTAAAAATTATAAACTCTTTTTAAGTGGTATTATAAAAATATATCTTCTTAAATATACTACATTCAGCAAAATTGCTTACGATAATGTTAAACGATCCACAATGTTGTGCACTGCTCAACATAGTCTGGACTATTACCTCAAGAAATGCCCATCCACTCACACAGGATTTTTATTCCAGTCAGTGCAGACAGCTGTCTCATCACATAGGAAGCTGGTGAGCAAGTGTGTGCGGGTGCTAATGCTCACAGCCACTTTACTCAAGTGCCACTGAGCACACATTTGTTTTCCCATTTGTTCGCCACGGTGGTCTCGCTGGTGAATTCATGTTTTACACCAGAAGAGGGCGGCATTGACTCGTTCTTGCTATGGGTTCGATTTTAACCAGGAGGTGGTGCTGTGTCCCACAACCCTTGTTATATTTGGACCGCATGCGTGCATGCATTGGTATTCGAAAGTAAAACCAATCTGCAGTATTTCATTGTCTTTCATATGCTACTAATAGCACTAATAGGTTCCCTGATAAAAAAAAAAAACAACCTTCATCCTTTAACATCAGTATTTCTGTCTCCACAGACTCTGCATCACAGATTCTGTAGATTTGAATCTTAGTGTGTTCTCCATAGTCACAGATCATGACAGCAGATGAGAAACAAGAAAAAAAAAACTGTAAGATCAGATTTGCCTTTTTTGCTTCTGATGCATTCACCAGTGCTGAGTGTCCTGGTTCTGTTTCTGCAAGTCCTCTTCAGAGGATTCCAAGCTTCTGTGCGCTGTGTCAGTGCAGTGGGGATGATGCTCATAAATTATTTAAGAGCCTGACTGATGAAAGGTGTGCCGGCTTTGCATTATACATCACAAAATTAGACATATTTAGTGTCATTTGGCAGCCTGCCACCAGCCCAGCTCCCGATAAATAATGTGAGGGCTGCGCTTATCCCAAGCTGTGCGACCAGGCCACGTGTGTATATTCAGTCCTGAACCAAAGGGCAGTTGTTTTTTAGCACCAGCACATCCGGGATACGTTATACAGTGCGTGGAGAGATAAATGAAGTCTCACGGAATAAGAGACGGCTATTTTATGCGCCGGAATTCTGACCTCCGTGTGGGTGTAGAGATCATCCCGGGCGTCTCTCCCTCTTTTGTTGTGAAAATAGACAGTTTGTCTCATTTTAATGCAGCGCTAGTATCTTCTGTCTGGCTCACACGCACGCAGTGAGTCACTATCACTTTCCACAAATGTTTGTTTTCTGCTTCTGCTCCTGTATTGTTACTTTGCTGTCTGCTTTAGTTCCACCTTCAAATCTCTCCACCAGGCAGCAACACGGAGGATTTTCTCTCTACTTTCTCCTGTGAAGGATAAGCTGTGGGAAATGTATTCCAGCTGCGAGAGTTGACATGAGTTTGAGTGTTGCTCGCATTCATACCATCTATTGCTTTTTTGTTTTGTTCTTCTCATAGATATATCATAACGTTCCAGTAGACTGCAACAGGAAATTGGAGCTCAGTTGGCCTCTCATGCTGCAGTTATCTAACACATAGCAGCCATTTTATATTCCTTAAGCTGAAAGGCAGTGGCCAGTGAGATAACTGATGAATGTTTTAGTCCTGTGTAGTGCCATTTAATTCATATCCCTGTCGGCCTCAGTATATGTTTTCATTTGTATTTTGTTTTTGGGAGAAAGTGTATTCATTATTGTGTAATCGGGGAGTGCTTTATTTACTTTTGACCAAATCAGGTGCACCTTTTTCCAACATCAAATAGTCGCAGTGATTCAGTGGCAGCCATAGTTTGTCATCCAAAATACAACCACTCCAGAATAAAAGACAGCACAAGAGGATGTGCTTGTAACTATGTCAACATGAATCCACACATGTCCGTCCCGACAGTGAGGGAACAGCTGACTGGCAAGTCCTCAAAAGGTATCTGTTATGAAGCCTCAGTTTGTGTGCAAGGGTTGTAGTTTGGCCTGTTTGCTGTCTTTTTATCAGCAACATTGAAAATATTTGCGTCAAGATGCAGGCATTAGCATTTTCTGAAGGAGTTATGGTCCCCCGTGAACCACAGCTTGAGGGAAACAAATCAGCAGCAGACACTTTCCTGTATTGATCAAGGTGAGGCTGCTTTAAATCTCACTCTGCGCCACTGTTTTTAATCCCTTTTAACAGATTTTCCTTTCATTGTTTTCACCAGGCAGAGGTGTAAATAATAGTCACAAAAATAGTCCAGTGGCAAGGAGCTTATGACATTAGCATATCAGTCATTATTAATGAGCGTATTAGCATACATGCTAATGTGGGATTAGGTTTTGCCCTTCTAATCGGGTCAGTGGAAGAATTCTTTGGAGCTGTCTTTGCCTGCTCTCTTCGGACGGTGATCATCTTCTGTGCTCACTGAGGAGTGTGGGCGAGCAGCACAGTGGGTTCAATGCTGTAATACTTTCCCTGTTTTAAATGGAATATGAGCTCATTAAGTGGGATTGGGGATTTTGCCTTTGTTTGAGCGACGCTCTTATTTCAGGGCACGACTGTCAAGTGAACAAAGAAACCGAGGCACAGACTTGTCTTGGATGTGACTTATTAATCATAATGGAATCCTCTTGAAACTCTTCATGTAGTGTGACATCACGTTCCCCAAACAAAACCAGCCGCCTCTGCGCGTCTCATGTTGGAGAACGCCGGCTCCTCCCAGATCAAGGATGTCTGAGAAACTTGACAATAGAGACGAGGCGTTGCCATAGCAGCGTGCGTTGTCCAAAGAAAACTCTGGTCCCCGTGGAGCTCGGCGTGTTGTGACACGTTGCAGCAATAGATTAGAGCAGGTGTCAGTGCAGGGCAGCGTGGTAATTACACCAGTGTGATTGTTTCTCTGTCAGCCCCTTCCTCACGGCCTTCACACGTCCACTTGCCGAGTCTCTCCCCCTCTAATTGGAGTTGGGAAATGTTGTGGGCATGACTCTTCACTGTGCTGTCTCAGCACATACACGCTACACAGCACACCCCTGATAAGTTTTGTCAGAGGAAAAGGATGCTGTTGCCAGTTGTTTTGTTTTATGTAATCGGCCCTGCACCCCCCTCTCGCACACACACACACGCACACCCTCCTGATCTTGTGCTGACTTAGCAGCAGATCAGTGCTTCATAACCAGAGGAGCCACTGATCCGCATGACACCGAGCAGCTTTGAAACAAACGCCGCCGCACACGACAGCCTGCTCTCCAGTGATGTGATCAGATTTTTATCTGTCGCTAAGCAACAGTCTGACGTTTCCATCCCGTGTGCCAGATCTGCTGCCTACTAGTGTGTATTGTTGAGTGTGAGTCAGGGTGGGGTCTGAACATGACTCTCCTCTACCGATTTAGACCTGCCAGACTCCTGACCCTCCCCTGGTCCCATCTCTGTATTTCAAGCACATTCCTGCTGGACATCCAGCTCATGTTGCACCGTTTCTCACTTGTCCTTCAGCTGAACTGCGCATCTCACACACACACACACACACACACACACACACACACACACACAACGCTTCACGCATCCCAAACACAATTCTTCAGTGAGATAAACAAGTGCTGTGGCTCCCTGGGCTGCTAGCTGTCAACAGCATAACGATTCAGCTGACAAGTAATCCAGTTTTCCTTGTGCTTACATAACGTCCTGGTTCCAGGGCAGTGTAAGACAAGTGATGTGCAAAAAGTGAATACGAGGGAATGGTGGATGGAACTTTATCAGAACGGCTGCTGAACCTTGTGCTACCATTACGTTTGTCCCAAACAAGAGGACCTGAGCAATGAAGACTAGAACAGGTCAATCTTCAAGGCTGAAACTATATATATATATATTTATATCTCTAGATTGATTTCTGGGCTCAGCAATGGAAAGTGGAGCAGAACCCAGCACAGAGTGGAGATTATCTAACGGGAAGGGTCTGTCTTCAGTGCAGAACACACAAGGAAGCTGGCACTCTCTCTGGCCTACTTTCAGATCTCCACAATAATTAAATCCTGCATGCACTAGGGGCTTTTTTTAGTAGACGTTCCCAGCGTGCAGTTTTCCTCGCGCCTTGGTGGAAGTGTGGAACTTGGTGTTGATGATGGAAGATGGTTCTACTTCCTGCCGACTGCAGATGGTATCTCTACACTTGGGATGCTCCAATCGATCGGTCACAGATCATGATCGGCCGATTTCAGGGTGGTGGGTTAATGCAGATCACTACTTGTCATTGCCGATCCGATCGCGTGATGTTCATCTCGTGACCGCTCTTTCTGACTCGCTGCTCACTAAGCAGCAGCATGTCTGCTGTAGAACGTCTTTCGGTCTGACATGTAAAGTTTACATCCTGCAGCACATGCACAGGAAAATTCTGTGCAGGGAAGAGCGTCAAAATACAATACTCGTTTTAAAGCTCAGGCACTTGACGGAGCACGAAGAGTTTTCCGGGCTCATGAAAGAGAAACTGCTGGTTCCTCTGCAGCCGGCTGTTAATGCAGCTGTTCGCGCAGCTCCTGCTTAGCAACACCTGCCGTTCCAAGCGTGACATTCGGAATGATAATGTACTTGCCCAAGAAATGATTATTAATTTCCCCAAGCCAGTGACCAGTTCATCACCTGCCAATGGAATCTCACTCCTTCCTGTATTTGCTTCTCTTGTGGCTCAGGTGCAGAGGACGTGGTCATGGCCTTCTCACGGTCAGAGACGGAAGACCGGCGACAGTGACCCCGGAGCACCCATCCCACGACGACCCACTCCACACCGTCTCAAGCAGCACCAGGTCCGCTACTGCCCAAAACTCACAAGCACAAACGCTGTCGAGCCCAGGTGTCAACGGAGGAACAACCAGCAGGTCACCACCTGGTCTAAATCAAACAAGCAGACCTGAGTCGCGCTCCAGTGGGTCGCTGTGGGATGACCAATCCATATCAAAGCTGTCGGTGAAAACACCCACGAGTCGAGTGAATGAAAATCAACTGTAGTTTCTTTTTAATTTGGGAGTTTGGGGAGGGAGGGCGGGGTTGTTTTGTATTCTTTAGGCAGTGTTACATGTTGAATCAGCTGCTGACTGGTCCAGCAGCAGTCGTGGATTTTAATCACCGTCATGTTGGCTGAGTTTTACGTGCAAGTTGTGTTCTGTCATTCGAGAGGCCTCTTTTATAAACATATCCTTGCTTCTGAACTTTCACAGGGAACCTTAGAGAACCGTGTGTAGAACACAGGTCACGACGTCGTATCACACTGCTTCTGCTTCAAGACAGTGAAAAAGTTTTTCTGTATCAGGGACTGAACTGGCAAGTCGATCTTACTGTTAGCACCGTCCGGGGTAGCTTCAAATATTTTTGGGAATCTTCATGCACCAAAGTCCCATTTTTTTGAACATCAGATTTTTTTCTTTCCCTTGAAAGTTGTTGTAAATTTGCACTTGTGAGTTTTTATAAAGGAGGCCTCTTGTTTCATCTGCTGCTTCGTGTTCTAACCTCGCCCCATCGCTGGTCTGTTTTTTGTCGGAACCGTTCGGAACACTACATTGAGGACGTGCACAATCACATTTTTGTTTGAAAAAAAGGAAAATGATCAAAAGAATGGTGCCAAGTGGATCTGTGTTTTTTTTTTTTTAACTGTGGGGTAATATTTCCACATTGAATTGATGAAATTGAAGTTATTTATTGTTTACTAAACCCCTAGAGATGCTAGCAAGGTATGAGTGACGGAAATAAGACTAAACTAAATCAGTGTGGTGGTGTTTCTCCGGCTCTGTGAACCATCAGGATAATAGAACTTCCTCAACTTCATGTATCTCAAGCATTATTACTTTTTCAGTCAAAATATTTAAGGTAGTTTTGCATTATGGTGTTCATCTAATATTTTTTTGTATGTGACAGAAAAAAAGAAATATTTTTGTTGCATCTGAATGTTTCCAAACATCACCACGCCACAAATCCTGCGACAAAGAAAAGTCTTGTTTATTTGAGAACATTATTTGTCTATGCATTTTTTTCAATATTTTTCTTAATGTTTTTGTTTAATATTGTGTGTTTGAGGAAGTGCTCGGATGTGAGTGTGTGAGATCATCATTTTTACTCAGCATGTTGTTGTTGAGTGGGGAAAAAGAGATTTTTCGTATTTTTACTGTGATGACCTGATTTGTTTTTTTTTATTTAGAGTTTCTGTGGGGGTTTGAATTTGTATTTTATTTTCCTCTCAGTGATGGTTGGTTTTGTTTTGTATGGCTGCAGTTCATGACTTCACCTACAGCTTCCAAACATTTACCAACTGAAATATGAAATAAATTTTAAACAGTGGCATGTTTTGGAGTTTTTTTTTTCTCTCATCATTTGACAACCTCATAGCTGTGCCATAAGAGTAATGCGTTACTGCAAGACTTATATTTCAAAAGATTTCCAGCGGAATTGAAATATGACCCATTTGGAAATTAAAAAACAATGTTTTTCTAAGTGGTCCATAATTTGTTATTAAAATAAAAGTGAAATATTGTATACTTTTAATTCAGGTAGAATAATGTGGGGTTTTTTACTGTAAATGTCCACTCAATTTACATAACAATTTAAGGTTCAAATAAGTTTACAATTTACCATAGCCTACAATATTGATATATTTTAAATACATTTTTTTTTATCTTATATTCATTGTCAAATCACTATTTATCAAAGAAAATTACATGTAAAAACATTGTTTTTATTATCTTTACAGACATTTATAAAGCAGAAGGTCAAAATATAAAAAAAAAAATACAGTATGAGGTGACTTAAAGTGTAGCCACAAGGTCATATTTGACCCATTTTATCAATTAGTTTAATGCATTTTATTCTTTCAATAAGAGCTGCAATTTGGAAATTGAACTTCCCACTAAATAGTGATTCTGATGCTCAAACGCTGGGTGTTAAATGAAATATTCACTTCTTCAGTGGTCGTAATGTTTCGCTTCATCAGGTCTTCATGGCTGCTGTTGCACAGATGTTAAATCTAGGACTGATCACTTACAGTGAGATTAAGTTTCTGAGTTTTTCCTGCACTAATGGCGAGCATCTGCACTGCTCCCATGTCATCCTTCAGTGAAGCACCAACATCCAGCGCTTTAGCAGATTCCAGCTGTGGGGATAACAGCAGCTGCTGGCTAATTCATCCAAACCTCTTCAGAGGAGGCGAGCAGAAGCCTTCCAGAGTGTGTGGGCATGAGGTGCTTGCCATCTCACTCACTTTTTAGCATGAAAATAATGGTGTGACACAAGTCTCCTCACTTCCTGCACATGTGACAGGTCGGATCATAGTCCAATAACTGCCACCAGCACTATCACATTATGTTATGCAACTCCTCAAACTGGCTGAGCTCACTCACTGTGGAGGCTGTGAGGGGATGTGATTCATACGTCCACGTTGGTATCGTGTGACACCGAGCTCCGCACCCGTCCGGACCTCACATGGCAGCAACCAATGGGGATGAAGGACTGAAGAGGCTCCCCAAAACCAGGCGCAGGAATTAGTCAGAGCTGGAGTTAAATATGTGACTGCGCTCTTGTTTAAATAACTGGCACCAATGTGTATTTAAGGGGAAACGTCTGAGGCATCAAACCAAAAAATATCCACTCTCAGATTTCAGTCGACGGATGAACGTGAGCAGCCTCGCCTTTCATCTTCAAAGAGATGTGGAGGGGCGAGGGTGGAAGTGCACTGCTGCAGGAGCCGTTTCCCTGCTGGGACGAACACGCTCTTCAGCCCAGTTCATCACTGAACGATCGGTTTCTTTAATTCTACCTCTGATCTACTTCAAAGTCCTTCAATGAGTCTGTATATTTATGAGGCCAAATTCGACTGACGCCATCACAGTCTGACCTCAAACCGCCAATAAGTGTCGCATTGTTTTAGATTGCTTCAAAATAATGAACATTTTATGATGGAAATGGCAACAAAGATCCAGTCAAACTGACTTGAGATTCCTGCTTCGCCTCATTCTTTCACGGCTCAGTGGTTTTAACATCTTCATCTTCATGAATTTAATCTCCCACCGATTCAAACAGGAAATACGCACCTGTCCACCTCCAGGATTCCCACTCGGCTCCCTTGAGGCCTCGCATGAGCCAAACCCACTGAGATCTCATCTGTGCCTTTCACATCCATGTCAAGTCAAGCAGCAGATTTCAGGTAACAGATGCCATTTCACTCCACATTCGATTATTAATGTGTGTTTAGAAATAATGTGTGTGTATTTGGGCTTAAATGAGTGTATAAGTGGGAATTGTTACTAACTGTGCTGTATATTTAAACCACATTTTTAAATATCACTTCAACCAAGTGAGCTCCTCATCCATGGACCGCGAAGGTCTAAAACGTGGTCCAATCCAGCAGATGGGTGAAAACTCAACATCCAGTCGTGATAGGAAGCTGTCTGTCCGTCCAATAGCATCCTGACCTGTCAGTGGCTGTTGCTGATCGCTTCATATCTGCCTCCTATAATGGTCCGTCATGCCAGCAATGTGCAGTGAAATACTCGGTGTAACCCACTGTTGCTGCGGAGCAGGTTTATTAATACTTGGAGTGTTCAGAAAAGATTCAGCTGCAGCAGCTACACCAGTCCCAACAGTGAGTCCAGGGACGTTGCATTGTAGTCATAGTCTAAACTCTCAGACGACTGTTCTGTCGTGTTTATCACTATTTCATTCAAACATAAATCACAAAGGCAATATCTTTTTTATCTTTGCCTTTATCTGGCCAAACACCTCTATTAGCCGGTGAGTTATAGTCTCTCATTTTGGGGGAAAGTAGCAGCATCTAGCAGCAGTTCATTGTTTTCAGTGGGCTCATGAGGAACTGCAACTGCTGTGGAGGAGACAGCAGAATTCAATTGTAGTTAGTATTAGATTTATTGCTTGTAAACAGCAATATTTATGGCTTATCTAACATTTTTTTAATTTCTCTTTGCTTATAGTTTTGATATGAACTGATGGTATGGAGCTTTCAACTAAAAGCTGAAAGTAACTACTTAAAGACAACAGTTTTAAAGTTGCAGTTGCAGTATATATGAACAATTGGGGAGGGAATTTGCTTTTTCACGAGAATATATTGAAAGTAAAGATTAAAAGTAATTTTCTATTATTTTATATTCGGTTTCTTTCAAATATCTTCAAACATATCTGTGTCAGAACCCTGGTTCCGCCGTCCATTCCTCCTGATGTCTTCACCTTCAACCAGCCTCCCATCAACTCACCACACTTCTTCTGATAAACTTTGGTTTTCGATTGTGTTTTTAGGGGAAAGCGTCATATTTTTTGCCTTTAGCCAATCTTCTTCAGCTTTTTCTCATTTCAAGGTGAAAACTCTTCTTCTCTCTGCTCCTTTTTGACCCCACAAATCATGTAGAGGACGAAATAATTATTATTGTATGTTTGTTTGACGAGTGTCAAAACAAATATTCATCAATTCATCCATTTAAATAGATACAAATACCTCAGGATCCTGTCTGATAGAATGATTTGAAAGGGGAGAGGTGCTACTGTTTACCAGACTCAGCATCCTTCGAAATAAAAATAACTTTTTTACATTTAGATTCTTGGCACTCTGAAAAGTGAATGTCCTGGAGGAGTCTTAAATATTATCAATGTGATTATGATTTTTTTTATGCTTAATTGTAGATACTTGAGACAAAATAGCGTGACACACACCGACAACTTGAAGGTGGAGTTTTATTTGTTTGCACCCAAGAGTCATGATCACTCCACGGTGAGCTGATGCAATTTTCCTTCAGCAAACACCTGCTGCACATGGTCACTCGCCTCTTGACCCCGCCCCATCTAAGTGCACCTTACGTCAGTATAAACTCATGTCAAGTCTCTGACAAACACTGATGTTTGCCCTCACAGCGCAGACAGTGAGGACTGTTTGGTTTCTGACAAATCAGACCGTGTTTGTCCTCAACATCATGATGACGGTCTCATGTACTCATCACGACTCAGCCGAGGGAGGTTCTGCAGGTGCTGTTTCCATAGCAACAGAGGATGAACGTGTGAATCATGACTTGATGGTCCATTCATCCCCTGCTTGTGCGGGCAGGTCATGACCTCCCGAGGACCCAGGAGGATATGACACATATTTTCACTGAGGTGTCGAGAAGAGATGGCTTTCTTATCGACTTCTCCCACTGCGTCTGATTGACACTGACCCGGAACCCAGGCTTAAAATTAGAAAGCAGCTGCCCCTACATTATCTTATCCTGAGACAGTCTCTTCAAATAACCGGGACAAATTTATCCGAAAGGGGAGTTTCAGGGGGGGAAGAATCAAGCTGGAGTAGATGCCATTTTCACCTGCCAACATCCAGTTTGCTGACTTGTAAGATAAAAAAAAGTATGTTAGAAATAAAAAGGCTTTCGTCTTTTATTATATTTATTTTATTTTTTATTTGTATTATTTCATTATATTATTTATTTGTGCGAGCAAAGCTATATTTATGAACTGCACATCTCTCTCTGACACTTGCATCTGCATAGGTAACAATTTTGTATCGTGTCTGAAAATGATGTTCCCAAACCAGTTTTGAAGCAAAATACTATATGGAATACTATCTGGCCAGAGTTGTTTTTAGGGACCACGGCATGCATGGCATGTTCATGACTGGATGTTTGCATAGAGCTGTGTATTTCTGTCCGAGTGTTTGTGCACTTGCTACTGGCTTGTGGTGTGTGTGCTTGGCTTCAGGAGAGAGACTGTGTGTGCGCAGTTGCAACCCTCTGGAAGTCCAGTCTAACCATGACTCTTTAAATAAATATAATACACTGGCTTACATCATTCACATGTCACGTGAATTTCCGCTCTGACACATGAGATGGATTGACGGTGATATCCCGTTATTTTTGCTAAACTCAATGTATGTTTTGAGGAGTTCAGGGAGTGAATGAAATCTTTCAAATGTGGCTATAGTTGGAAGCAATGTGGGATTTGCTTGTAACAGTGTTTAATTCTCCCACTTGTGTGTATTTTGTCTCCAGCTGGAGCAGTGCAAAGAGGCTTCCTGCGTCTGTCTGAGTCACCATGAGGGGGATCAGTGGGAGATGCATCTACAGGGAGAAGTGTCCTGACTCACCTCCAATCTGTGTGACAGCTCGCGACGAATGAGCTTCTCGACCAGGCTTGCTGACAACGCAGCCGACGGTCAGTGGTCCCACACTTTAATATGGAGACAAGGCAGTGAGGAGCCATGAGGAGGGAAGGCAGGAGGGAGACATGAAAGCAGATGGAGAGAGTGAGTGGATGTGTCTCTGGAGAGATTTTCTGTTGGAAGAAATCGAGGCTCAGAGATACATAGACACTGGAAGCAGCAGTGAGGAGAGAGAAGAGAGGAGAGATCAATAATTCATGCGTCATGGAGAGTCGGCTTGGATGGCACGTCACGCCATGCTATAAATGTAGATCCACACACTGTACTTACACTGTACTGTACTGTACTGTATATATATTTATATATACTTGCAGAAAAAAATCATGGTCCCCAGTTTTCTACAGAAGCTCAAGCATCACCTCTTCTTTCAGACTGCGGAAATCTTGCTTATTCAACCCAGACTCCACTTTGCTGTAATGACTGAAGAAGAATTGCAGCAGACCATGGTTAATAGCAAACTAACAGTATAATGACCAGCTTCCCGGGAGCAGCACAGGAACACTATATTAGATCCTGACCAGCCACAATGGCAGACTGAAGATTTACTCCACCAATAACCAGAGTGTTTAAAGCGCTATAACTGCGATCTTCCGTTTCACTGTCTGTAAATTCCCCCTTATTTTCAAAAGGAAAAAAAAAATCAGGAGTCATGGTTGTAAAGACCTATAACAGTAGCGAGGGGTTGTTGCTTTTTATTGACTATTCCTTCAGTCATTTGTCAGCAAATGTGGATGAAATCGACACGTAGGTTCAGCACTTCTCTGCCTCAGTATGAGCTTCCTACGTGAACATTTTTAATCTCACCCACTCACCGTACGAGCCACTTTAGGGGTAATGAGGGAGCAAACTACATCACATCCGCTGTCTGGCCAGCAGATCGTCTCAAACACAAACACATGGGCCCGGATCTTTATCGCGGCCTTGTTTCAACGCGGGGGTTGGTGCTGCAGGTGGGCGCAATGTCTCAAGTCTGGGTTATTGGTCTCACGTGGTGTGTGGTGCGAATGCACTCGATGGTTTTCATATAGTTTTATTGGAGCTGAACGTCTTAGCCTGTCACTCGTGAGTGAGCAGACTGGCTGTGACAGCCGTGTCAGCACCCCTCCCCAAACTTTCAGACTCAATAAAGACAAGGAGGTGAGAGCGTGACCCGCGCCATGAACAGCTCCTACGGTGTGTCAAAGGTGACCCTCTGTGGAGGCCAAGGATCGAGGTCTTAAAACAAGAACGTCAAATCCCAGCGCCCACGCTCTTCTGTGTGACTTGATGTCCATCTGGAGAGGTCCACCACGCTCCAGCTGAATTCAGACCTGCTCAGGAGGAATGGAAGATGATCGGAAAATGAATAGGAATCTTACACACAAGATATATTCAGTTGTGGTTTGAAGTGCAGATGCACTGGTCTGGTCTCACTATGGTGGTGGTGGTATCAAACACTGTGTAGCTGCTTTTATAAATATCAAAGGGCTTCTGAAGACGACATTTGGTTTAAAATTCCAAACTAAAATTCAAAGCAGTAGCAGCTATGGGATAACTGAGACAGACTTGAGTGGAAGGTGATCAATCAAGCAGGATAAGTTGGAGATGTTCCCCAGAGAGGAAGGAGTAGTTAACAGTGAAAGCAGCTTAAAAGAGCATGAGTCGCCTATTTGTCTCCAAACTGCCTGTCTCGCTGGCCCTCCGGCGGTGCTATGAGAGTTTGCTGAACCAACTCGATAATATCTTCTAAAGAAGGAGTCTACTCCCCCCTCTGAGCGAAGGATTTAAAGAAAATGTATTCATGAGGAAAGTCATGAAGACTTGCTGGAAGATTGAAGTGGAGCCGTCGCACAATGGCCTCCGGAAAATGAAGTTTATGAGGCTGCACTCACTGCGCCTGAGGTTTTTTTGATGGTCTGATACTGAGATGTTTCATGCACTGTCTACTCAGCATTCAGTCGGAGTCCCAGCAAGTCAGAGCCTTGCCACCTTAATACTTAATATTTCAAAGAAATGTTAAGAAAGGATCATTGTTATTTGAAAGAAAATGAGGAAGAAGACGGAAACTAAAGTGAAAGACATGAAGGAAAAAACAAAAGATGTTAGGAGGAATTGAAATAAAATGATGGAAGGAAGAAAAGGAAGGGCAGCTGAAGGACAGAAATAAAAACTAATCCTTTAGGATGGTTGGAAGAACCTGAGAACCAAAGGCCGGATGGCAATATGTGGAAAGGGGTTGTGAAGAAGGGAAGATTTACTCAACGAAATGTAAACAAATGAACAGTGGAAGGATGGGGAGAGCAAGAGAAAGATAGATCAACATTTATACAGCAAAATCTTGGTACTTTTTATTTGAAAAAAATGCATATGCTTTGTGATCATGCTGCTCAGTTTTATATATCATAAAAGCCATGTATTTCTAAAAGTTTACAGCACAGGTCTCAACACAAGTCCAAGCTATTAAATCCTTTCAAGGTCACTCCTGAGATGGCGCTGTGACTTCATGCCTAGTTTCCCATGAAGTGTCCACCACGGAGACCGCTAATGTCTCCATGACTCCGCGAGTATGTTCTACCCCTGGAGTGCGACTGAGGATGGAAAATGAGGCGGAAGGATTTTAAATAATGTGAGACGCCATGAGGAATTCATGACCTTTAGCGGCAGTAATAACGCGCTGGATTTAAGGCCTAAATCTTCCTCTGGAGGCATTTAAGTCAAGGACATATGCAAAAGGAGACCAATGCAACGTCATCAGGTGGAGATATTTTAAAAATAATTCACTTAACAAAAAAAAAAAAAACTGATTTTTTTCCCCCAAAGTGTGTTTGCTGGCCAACAGGAAGTAGCACCTATTCGACAGTCCACTTAACAGCTCACACCTATCCACCATTGTGATCCACTGTGATGCGAAGTGCCCCAGTGTCTGGCCCTCAGCCGCTTCATGTCCTGCCAGAGCGGAGACAAACCAGCATTGTGCTCCGGGTCTGTCGCCCTGACGGCTGCATGGACTCATCACCTCATTGTGGCCTCACACAACTGAGAGCGTTCTGTTGAGTCTGTTGCATAATTGCAACTCTTGGACATCTAACCAAGGACCTTTATTCAAAGAGAAGTGCCAACATTTGTATATATTTTTCTGAATCTGAATGAGAAATGGTTGATACTGAAGTCACGGTTTCATCTGCGTCGCTGCTGTGATTTTTCACATTTATAAAATGGTGCCATCATCCTGCTTCTGTTTATATGTGAGAAATATTCAACATAAAATATCTCACTGTTTAATTTTCCTATTGAAAAAAATCCTTGACTAACAATAATAATAATTTTTTATTATAATGTTCATTTAGAACTTCTGATTTTCATTTAAAAAAATTAAAAGGACAGTGATTTACATTCTATAAGCGCCTTGTGAATCATTCACTGAGAGTCTGCATTCATTAAATGGATATGACGCATTTACTTTCACGGCCTGTTTGTGGATTCAACAGGAAGTGACACATTTGAAGTTATTATTCAGCATCAGAACACAAATCTAAACCCAAGCCTGAATCAGAATTGCTAATATAGTCCTTCACACGTGAGGCGTCCGGAGGAACTTTGTGTATTTGAGCCGTTGTCCATGTGTGTCTGCCCCATCTTCGCAGCAGACCCTCTTTAACCCCAGGAGTCGTTTGCACCCCACCCCCTTTCTAGTGGAGCGCCTCCGCCAGACAGGCTGCGTGCGCTCCCACAATAACACAATTGACGTCACTGGCCGTCGTGATGCCTTCAGGTGCTGCGACTTTTTTTCCGAGAGCGCCTGAAGCGACTCCGAGAAGTCTGACTACATTTGAATTTTGCAGGACGCAAGGTGGAGAAATGTGCCTAAATTGTAAACACTGTATTGCTGCAAAATCTTTTTGTTCTCGATTCTATGCAATACCACAGTTCACATAGCTTTTGTATAACATTCACATTATTATTGTTATGAACAAAATATGTTCTGCTTTACTGAACACTTAGACTTAAACTCGACTTTATTGATCCCTTTGGGATGACTCCTTTCAGGAAATTTACATTTCCAGCAGCAATAGAGGCAAGAAAGGGCAAGCAGTCAGGAAGAGCAGCAAAAAAGGAAACTAGATTAAAATGGTTATTGCACCAGAGAGATGGTTATTGCACATTGAACAAGTGTCCATTACTATGTAGTGTACCCTACTACTTCCTCCCCCCGTGTGAGGAGCTGTTGAGTACGATGGCATGGTGTACAAAAGAGTTCTTGAGTCTGTTGGTCCGACACTTGTGGAGCAGCATCCTTTCACTGAACAAGCTCCTCTGGTTACTGAGGGTGCTGCAGAGGGTGGCTGGCATTGTTCATAATATCCAGCAGTTTGTCCAGAGTCCTCAACTCTGCCACGGTCACCAGAGAGCCAAGCTTCATGCCGACCACAGAGCCGGCCCGCCTGATCAGTTTGTCCAGTCTGGAAGTGTCCTTCTTGGATATGCTGCCCCCCAGCACACCACGGTGTAGAAAAGGACGCTGGCAACCACAGACTGGTAAAACATTTGGAGCAGTTTAGTGCAGATGTTGAAGGACCGCAGTCTCCTCAGGAAGTACATCCTGCTCTGTGTCTTCCTTTACAGGTGGCTGGTGTGTGTTGTCCAGCCACAGCCCAAGGTATTTGGAACAGTCCACAGCCTCCACCTCAGCTCCCTCTAACAGGACTGGTCGCGGTCTTGGTCTGGACCACCCGAAGTCAATAACCAGCTTCTTTGTTTTAGAGGTGTTGAGCTTGTAGGCGGTTGGTGCGGCACCATGCAGCAAAATCCCTGACCAAAGCGCACATTAGTCAAACTCAAAGCCTGGTGTCCAAATCTGGCCTGGTCCACATGAGCTTTACATATTATTGGATCAAAGTTAAATTTGTTAGCAATTTAAAGAATCCACGAAGAAAGAATCCAGAGTTCAGGCTTTGTTCTGCTGAAAAGGTCTGTTACTCCTGATGTTGTGATATGTTTTGCCTCTTGTTTTCTGTTATGGAGTCAATATATTTGGCTGGGATTTACAAAAGTGGATAAGAAGAAAAAAAAGAAAAGAAATTACAGAATTTAAAAAAACAAAAAAAAACAGTAAATAACAATGTCCGTCTTGTATATATACCTGCATGCATCAAGTTGCAAAGGGCAAGAGGATCTCTTAACATCAGTCCACATTAGTCTAGATTTCTATGTTTGAGATATTCAAGAAATGAACCCCAGATCCCTTTGAGAACACTTTCCTTCCCTTTGATCAAGAAAGACATATTTTCCACGGCAACACAGGAGCTCAGTTCAGTCAACCAGTATTGAATACTTGGAGGATTTACACATTTCCACTTCAGTGCGATCATGTGCTTCGCTTCCGAAAAACAAAGATCCATCCATATCCGTTGACATTTGGTATAGTTATTTCCTGCAGGATAAATAACCAATAAAAACATTTTAGCATTAATTTTGATTTGTGTACATAGCATCTCTTCAATCTTATATTTGACATCAAACCAAAAGCTAATGGCATCTTTTATTTGTTTTAATTAAATTCAATTATTGTTAAATGTATGTTTCAGATATTTATGTTCTTGTTGGCTTCTTTATGAAAACACCAGTAGAAATAGCGTTTGAACCGTGCGGTCAGTGGGTGTGTCTAATTTCCGACTGCTCGTGAACGCAGCAAACGGCAAAACTGCGAGAGAAGCGGAGATTGAAGGAGAGCAGAGCGGCGACGGCCATCTTAGAGCCACCACCGCGCATCTTCTGGATTTTATTCTTGTTGTCGGTCAACCCTGCCAGCGAAACCGACTAGTAGGAGAGGAAGTTAGTGTTTTTCTCGGTTCAACTCGAAGTCGGGATGCGGTTCCGAAGGAGTAAACGACTTGCATCCTCCGTCCTCGGACTGGTCCTCGGGCTATTCTGCGCCGTGGAGGCGGCTAAAGGTAACTAAGCTGGGGTTTAGCGATGCACTCGCTACACGCCACCGTACATTTGCACACATGGCTGCGGTGTCTGAGGGTGTTGTGGTCGTTCAGTGTGTGTCGGAGTCGGACGCGGCGGTGCGGTCCTGAGGGATGCGCTTTGAGGGACCTGCTCCGGGAGGGTCGGCAGCAAGTGCACCCCGCTCCGCTCCGCTTCACTTGACGCCAAATAAAACCCTCCACATTGTCTTGTGAAACGTAACCATGAGCGATATTTACTACTGTCCTTAGAACAAATAAAGGCCGACATACTCTGCCTTCATCTATTTTTAGCGATCGCCTGTTAAATTCGGCTCCGTACATTTGCACCTATTTTAGATACGATCTTAACACATGAAGCACTTCTCAGGTTTAGTTCAGTCAGAATTGAGATGTGATTTCTGCCGGCTTTAAGCTGCACTCGGGTTGGTTTCTCTGTCGCTACGCATTGCAGATCCTCCTCAGGAGGGTTTCCAAGCAGACATCCTTTATTTACCTCTGGGCCTTTTCGTGACCCTCAGCTGAACACACAGTACACCTTTATTGATGATGTTCTGGGGATCTCATCGGGGGAGAAGCATGTCTTTGCTGCAGGGCCATCCACCTTGTTCCTCCCTCCCAACACACACACACACATTATAACATTCATTTCAATGACACTGACTCCCCAGTGTGTGTGTTTCCTGTGTGTTAGCTTGTGTGATGGCAGGTGCATGCGGTGCTGCTCGGCATGTCTGGGCAGTCACTGCTGCTGCAGGCCAATGTCTTTGGAGTTTTTATTAAATCACTGAGAGTGTGTTTATGATCCTAAGAAAAAAAAAAAAGGTCATGACAGAGAGAGCAGGGTCCCGGATACAAGTGGCTGAAATGGGTTTTCTCTGAAGGGTGGCAGGCGTCTCCCTTAGAGATAAGGTGAGAAGTTCTGTCACTCGGGAGAGGCTCGGAGTAGAGCCGCTGCTTCTCCACATTGAGAGGAGTCAGCTGAGGTGGTTCGGTCATCTCATCAGGATGCCCTCTGGACGCCTCCCTTTGGAGGTGTTCCAGACACGTCCAGCTGGGAGGAGACCGAGGGGTCGACCCAGGACCAGGTGGAGAGATTATATCTCTTCGCTGGCCTGGGAGCGTCTCGGGATCCCACAGTCGGAGCTGGTGGATGTCGCTCGGCAGAAGGCCTCCTGAAGCTGCTGCCCCCGCGACCTGGCAACGGATAAGCGGGCGACGATAGATGGATGGAAAAAAAAAATGTTGCCACTTCTACCACAATTTTTTTGACTCCGTTACCCAGTTTTTCTCAATTTATTTGTGCTATGTCCTGGTTTTAATGTGTGTTTATTCTGCGTGAACTCGATTTTTCCATCCATATTGTCATATGAGTCCTGTGAAGTCTCCACCTGGATCGTCGTAAAGGCTTATCTTATTGTACCAAAGGTCACTGGCTGATTGTGTGCGAGTTGTTTGTGATTCACAATGCAGTTCCGTGCCACTGTGTCTGGATGAAATGAAAGTAAATACTGGTCATAATTGAAATATGACTTTGAATTTCTGAGGCAGTTCGGAGTCCTATGACTGTAGGTTGGATAGCACTGTTTCTAGCAATATATTGCTCATAGAATTTTGTTGTCATGTGTTGTAGTGCTGACAATGGTGTTGAATATGTGGAACTAATATTGTAGTCAAAACGAATTGTCCTGGCTCCATGTAATGGTAAAATACTTAAATGTCATTGCTGAAATATCTGTGTGTAAAAGAAACCCAGATGTTAAATTGTTTGTAGCCAGATGGTTAATGTAGTTTTACTGGACTTTTAGCTTCCTGTTTTTGTCACAGTACTGATGCTACAATTTGGTTTCTCTATTTATATGTTTAATATTTTTTCCGCCTTCCAAATATTGTTTCATCGGAAACTTGCAGCTGTTGGTATCCATGTTCTCAATTGTTTGGACGGCTGACAAACATGAGTTCCCTCTGTGCTCTGACAGCCAGACAAAGGAAACGCTGGCTGTATGGAAGTTTCTTGGCTCATTCATCGTTGAATTAACTGATTCTACTCAAACAAATTGGACATCCTGCTTTGTGTGCTGCTGAGTTAACATATGCGCTCCACTCCCATGGCTGGGTTTGAATCTTTCTCAATAGCCTCAAGACAGAAACAAAAGCGGCGATGCACATGTATTCACTGGGATAATATTCAATTCTCCACAGCGAAATGATCACTGATTTACAAACTAATGCTTTTCACTTGACTGTCTGAGTTACTTGTATGTACTTGTACTTGGATATTATGACAGACAGAAGTGTGAATGACAGATTGACAGCGATGTTTGACTTCCAAATCCTACATTCCATCATTCAGCATTTGTTCCGACATTTGTTGTACTGCTATGTGAGCATCTCAAACAAGATTTACTAAGAACAACATTTTGAATGTGATCTTTAATACCACTATCTGCAGACTTTCCTGCTTAAAAGATGTCATACATAACGAAACAAATAGTTTTCATGTTAAATTAGTCAACTGTCTTTTTCCATATTCCTTATTTATGTTTGAAAGAACTGATATGTAATTGTATCGTTCTATTCTTACTCATACCAATGTATTTTTGCGTCACTTTATATCCTCATTAGAAGATTGTATCTACACTAGAATGGTCAGTTATGCTTTCCTCATGCAAACGTTTGTATATTGCAACAGTCTAACATGACAGATACTGTCAGGAATATTATTTAGAATAACCTGATAGGCATTGAACACTCAAAGGTGTGTTAAACGCATGGCATTGTAAACAAATGCCCCCACTCAGAAAGGATTCTCATGATGTTTGGAACCTGTTCCTGCAACCTGTGTTTTCCTTCAGGCTTGCTGTGTTGTTTTACATATATGCTAGTTCTCTCTCGTTATTCAGATGAAAGTTACAGTGTCAAATATTAAATTAATATTAATGTTTCAGTGTGAATTTTGCATAGGCGCATGATGAATGTCTTGTTGACATCTGTGGTCTCAGTGGCACCGTTTCACAGAGTCAGAAATGACAGAATTGACTGTAGTTCAGTGTCAAATGCAGTGTACGTTCATATGTCCCTAAAATGTGATTAAATGTTGGCACTTGCATTGATTTAACTCAGATTTCACGTGTCATGCTCATCAGATTGTAGTATTTTAAGCAATGAAATTGTTACTTTATGTTTAGAACTGGCTCTGTGTTTTAGAACAACCAAGTAAGTCAGATTATATCATTCCAATAAAAAGATTCAAAGCAGCCTGAAGATAATAAAACAGTTTGTTGTTCTCCATTTTAACCAGAACCAAGAGTAACTACCAGATATTACTGGGAAAATAAGTTTACTTGCCCTTCAGACAGATTCTGTTGACTTAACTAACATTCGAGTTCCAATCCTGGCGAACAATGAGCGATCTAAGACCCAGACTTCATGGGTCAGCAGCGGGGTGAACTTCTCACAACACAGTCACTGTTTGAAGAATTGCGACTCAAGTGCTCAGAGAATGCGTACATGAGATAATCTGGTGAAAGTGCAGAATTGTTGAAGCCTTTCATTTTGGCAATTAGCCATTTGCGTAGGACAAGAGGAGCCATGAGAGTGGTGGACGGGATGTGGGGTGGTGCTGACTTTCCTCTCATTGGTGCTTCCGTGGGCTAAATGGAGTCAGTGAACCATTCAGAACGGGTCGCTCACTTGTGAATATTAAGCTGTGCCAGATGACAAGGAAGTCATTTTCTCATGAGGATTATCTGGTTTGCTGTTAGAAATGCAGCCTTCTGCCAATATTGTGTGCCATTGGATTTCATATAGTTTTAGTTTTCCAATTCTAGTACTGAAAAAGTGATACAAAATTATTACATTAATGAATAAGACCTTAGCCAAAGGCGAATATATTTGTGCTCTCTATAATGAATGGTGTATGCGCAGTCGTTCTGTTGGCATGGATCAAATGTCCATGACATCCATCTGTGAGGTTGCATGTTGCCTTTAATGAGTGACAAGTTTGAAAGCGCTTTTGAGACGCCTACGTACAGTATCTTGTTTGGCTTTGAAGTGAGGCTGGATGTAATCCAAAATCAGAACCTTCATAGGTAGTGGAAGGACAACGGTGCATGTTTTTGCTTCCACATCTATCGAGGATTTGTGCCCTGTGGTGTTGGATGAAGTCTCTGTCATTGATTTGGACTTGTGCTTCTGCTTTCACAAGCCTTGGAAAGACCCATGAGCTCACATGGTCAGAGGTGGCTGAAGCAGTGGTGGACAAGGAAGACTGGAAGTCCCTGATGAAAGTGTTACACCTGTGAAGTGCATGGACTTATAGTTTCATTGATCTTATATTGTTGCAATTGTGTTGCTGATCACATCGAGAATCTTCCTGGGAAAGGGGTAACCTGAGAAACCGTTTACCTGGAAAGCTGTGGCGTGCCCACCCCCAGCGCTTGAGCTGCGGTGCTCCAGACGTCTCACTCTCACTGGCCCTATTGTGCCATTCACACAGAGAGCTGATTGAGCCACATTTAAGTCCCAGCAGCTCCCCACCCCCTCTTCTGAGGAGCGCTACGGTCGCACGGGGCGTGTGCGTTTGGCCGGGCGGTTGTGAAGTCATGGAGCACAAACAAACGCTGTTGCCTGGCAGGCTCACTAAGAGGCGCCCCTATGTGCGAGGGATGTTTGGAGAGTAAAGGTCCCTGAGGTCTGGGGTACCAGAGGTTTTTTCAAGTCCTCCTGGAACAGTCCTCAGTCTGTCATGGTGATGGCTTGCATCAACACGCTCCGGAGATTGTGCAGAAAAACAAACAGAGAAGTGTGTCCACTGCTTCAGACTCCTTGTAACCGTTGAGAAGGTTTAATTCTTTTCAATGATGCCCTTTTTTCACTTATGCAAGATAGTCACACTGATACATCTAAAGCGTGAGACAGAATCTCTGTGAGATAGCAGTTCATCCAGCAGAGTCAAATGCCCTGGGATGTAGAATACGGTCCATTTAAATTGAATCTCTTCATGGTGACACCGTTTGTCTGCCCCCCCCATTCCAAACAAACCATGCACCCCTGGATCTGACCTAGTTCCTGATAACAAATGCATCACTGTCTTTTCCTCCATGAGACCGCATTGACTAGTAACTGATAGTGTACGGGTTGAATCTCAAGGGTCGAATCCATGCAGCCGAGCCAGGAATGTTTTGTGGCCTATGTCTTGAATCACAGATGGGCAATTAAATTTCCTAAAGGGCCACATTAGAAACTGTAACTGTTGTGAGGGGCCACTATCAAAAGACAGACAGCGACGACTACAAAACATGACAGAAAAATATATACTTAAATAACAAGGACAAAATAAACGTAGAACAATTAAATGTACGTAAGGACATTAAGATGTGTAAATGTCATGACACCTATTGAAATATTTTATTTTATATGCATTTAATTTCAATATAAATCAACATAACAGTGAAGCAGGCATCCAAGATTTATATCAAAATATATTTTCAATATTCTTTCAATTTGTTTTGAGGAACATTAAAAACACAAAACTCGCTAATGAAAAGAAGAAAATTATTGTCTTCAAACAAGAACATGCTATAAGCAAAAAAACAAAAAAAGGCAGAAAAATTACAACATATCAGTTAAAAGGGCCACGAAAATACAGCCATCGGGCCGCATATGGCCCCCGGGGCCGCACTTTGCCCAGGTCTGGCTTAAATTGTTGTTGAAAATGTATATATATTATAAACTTTGGGATAGTTTGGGAAGGTTTATATGGATGAGTTTAGACTTTGGACTGGAAATAATGTACTCTCAAATATCACGCACTTGCAGATATGTCTTTTCAGTCCTTGGGACTGCTGCTGTTCGGTATAAATTGACTGCACATGGCCCTTATATTCATAAACTACTGATGAATTATCATTATATTTCCTGCTGAGGGGACCACGAGGCTTCAGCCTAGCCAAAGAGGATAGAGTCGTAGCGGCTGTCAACTGTTAATATGAGCTACATCAATGAAGCCTCATTGCATCCGGCGTCACAGGCCTCACACTTGGCTGCACGGTTACGCAACACTCCCTCCGAGGTTCCCAGGCTGATTCGGCTTCATCTGATAATTACGGTCTGATCATCTGGTGCAGCGATGATGCTGCAGTCTGGACAGCTGTGCTGCGTTTCTCTGCCTCTCCCAGGGTGACCACTCGCCTTTTAGCAGCCATTGGCTTCGTCCTAGCTTGTGGAGCGAATTAGAGCGGCGGTCTGACCCCTACACACAGCCCCCTCATGATGAATGGACATGAAAGCAGGAGGAGCACAGAGGGAGAGCACGGGTGCGATTGCGTCCTATTGATCCCCAGGATTACTGGCATCTATTGTGGCTGTGAAATTCTCACAGGAAGCATGCCATGGTGGTGAAAGGTCAAATGGTATGGTTAAGGCTTCAGTAATGGTGCTGCTGTAAATGTTCTTTGTATGTCATGAAAGACATACAGAGTTTACCATATTGTGGTGCAAGTGTTGGTTAGTCAGTTTGAACTGTTCCTTATGATAAATATTATATCAGTCAATGTTACAATAAATAACTGCTGGCTGAATAAATGTGTAAAACGCCGCACCAATTGCTTTGTCCTTTCCTGTGTTGCCATTTGTCTTTTTTCTATTGGATAATTGATAAAGTTAACGCTCCTGAGTTTTCATTTTGCCAGCTGACTGCTTTCACGTGGACTTTCTGAATAAAAAAGTAGGCTGAGGATTTTGGCAGTTTCGGTGCACAATTTGATGTCTTGCTACCTACTTGACCTAGTGAATGAAATGGTATCCCATAATAAGATTACGTGCCGTTGGCTATTTGATGTAATAAGATTGCTGCCTGACCAGGTACCAATGTTCTGTTTCAAGTGCTTCCACCATCTGGCGTGTTTGACAGTAGACACATCATCTAGCCACGGTCCAGACGCAGATCATACAGAGAGTTGGCATGAAAATTGGTTGAATAGAATGCTTACATTTTTGTTGCTGTAGTTCCGACTCTAAAAGGATATACTCAAATAATGGAAGATATTTTTAAGGATGTCATACAATCGCTTATTTTCACATAAGGGCTGTTTGACTGCAGGTCATGGATGACTTTCCCATGATAAAACAATAAAAATAAAATCTAAACTAAGAGGTTCGCAGTGATCTGGAGGCAGCTCTTGTAGTAATCTATTATTTAACACAGAGGCCAACAACAGCTCCTTATATCTCTGTCTTCATCGAATATTTATGTTGGCACCAGTGCTGCACCAACGCTTAAAAAAGTTTTTTGGACAACATATTCCTTGATGGCATCTTTTGGGCGTTTTGCCTAATGGTTGGGTGTCGAATATTTAGCTCAGACTGTTTCCAAAACGCCAAAATGTCCTGCCAGCTAAGAGCCAAACTGAATTTTAAATCACAATTACTTCTCTTCTGAGTTTCTCCTTCCTTCATCTGAATTTCTGCTGACCTTGAGATATACTTGATGCTGCTTTGCATTTGTGTCAGCAGGAAAAATATACTCCACTCCCAGTCTCACTTTATCCTAAATTTGAAACTCGCCTGTTGTGACAATGAACAATGAAAAACAGCTTCATCATTATTTGCAATTTGTTGTAATGAGAAAATGTATTCTACTCAGCAAATGTTCTTCAGATTCACTGGAGGAATGATGAAGCTCCCCTGTCATCAGCTCTTGTTGGCAATTTCACACAATTTATTGACAATTTCACGCCTTGAATCAAATGGAAATCCTCGGCTGCAGGACATGATGAAGAGAGAGTGCTCTGTATTATCATTACAAAACATTTGTGAACTGACCACGGTGTTTATCACCGTTCCGAAACTAATGTTGAGGTTCTGCGATAAGAGAACATGACACAGTGCCTCCAGATCTCTGATCTTATCAACAACAACAGGAAGAGCTATTTGCAGTTGAAATGATCAAAGTATAAGTTGATAACTACCGGCATATTAGAGTTATGTTTACATGTTGAAAGGTTTTGCACATTGCACTGCTGCTTTCGGTCTTAGTGCATGTTCTTTGTGTTCAAATTTGGAGGTGCTTTTGCTTTATTGCCTGCACTGGAGCAGTACATCTCGCTTGTTTCAATGCGCAGGGGGGTTGTTTAGTTCGTGTGGATTGTGTTGCATTCTTATTTTATGTGACACAAATCAGTAATTTGTGTGCATCATGTTGACATTTGTTTTGCATTTGTATCAATATGCATCAGCCTGTACTGTGCTCTTTGTGTAGTGTAATGATTTGTATTGCTAATATTATTAATATAATTAGTTATTTATTTCTCTAAAAAAAAAAGCGTGTCTAACATTACGAGAAGTTGATGTCTGAAACCTGTCAATACGGCACTGCCATAAACTCAGAAACAAAAGGTTCGAGCAACTTTTGTTTTGTCTGAACCGACGACAGTAACAGTTAGCGTTTGGTGATTTAATGCTCTTGGTTTAGCGCAAAGAAGCCATTACCCATTAATGCCCACGTGACTTGGCTAATAGTAAATGTGGCAGTGTGGAAGACAAAGAAGATTATTGTTGTCGTCTGGCCCAGCAATCTGTCTAAAGACATCCACTCCCCTCCAGGTCACAAGAAGCTCAGCCCCAGACTTTTTATTGGGCTTCATCGATCCCAAATGACTGGTAAACACAGTGATCTCGAGGAGGCTGATCGTGCAAAACAAGAAGGAAGCACGGGCTTGTGCTTGTCACGTAAAAAGGAATTGTTCTTTTATCTACCTCTACCTCGCTCAACTGTCTGCAAATTTACTGCTCATCTAAAGATGATGATTTTTTTTGCACTAAGTTTCATATAATATATTATTTGTGAGTGAGCCAAACAGATTGGTGCCTTGTTAATGTCTCAAAAAGATTCTGGCAGGAACCCAGATTAAGCTCTTCTATGTTTTGTGATGTAAAATGTGTTATTTGCAACCTCTTTCTCTTTACATAATTGAAAACGTTAACCAGTATTACTGGTTTATTAACAGTTGTATCACTTAGTTTTCCATTAAACCTGTCAGACATTGACATAATTCAGAAAGTTGTCTGGACATGGTTTAGGTCCAAGCAAAATAAATATATGGTGAGATCAGCTGGCAGAGTTTTGTGTTGTATAATAAAGTTGTACTAGTGTTGCAATAGATTAAGTAGTAATATTGCAGCTAATATAAAGGTTAAATAAAGACGAGAGAGGTCAATTCTTTGAACACAGATGAAGCGTGGCATGTGAGTTAAAAGTGCATCGCCCCTGCATCTGTTGTTTTATAAGTCAGTCCGAAACACATCAGTCACCGCACCTGTTAAGTGCAACTGAACGTTGCCTCCAGCAGAGAACCAAAGTCACAACCTGAGCTGTTATTTCACCTGTCAGAACTTGTCAGTGGTGGAGGGTTAAAGTGGTGTTTCAGACGATATATTTGACTTTTTTTAGAAGTGGTTTACAGATCTCTCTAGGCCGCTAACTACTTTAGGCCCTTCTTCTGAATATTTAATTGTATGAGACATGTAAGTTCCCTCACAGTGGGTTTCCTATCTAAAAATAGCAATAGAGCCCAACCAAAACATCATTAAAATTGAATCCAACTCCCCCGGAGGGAAAGTCAAACTCATCCCTTTAGAAAGTCAGCCAATGCTATTCTTGAAAAATAGCTATTTGTTGCAGTGGGAAGGTGAAAACAACTTTGATAAGTTATTTTGAAAGGCTTATATTTATTTATTTTTGTCTTGCAGTGAATAAGCACAAACCGTGGATTGAGACAACGTACCATGGGATCATATCTGAGAATGATGACAAAGTTCTTTTGGACCCACCTCTAATCGCACTGGACAAGGACGCACCTCTTCGCTATGCAGGTAAGGTCGACATTTTCTCAATTCTACGGATTCACTTCACATAGAAAAACTGTCAGTACATTACAAATGAATAAAGATTTGAAGCTCTTCCTGTGAATAACTGAAAAGCTGTTGAAGAAATTCTGAGTATCCTCGGACACTGCCTGCATTCTTGCTCTTCAAATACATCTGGTCTGATGGAAATGTCACTTCGGGTCCCTGCATTATGGAGCCACTCTTTTATGTTCACAGTTTAGACAATCTATTGATGTTCTTTATGTACCAGGGCTACATTAGCTCTGGGTTTTTTTAATCATGTTGAGATTGATTCTGGCACAGATTCAACATTTCCAGTCTCTGCCTATAATTTCCACTCAAATGAGTTGCGTAAGATTTTGTGGCTGCTTTACCAGAAAGTCCCTCAACGATACCTATTGAATGTGTTTTTACGACTTATATAATTTGTACTGCATTAGGGTGAAGTGTTTTTTGAGCATTATGAACAAACAAGTACTCATTTGTGATGGGGATTGTTGTGACACACAGATGAATTGACTTTCCTTGGTTGATAATGCAGTTAATATTCATAAAATATTTGGGTTTAATAGCCAAAATGAGAAGAACGCGACTTTAACTTGACTAATCCATGGTATGTGTTCAGATAGTTTTAATGTATTGCTTGTTGCTGCTTATTCCCTGACCAGACACCAGACTTCATATTAAAGTAAAGGAAAGGAAACTGAATTTTTCTGATGTTATGTGTATATTCAAGTGACATATTGCCTGTATTATTATCGGTCTTTATATATTGCAACAATAATATAAAACTATAATTCGGTTTGAGTGTATTTTGTTTTTTTTTACCTTTTTGTATAGACTATAAATAAGACTTATCAGTTGTATCTTGCTTGGTACTGTTGCCCTTTTGCCACCAGCAGTTTGTTCCGAGCAGAAGTGCAAGCGAAGAAGGGAAAGGTCATGAGAGGTTGTGGCCCATTGAGGCCCACGTGATCTTATCAAACTGACAAGCCAGTACAGGTCCAATAAAAACCCTTCCTGCTGGTCGTGATAGAAGGACTAGTGCCCTGAAACATTCTGTCTGAATTACCATTGGGTTTTAATGGACAGGCTTATGGGCTTATATTTTTTTCTCACAAAATTTGACAGTTACTGATGGCAATAAGGAGAGCATGTAACACAGACGTTCACGTTGTTGTTCAGTCTGTCTGTCAACACTGAGACTAACTGCCCATTGCATTTGGAATAAATAAAGTACTACCAAGAAAAATGTCTTTACGTACCTGTAATGCTAAAAGTAGGTTACAGGCTTTCCCCACTGAATAAAAGTGTGCCCGCGTGAACTTGCCCATCTTAGCTAGCTAAGCTGGAGTTTCACGTGGTAGCACTGGTGACCAGCTCTGTCGTGCCAGCTTCTTTTAAGTCTCCCACTGTGCCAACAAACACAGTTTGCTGTAGAAGGCCATACAGGTCCCACTGTCGGCATGAATCCTCTCACAACAAGGAAACAATCTCTTGTTGCTTGAGAACATCTGAGTGGCAGTAGTGCAGTGTTAATGGATGTAAGGGCTGTAGCTGACAAAGAAAATTGTTTTTCTCCCAAAGAACATAGCTAGCGGAGTTACTTAAAGGAAATACTCTGCCAGGTGAAAAATATATATATTTGGATATCGTATTATAATGTAATATTATATAACATATTTTTATATTTTACATAATTTATTTATATTAATATAATAATATTTATATAATTATTATTGTGTAATCCCTTGAGCATGTCAGTTATTTAGTCTGTTTGCCATAAAAATTATTGATTGAAACTAAAATGAAATGACACGTGTCAAACGTCCAGCATTAGAGACCTGTTCATGTGTGCTGAGGAATTCCTCCAGCTCCTGGCTGAGCCGGTCATTAGAGCGGAGGCCCACAACTCCCCCTGCATGACTGGCTCTGAACACTGGCCGCTAATGTGAAATCCATTTCTCATTACTTAGTAGGTGGTGAAAACAAAAGATGCAGATCCAGTGCTCAGGAGGCCCTGACAGGGCAGCGCACCAACCAGCAAAGCAGGAAAATACAAATGAATTTGTTCTTGTAGCTTCATTCTGAGTGACCTATTGATTAGCGTTTACCACAAGAAACGGTGCGTTTTTTTGGTGAAATTATTATTAGAAAATGACAAGCTGTCAACTCGTGCTCCTATTACACTGAGCTTATGGTGGCTTCAGAGTATCAGCTCTGATCCTATTTTAATTCTTTTTTTTAAGGGGAAATACTTGACTGTCAGATCTATTGTTTCTTTAACGGACCAATTTTGACGCATACTTCTACTGTGGAGTTGTAAAACAGCAGCAGTGCTTGTTTTCTCCATGTTGTGTTTTCTTCTGGTGGACTGTTCCTCTGTCGCCTTTTTAACACGGCTTTAAAATGTGAGCCCCTCTATGTCGTGTTCTAGAGACGTCTGATGAAGCCATTTTAATATCCTTCCTGTCACATGCCTTCTCTAACTCTTGTTAACCTGGTCTTCTCTCCCCTTCTTGTAGAGAGTTTTGAGGTGACCCTCACTGAAGAAGGTGATCTTGGGCTCTTTCCTTTGCCTTGTGCTTCCTCTTACTATTAACCCACTAACGCACTAAAACAGCATCCACACTTCTACACAGATTTACTCCTGCCATGCTCTGTGATTTACCTTTTTGATTTACTTTTTTTTAATTTCAATCTGGATCCCTTTTGGAGTTCCAACAGCTGGATGAAGACGTATGATGTGGGGCTGAGTGTTCTTAGAAATATCTGTGCATGAGACATCCATTGCAGTTTGCAGACCCTAACAGTTTTTCAGCGATCTCAAGGAAATCCATCCACACAGGAGTTTGTAGGCAAACTATTAGATCAGAGGTGGGCAATTCAATTCCCTAAGGGGCCACATTAGAAGCTGTAAATGCTGTGAGGGGCCACCATAAAAAAAAGCCAGTGATGACTACAAAGCATGATGGAAAAATATCCAAAATACAAACATAAGTAACAAGGGCAAAATGAAGATGAAATACAGGTAAGGATATGAAAAAGTTTAAATCTGCCATGAAGCCTCTTGAAATAATTCATTTTAAATGCCCTTAATTTGAATATAAACCCACTGTGGACCAGACGTTCAAGATAAAAAGGCAATTTATTTCAAAACGTGTTTTCAGTCTTCCTTCAATGTATTTTGAGGAACAAGAAAAACACAAAATGGCCAATGAAAAGAAGAACATTTTAGTCTTAAAACAAGAACATGCTCTGTTCACTGCTGAGGTGGTGGTGGTGACTAAATAAGAAAGAACAAAAAAAGGCAGAATAATTAGGGCATATTAGTTATAGTTTTAGTCTGACGTCAAATGGGCCAGGAAGACACAGTCATTGGGCCGCATATGGGCCCCGGGCCGCACTTTGCTCAGGTCTGTATTAGATGAACGCAGCGGTGCACAATAGTGAAAAAAGTTTTACCTTCTGATAAATTTGAATTAAAGATCTCAACCAAAAGAAACCTTTGTGTTGTTTTGACTTTAGTTACATGTTATTATATCTGCATAATTATTTTATTCATATTATTAGGGTTATAATCATAATAATAATTATTATTACTACTACTACTATCATTTTATGCTTTTGGTATGAAAGTACATTCATAGAAATGTAATTTGTTGCCCTAGATGTGCTGTAATTCACAGGTGTGCGTTCTCAATAGTTTTTGCAATATTATTTACATTTATAGCTACAGGGTTTGGTTATTTGATTTTTTGTTGCATTGCAGTTTGTTGCATTGCAGGAGCACACAAGCCAGGTCTGTGCTTTCCCTTGCTTTCTGACTACTCAATACTGTTATAGTCCACTGCTTAAACTGATTTAAGCAGCTGTGATTCTTTATTTTTATTTTGGTCTAAGGACACCTGCGTAGGATTGAAGTACAGTTTTCTTAGTTGGCCTCAAATATCAAACATCATCATGAAAAACCTCCAAAAAAACACGAGATGTTAAAGTCACAATCTGATCAAATCTAGTCTGAGATATTGAGCGTTTACAAATGATGCCTATAATGAAAACAGTTAATGCTGAAAATAAGAGTTGATATTCAAGAAATCTGCGCTTGTGTGGAGCCTCAGGTCGTTTTATTAGATCCAACTCCTGTGATCGGCTGACCTTTGCGTCTTAAATCAAAAGCTGCTGAGATTGTTAACCAATGCAAACTCTCTCTCTGCTGCTGTTGCATCGCTGCCTCAGTGGGTTTCTTGAGCTGGTTCTCCACTCCAAATCTACACCATTAGCATGGCTGCAGTTGTCATTTGATGTGGATGTCAAGCAAGTTGATATTTCTAACCCCGGTTCTCATCCAGCACTTATTTTCCAAAGTCTTCTACGACAGCCATTTGTTGCACTTGTTTTTTATTTGATACCCTTCTGAGACCTGGTTGTCAGGTTATTTTTCTTTCACAGAATTTGGGGTTCTTTTGCTAATTCAATTCATGCTGGATTGAAATATTGCAGCACTTTATTATGAGACGTATCAGTTTTGATGTGGTAATACCTGTACTTTTTTTATTTGTATTAATCACTTTTCTTCTCGAAACATTTTTTTATGTGTTTCGGGCACGTTGTTTATAATTGTTTCCTTCTGTGGTATAATTTTGACTTGTTTCTCAGCATATTTTTCCCTCCTAGTATTTCTTTTTTTCTATTTATGATTTTCAAAACCACTAATATAAATATTAATTATTTCAAATTGTTATATTGTCATCATAAATATAACATAGGTAGCAATAACCTGGGCTGTTTATGGCTTTGATTTTATTTCGATACCTTAAGTACACTTTTGTGAAATGCCTGTTCACTTTGTTTTGGGTTTCTGCCTGCATGATGGATGCACTGTTTGATTCAAGTGGCTTGGAATAAGGCGCCGTCTTATACAATACTAAACACCCCACCTCACCCTCTCCCAGCTCTCACCAATAAAGTAGATTGGTAGGGCTTCCTCCACAGACACCACCCCAATCTTCAACTCCCCAACTCCTTAAACTTGTGGCTGATCTTTTATTTTGTTGGAATTTTTTGCGTGAATACATATTGTTTTATTGTTTGCATTTATTAACCTCAGCTATCTTTGGCGGCACCCAGCTGTTTTGAGCAAAACTCTTCTCTGCTCCTTCCACGTGCGCAGGTGAGATTTGCGGCTTCAGGATCCATGGACAGAATGTTCCTTTCGAGGCCGTGGTTCTGGACAAGTCCACTGGTGAGGGGGTCATCAGGGCCAAGGAGAAGCTGGATTGCGAACTGCAGAAGGAGCACACGTTCACCATTCAAGCTTATGACTGCGGGGAGGGTCCTGATGGAACCAACATGAAGAAATCCCACAAGTGAGTCAGCCTCTCGCATTTGAACAGCCGGCTGTGTTCTATTGCCACCTGATAAAGTGACTAAAATAAATAATCTGACATTCCGTTTATTGTTTTGAAAGGCCACTGGGTGCAGTCGTGAAATTGCCCCACCGCTGGCTAACAATGTGGAAGAAAAAAAAAATCATTGACCTTGGAAATAAATCAGAATTCTATTTCATTTACATTTCAGTAGCTTTAAACGTTTTTCTCTGCGGTTATGAGAAAGCCTCTCACCTTGTTATTGGTGCTGAGGACATTTTTTCAAATGGAATTGAACAGCTGTACTCAATATAATAATAAAGCCGCAGTCTTGTCTCGGTACATGTGGCTCATGTACAACGCTAAATGAAATGCCTTGGAGGAGCAGGGCCAACTGCAGCTGCATATTAAACCTACTTATCAAAAATTTACATAATTTGACAGAATCCTCTGCTTTATTAACAGCAGATGAATACCTGTGTTTTATCATTTAAGACACTTTCTACTGTCCAAGCGAGTATTTTTACAGTATACACCTCTAGTTAAAATGTGTATAGGATTAAACTGTTGATATGTGTGAATAGTATGATATTATTAATATTCATTTTTAACCCTCAAGAGGTGTCAGAAGGTGTCAAAACCGGTCAAATGAATTTTCTCCGCATGAATATGCATTGGTCTTTTCGTGTCTTTGCTTCATATTCTCTATAATGGACGCTATTTAATGAGCTTTTTGAGATTTGAAATGCAATAATTGAATATTTGCGTTTTTCCTCCTTCTCAGAGCTACCATTCACATTCAAGTGAATGACCTGAATGAGTATTCCCCGGTTTTCAAAGAGAAGAACTACAAAGCCACTATCATCGAGGGGAAGAAATACGACAGCATCCTGAAGGTGGAGGCGGTGGATGCGGACTGCTCATTTCAGTTCAGCCAAATCTGCAACTACGAGATAGTAACCCCCGACGTGCCCTTCACAATCGACAAAGACGGTGAGGACCTTCGGCTCCGGCTGAGGCGAAAGCCCAAGGCTGCTATTTCATTGACAAGCATCACATCCACTATTGATCCATGTAAACAATGGAGCGCTGCGCCATTTAGGATTCACCTCAGCCCGTTCCCCTTCTGCGTCAAAGGCAAAGTAAATGTCACCAAAGTGGCGTCTTTTCTTGTGCACTGTTAAACAAAATTAAAGATGGAATATAAAAGATTGGATGAAGAGAAGCTTGCTGAGGATAACAATAGCAGAGGTTTAAGTGTGAACAGATTATAGAGAGGATGGATTTTGGTCAGGTAGCGGGAGAATGTGAATAAAGTTTCAGACTTTATTCTCATCCTTTGTTGCTATAGTGAATGCTTTTTTTGTCCAAAATTGCTGTTTGTGAAGATATGGATCTTTTCTTTGCCAATAGGAAATATCAATAGCTGCATTGAATTATTCAGATGGAAACACATACATTTGTGTTCAAGCATTGATGACTTCTTACATTCCATGTGTGAAAATTGGAGGTGCAGCTTTAAACATCATTTGCTTATTTAGATGTGTCTCATTTCGCTTAACATGAAAATGGTGTTTTTGTTTAGGCTTCATTAAGAACACAGAGAAACTCAGCTACGCTAAAGAGCGTATGTACAAACTGACTGTGACGGCGTATGACTGTGGAAAGAACCGAGCCTCTGAAGATGTTCTGGTGAAGATCAGCGTCAAGCCAACCTGCAAACCTAGCTGGCAAGGTACGGAAACATTCTACAATGTGTCGATAGGTTGTGTTCAGGTTGTGATTTTAATCATGTTGTTGTCCCTCCCCCACCGTCACTGTCACTTTCGCAGGTTTTAATAAAAGAATTGAGTATGAACCTGGCACAGGCAGTCTTGCCCTTTTCCCCAGTGTGCACCTGGAGACCTGCGATGAGCCCATCACCTCCATTCGAGCAAACATTGAACTGGAAACTAACCACATTGGAAAGGGCTGCGATCGTGACACCTACTCTGAGAAGTCCCTACACAAGCTGTGTGGTAAATACACCACTGATCCTCTCTTTTCTGTCAAAGTAAATGCTGAATCAATCACGAGCATACATGTTTTCAGGAGCCAGCTCAGGCACCGTGGAGCTCCTGCCTGCACCCAGCACCTCAGCCAACTGGACTGTCGGATTGCCGACTGACAACGGACATGACAGTGACCAAGTGTTTGAGTTTAACGGCACGCAGGCCATCAAGGTTCCTGATGGGATGGTGAGCACCAGCCTGAAGGAGCCTTTCACCATCTCTGTGTGGATGAGACATGGGCCAGGGGCCCACGAGAAAGAGACTATCCTCTGCAACTCAGACAAAACAGGTAACATCTCGCGCTTCATTTTTATGCCACGTGGTGTTTACGACCGGAATTCCAATTCACGATCACATATTATCATAACAAACCATGAAAAAAGGATTCTTATAGCCATGAGTTCTTATTTCAATATTTGTGAAAAGAACAACAACACATTTTTAGTCACAAAAATCAATTTCAGCAAATCCTAAATCAAAAGAGTAGACTTGAACTGTCCACCTTTGGCTCTTCTATTTCAGTCCCCTGTCACAAATTTAGTTTGCGGTCTCTGTTTCCATGATCTTATTGACTGTAAAGTCTCCGTGTCCAGTGCAGAGGATACGGTTCATCAGCTTCAGCTTATATAAGGAGGATTACATCAGAATGGCTGGGCCCTGGACACGAATGCTGCCAGTCACATGAGTCCAGCGCCCGTCATAACCTCCACCCAGCACCAAATTCTCGACAATTATTGTTTATCAAAGCCAGATGGAATTTAGAGAAGGAACAGAAGGGGTGGGGTCATTATGTTCATCAGTTTGATTGTTTATTTGCTAAGAAGATAAGCTTATTAAAATGGTGTAAACAAGCAGGCGTGAAGCATCTTGAAGCAAATGCAATAATAATGAAGCTCTCTTTTGTTTCTGCCCTGCCCTGAAAATGTGATTTCATATTATTCTCAATATCTATTCTGTCTGTTTTTGCCCCCACAGACATGAACAGACACCACTACTCCCTGTACGTGCACAACTGCAGGTTGATCCTCCTGCTCCGCCAGGACCCATCTGAAGCAGAGAACTACAAACCTGCAGAGTTCCATTGGAAACTGGATCAGGTTTGTTCATTTTAACAGCCTGAATATTACACATCTATTCATCTACCTTATCTTCTATTGGGTCAAGCATGTCAAATAGAAAGAAAAAGGGTTTTGTTCAAGTCGTGGCTCTGATGCAAAAGTAGGTTGATGTTCACAGTAGACCATGTCGATGGTGTATTCTGGCGTCTCGAATGGACTCTGAGCTGCAGTGTAGGCAAGGAAATTTTGTTTGGGACCGCTAACATCTTAAGAAGCCATGAAGGCAAAGACTGAAAACTATTTTTGAACAAAGCTTTTGTGGTTAGGTCAAGTAAGTTGGGTTGCATGTTTATACTGTTGTGTGAACAAGTGAAACGCATCATTGTGTTTCCTTTTGTATCACTACTTCACACATTGTGATTTTTCCATTCATGCTCGACAACTACCAATTCAGAGTGTACACCTGAATACGTGGTTTTAGCCAGTTGAAATAAACAATGGAGCTTGAACAATTGTAAATATATGTAGAAAGGATGAAGGCACCACTCAGCACAGGCCTTGTATTAATCCAAAAACCATTAGTACTGTATACATGCAATCCTTCCTAAGAATGCTATCATGCTGTATCGGGCTTCCTGTCGTTCATATTGGTGACATACTTTGTTATTGTAGAGCAGTATCTGTGCACTTTTGTCAACATGAAATCAAAAATCGATCAAATGAAAAGTGAGTTTGAGTTTATGGTGGCACTGATTCAGTGTGGTGATGATACAAAGGATCTTCTTTTTTTAATCTAGGTGTGCGACAAAGAGTGGCACCACTATGTTCTGAATATTGAGTTCCCCGCTGTGACACTGTTTGTGGATGGAACAACCTTTGAGCCCTTCCTGGTAACAGAAGACTACCCACTTCATGCTTCCAAGATTGACACTCAGCTGACCATTGGGGCCTGCTGGCAAGGTAGTTTTCTAATAACATTAGAAGAGAGTGTACAAGTGTCCCTTACCCTCCCTGTTCTTTGGACTCCAGCAGACATCAGCTTGTATGAATGTTTCTCCTCCTCTTGAATCTATCAGGATGTACCTCATCACTCCTCCCTTTCTCTCCCAACTCTTTTCTATCCTCTGCAGAAACCTCAGGACATGACAATGACACTGAAACAGTCCCTGAGTCAACCTCAGGTTGCTAAACCTCCCGTCTCAGATGTGTCCATGTGTCACTCATGCTTCCTGCATTTCACCATAATGATTTAAGCATTCTAGATGACGTTTATTTTAATTATTTTAAGCATGACACGACATATTTTCCCATCAATTAATGCACTTTTTTTTTTCTTAATCCTTAATTTATTTACTCATGATGTTCTTTACCAACAATGTGATACATTACAGAATATAATTCTAAGTAGAGCAGAAGTGAGAGTGTTTGCAGATATCCTGCCACAAACAAGCACTAAGTCAGAAGCAGTAGTTCTTCATCTCGGGTGGCAAAGCCACAGCCTGTGCAGACACAGCAGAGGACTGAGTGTCCTTGGGTGTTAAGTCCGTGATGCTGTCATGCTGCAGTGATGCGGAATTTTCCCAAATATTTTTCAGCCGTCAATGTGTTGATAGAAATGAAATCTATAGAATTGCTTCAAAAGTAAAAAAAAAAGTCACACCTTGGTCTCATGGCTTATTGAAAACCTACTTACATTTTTAGAAAAACAGCAATCCGCTCCAGAAAATTGTCTTTAGTTTGTTGTGTTTTGAAATGTTCAGCGGATATAAGCTTATTTTTGATCCTGCATTTGGAATGTTGCATGCAACACGCAAGACCATCCACCATTTTTGTGTTGCTCAAGTGATCCACAGCTCGCTCAGTGGACGCTCATACACTAACTTGCATGTATGGCACATCATGATAGCGCACACCAGTCGCCAGTCAGAAAAGGCGAAATCAGTTTATTGTGCACTCGAGTAACTGCTGTCCGTGTGTGTCCGTTTTCTTCCCCGGTGAAATCAGGCGGAAATGCTCGGATGGCTCAGTTTTTCCGGGGGAACCTTGCAGGGCTGATGATTCGCTCTGGCAGGCTGGAGAACAAGAAGGTGATTGACTGTTTGTACACATGCAAGGAGGGTCTGGACGTGCAGCTGCCGGAGGAGGTTGCTTCAGCTGTCAAGGTGAGAAGAGAGAAGCGCATGAAAGCCTTGATGCTGACACTGTGCTGCACTCAGTTGGTCTGCATCCCAGTGTGTTTGAAGTGCACTCCAGTCAGCACTGATGGCCAGTTTGCTGACTCAGTTTATCCCTAAGCTTCGGCAGTTTAAAACACTAATTAAAGTGGTTCTGGTAAAGGAGGGCTCTTCAGAAATCTAATAAGATTGGCATTGAAACCTGCATTAAGATATTTAATACATTTCCTAACAGAGCTACGGTTTTCCAAGTCACTGTGTACATATATTTTCTACCTTAACTCTGCTTTATTATTCACCTGTGTTACTCTCTAGAAACAAGCCTTGTCTCTTTCAAATGAAAGAAAATGTATTTATGTTCACTTTAGGTTGAGTTCAACCCCAACCAGTCGTCACTGACTGTGGAGGGTGATGACATTGATGCCTTTGACAAGGTCATGCAGCACATCTCCTACTTGAACTCCCGCCAGTTCCCAACTCCCGGAATCAGGCACCTACGCATCTCTACCACAGTCAAGTGAGTTGCCGCTGCCAGAAATCTTTCTGCTTTTGACATTTTCTCTCTCTCTGCGTGTGTGCACCTCCATTGTTCTTCAGCTTTGGTTGTAAATACAAGCTCCTCTTTTCCTAACCAACCAACCATAGTGGATTTGTATGTGGTTTTGTTTTGTTTTTGGAAGGCTGTTGATTTGAGGTAAAATGCAGGTTGAGTGTTTTACTGAATTTCCACAACAAAGAGAATAAACAACCTCTCCAGGATGTGAGCGACAGAACAGCCTGTGTTGCCTTTTTATTCTCTTTGATGTTAATAGTATAGCAAATTTATATTCAGTACTAAATGAAACATTATTCACCCAAAGAACACAGAGGAGAGAAAAAAGAGGAAATATTAAGTTTTGTCTGAAGCTTTACGGTAACAAACCGTAAAGGTGTGTTATCTCATTGGATATAATAAATATTGAAATGCACATTATCTATTTATGATCCAAACCTTTGATGGACTGCACCCTTGGTTCCCCTCCACATTTCAGAAAACCATTGCCATATGTGGATATATATTTTTAAATCTACTGAGACAGTACACACGTCAAAATGTCTCTCTCCTCCCTCAGATGTTTTAATGAGGACTCCTGTGTGGCCGTGCCCGACGCCGAAGGCTACGTGATGGTCCTGCAGCCTGAAGAGCCAAAGATCAGCCTGAGTGGCATTGACCACTTTGCTCGCAGTGCCGCTGAATTTGAGAGTCCAGAGGGTGTGACTCTGTTCCCTGAGCTGCGTATTGTGAGCACCATCACCCGAGAAGTTGAAGCTGACACAGAGTCGGAAGCACCTGCTGGAGCAGATGATGACCCGACAGGTATTTCAGTGCTTTGTGTCTATGCTTACACAGATTGTTTGGATACACAAGCTACAAGTTTTTCTGCTCAGCCTCTGCCACTTTTAGAGTATTTCTACCGATGTTTTCCTGCAGTTTGAGCAACTTAAAAAACATGGCTGGAGGGTTCACACTGTAAACGTAGAGTTAAAGATGTCCCGATCTGCTACAGCGTCTGAGGATTAACGTGACAGGCCGAGAGGATTGAAAGCTGGTGAGGGAGGGAGTTAAGTTGTTTACTACATGGGAGGGGTCAGTTAACCAGCAATGCCATCTGTCAGGAGAATATGTGAGCTGAGAGGAGAGAAAACAATGGCAGTAATGTAGAAAGAGATCCCGGAATGTCACGCAAAAAAAGGCATGACTCACCTGTCTTTACACTTACTGGAATCCTTGGACACCTACGATGCTGACTAAAGTCATTCAGATAAATGTGTGGAAGCAATAACAGCCAGGAAATGTCCTCATTAAAAAAATAAAATCGGTCAGATGTCTTCCATTTAATTCGACATCCGCTTATAATTTGTCTTTGAGGTACTGTAGAGGAGGTCGGCTACAACTGCTCGAGCCATACTCTGTTAAGATCTTAAATACATGAAGCACTTTTTCATAAAGTCTAAACTTCTTTGTCTCTTTGTCCCATCAGTTCAAGAAACTGTGGTGTCAGAGGAGATCATGCACAACCTGGACACGTGTGAAGTCTCAGCTGTCGGTGATGAGCTGGACGCCGAGCATGAGAGTCTGGAGGTGGACATGTCTCAGCTGCAGCAGCACGGCCTGGAGATGAGTTCCTCTCATGTTGGACTGACTATCAGCGGTACAGACACATTCACCTTGTTATGAGACTGATGAGGATCGTAGGTAGACTATTGATGTTGAACACCCTCTTCAATAGGCGTCAACACGATGGCCAACTATGAGCAGGTCCTCCATCTAATCCGCTACAAAAACTGGCACACAGAAGCTCTGTTCGACAGGAAGTTCAAACTTGTTTGCTCAGAGCTCAATGGCCGCTACATCAGCAACGACTTCAAGGTTGAGGTGAGGTCACCCATGACACGTCTAAAACCAGCGGTGTGATGGTGATCTGGGAAGTTCATTGGAGTTGTCTTCGACAGGTCAATGTCATCCACACAGCCAATCCGATGGAGCATGTGAACAATGCCATGGTGCAGCCCAACTTCATCAACCCGGTGCATCATGCCTCCGTGGATCTCTCCGGTCACAACCTAGTCAACGCCCATCAGGCCTCAGGTAGTGTCTGCTTTTAATTCTGAAATGTCAACGTTTTTCAGCCACAGTGGCGTATTTTAGGAGAACATGGAATATTTCGCTCTAGCTTATTTACCTTTAAGCATCAGACGTATGATTGAAATGACAGATGTTTCCGATACGCCGCTCACCTGTTCCAGTTCAAATGTCACTATCAAACCCTTAATCCTCTTAATTGTGGCTCTGTCCTCTCCTTATGGGTCAAGCTTGCCTGCGGATGGATTACAGCCTGTTAACCAGAAGTAGGACGCATCAATCGCTGGTTGTTTGTCCCGTTTTAATAGCACAAGTTTAGGGATTACGCTGGAGTCGTGTGTAACGTCTGTGTAGGTCGGTATTGAGAGCGAAACCCCTGACACAGTCGATAGATACATTAATCTTCTCGGCTGGCAGGCTGGCTAAGCTGAACAAAAGGCATGTGGAGTTGGTGCTTGCCAGTCCTGAAATGTTCTGTGAAATGAGAGACAATGTGTGAAGTGGTTTGAGTTTCTAGTTAAGTGTGATCATGTGTCTTCTGCCATGTGCTCCTTCGCAGTGGTTCCAAGTGCTGCCACCATTGTTATTGTGGTGTGCGTCAGCTTCCTGGTGTTCATGATCATCCTGGGCGTGTTCCGCATCCGAGCAGCTCACCAGCGCACCATGAGAGACCAAGAGAGTGGCAAGGAGAATGAGATGGACTGGGATGACTCCGCCCTGACCATCACGGTCAACCCCATGGAGGTGAAAACACGCAGATCTTTTCAACTGTGACAGTTAGATGCTGGCTACTTTGTGATCACTCAACCTGAATTTTGAGCCCTTTCTTGTTCTTTCTGATTGACCTGTATTGTCTGTCAAACCTTTTACAACATCTTTAGTTCAAGATACACACTCTGTCATCTTGCACACGCATGCTTTGTACACTTTTGATTCACACTTCTACTCAGGAATGTCAGCAGTTACATGCGCGAGGCTTTCAGATCAACAATCTCTTAAACATATAGAAATACTCACCTAAGCATACACAACTATGGAGGTGCTACAATAAGAGCATAGACAAATATAGAGCGCAAGGAAAGCTGAAACACACACAAGGGGTATAGAATTGTTTCCACAACGCAAAAATGATCTGAGACAACTGAAATACAACATTAGAAACACTCTTGGAGGCACACAAAAGGAGGACAGACACATGCAAGGATGCACGAGTGACGCAAAATGGTGCACAGACACACATTTCTGGAGAACTGCAGTTCATAAAAAGAAAGAAGAAATCAATTGGTGAATTGATCCGTTCTGTTTGTCATCTGTAAATGTCCTTCTGTGGATGAACATTCTGTTTCTGTAGAAATATCGAAATGTCTGTCTTTCTTCCTTCCTCATACAGACTTATGAAGACCAGCACAGCAGCGACGAAGAGGAGGAGGAGGAGGAAGAGGAGAGTGAGGATGGAGAGGAGGAGGATGACATTACAAGCGCTGAGTCAGAGAGCAGCGATGAAGAGGAGGGTGGGGAGCAGGAGGACCAGCAGGGGGTCAGCAGACAGCAGCAGTTAGAGTGGGACGACTCCACCCTCACCTACTAGAAGAGCAAACACACACCCACACACACATACACACTGCGCCATTCTCATCTGCACCACACCGTCTCATGTCTGAGGAGCCATGATGTTTAAAAAATATCCTTCATCGTGTAAATGGTCCAGGTTTCCCTGTCGTCATCATCGTGGTGGAACTCGGTGTAGTGTCGTCATCACAGAGTCGCTGACTTTTATTTTCTTATTTATTATATTTGTAATGACCAGGAAAGCTTGGCCTACTTCCGTTATGCGTGAGAAAGACAACCCTGCACTTTCTTTGTTTCTCTCAAGGCTTTCCGATGGATTCATATTTTCTTTTTGTTTTGGTTCGCCAACTAATTTTGTCTGCAACTAAAATCGCGCATTGTAGCTTCGACTTGAGTTTCTCCACAGTGAATTGAATTCATGCTTAAGGCAAATAGGCTGCTTCTTCAATTTTGTTCATTTAGTGCATGAAGGTGTTTGAGACATCCTAGGGATTTAAATCGCTTTTTCAAGAATTCTGTAAATATTGCGAAACCATATGATTAGTCGATGTTTTAGTCACGGCCTCATCCACAGGGTCCAATATCTGACAATGTAGAATATTTGTGTCACAAAAAGCTGTAGCATGTGGCTAAATCTCTGCATTATACACACTTGTACAAAAACTAATGTCTGCTATGTGAAACCCAGGACTGTCCACCAGAGGTTTCCATGGCAACATGGGCTCTGCTTTCTTATTGCGATGAGGAAAGTTGCGTTTTTTTTTTTTTTTTGCTTTTTTTTTTCTTTGGCGTCTGCTGGTTTCAGTAGTGCTTTGCTTGCACAGACGCCGCTGTGTTTCATTCCTCACAGATCTCACTGTTGTACAGATGGGATTTGCTTTCAAACTTAAAGATGTACAAAAAAATGTATTATTTGGGACGGTACAAATAACCAGCCAGGAGCTCTGTTGATGTCGTGGGTGAACATGGCTTTATCAGAACGTACACTACATGCAGATTTATTTTTTTTTGCTTCTTAAAAGCCATTTTCTACTTTGAGTTTACGGTCTGTAAAAAACGTCCCTCTCTTTAAGATGAAACGTTTGTTTCTTTTTACTATTGCCTCTGTCAATTGGAGTGTTTTCTTCAATATTTTAGCTGGACTAGAATCCATTTTGAAAATTGAAACTTTATTTTGGATGCACCATCATCAAGAGCCAGTATGGTATGAATTTTGCTTTGAGAAGGCTACAGTTGAACTCCTCTGATCTGCAGCTCTGTTAACAACCTATTTTGGTTCAAAAATGAAAGAGTACTGTCGAGATATCCTCACACATCTGTTTACACGTGGTAAACTCTGGGTTTTCTCCTGCTTTTTTGCTGTTGGTGTTCTGCTCTCTGTTGTAAATATTGTTCATTCATTCACCAGAAACACTATTGGCTACCAGCTCAAGCCACCCTGCTTTCATTCAGCAAACTATCGCGACTTGTCATCGGGGGGTCTTCTAAAATGACATTTAGCCTCTGTCAGGTTAGAGACTCCAGGTAGAGAAGCTGCTTCTTATAGAAGGGAGCCAAGGTGCTCATTTGAAATGTTCTTCTCAGACAGCGTTGTTTATCTATTGGAGCAGAAGCAGCAGTAGTAGTGTGAAGAGCTGAGCCAGAAGACACATTTCTCTTCACCTGTGATCGTGAGCTCCAGCTCTGTTGAATGAAAAGAGGACAGTCAGTGAATGCATGTGTTGCTTCTATAGACATAGAATGAGGAGTGACATCATATGGCAGAGACTAGGATTAGAGCTACTGCTGTCTCTCCAGTTATCTGATAAGAATATGGTTTTTTGATGGAAGCTGTTGTCAGTTTTTTCCCCATAATTATTCTGTTATTATTATTTAACAATTTTTCTTCCGACTCACAGTTGTTCATGGACAACTCAGATTATTTCCCAAGATGTGAAGTTGAGCCACTGCTTACATTGAAATGTAAGATTTGAAGTGAGACCTGGTGAGGCTTAGAAATATTTTTGGGAAAACGCTTAACTCCTTTGGGCGTGGCCTTCTGCCTGTACTGGCAACAAGCAAACATTCACGCTCTTTATATGATTATTTTTTTTATTTTTTATTTTTACTCTGGAAGCAGCTAGTTGGGTACAGAGCCGGAGGACTTCCGTTCGCATTCAGTCCAGCGCTAGTTTGATTCAATGTCATGTGTCCATGTTGATGTGTAGACAAAGTAGATCCATATTGTATCTTCTATAGATATTGTACTAAAATCATATTGGCGGAATCCACCTTTAACAAGATGTACAGAACATGATGCTTCAGTGCTACATGGGGATACCCTTTGTGTAAAAAAAAAATGGCCGTTCATTTTCAAAAAAATGTCCTTTTCGCCTGAATTGTTGAGAAACAATACAGAGGAGCAGCATGAAGTTTGATTTCTGATCCAATTGAATGTCACGACAACATGAGAAACACACTGGAGAAGGTTTTTATGTTGCATGAACCACGAGCGTGCGTCCGCCTTGCGATCGGATGCCGCGCCGGTCCTCAGATTGTCCGTTTCTCACGTCCACCAACGTTTTTCTTTTAACAAACGTGCTGAAAATGAATGGTGACAATGTTCCAGAATGGTTGAATGTTTTTTTTTGTCCTTTGTGTTTGTTGGAGCCGCTCTCACTTTTCTACCAGTTAAAGGTCAATTGTAGTGAAGTTGATGCTTGCTCAAAAACAAAATAAAGGATAATATGATGGGATGTCAGCTTTGTGTCTGTTGTCATTTGTCTTCACTGAATTGTTGTGAGTGAATATAGTTTTAGTTGGGAGGTAAGTTCTCATTTTATCTGAAGCTTTTTATTTCATGTTGATGAAATATATATCCATGTGTTTTATGTTGGAATTCCATTTGCTCTCTTGTGTCTCTTCTGACAGCTGCGAACCTCTGCAGATAAGGAGGATCTACACAATGTTAGGCAGGTTGTCATGATGGATCTATGTAAGTATTGAAGTGTTAAAGCCTACAAATATGCATCTATCCATGACTTCACCTTAAAAGTCAAAGTCTGCTGTCATCAAAACACATTTCAGCTAACTGTTTTTTGCACCTCATACTTTTAAAGACCTTATTATAATTATAATATACATTTTTTTCATGATGCAAGTATTTTAGGCGTACGTTATTTTCTGGTCTTATTTATTAGTTTAACGTATGATTTGTTGATCTTCTGTTGACATCTAGTGGTTCATAATAAGATTGCATTTACGCCATTAAATGGTCGATTTAAAGTATTTCTGAGATGATTCACAACTTCTGTTCTTTATGTGACCTACTGTACTTCTATACACCACATACATTCGTCACGTTAGATAAATAATGTCTTAAATTATTGATGAAGCAATAGATTCTGTTCGCAATACGCTTTCTGAAAACTCCTTCTTATATATATAAGAATTACAGTTCACTGTTTTTTTTCCGGTCTCATTCACAAAGAGTTTTTTTTTTATGTTCTTCTTTTACAAATAAAATTCAGCAGAGCTTTCCATTTTCATTATTTCAGTCCATTATTAAAAGTCTCACAAAAATGCTGATCACAGTTCAGGTTTAGTGAATTCACAGGATATAAAGTCGCACACTTTGTTTTCACATCAAACATCACAAACAGACGGAAAAATAACACTTTCAATGAGACTTGATTGAGTTTTCAGAACAGCTAAGAATGTGCAGTAACAACTGCATCGAAGCTGAAAAAAAAAAAAGAATAAAAATAGTTTTCTTTATAAAACACACATTCAAACAATTAAAAGATAAAAACATGTGGAAAAGCTAAGACACTTGTGCCTATTATTTACAAACTTTTCTTCGTTTGGCACCATTGTTCCTTGAAAAACTCACTACGCCTCTGTCTTCACTCCAGAACAGGCCAGAGCCATTATTTTAGCCTCCGATCCTGAAGGAAATGCATTTTGTTTTAATATCAATTTCTCAAATTAGGAAAAAAAATAAAGGTTTTGCTCACCGGCAGTCACTTTCTCAAACTGACTGAGTGTTGCTGTCGCATTTTCTGCTAGGAAAGCTTCGTCATCGGCTGTGAGCTGTGGGAAAAGTGCCGGGATTGGGAACAGAAAGAGATTTCAAGGGGAATTTAGAGCCTGCTAGCCTCATGACAGCCGGGCATTGTGTGTTCAAAGCAACAAGTCACAAGTCGACGGCATGTTGTGCATGATTGTGACTCACCTTCTCTCCCAGTTTTCGCAGAGCTGTGAGGATTTCTAGTTTCTGTTGCGTGTGATCGTCACGTGACAGCTTCCCAACGATCACGTCTCTGTCCATCTGAGCAGAATTTCAGGCGGCTTAAACCTGCCTTTTTCATGGAACATTCAGTCACAACGTCACAATTTCGAGTGACACCAACCTCACTTAGTCTGGTCCTCAGCTGACCCGGTTGCTTCTTGGCAAAGAGTCGGATGACTTCTGGGGTTTTAAACGCTTGACTGATGGCAGCCTGGATTGCCTGGGGGAGACACCACCACCATAGAAAGCAGATGAGAACACATTTGTCACAGCAGTATTTGCAATGGAGTGTTCCGTCACCCCACCAGCTGCATCCCGCCGAGCTCATCCACCAGAGTCATGTCTCCTGTCATGATCTTCTTCAGGGAGTCATTGAACTCGCTCAACTGCTCCAGCGTTTCCTTCTTTGTCTCTTCATATTCTTCATCGTCCAGATCATCCCTGCATGAGAAGAAAGAGGAGTGAAGATGCAGTCAATAGCATGAAGGACGAGATCAGTTTCAAATCACCTGCACTCGTCCAGGTCCTGAAGCTGCTGCATCAGTCTGTCAAGCTGCTCCTCCATGTTTTGCTTCAATTTCCCCGTCTCCGATTTTCCACGAGAGGCCATGTTTAAAAATGAATTACCTGCAGGAGACACATAACGTGTTACGATGCGGGCTACAGAGACATAACCTCAACTCTGCCACTATACTCGATCCTCAATCGCACGTATGGAGAGCGAAGTCCACTTCCAAAGCACTTGCATTCAGTCAAAATGTACAATATACACTGACGCAACCAGTTGACTTACCAGTTAGATAGGTGCCGATTTCCACTAGATCGCTTACGTTACACTGGCCAAATTATTCTGATAAGAAACGTCAAGAAAAAAGGGACTATAAATACTTTAAAAGCAGTTCAAATTCGCAAACGTGTTTGGGTTATTTTGGGATCATGAACGCAGCACAGAGACTGAGGGTGCGGCGCAATACTTCCGGGTAGCTCCTGACCAATCAGATTGCTCGACTGTAGATGACGACTGACGCAAAGTTGAACGTTGAATGAAACGAAACCAAATAAAACAAACTCCGTTGGAGCGATTCCAATTCGTCAGAAGCGGAACGTAAAACCATCGTTTTAAAAGGTATCTGTTTGTACAAGAAAACCGAGATTATTTTTTTGCATGAATCGGTCTGTTCATCCGGCAATGCAGTTGTGTTTTCATTCATAAATTCTAAAATGTTGACATTTAATAACTTGCGTCACAGTTCAGTGTCATGGGACCTCCGTGTTTGTTTATTTACATCATATCGACATTCTTTTGTTATTTATTCTGGCATTTTCCGTTAAGATGTTCGTAGCATTCTTAACATATTTATCTAATCTGCTGGTATTTTCTTTACATTTTTACGCTCTGCATGAAATGTTTATCTTCCACCTTGCAGTCTGTGTTTTAACATTTAGCTTCTGAACATATTAATGTATATAAATTAGTGCTCTCATTGGAAAAAAAAGTATCAACGGTTCTTCATTTTGCCTCATTTAGAGGCGTGTTATACTTCTATTATTCATTTTTGAATTGCTATATTGAGCTTACGTTTTTATCTATTATTATTATTATTATTATTATTATTGTTGTTGTTGTTGTTGTTGTTGTTGTTATCATTTATTATTATCATTTATGTATTATTTATGCATTTATTTATTGTCTTTCTTTCTTTTTTTGTTAGTATTTATCTAACAAAAACTAGATATTTAGATATTTATTTATTTTGGACATATAGTTTTTGTTTTTGGAAACCGGAGGCCTCAGACCGATATTTCATTGCTATAATACAGTGATATGCCTTTGTGCAATGAGGATAAAGAAAGTCTCAGTCTAAGTCTAAGTGTCTATTTGAGACAGCCTTATTTTATTTCAGAATTTTACTTATTTAACTGAATCGCTCTATTTGTATTACATTTTTGAAGACAGCCTTATTTTATTTATTTAACTATATTGCTGTTTGTTTTACATTTTTGAAGACAGCTTTATTTGATTTATTTCACTGTATTGCTGTATGTGTTTTACATTTATGAATAACGCACCTGGCTTGCGGATGTGCGTGACCTTTACTTTTGGATTTCATTTATGAGGCACAGTTCACCAATTTAAAAAAAATTGAATTTCACATCTTCTCCTCATACTGTATTCCATCGATTAGTCGTGCACTATAATTTTGAATATCCTAGAACTCAAATTCTTTATCAGGAGACCTTGAGCAGATATGACATAAAAATGCGATAAATTCGATTAATGAATTACAAAATCCTGTAATTATTCGATTATTTTTTTTAATCGACTGACAGCACTGATATAAATATGACTCTGTTATGGATGTCTTCTGTAAATGCGTTGGTCCTGGTGAACGTACTTTTAAATAAAGTAAAATCTGACTTTAAAATCAAAATTTATTTATTTAAACTTAGAATAATTGAGGACGCTTGCAGTACACGAGGATGTAAGAACAGAGCATCTTGTGTATGATGAATACAAACTGACTGTATAACCCAATATAAAGGTCATTTGAACCATTCAAAGCATTGTAAAAGTCGCTTTGTCAGTTCGACAGAACTGTAATGGTAACGGCGGTCCTCTAGGCGGCAGTAGTGATCCGCTGACCTCCTGAGCTGACACGTATATTGGCAGAAGAGTAAGTTCACCCGTCACCAGAGTCCGAGTGAGGTGTTGTATAGTCTGCTACGTTTGTGTTTCGGAATCTTTTGTGTTTGTCCACTGAGCCCACTGTGAAGGATGGAGAACAGGGGGGTGACCAAGGTGGTCCTTCTGTCTTGTGGCTCCTTCAACCCAGTCACCAACATGCACCTGAGGATGTTCGAGCTGGCTCGGGATCATCTGGAGGAAACAGGTTTCACCTTCACTTTCTTTCTTGATCGCCAAACCACAGACATGGTCCTTCCATCTTTGACTAGGACATATTATATTGAAGTCATATCAGGATTACAGTCAGTAGAAACTGTCAGGAGAGTTTGTCCAGTGAGCTGGACTGAGAACTGACATGGTCATTTGGTATGATATTCATTTTGGAAGGTTTGTTTATTCACTGCTTGTGAATTATGTTGGAGATATGCAGATATGTCTTTATGTTAGTGTTGCATCCCCAATTGAGAAACTTGAGTTTTGTTCTTTTCTATGCTCATGTGAACTATATGATGCCCGGCTGTACATTTGAACGGTAGACAGTGGGATTGCTGTTCTGTTGTTTAAGTCATGAATTGGACAGAGAATGAGTCCATGTTACAAGCCCTGTTTTATCAAGTATTGATATTGATATTGATATATGACTGCAGCGCATCGTGTGTTCTGCTGAGAAGGTGATCGGTTGCAGCCTGCCACCTCTTCATGACCTGTATGTCTCCAGGACTCAGAGACATGCAGGTCGGATCACAGCTGACCCTTCTCATCCTGTTCCTCTTCCCTCTGACAGGAGGCTACGGTCCATCCAGACCAGAACCTCCTGTCACAGGAACAGCTTCTTGGCTGCCAGACAGTTACATTTGTGATCAGCCTTTTTTATTTTATTTGTTTTATTTTATTATTATTTATTATTATTTTATTTTCAGCACTTTATTTCGGCGCACTTTCCTAGTTGGTGAACCCCCACTGACCAAGGCAATAAATTCTCTTCTGATTCTGAATAAGATCAGTGTTTTTTGTTCCTATTTTAGGTCGGTACAAGGTGGTGAAGGGCATCATCTCTGCTGTCGGAGATGCTTACAAGAAGAGGGGCCTGATTGAGGCCGAACACCGTTTAAAAATGGCGAGACTGGCTGTGGAACACTCAGACTGGATTAGTGTGGACGCCTGGGAGAGCTCGCAACAGGAGTGGATGGAGACTGTTAAAGTAGTAAGGTATGTTATTTCAAGAAGAAAGCTCCAGGACTTCCACGCATTGTCAGTAAGGCTGAGGTTTCAATGTGTTTTCCTGAAGTTGGTGATGAGTATATGACTGGAGTAATTACCATGCGTTCTTCAATGGATGAATATGTAAAAAAAACCTCCATAAACCAAAACTAATAATAGACATAATGCTTCTATCTTTAATGAATGAATTTCCCCACTGTGGGACTAATAAAGGGCATCCAACAGGATAGTTGGAATATTTTTTAATTACATAAATAGTAAGCACGAGATGACAATACATGACAAAAAGGTAAAACCCTCATTTGGGCTGAAGCAAGGTAGAAACTCAAAACAAAATAAATGAATCATCATTGAAAAAGAAACACCTACTCCTCTCCCCAGTTTAGTGTGTTCCCTTGTCACAGTCCTTGTGTCCTTTGCACAGGTCAGTGATGTCTCTATTTCATTTGTGTTCAATAACCACACATGTAAACAAACTAAAACCATGTGAAATGACATGAAACCAGTGCAAAGATATTTGTCATGGAAGCAGCAGACGCAGGTGCAAGTCATGTTCATCAAATTTACTGAAGAAAAAAAGGAGGAAAAAAGCCACCGATTCAAACTGTTGAAAAAAAATGGAAACATGGCCTGAATATAATTCTGAATAAAATAAATATAATGAAACAATAAACAAGCTCAAAAGAAGATAAGTAAAGTGTAAATGAAAGTATTGTCATAAAACTGCTCCAACAGGGTGAACAGTTTTTACTGTTGGGGGCGCCATCACTTTCTCATCTTTTTTTTTTTTTTCAAGAACTTCTTCATAGCTGGTAGCTATCACAAATTTGCTTCTGTCAAGTCAATTCAATCACACACTACTGCCACCATGTGTGGCAAGTGTATTGAAACTGAGCGTTTCGCAGCCCTCATGGCCCAGAGGTGTAAAACAAAAAACTCCTTACTGCCCTCTAGGCGGCGCTCGCGGCCCAACCATGGGCCTCAGCCCTAAGGTTAAGAATCACTGATGGCTTTGTGTGACACGAAAATGTTGAGCTTGATCTGCTTGGATGACATGAAATTCACAGTGTGACAGTCATTTTTTTAATTCTTATGTTTACACTGAATTTTAAAATGAACTGCTTACAATAACCTTTAACAAACCCTGATATTTGTTTTAGCAAAATGATTGTTCTTTTTCTTCAGGCATCACAGTCAACAGCTGCTTGATGTGGAGGACAACTATGATGAAGTGGACACTGTCAACTATGGAAAGAAGCGGCGCATTGAGGATAATCAATACGAGAGCTCATTTGAAAACAAAAGCCAAGGTCTTACATTTTCCCTTCCTTTCCCAGGCTATGCATGCAAAACCGCACACCCAGTCCGACTCCTATTGTTTCCATTTATTCATGTGGACACACCGAATGGTGCAGATACCTGGGTGTGGCGCTGACAGTCAGACGCTTCATCTACACTCTTTGTTTTAATGCACTTCATGCATGCACAGCAAAATGTTGGGCATGTTCTTTTTCTGAACTGGACAGGGATTTTCTGTTGCTGACTGTCGTTCTTTATTCTCCTCAGATCATCCTCGACTGATGTTACTGTGCGGAGGGGACATGCTGGAATCCTTTGGTGTCCCTAACCTGTGGAAGCCGGAGGACATCGCTGAGATAGTGGGCCACTTCGGTTTGGTGTGCATCACCCGCGCTGGCAGTGACCCTCACAAGTTCGTCCACCAGTCTGACACGCTGTGGAAATATCGCAAGAACATCCACGTCGTCCATGAATGGGTGACCAACGAAATCTCGGCCACGCACGTGCGGCGGGCGCTGCGGCGAGGTCAGAGCGTGCGTTACCTGCTCCCTGACAGCGTGATCAACTACATTAAAGAGAATCACCTCTACAACGCTGAGAGTGACCAGAGAAATGCTGAAGTGCTTCTGGCTCCACTCCAGAGATACACAGAGAGTTCAGCCAGCTGAAGGTCAAAAATACTTGGCCTTTTAATAGCTGTGTAACAACAGTTGATGTTTCACGGGTGCCTTTGCAGAAATGCACAAGCTTTTTAGGATCTTTTTTTTAAATATTTGTATGACTGACTCTCCTGTAAACAGGTTCACATCCCATCACAAGAGCGAGTTCTTTGTATGCTCAGGGAAGAGATGGCAAAACCTTCGTTCTCATTGTTTTTTCATCCTGGAAGAGTTGCATTTCCTCCTGAGAGGCATTGTCCCCAAGATCACACTGACTGTTCGACACCTTTGATTAGAGATGAGAAGATCTGATCTACAAACAGTGCTCGGCGCTTTTAGTTGATTAGCTTACAGAGCCTGCGAAAAATGCAGATTCTTCAACGTGACTGCTGTGATATGACGTATTAAAAGAACTCCAATGAAACCGAGTTGTTGGTGATGTGTCTGAATAATATGGTCTGAACCCTCAGATAATGGAGGGGAATGATGCTGCTTTGGTTTGTTGAATTTTAGGAAGGACAATGTGATGAAGTCACAGATGAAAAATAATGTTGAGTAAAATGTTAGACAGAGCTCATAGGTGTTTTCATTCAGGCCTTTCAAATGCACTGGAGTTGAAGCAAGTCAGGTTAACTGTGTTTCATCATGCGGAGGTTGTCTTGGAATTTATACATTCATTTCATGTCTGTCTTTATACTGTACCCCAAATCTCTCTTGACACCCGCATGTAACCCCATGAACACACAAGGAAATGAATCATTTTGAAGAACTGTGGGACCAGTCAGACTGGATTGGTGCTCTGCAGGGACGGTTCGCAGGAGATGGCGAATCAGGTGAGGACACACCCACTTGTCTTCTGTCTGATTTATAAACCTGCAAATATAAAGCACATTGTTTTTCCTTTTTTTTTTATCAAGCTGGACCATCTAACTGAAGAATAGTGAAAGAGGAGCCCGCCAAAATGCTGACAAGCTTCTGCGGAACATGGGATATGATCAGCAATGTCAACTTTGAGGGCTACATGGTGGCACTGGGTGAGTTGACAAGATAAATCAGTACTCAGTAAGTTTTGCATTTTCTAAGTCAGTTTCTCAAACAAACACATGACTATCAGTGAGCGTAAAGATAGTTCGACCACCTCAAGAGTTTACTGCTTGCAAACTTGTCATGAATTGAACCCAAGCTTGGAAATCTGCCTGGCAAAGACAGGAACAGTTACTGCTTTTGAGATCTTGAATTTAAAAAAAGCATGTATCCAAAACATTTTTATGTTGGATCACATTTTGTGGAGCTCTTTTGTGGGACATTCAGATCACGTGTACTGCTCCAGAACCTGATAGCTTTGAGCATCAATGTTCTAAGAAAGAGAGAAGGAAATAAAAACTACTATCACTTTCCAGTCTTGACAAGAGAATGTTAGGCTGCAGTGTCTTAATGTTTCAAACAGTTGTTTCTGCATTTGCAACGTTGCAATGAGCTCCCTCAACCCCCCAGAGACTCTGTGTATACCATTTTATGAGGCTTCTGCTTCAAAATAACGCTTTGTTCCCACAAGATTTCGGTTACCATATTCATATGATGGATCAGCGTTGTGTCACTGGTTCAAGTGTCAGCCAGGAGCATTCCTTTTCTTCGAGTGTTCCGTCACCAAAACATGGATGCCTTGCAGGCGTGAGCCCGCCCCTGAGGAGGATCGCTCTTAAACTGAAGCTGAGGAAGGTGATCGAGCAGAAGGGAGACCAGTACATCATCAAGACCACCAGCACCTTCAGGAACTACACGGTCTCCTTCAGAGTGGGGCAAGACTTTGCAGAGTTCACACAGGGACTGGACAACAGACACGTGAAGGTGACATTATTTAACTATCTATCTATATATGTATGTATATATATATATATATATATATATATATATATATATATATATATATATATATATATATATATATATATATATATATATATATGTGTGGTTGTGCGTTTTGTGTGGCTGGGATTGTCACTGCTTTCTGTGATAGTCGCTGGTGACATGGGATGGAGACAAGCTAGTATGTGCTCAGACTGGCGAGAAGAGGAGCAGGGGCTGGATTCACTGGATCGAAGAGGACAAACTCTATCTGGTACAACAAAGCGATCTGATGCATGATGATGATCTGATGTTTCTTTTTCAATGTGTGCTTATTTGTCTTGTGTTTTCTTACTTCCAGGAGCTTCATTGTGAAGGAGAAGTGTGTCAGCAAGTGTTCAAGAAAAATGTGAACGAATGAGGGGTGGATCCAAAATAACTGTGATGGAAAGAAGCTGCTCAACTGGGTTGAATAGTGCGTTGTTTCAGCGCTAGGTGTCAGCAGAGCACCGCTTTTCTGGTCTCGACAGCTGGGCTTGAACGATGACTAGTATTTTGCTGTACATTTTTTTTTGCGAAACTCTGTTATGTGGATGTGAACTGATCACATTTTCATTTGTTTAACTGTGTTATTTGCACCAGATGCTCTTGCTCTTCAACTTAGAGCTACTTATTTAAGTTACATCAATAAAATGTTGACTTCGCAAAGTCTTGTGCGATCAAGTTCCGACCAGTCTCGGCTCTGACACTTTTATTGGATGCGACAGTGTATTTAGAATTCAGAATTGTTCTTCCAAATTGAATATTTCTGACGCAGATCAAAGATGATGAAGAGATAAACAGAAGTCTTGGCTCCTCCCATTTCGTCACGTGACATGATCCAGAACCAAAATGGCTGCTGTTGTATTTTGACGTGTAATAGCAGGCACTTTTCTTTTTGTTTCATTCATGAGATAAAAACCTGCAAACGACAGGTTTATCGGCTCGACCTATCCTCGCCGACCGTCACACATCTACGTCGCGGTTTTAACCCCACCGACAATCAAGACTGACATATATCGGCTGCTGTGGATCGACTATGCATGTTTAGTTGAAATATAAAGCTAACTTGGACGCGATGGAGGAATTAAGCGCAGACGAGGTAAACTTTAGATTTAAATCCAGTTGGATCTGTTTGAGTACGCGCTGTACATTTTGTGTCCTGTGGTTGATACTTTCTTTCACTCTGGTTTCGATGTCAGCGTATTTTTTTGTTGATGCTAACAGACTAGCATAGGCTGCTACGAGAAAATTCGTCCTCGACACTATTCATCATTTTACTGAGAGAACGACCTTACTTAAAATTGCTCGTTACTGTTCATGCCACACTTATTGGTACCGCATTTAAAAGAAGTTTGCATTTTTACAATACATAATATTGGTTTAATGTTTTTGTTCGCTCATTTACTATCTGGTGCTAGCGTTGAGTCTGGAGCTAAGCTAACTTTAGCATGATGTAAACTTGTTTCTCAAACAGTGACATGTTTTCATTGGAATTGACAAAAAATATTGTATGGTTTCCGTGTAAGTGGCTGTTTCCTCTGGCCTATTTGTGGTGTATAAACTGACATTGCTCGCATTAGTTTTGCCAGGTGCCGAAAATTAGCTTGGGAAGCGACTCAGCATAAAATCCAGGGGCAGACCACCATTGTGCAATACACGGTGGGCCCCAACGACCCATCCGTGTTTGTTTTATTAAGATGCAACACCAACGTCCGTCAAAAAGTACCCCGTCGTTACGATAATGTATTAAAACGATATCGTTGGGAAAAGAACATCTTTTGCAGTTCACACTTGTGAGCATTTCTTGCCTCAAATTCGCTATTTGACGGACAGTGTGACTGATGTATGAATTGATGATAAACGACAGTCACAAATTCAAATCATGACATCGGCACAACTATGTGAAGAGGTCTGTTGATTTGTTTGTGTTTTAGTTTTATTGGCTTTACTTTCACTATACTACTATAAATGTACACAAGATTTTCTTTCTTTTTGCCAGACACATCAGAATGAAGAGAAAACTGTGTTCTTATACAGAAATCTGTTTTGTTGGTTGTCAATACATGAGTATAATTCTTGTCTATTAAGCTCAAACCTAAAATTAAAATATTAAATATGTGCCCTTAATATGTTACAAATGACTTTGGTTGAAACCTAGGACAGCAACGCTTTTTGTTTCGGTTTGTGTAGTACCTTTGTTATCATGATCAAGAAGTACAAAACCAGGAAGTCATCTTGCTTTTTGTAAACGCTTTTGTGTGCTTATACATATTTTGCCTTTGCTAAATATTTCATCGTATTTAAATCACTTTGCCTTTGCCTGAACTGGAATGAGAAACTACTGCCATTATAATACTCTTTTGAAAAATGTAATTATATGGAGGAAAGACAGAAAAAAATGTTGTTTATTGTTGTTAAGAATACTGTTTATGTCGGTTTCTTGCTTGTCTTATACCGATTAGGCATCCGGTGGATTAAAGTTTGAATACATGCCTGCTATTTTTTCACCACCGTCATCATCATCGGTACATATATGCTATGTGGTATATTGTAATATCCCGTTGCGCAGCTGCAACTCATTCCAATTTGAAACATATATGTTGTCTTGTTGAAGTCAAATCAGTGTGGGGAAGCAAGTGTTCAAGTGACTTAACTTGTTACATTATTGCTTTGCACTGACAGGGGCTGGTCTCAATGCGTTTAATAGCTGCCACTTGGATTTCATAGCTTTGATGTTCCCCGGATTGTGTGACTTTCTGTTACACTCTTACTATAATAGAACAACAATTATGTGTTTTAGGAACTGTTCAGAGTGGTGGAGGAGGTGCGATGATCTTTGGATTTGTTGGCACACTCTTCATTGCCTTGTGCACATTGTTTTAATGACTTGCTGACAACTTCAATACTTTACTTTTAGATCCGCAGAAGGAGACTGGCTCGGCTAGCTGGGGGCCAGACCTCACAACCAGGCACCCCCCTCAGTACACCTCTAACATCCCCACAGAGAGAGACCCCTCCTGGACCCATACCCGGACCCTCAAGTGCCACTTCCCAATCCCTACCACCAGCTGCCTCTCAATCCTTGGGGCTTAATGTTCACAGTGGTACTCCTGCCACTTCCCCAATGGGCACCTCTGGTGAGCAAGCGGTCTTTTAAATAATCATTCTTTACTTCATAGTTTTTGATAAAACAATACGGATTCCAGGATTGCGCCTTCAAGTTTAGTTTTACTTGTCAAGTGAGCTACAGGATAACCTTATGGTTTGAAAGTAAACATCCTTCACTTCAGCTGTGCAGTTACGTGATTGAAATGCTCTTTGTTTGTGGGACATTGACATTTAGTCAACTGGAACCTGTCCACGAGACTGACAGACACAAGCACAAATATCTCAAGGACTTGCATTTTTGAGGTTCTGCCAGATGGTTTGTGGTTATCCAAATGTCTTAAGTCTTGTGAAGGTGTCTCGCAAATAATTATATCTGGTTTAATAATTAACTGTTTATGAGTATAAAGTCAGTCAAAGGGATTGACAGCTTAGCAATAAAGGTTTTATTGACATTATCATGTATATAAATTAGCAATTGCCTAGTTGACCTGGATGGAGTTGTGAAATCTTTTGCCGACATGTTTTTTTTTTTTTTTTCTTTTTACTCGACTCAATCCTTTTTCAGGAGTGGTGTATGGCAGTCAAAGCAGCGAAGGTGTGAGCTCGCTGTCCAGCTCGCCTTCAAACAGCCTTGAAACTCAGTCTCAGAGTTTGTCCCGATCACAAAGCATGGACATTGACACTGCCTCATGTGAAAAGAGGTTGGTTCTTAGAAGCAGAAAATGTCAACTTTGGATATATGTATATCTATTTTTTCTTTTTCATCTTTGTCTCACATGCCATCCTCCAATGGCAGCAATAAAATGTGTAGCTTCAGCTCTCCTCATTGTGGATGCAAATTATTTCCTCCCACTTATATAATGCGGATTTTCTTTCCCATTTATCATAGAATACATGTTGTGTTATGGTTTTAATGGGTGATTTGTGATGATGTGCTCTTGCAGCATGTCCCAGGTGGATGTGGACTCAGGGATAGAAAACATGGAGGTTGAGGAGAGCGACCGCCGGGAGAAGAGGAACTTGACTGAGAAGGTAAACTGGTGATGGTGCTTTTATTCAGTATTTAAATGAACAGATTTTTGCAATTTTACTGTCAGTAAATGTTTATATGTATAAAAGATGGTTAGTTTACAGAAAGCTATGGTGGCAATGTTTGATTGAAATACGTTTATTTTCACATAGGAATCCTCCACCAACTCTGATGTCTCTGAAGAGCAGGCTCTGCAGCTTATTTGTAAGATCCTCCGCGTATCGTGGAAGGACCAGGATCGAGATGTCATTTTTCTCCCCTCACTGGCTACAGAGTTTCACCAGAATCCAAAGGATGGCAAGTTGTTTTAACTAAACTGTTGTTGTAACTAAACTATGATAAACATTACAATTGAATGTTCACATTTGCTCAAGTTCAACAGGCTCCAGCTAGTACTACATCATGAAGCCACACAAGCTGGAGATGTGCTTCCACAATAGAGGTTGACCGTTAATCTGTCTTTTTTTGCAGTATACTCTGACTTCAAAGACCTGATCGGCCAGATCCTGATGGAAGTCCTGTTGTCCACCCAGTCACGTGTCCACAACCCTTTTGCCAGTTTGACGGCCACTTCTCAACCAATTACCGCAGCCAAAGCTCCTGAACACCGCTTGACACTGGTGCAGCCCCCCAGTCAAAGTGGCAGTCCCATGGGCCCTGGTGCAGGGTCTTTTGGTGCCAGCTCTCTGTCAAGGCAAGTGTCTGATATTATTGCTTGACCCTGCAATAATGGTGAGATTCTTCGGCCTCTCTCTGTTCTCCATCAATATTCTGCAATTGCAACTGCTGCAAGGCATATTTTCTCTTGTTTTTTTCTATCCCTTTTCATTTCTTCCTCATGTCTCTTATTTCCAGTCTGTATGGCTGTGGTAGCCCTCACCCAATGACTATGGATGTAGCCAAGACAACCACACCTTCACTTTCTTCCTCCTCTACTTCCTCTTCTCACTCGACGCCACAGTTCATTGTTGCTCCCAGCCCCTCCACTCCTTCCACTTCAAGACACACTCTTCACAGTCCATCAGCTCCGATGCCCATCTCCCATCACTATCGGCCCTACCCAGTCACTTCTCACTGGGGGGCCGCCTTGCCATCTAGTCCAAGCCCCAGAGCGTTAAGTTTCTTCGGACCACCTCCTAGTCCTTCAGGACCTTCTGCACCTCCGAACACCCCGGTTCCCATGCCACCGCCAAGCCCCCAGTTCCATCCCATAAGTCCAACCGCAGCTCGCCCGATACCCTCCTCCACACTACCTCAAATGGTACCCCCTTCTCCCAGAACAAGTGCCAGACAGGCAGCCTTTGCCTCCAGGATGCCTCCATCTAGGTATTTGAAAGCTCAGAAGTGTGACAGCATGCAGACTTCCAAACAAACATTGAGTTCTAATTATACCCATAGAGACTGATATAGTAATTGGTAATTAAAAGCATTAAAAAGTGAATTACTGAATGTCTAAGAAAATCCAGAAACTATTTATGTTAGACCTCAGAGGCTTCTCACTCCATCCTTTTTTTTCCTCACATTGTTAGTTCCCTGTCGCTCCTGTTGTTCGCCCTCTCTGACATGTCTCAGGATAGCAGTGATGAAGATCCTCAGGAAGAGGAGGAGGAGGAGGATTTTTCACATGTTCAGTTTGGTTCGAGGTACACCAGGGCATGGTGTGTGCGTGTGCATTCATTTATGCAAACATAGAAGCTTGCTCTTGACTGGCATGTATCAGTGTACCTGCAAGACTACAACTAACAGCTCAGATGAGTGGGAAAAAAGGTGCCAACATAGATTTGTGTATGATATTCCATATAGCAGCTGTTGGTCAGCATTGCATTCAGTTAGGTGTGGAACTCATTGATTGTTGTTTAAACTAACAGGGATTTTTAAATTAGAAGTCTCATTGTGAAGAAATGCAATAGTACTTTCTATTGTCCTTCATGATTTAAAAGTCTCTCTTCATTCCAGGAAGCAAGGCAGAATTAAGTTTTATAGTGGTTTATACAACAGCGTGGTGTCCAGTCTGCTTTCACTTCAGCTGTAGAGTTCAGTTGTCACCTGGGGCAGAGGGGTTGTGTCCTTTGCCTATGCTGCTTTCATAAACACCAAATGTAATTACGTTTTTTTTTCTGCTTCAAAGCTAGCTCACGCGGTTTGGTGGGTCTCTCTCACCGTTGATGGCTTTTTAAAGTGACATTTAATGTACTAATCATGTTTTTTTAATAACTCATGCAAGGTGTTGCTGATCATTTTGTGCGACATTTTTTTTTTTTCAGGTCCCTTGAGTACGGCAACATCACTGTAGTGGTCTCTTCTTTTTCAACGTTGTCTTTGTGTTTTTACAGTCTCGGTGCGTGTGGAGGGGGAATGTCCAGTGATTCAACCAGCGACCGCTTCACTATTGAGACTTGCAAAGAAACCGAGATGCTGAACTACCTCATCGAACGCTTTGACAGTGTTGGCATGGAGGAAAGAAAAGCCCCCAAGGTGATGTGAAGCCAACATGTTACCATAAAAACAACAAACACTTTGTTTGATCAAGAAACACTTAGTTATGAAATAGTTTGTACTAATAACATCCCACCAAGATAGATGATAAACAAGCACTCCGTGTGTGCTTTACTGTGTGTTTGAGTTTATATCAGAGTTTTGTAAAGTTATTTATAGTCTATAACCATATCAGTAATTTGTGTTTTACAATGCATTTACACAGTTTGGGTCTGTAGTGGGAAGACATTGTGATTTAACTTATCTAAATATCTATGTCCTATGTTCCCCTCCTCAGATGTGTAGCCAACCTAATGTGAGCCAGCTTCTCAGCAACATCCGCTCTCAGTGTATTTTCCATGTTGCCCTGGTTTTGCAAGGTGCCCTGACCCAACCTCGGTACGGAAGCTTCTCTTCCATCCTTGTGTTTTTGTACATTCTGTTCTCGTTCATTTCTGAGTTTCCATGGCAACAGCACTATCGCTCTTCTCTCACAAAAATGATGCATCTGTCCTTCCAACTTGCAGAAGCCCCCTTCAGCAGTCCCTTCTGGTTCCTTATATGCTCTGTCGGAATCTTCCGTATGGCTTTATTCAGGAGCTGGTGCGCATCACCCACCAAGAGGAAGAGGTTTTTCGACAGGTGATCGCTACTGTTTCCTTCACTTCACAAGAAAGTCCTGTCTTCACTGTCATTGCCATTTTGTTTGTGGGCTTAAAGCCTCTATGGAATACATGTTTGGTGGGAAGCACTATGCCAGATCCTTGTGCGAGATGAATACAGATTCTGCAACATTTAGAGTCTTATCTGTGAGCAGAAAATAAGTTTGACTGACATATCACAAATGCTGGTTTCAGATCTTCATTCCTATCCTCCAAGGGCTGGCTCTGGCAGTGAAAGAATGTTCCTTCGACAGTGATAATTTTAAATTTCCTCTCATGGTAAGACATTGACTTGCTCTTGTTCAAAACTCAATTCTGTTAATTGGTTCACTATATTCTGACTATTCTTACTTTTCAGGCATTAGCTGAACTTTGCGAGATCAAATTTGGAAAAACTCATCCAGTGTGCAGTTTGGTGAGTGTTCAGTTGATCAGGTTACAGTGAAATAATTTCTGTGGGATTTTTCAATTGATGAAGTTTTCCAACTCGTGGACAGAAAATGTATTGTTTGTTATTTAATCACACGTCTCTGCAATAGGCAACACAAGGTTTGGGTAAATAAAGCACTATTCATGAGACCATTTCTTATTTTATTTTGAGGGTCCTTTTGTTCGCTGATTCCTGGAACACAGAGAGCTTGGCAACTGTTGTGTGCTGTTACCATGGCGACCATTCCTGTCTCTGCAGTTTCTGTGAAAGACATCACTTACTCAGTATTCTTTTGGCTCTGCTTTGCTGAGGACACAATGTTTTTTTTATTTAATATTACATTTAATATTTTATCAATAAGATTATTAAACTGTTATTTATTTAGCACATTACAGAGTTTTTGTTTTTATGGTTCTCTGAAATCACTTGTTCTCCCAAAATGTGATACTGTGCTTTTGTGCTACATTCTTTTTTTTTTTTCATGGATTCTTTTGTGAGAACGAATTCCGGTGTTCTTCTCCTCAGGTATTTGCTCCCATCAGTCTTTAAAACATTTTTTTGCCCTGCACAGGTGACGTCAATCCCTCTGTGGTGTCCGAAACCTCTGAGTCCTGGCTGTGGCAGGGAGATCCAGAGACTTTCATATCTGGGAGCTTTCTTCAGCCTTTCTGTCTTTGCTGAGGATGATGTAAGTCAGGGTCAAAAGGGATAAGCAACCCAAAGAGAACATTCCATGAATATATGTATTTTTTCAGACGAAAGTCGGTGACAAGTATTTTTCCGGCCCTGCCATTACGATGGAGAACACAAGAGTGGTCAGTCAATCTCTGCAACACTACCTGGAGTCTGCACGAGTGAGTCAGCCTCCTCAACCTAACTGCATCCTATTCCCCTGCCTCAAGATTAATTTCCTTCTTGTTTTATGTTTCAGGGTGATTTGTTTAAGATCCTTCACAACATCCTTCTCAATGGAGAGACGCGTGATTTAGCCCTCAATTACATGGCAGCTTTAGTTAACTACAATGTGAAAAAAGCCCAGTTGCAGGTGAGCTCTCTTTTTCATCCATGTGCTCAACAAACAAATTCAATAAGGGCAACGGTGTTTCCTGTCACTAAGTATCGCTAATATTTCCCGAATTATATTCAGACAGATGATAAGCTGGTGTCTACAGACGGCTTTATGCTCAACTTCTTATGGGTGCTGCAACAACTGAGCATGAAGATCAAGCTGGAGACTGTTGATCCCTACTACATTTTCCATCCTCGTTGTCGCCTTGCCCTCAGTCATGAGGAGACACGTTTGAAAGCCACAATGGAGGAACTGAAGACCTGGTTGACTGAGCTGAGTAAGTTCTCCTGAAACATAGTTTGTTTTTTTTTCCCATCGTTGTTCTTGAAATAAACAAGTTTGGCATTAAATTTCGGTAACCAATCATGCACACCAATCATCCTCTCTTTCTGTATACAGACGAAGACCCGAGCAGGTTCTCAGAGCCCAAGTTCCCCACAGAGTGTTTCTTCTTCACACTGCACACACACCATTTGTCCATTCTGCCGGGCTGCAGGCGTTACATCCGCAGGTTACGGGCCATTCGTGAGCTCAACAGGTACAAATGCTTGAACAAAGGCAGGGGTCATGTCATTCTGGAGGAGAGGTTTCTTGGTTCAAAATGCAGTTCTTTATGTATATTCTAGGACCGTAGAGGAGCTGAAAAACAGTGAAGGCCAATGGAAAGATTCTCCACTTGCCAGTAGACACAGGGAGATGCTCAAGCGATGCAAAACTCAGCTTAAGGTAGCTCCAAAACTCTCATTCCTTTTTTCTTTAGGATGATGTCTTCTTACAATCTCTGAGTAAATAAAACAAAAAATGTGTTTAAAATGTGTTTTAATACCGCATATTTGCAGCAACATGATGCTAACAATGTGTGACTTTCGCTGTCAGAAACTTGTGCGAGCCAAAGCTTGTGCTGACGTTGGCCTTCTGGACGAGAACCTGCTCCGCAGATGTCTGCAGTTCTACAGCACTGTCATTCAGCTTATCCTTCGCATGGTGGACCCAGCATACCCAAAGTGAGTCTAGAATGCACTCACCACATTAGTGCAGTGCACACATCGTAGAAGTAAAGCACAAGTGATATCACAAACCAGCAGGGCTTTTTCTTTTGTCAAGAAAATATGATTGATGGCCATGCATATTAAGTTGTGTATTCTAATATTGTTTCTTCATCTCTCCTGCAGCATCACACTGCCCCTGAACCCAGAGATTCCTAAAAGCTTTGCTGCTCTGCCTGAGTTCTATATCGAAGATGTGGCTGAATTTTTGCTGTTTGTTGTGCAGTAAGTACTTTATTCTGTCAAGTGTTACACTTGTTCACACATTTTTTTTCCCCAATGGTACTCAGCATCGTCTTGTTTCTTTATAGGTATGCCCCCCAGGTCCTATATGAGCCTTGTGTTCAAGACATTGTCACTTTTCTGGTGGTCTTCATCTGCAGTCAGAACTACATCAGGAACCCCTACCTTATCGCCAAGTTGGTAGAAGTGCTTTTTGTCACTAACCCGGCTGTACAGCCTCGCACGCAGAGATTCTCTGAGATGATGGAGAACCATCCGTTGTCCATCAAACAGCTTGTGCCCGCCCTGATGAAATTCTACACAGGTAAACTCTCATGTCAACATAATACATAGTAGACAAGTTGATGTCTTCCTGTAACCTATTTCTGACATACCCTTCAGATGTTGAACATACCGGTGCCACTAGTGAGTTTTATGATAAGTTCACCATACGGTACCACATCAGCACCATCTTCAAGAGTCTCTGGCAGAACATTGCTCACCATGGAACATTCATGGAAGAGTTCAAGTAAGTTCAATGTTTGAATGTGTTGGTCGACAGGTTGAAGCTAATGGTCTGTGGTCTGAATTCTTTCCAGCTCTGGCAAACAGTTTGTGCGCTACATCAACATGCTGATCAACGACACCACCTTTTTGTTGGACGAGAGCCTTGAATCCCTGAAGCGTATACATGAAGTTCAAGAAGAAATGAGAAACAAAGAGCAGTGGGACCAGCTTCCGAGGGTTGGTTCTTTTTCTAAATGAAAATTGTTGACAAACACGGTATGGGGTTTAAATGGCCACAAGAGTATTAGACCTCACAACTGCATTAAAGAAATGCAACGTGTTCAAGCTCATGTTATTAAATTGCATTTTTGAGTAAATGCTCAAAATGGCCTAGGACTTCACTGAAGATGTGATATATTTACTTGTATTATGTCATGGTTTGAGGAAATCTTGTTGTTATTAAGGATCAACAACAGAGCCGCCAATCTCAGCTGACTCAGGATGAGCGAGTCTCTCGCTCCTATTTGGCCTTGGCCACCGAGACAGTGGAAATGTTCCACATCCTCACCAAGCAGGTCCAGAAGCCTTTCCTCAGGCCGGTGAGTGTCAGTGATCCAGTCTGTTAATCCTGCATCGGCTGACGGTATTTAACTCACTGAATCTGTCTTCTCATTTCAGGAGCTGGGTCCCCGTTTGGCTGCCATGCTGAACTTCAACCTCCAGCAGCTCTGTGGGCCCAAGTGTCGAGACCTGAAGGTGGAGAACCCCGAGAAGTACGGTTTTGAGCCAAAAAAGCTTTTAGACCAGTTAACCGACATCTACCTGCAGCTCGACTGCGCCCGCTTCGCAAAAGCGATTGCGGACGATCAGGTAACTTTTGATTACTTTCTCACTTGCTTGTGATTCAGAATTCTAAATTTTGTGTGGGATGACAGAGTATGATCAGAGTTTGTCATGTTTACATCACTTGATATTTACTATATTTACAATTTGAGGCTGTTGTCATGGTTCTGCTTTTAAGAAATCCTCCTCTCTGTTGTCTCTGCTCAGCGGTCGTACAGCCGAGAGCTCTTTGAAGAGGTAATATCAAAGATGAGGAAAGCCGGAATCAAATCCTCCATAGCCATCGAAAAATTCAAGCTGCTATCTGAGAAGGTGGAAGAAATAGTCGCCAAGAACTCCCAGTCTGAAATGGACTACAGCGATGCACCTGATGAGTTCAAAGGTGGGTGCATGCTCTTGTGTTTGACTTTACCCTGACAAAATATTTATACTTTGACGGTGCAGTCATATTAATGTCAATTGGAAACAAAATAGTGAATATTATATTGAAAATGAAGAAGTAAATGAAGTAAAATGAAAATAAAGGTAAATACAGTGAACTTGATTTGGGTGGGTACTTTTAATATTCAGTAAGGTCCATCACTGTCTGGAGCTAATAGAGTCGGTCGCACACCAGTGCTCCTGAGGTCAGCCAGTGCAGACAGACAGGATCGTCGAGCGCCTGTGTTACTGCTAAATTCCAGACATTTGCCAGGGATTTAGCAGCTTGTGGGGTCGTATAGAACACTTGGATGGAGGCTATCCAATAACCGGAGACTTAATATAATCTCGGATGAGACCCACATACCTCCTTTGATTTCCTGATATGACTGCCAACGAACCCCAGCCAGAGGGAGCGCGTGCCGTTCAGCAGGCGGGTGTCAGATTTCCATATGGTTAAAATCTTTCATGGCTGGGGTTATTTTGGAAATTTCTACGTTGGACTGCAGCAGTGACTTTATGACCTTTTGGATGAAATGTGACTCATACTTGTAAACTGCTCCAATTGTGAAAATAAAGTCTCCAGTATTTTAGGTGGGTTCTAGACATTTTAACCATTTTTAAATTCTTTTTTTTTGCTTGCTAGTCAACACTGTGCAGTTCGGAGCTCAAGTCAGAGTTAGATCTTGTGTCGAGTGACTGTATGTGATGAGCATAGATTTCACTGTGCTGTTAGAGGGTTTGTCACCTTGGCTCAAGTGGGGAAAAATGTGACTGCTCCAACAGACCCACTGATGGACACTCTGATGACTGACCCTGTGATGCTGCCTTCGGGGAACATCATGGATCGATCCATCATCCTGCGCCACCTGCTCAACTCCCCCACGGACCCCTTCAACAGGCAGCCGCTTACAGAGAGCATGTTGGAGTCAGGTAATGAGTGTGACTTTACACCCTTGTTGACATGTCGGGCAGGAATTTCTGACCATAATAGCATCCACTATGCATGACATACCAGCTCTGTGTATAGTCTAATGTCTCGGTTTGTGAAAGTCCTGCCGAAACACCTCTGGCTTTTCCAGTCAGAAATTCAGTACATGTAAAGTGAGTAGAGACTCTGGCATTATTTCACAATCTGATGTTTCCCGTTACAGTTCCTGAGCTGAAGGAGAGGATCCATGCTTGGATGAGGGAAAAACAAGGTGGACGACTCTAAGAGCCTCAAGTCACCATGTCTGGCCTACTAATCATCATGAGAAGGACCTGGTCATAATGTCCTGAATTGAGTGTCACTGCTCCCAACGACTCAACACAAAACATTTTGAATTTGAAAAAGATCTGATTTTATTTTATTTTTTTCATCTATTATCCCCTTACTCCGAGACCTTTTACCCTCATTCTAAAAAGAAAATAAAGTCATAAGTTGAGTTTTTTTTCCCCCTGAGAACTTTGTGTATATGCGTATGTCAAAATGTTAACATATATTTAATAAGTTAGATATTTGGTTACCATGCTGCACCAAGTTCACCAGCAAGATGCATACACTTGTGATTGATCTTTTTGCGTTGTTTTTTAATGGTTATGTTGGCTTTGTTTCTCGTGTCTTAGGGCATCATTTGGGAGTATCTGCCTGGTTTTTGCTAAAGCAATTCGGCAAGCCAAGTCGGCATGATAAGTGCATACAACTAATATCAGCTAATCCTAAGACCTTTTGAGTAGTGAATGTGACTAAACAGATGATAAATAACGTCCTGTCACATATTGTCATTGGATTAATGTGGTTCAAATCAAGTCACCAGTCAAACAGAGGAAGACGCAAAGCTTACCTGAGAATGTAACATGGCCCACAGTAATGCTATCTAGTCATGACATCATCCAACATGGAAGTGGTCTCCTTCAAGTCACACTGTAGCTAACTTCGCTCTTGCTGAACTGGACTGTACATGACATTGTTTCTTCTTACGACATTACTGTTTTTAAAAGCTAGGATTTTAAGCTGAATAAAAGATGATAAACATTACATTAAGGGTTGTCATTGACTGTTTGATGCCAAACTTTGGAGGTATTTTAAGTAACTTCTCAGTCTTCATGGATCAGCAGAGACTTGAGCTCAAGTTTGTGGCTGTGGAATATTGTTTATGTACTTGCTGTGACTCGTTTTCTCAGCTTCCCAGTGGCAGGGTAAGACTCATTCATATGTGTCGTTTTATGATCTCATTTTCCACTAGCCCCTAGTTTGTAATCTGAGTGTAAAGGTACATAAATGTGTGAGAAATACTACTAATAAAACCGGTATGTGATAGAAGTATAATACAACAGCATGACTTCCACATCTTGCCCACTAAATTCACCCTTATTCAAGTATCTCACATCCGACAGTGTTGTGTGTTTGACGCTGATGTCCGCTAGGCGTCGCTCTTCCGGTGACCCTGGGTGTTGCGGTTCGAGAGAAATCCTGCAGTGTAGCGTCACGAGAGCGAAAACACAGCCTCCACCCATGTCACATTTCCTGGCCTCACCATTGGCCGGATCACATGTATGTCACGACGAGCTCCCTCGCTATTGGCTCTTCGCCCTGTCCGTCTACGTAGCAGTCGGGGAGTTGACGTAATCTCTTCGGTAAATCAAGACACTTTATCTATTCCTCATTCGCTTGTGAGCGGATAACATCCGTATTTTTATCTTCCAGGGGAACCTTACTCCTTGAGGATTATTTGGTGGAGCGAAGCGATAAAATGGGCGTCTTTCACCGGAGTGGACTTTTAGCTACACGCAGATTCTGATCCACAAACATCCCATTTGACGCCCGTTAGCTTCACAGTCGCCGCCGCTATCGCCAGGTACCAGCGTCGGCGAGAGTCTCCAGAGGTAGGTGGAACATTTACAAACTTAACGTGACGGATAAACGCCACGACTGCATGACTATTACAATGATATTACAAACCAGCCGCGCGGAGTTGTCTGCAGTCGTTCGCCACGTCCGAATTAGCCCAGTTAGCTAACAGCGCTAGTTTAAACGCTCCATGATATATTTATGTAACTGCATATTCCTTGTTGCTGGCGGTGATATTGTGGTGTTTGTGGTGCCGTTTGTGGCTCTGGACATCGCTCACACCTGACACCGCACATGCACTTGTCATAGCCGTTAATGTCTCCTCACGACTTGCCACCAATCGACAATATATAACACGTCGCGAACCAACGGATTTCATTCATGAAGATTCTGGAAATGGATGTGGCGTCCAACTTCTGCCCGCATCAACACCGCCTCGGCCGGACAGGGCACCAGCCGACTCCCTAAAAATCAGCCGTTGTGTTCTTCGGAGTACATTAATGGGTTATTATTTCTGCGCATGTGGTGGAATCGATGGGTGAAGCAGCTCTTTCCCACCGTGAACCAAAAGCTAACAGGGCAGATAGAATTTCATGGGCGTATGCTGTAGCAGGAATGGCTGACTGCAAGGACGTGGAAAATATGAGCCTGTGCTGTGACTTGGAGGTAAAACTCCAGACCAGCTGAAGCTTAAATACGACAGAAAAAAATAATATTTTATAATAAAAAAATATAAAGAAGCATCATTGCAGCTAACCATTCTACTATATGTATACATGTAGAATATAAGGAATTGATTTTCAAGCACTTCATCTGTGAAGTGTGTATACAGACAGATGTCCAAAGGCCCTGCCACCACAAGACAAGAAAATAAGTGATAAACTGTCATGTGCATGCATAAATCACCATGATTTCTTGGGGCAATTTATTACTTTTGTGAACCTACTGCTAACAACATGTGGCTATTATCATTTGTTGGTATTGATGTGTTTATTTAAAGAGAGAAATATTTACTCTCCTGTTTGCGTTATTGTTTTTGACAAATGTCTCCAGTTGAATCCCAGCATAATCAGTTCTATGTCTGTTTCCTTAAAGGGGTGACGTCAAACCCATTTCACTTGGAGACGTCCTGCACCGCCAACATGTCAGGGGCTTCTGTAAAAGTTGCTGTCCGGGTCCGGCCATTCAACTCTCGGGAAACAAGCAAAGAATCAAAATGTATCATTCAGATGCAAGGCAACACAACAAGTAAGGGTCCAACAAGCACACGAAACATTTGGAATGGGAAAGTTTGGTGTGTCTGTCACAGCCCCCCCTTTCTCACCGACCCCTTCACACACACAGAGACATGTCCTTCCTCCAGGGCTCTTGCAGAGAACAGCAGAATGAGCAAACTGAATAGTGGAACAGTTGGGGGACAAGCGGTCTCAATGCGAAAGGTTTACAGAGTGAAATTCCTTCCACCGCCTTTGAAAGGAACTTGCATGCCCGGGGAGTTAGTCTGTGTGAAATGCTGAGTTGGTAGCTGGACACTGAAGGGTCGCAGACTAGTCTTTTAAATAGGCTTACATTTCTTTCAAATCATGTCCGTTTGTGTTTCAGTTTTAACAACCAGTGGCTTTGTAGTTTATGGGTTCGTTTAGAGTCTCTTCCATTGCTTGTAAAAGGCATTACTCCATTGGTGTGTATATAAATCCTTGTCGGTCATTTTAACCTACTTTTTAATGATTTTGTAGACTGGAGTAGTTGCAGTGTGAAAAGGGAAAGTGGCATTTAAGATCACTGCAAGCGACTGAAAGTAATTTTATTTGCAGACTCAGCAAATGGTTGTTTTGTTACCATGACACCTTCTTAATTCGCATAAACCTAATTCAGAAATTGAATCTTGTTGCTGTGCTAATGTCAGCAGGCTTTTATTCCGGATTTGTGTCCATTTATGTTTTATACACCGCCAGCTTTGTTTGTCATATTGTAAGGCAGACTGATCTTAATCTCTCATTTCATGATTCACGAGGGTTGCTTTATACGTGGCATTCACATTTTGAATGGGTAGGTTACATTCAATGCATTTTGATAGCATCATGCCTCTTTTCCAATCGAGACAAAAGCTTTCACAAAAATAGTTTTGGTGGAATCTGTCGCATGCTGTCTGGTGAGACAAAGAAGTTCTGAATAAGCTCCATAGTCCGATTCACATGTGACAGTGAGTCATCAGCAACGGTGGAATGTGGTTTTGTTTTTCCGAATGACCGATGAACACTAGCATACCTGACTTAAGATTTTGAAGAACTGGTGGTCCAGCACCATGTGAGTTTTCTGTTTTCCCTGTCTTTTGCCTGTCATTCAAACTGGTCGCCTAATACAAAGCTTCTGTGGATATTCCATAAGGATCCAGCTAGTTTTGGCTCACTAGGCTCTATCTCTCTCACTTCCTCAGAGTAGGTCTTTGTGAAAATCCCCATGACTTTCCACTCCATATTTTGAGATTTTCATTCTGCCGACATCATTTAGAGTGGCTCCGGGGTGACCATGTGCTTTGTAGCAGAACAGCAGAGGAATATGCGCTGCTTTAATAGTAAGTCCGTGAGCAGAGGAGGCTGCAGCAGCACTGTCTATTTCCAATGGCATTGGCAGATTGCGGAGCAGAAAGGGGGTCTGGCAGGCAGCCATGCTTTATCATCAGGGCATTCTTGCATGCTCAGGACAGTCACATAAGGATGGTGTTCACCTGTCCTATGAAGGCCTAACTACCAGACAGAACATGTCACTTGCTGTTACTGCCTCTCTGGAAATGGGGTTTTTCAGAGTTGCCCTCTTCATCCAACATGACTATCAACAACATTTGCCGTATTTTGCAACGCTTGCTTAGTTGTGGAGTGTAGGGCAGATGTGTGGCTGTGGCCGTGACCCTCCTCTCATTGTTGTCTGTCACTTCAGGGCAGATGTTGTCGTGTGTGAGATTCGTGAACAAAGAAAACTAGAAAGCTTGGGGCAAAGGAAGGATGTGTTCTCGACTCTTCTCCCTCCTCTCTCTGTCCCCACTTTTCACCACACATTGTGAGTGGTCAAGGGTGGGGGTGAAGAAGAAGGGCAGTAAATTGATTATCCACAAAGCAGGAAAAGTGTCCAAGTCTCTGCAGGCTGGCTAAAAACAAGTCTTCTTTCAGGAGCAGCTCTTTTTACGTACCAGAGCTGATGTCATAATAAAGCGGTGACGCCTCAGACTTATGCTCTAAAAGCGAAATAATGGCATGATGAACCCTTGTGAGAATGAATGCTTAGGGTTCCTCCATACTTCTCTGCTGTTATGTAAGGCTTGTTATGTTCCACCTTGAACCAGTGAGCAGCTTGTGATGTGTGCATGGCCAAAGATGGTCAACATATCTGCAGAAAAGCAGGTTGTGCAATATTTCAAGCCCACATCTCATGTTATAAAACAAACTGCCGTTGTTCTGCACCTCCTGTCGAGGATAGTTTTGGTAATCCATCTGCCTTGTGGACAGTTATTTTGAAGTAATGTGTCAGCTAACTGACAAGCTGGTTGAGCAACTCAAAGGTCAGCTCATCAATTAAACCTTCACCCTTTGGATGCAGTTCTCCTCCAGTCTCTCGTTGACCTTATCACGAGGAGAGAGATGGTTTATGATGGCCATGTTTAAATGTTTGTGACAACGCAAAATAAAAAATACTATCGAGCAGTAGGTTACGTCTGAAATTTTCTTTTCTATCGAAAGCTTGTGTTGTTTGTCTGTTTCATCATGTTATGAGGAGTTCTCATCCGGTTCAAAAGTAAACTACTGTGCAAGGCCTCGGCAGCTTTTCACAGCATTGTCGTCCGACCCGTTCTGTTCCTGCCACCTGTGATGAGTAAGACCAGGGCCGCCACATGCGATAGGATCCTGTGCAGACTGTGCCGATTGACCTGATTAAGAACGGTAATCTGCCAGCTTGCTCTAGGTCGCCACACCCTGTAGCCTCTGTAATCCCAGTGACCCTTGCAGGTGTACGCACACTTGCACACGCCGCTCAGGGTGTCACATTCTTGTCACCTCATGTTGAGATTGTTTTGAGCCTGGGAATTTAACCATATGTACTTACTGAGCAGACTTGCATTCCAGTCTGAACCTCGAAGCAGATGCTGTGCGTTACCAGCTGTATCGTGGAACTGTTATTGACAGAGAAGTGGTCAATAGTCCAATGGGTCATTTTCATGTCGGAAGTTTTACCCACTAACCTAAATCTCTGCTGTTGCCATTTTTATGTAGCAATCATTGGAGCATTTTAAGAGTGTGAACATGCAGCAATGTTGTTTACAGACTGTTGTTCGAATTCCTCTTTTGAAGTTGTGAAATCTCAGCCGGCTCTAGTGACAATACCTTGAACTAGTAGTAGTCAATACTGAATTTAGTGAAGCAAATGGAATTGAATTGAACTAGATCCTATGAAGTGTGAGGATCCTGCAGGGTTCTCATTTGTTTTTGCCATTAGTTGATGTGTCTTCTCAGAGGTATTTATGCCTGAACTACAAATCCTACTTTGGCAGAATGCTGGAATGCTACTTTAAGTGTCAGAGGTCAGCAAGTGAAAGTGATAAATGCCTTCTAGTTCTATAGTTGACCAAGACAGTTGCGGTTTCCGTCCACATCTCTTGCCAACTCATCACTGCCTGCTCCATTTTCCACTTACTTTCCTTGAGCTATTAGATGTGCTTCTTTGCTCTGATGCTGCAACTATTTACCTAACCACTAACTTATGACTTGTCAAACTGGATGTTCCTCTGAGTTCGCACCTGAAATTTATGCAGACGCGTTGTTTTTTTGCTATTTCAGGCTATGTGAAACAAATGGTCGATGTTCTGAAACAGTACTTGGCATCCAAATCTGAGATCATTTTCATAATGCAAGGAGTTGTTTATCAAATGTGTGCCTCTGTCTCTCATAGTAGTTTGTTCAGTGATGAGCCGAGTAGAAATGGAGTGAGGCTGACTGAATGGGGGATGGGAGATGTGAGAGCAGCCACAGCAGCAGTGATGGTGAAAGTCAGGCACGAGCATTATTCACGTGTAGGACAGCGTGAGGCAGCATCGTGTACCATAGCTCGGTTAGCAGAGGACATGATGAGCATTTTAAAATGGTGTCCAATTGAAATGCATGTTTGTGTGCGATGTATGTTTTTTATTTCCCTGTGAAGAGAGCGGAAATGTATCTCATCTCAATAATCCAGTCCCATCTTTATGTGACTAACTTTTAGTACACTCGATGACATTTGATGGGTTTCAGGAGAATTGGAATAAATGTTAGTTGTTGTTCATTTTCAGCTCAGCCACAGGTTTGGTAGTTAGGTTTGTTGAATCGTTTCCTTCCCTCTGCAATTGAGGCTCCTTGACTACAATCTCAGATAGATCAATCTGTTTTGTCATGAAGGTTGACATGCACACTCATGTGGCAACTCGAGGGTTAATATCATACAGTCAACATTAATCCCAAAGTAATGGGTCAACATGATACACATACACTATATTGTGTTTCTCAGTTGTAAGAAAGGATGGTAGTTTTAATCGCGTTGCTGAATTAGATGTCACTTTTCTCTTCATTTTACACTGATCCAATTCAAAAGATACCCTTTATGTGAGTTGCATCTGTAATTTTCTCCTCTTAGGACACTTTGTTCAATTTCACCCTGTCTCACCTCGTTTCGCCTCCCCTCACTGGATTTCACCCTGGTCGCTGCTTTCGGCTTAGTTTTGTTGTCATGAGCACCAAAACACAACAACAACTACAAAAACAAAAGCATAGCCGCTTAGACAAATTTGTTTTTTCAATATTGTGACCACATCATGAAATACACATGTTGTTGTGTATGCTTCATCCCAGATATGTGTACAAAGTGTATGGTTGCTAGTAGCTACTATAATGTTTAATATACTGTGATAGAGGTTACAGTTGCCAGTTGCCTTCCCTTCATCCTTCTTTCTTCTCTGTTTGTTTTGGGGACTTTAACTGGAGATCTGCATGCTACAGTTGAGATCATGATGTCATGCTGGTTACATAAAGCCTGAAAGCATTTAAAGCAAGTCTCAGAGTTGGGGGCTAGTTGTTGAAAATCCAGGTCACAGCTCAGTAAAATGGACGCCTGTTGTGAGCGCTGAATATAAGGGCCTCTGTATTTCTGCGCTGTTCTCTCAACACCCTGCTCAGATCCAATGACTTTGTCGTTGTTCAAGGACATTTTTAACCTGCTGACGCCTGTTGACATTTCACACAAAAAACAATGTCATGTGGGAGGATGTCACTTGTTGATGTCTCTGCACCAACATAAAAACTTTATCATTATATCTTGCAAGTTTGTGGAATGATATTTATGCAGCTCTCATGTTCGTCATGTGTCACCTGATAAGACTGGTTTTAAAGACAAATATATTTTGCATTTGCAGGGTGTGTATTCGTCATATTACTTGGTGATTGTCATAAATACACAAATTATAATTCATGTCAATCATAATGGTGTGACAGACGTTGATTGACGTGTAAGTACGTCTACTGGAGGTTTTGAGTGCCTTTCGGCTTTCATCTCCACCACTGCCTGATATCCCCATCTCTTTGTTCCCACTTGTGTTTTTTTAGATCCTGAATAGAGTCCTGCTGGGTTAGCATGTTTTCCTTGTGTCTCATTCCACTTTCCAGAAGCCCCTGTTATTCTGGAGCCGCACGCATCAAAAGGCCGTTGCATTTTTATTGTAGCCATCAGTGTCTGTGGCCGAGGAGCAATGTATGGTTTGGCTAAGAGTTCAGCGGAAAGGTTGGGCGGCTAAAATCTGTCCATTCCTTCCTGTCACTGACATTCTGTCGGCATGCTGAGCACTGGCTGCCATCTGCTGCTGTATAAATAGACAGTGGTCGGAGCTGAAACAGCTGGCATGCTGGCCACAACTCACTGCGCCCCTGTGCACTTTTTTCTTGCTAAGTGGACAAATCTAATTCGGCACACTTTCATCTGAGCACTAAATCATCTAGATGGAAAAATTTTTTTTTTTCTACGTATATGATAAACATGACGATCTGCGATGAGGATAAACGTCAGTGTGAACTGTGACACAGTTGAGTTACATGACCAAATAGTAAGCGCATCTATGACATTTTATGAAATTATTTTAATGTGCCAGATAAAAGTCAATCTAATATCTGTGTCAGGTGTTGAATGCAAAGGGATATGAATGGTGTAAACAGGGTCATTGTGATTGTGGGGGAACTGGGAACATAGACCCTTGTCATAGCAGATTACCTAACATGTTTTGTATGGGCTCTTGTGTTCATTCCATTGTTCTGGTGTCTTCCTGTATTTTGCCCCTCCATCTAGACAGCTCCTCTTTCAAAAGCTTCTGCTCTTATTTCTGCTCACATCTTCAGCGTTTGTGGATTTCATTGCCTTACGTTTTTGTAATGCTGATATTCACTGTATAGTTTTAATTGAGTCACCTTTTTACTCATGCACAATGACTGTTCTATTTAAATCAACGTCAATTCTGCCTCATTACGATGCATGAGGACTTCTCAAAGGCTCGGAATTCGATGCACCTTCTCCTCTCCAGGGCATAGAGCTGCGTGATCAGGCGCCGCAGTGACGTAACAGTCATTAGCGTTGTTTTGTAGATATCCACCTATAACATTAATGATGATGAATTGTGTTTTCAATAGTCCTTTTTGGAACTAGTGAATTTTTATCTGTGAAATTACGGTCAGTTTTAAGGCTAATTGAGCTGCAAGGATGTTTGGAGTTTCTGTTTTGGAGACGTTGTGTGGCCAGTGTTGTGGCTGCGACAAGCTCAGCTGTTTGTCAAATGTGCGCTCCCATGCTCATACACTACTTATAGCCCTGAGCTTTGGGCTGCATCCACTGGCATCTCTGTCACCTGTTCAACAGCTTCAGCAACCAAGCAACGTATCCATCACACACTTTCCAATACAACATAAGCTACACAAACTGATTTATAGTCATTGATATAAATTGATCTTGGACAGACTGAGCATTTTACATTGTTATCCTGGTTTTTGGTTAACAGACCCAGTTTGTTAACCCAAATGTTTGAGGTTTGTGTTGAGGAATGGACGTTTTTTAAAGTTGCTGTGGATCTGGAAGTACAGCAAATGCTAATAGCGATTGTTGTTAGTGTTCAACTGAGCAGAATAGGGTGTCCTGTTTTTTTTCCATTTTAAAATAAGGAAAAATAAATGTCCTGTACACATAGCTCATGACTTCTGAGTTTATTGAAACACTGTCCTCTGTTGATCAAACAGCAGACATTGATCAGGTAGAGCTGTAAGAGCCGTGATCCTCCCTGAGGGTTATTCAATGTTATGCTCAGCCAATGAAGACCTTGTTTGTCTGCTACTCTCAGTTGACTGGCTCGAGCTTTTAGACCCCATCTGCTGTTCTGAGACCTTCTAACAGCCTCATTAGTGTGGGAGTCTTTGCTTTCCAGGGTGGATTATAGGACCCAAGTTGAGCACGGAAACACAAAATGTCTGCTGGCTCCTACCAACTGAGTGATGTTCTTTACGCACCCGGATGTGGTTAGTTAACAGGTATCCACCCTGCCATGAAATGCCAAAGCTCCTACAGTGACGAGAGACCCATCAACACTTCATCCTGCTGAGCAGGAACCAAAAAAACACAGCTACATGGCCATGTCTGTTTACTGTTTTCATTTTTTATTGGTCATTTGTTCTGTAATTTCCATTTGACACATTTCCATTCATATCTTTATTTTTTCACTTTAATTCTGGATTTTTTTCGTGCTGTTTCTGGATTCTAGATTCTGACGAGATAAGTAGCTTAATGTCTTACTTCAAATTGAAAAGCTTTTAGTTCAGTTGCTTTAACTGGTTTAAATACTTCATAGGATAATCTCTATTTAGGAAATGACTATAATAATACATGAATGATAATGCATTTCAATGAATCTGAGGGAGACAGGATGCAATATTCTGAATCCTCCATCGGTTCCAAGTTAAGGTTGCCATGGCAACCTGAGTCGAGCCATATACCTGTTGCCATGGTGGAGAATGAAAGTGATGACGTTTACCAGGCAGCCTGATACGTCTGTTCTGACAAGGATGTGACGCATGTGGAAATTATTACTATAAGCGGAAAGCAAATATTCCTCATTGACATCCTGCTTCGTGCTCCTTGTTACCGCATCTCTGTTCTGCAGCGTCATCGACTGAAAAAGGACTTGCCTTTAAAACTGTGGCACAATAATGACTCAGGATGGAATATATAGGCCACTTTTGTGTGGGATTTCATTCTGGTATTGTTAAACATTTATAGGCGGCCATGTCAGGTGACTAAAATGATGCAGTTCCTGAATGCACCTGAAAGATAAAAGTGGGTCACAGAAGAATTTTGGTGGGTGGTGCATGCTATCAAATTAATTTGTCAATATAGTCACAGTATAGTAGCACATGTAGGTACATGTGTAGAGAGTGCGTATGTGTTGGTCATGTTTTAAATGGGAAATATACTGTAGCTGTCTTTTGCTGGCTATTATTTTACTGTTAGGAAATCTTTTGCATAAGTAGTGTTTCTTACATGCGCCTGAGGATCATGTTGAGTGGCAGCAACGGTGCCATTTGACTGGTTAGTGTCATGGGCTTTTCCCCAACCTTCCCTCAGTCCTATCATATTTCTATTTTAAACTTCAGTTGACTCATTGGCACTGAGATGGACTGTCTTGCTGGCCCCTGTAGATTGTTCTAGGAAAGGGTAATGAGTATGTTGGTAACTTAAATCCCTACTTCATTTCTTCATACTCTGGTTGCTATTTCCCTTTGGAGGCAGGTCAGAGGTCAATTGAGGATTTATTTAGACACCTGTCCTGTTGTATCATTTTTCAGTGCCAAGTGTGGAAGCCCTCTTACCCTTGACCATGATTGAATTTGTTCTTTATTTTTTACTGGCTCATTTCTGTCATTTGATTGTAAGCTGTGAAATTTACATGACTTTTTTTGCATAATGTTTATGTGTTCTGCATCCTGAGGACAATGTGTGTCTCTCAGTCAACATGTGACCTGTGCAGGGCGATATGCAATCCCCGTCTCTCCACATCCCCTGCATTATTGATAAGTGTGCTGCAATCCTAAGCACACATTAGGCTCTCAGTCGGGAACATCTTGATACTGAGGCCTTTCAGGCATCCTCATGTTAAGGACCGAGACCTTCATTTTATTTCCCTTTTAGTGCTGATGACTAAAGAGATATTTAAAGTTTTGGAGTAATTATTGTGGGTTTGTTTTTGTTAAATCTAGTCAGAATTCTGTCCATTCTTGCTGCTTTAGATCTGTATTGTAGATCCTGTCCTCATTATATGTCATTATATTTGAAGCCTGCTGTTCTATGCAAAAGACTGATCCTGTTGCTGAGAATAAAACCCGTAAAAAGACCAATGAAGGCTCTACAACCTGAAGAAGAACAGAAAGAAAAGAACAACTGGACTAGAACAATTTCGGTGCGCCAGACTTGTATGCTTATTTCTGTCTCTCCTTAGAATTTTTGTCTGCCACAACCTGAGCATATTGGCTTGAGTACTGTTTCTGTTGGCCTGAATGAACTCATATTGACTGAAACAAGACGGCGTCAGTCATTGTAAGAGCTTTCTCTACTATAAGCTTACACAAACACGATCAGTAGCAGCAACCATCCTGTAGTTAAGTCTGAATACTCTTCAGGTATTTTTTTATGTCTAGTTCAGAATGAAAAGCTTGGTTTGTGACTCTGTTGATGCAGCATGCTTGGCTCTGAGGGAGGACATTCCAAACATGGCTGCAGATTCTTGTTCATTAAAAAAGGTTTGTGTGGCCATGAGGGACTGTTGAGCAGTGTAATGGTGTCATTCCATTGAGAGGAACGGCTCTCTTAGGAGAGCATACTTCACACAAACGCTTTTGTTGAGGGTTTAAATGAAAACATTTTTAAATATAGTTAACAAGTCAAGTCAAGTCATCTGCACAAACAAGCGACTTCACTGGGTGACTGTGAGCAGAAAATAAGACGATTGCATGTCAGAATTCATTGCTATTTTTCTTCCACAGCTATTCTCAATCCCAAAGCCCCAAAAGAACCAGCAAAGACCTTCAGTTTCGATTACTCCTACTGGTCCCACACAACGGTGAGCAGATGCTTCGTTTTATCTCAATGACCAATTTCAAGGTTGTGTTTTTAATTCATTGATTATTTCTCCAACAGCCAGAAGATCCCACCTTTGCATCACAAAATCTTGTGTACAATGACATTGGTAAAGAAATGCTGGCACATGCCTTTGAAGGCTACAACGTCTGCATCTTTGCCTACGGCCAGACAGGAGCTGGCAAATCCTACACTATGATGGGGAAACAGGAGGAGGGGCAGGAAGGAATCATCCCCATGGTAAGTACTGCATTATAACTGGATTGCGAGGCTCTGCTTTTGCTCCTTTAATGTGTGTATATTGGCAGCTAGTAGTTACGAAAAGTATCCAATTTCAAATATGATGTGGCTGACTGACTTGATTATATTGTCATCATGATTTTTGCAAGTCATGTGTGAAAAGTCTTGATGAAGGTGCTATCCTTCTTGTCTCAGCTTTGTGAAGATCTCTTTGAGAAGATCAATGAGAGCAGCAACAACGAGGAGCTTTCCTACTCAGTGGAGGTGAGTGAGACTTTCCACCTACTGTTGCGTTCTATCTGATATTAAGAAAGTTGATGCAGCCTGAAAGTTTGGTTGTTATAGAACAAGACGCAAAAAAGACGGTATTCGAATACTGCATGAGCTAAATTAAGAATCAAATTTTTAAAAAAGCAGAGGTCATCTAGGGTGAGCAACTTCAGAAAGAACTGGAGCAACGCTGACAGTTTCTCGGTTGAAGAATAATCTCTAAATAATTTAACGGCTGTAGAAGCTTTCTGTTTGAAATTGACTAAATGAGGTGAAGTCTACTTTTCCAGTCACATGACATTTGGAGTACATTTAAATTTAGAATGTTTATTGCAAGAAATCATATAGAAAACCATGTGGGATTAAAAGGAGGGATAGTCATCATAAATACCCCCATTCTCCTCTGCTGAACACTCTGGTATCCGATCCTCACATCAGGTGTGTTTGCTTGCAGGTCAGCTACATGGAGATCTACTGTGAACGAGTCAGAGATTTGCTCAATCCCAAGAACAAAGGAAACTTGCGGGTGCGGGAACATCCTCTTCTAGGTCCTTATGTGGAAGATCTGTCCAAGCTGGCGGTTACCTCCTACACTGACATCGCTGATCTCATGGATGCAGGAAACAAGGCGCGGTGAGTCACACCATGGAATTCAAGGAAATACTGGGTGAGACGCTTGTCACCAGTGCACAAAATAATAGAATAATATTATATAATAATAGCATAATAACAGAGTATTTCACGCATTTGTGTGTGCTTCCTTATGTGTGTCACGAGAGTCCTGTGGGGAGGAGCGAACATCTCCCTAATCTTCTTCTGCTGACTCAGAAAGCTTATTTCTAGAACTAGCTGTGTAAAACCCGTATCTCCCCTGTGACAATCTGTCTCCGTAGGCCTCAGTAGTTGTGTCTGCGTGGTATTATCCTGCTACCTCGGCTAAGTAATCCCTTAAACTCAATTCTCTATAATGCGTCTAAAACCCAATGAAATTACACCAAGACTACAAGTGGCTAATAATATTAAAGAAATTGCATTTTCCCCTTCATTTCTTCTCCTCTTCAGAACGGTGGCTGCTACCAACATGAATGAGACCAGCAGCAGGTCTCACGCTGTCTTCACCATCGTCTTCACACAAAGGAAACATGACAGTGAGACGGACCTTTCTACTGAGAAGGTCAGGTGACACAAGTGTCCTTTAATACCATGTTCAAGTTGATTGTCCCAGCTGTTTTTGCTGCTTTGATATTTCAGTTAAGTCTAACAAATGTTGACAGAAGTGAAAGAATGCATCGGAATTCGGTCAATTGTTGAGAGACAAAAACATCTGTGTCCTTCCAAACACAATGACCTTTGTATTAAGTCATGTGACTTCACAGATACGTTCAAGTTTTTTTTTTTTTGTTTTTTTTTTTTTTTTTTTGCACAAAATGCTGAAAAAAACCCACACTGAGCCATGTGAGATTCCCAGTATAAAAATAGATTTCAAAAGTGTTTAAAAATAAATGTAAAAATTGCATGAATTGCACTCAATATGTCACTTTCCTATTCCAGGTCAGCAAGATTAGTTTGGTAGACTTGGCCGGAAGCGAACGAGCAGATTCCACAGGAGCCAAAGGCACCCGGCTAAAGGTGTGGTAGAATGAATGTGTAAAAGCAGAAAAATGTTGAACCAGAACAACCATTATTTCTTTCATTCCGTTTACAGGAGGGAGCTAATATTAACAAGTCCCTCACCACATTGGGAAAGGTTATCTCTGCACTGGCTGAAGTGGTAAGTGTGATTATTCTGATTTAACCTTTCTTTTGTTTTTTAGAAAACCTCCATTAACCCCTCTCCCTTCCAACTTTCAACTCTTGTCTTCTATAAATAAACGTTTGTCTCCTGGCATCCTGTTATGCCTGCCCTGAATGTTTTTCTAATGTTACTCCTCTGTTACCTGCTTGCCAAGGATAATTGTACCAGCAAGGTAAAACCTAACCTTCATCCTCCTCCTTCTGTTTTTCCTATTTTTGAGTCAAATTTTGACCAATTAACAGTGTATTACTACTACTACTGCTCCTACTACTACTCCTACTACTTGTGGCTCTTTTTTGTCCTTTCCCTCTTTATTAATTTTACAGCACATTTGTCAGAATAATTGCAGCACTGTTCCAGTTCTACTCTGACTATGTTAAACATTGGCTTCTGCATTGCAGAGTAAGAAAAAGAAGAAGACGGATTTCATCCCATACAGAGATTCTGTTTTGACATGGCTGTTAAGGGAAAACCTTGGTAAGTTCATTACACAATAATTAGGCATGCATTATTTGTAATTACCTGAGAGGATTGTAGTCAGCTCCTGCATGTTAAGAAATTCATACACGGTGATATTTTTTTTTTATTGAAGAGTATATTCTAAAGGACAAAAGTTCCTGTGAATCTTTATAGAAATGACAAAGGCATGTAGTCCTAAACTGACAATTTACCATTCCATGATGTTACAAGCCTAGTTCTCTTTTGCCAGGTGGAAACTCCAGAACAGCAATGGTCGCCGCCCTCAGTCCTGCAGATATCAACTACGATGAAACCCTCAGTACGCTTCGGTAAGATTCCCGTCTCCATTTAGACATCTTTGTACATCTTCACAGTTCTGAACATTTTTCTAACTGACTTGGATTTGTCCTTCCAAGGTATGCCGACCGAGCAAAGAACATCAAGTGCAATGCTGTTATCAATGAGGATCCCAATAATAAGCTGGTGCGTGACCTTAAGGATGAAGTGGCGCGACTGAAGGAACTGCTCCGTGCCCAGGGCTTGGGAGACATCCTGGACAGTGAGTTTATCGCCTGCACAAACAGACAAATCCAAACTTCTGTCAAACTTCTTCGGGCCAACTGTGAGCTCACGTCTTCTCTCTTCACTGTCAAATTGGCTTCATTTTTTCACTCAACCTCACAACTTACTTCAGTTAATAACTCTTCACTTCAATTAATATAAAAATACTTCATGTGAATATTCAGCATTTCTCAGTCCAACAGAAATGCAGGTCTACCTAATCCTGTTGTGTGCTTGACAAAATGTAATTGTTGCTATGTGCGACACTAATACGCACTAATAATGTCTAATTGTCCTAACAAGTCATCTCATCTGTTCTTGCAATTTCACTCATGAAGAGATGTCTGTAACCTTTTCTTCCTACCTCTTGTTGCTGACCTCTGATCCTCTTCATCTTCTCCTGCTTTCCTTCAGTAGATCCAATGGGGGATGATTGCTCAAGTGGAATCAAATGTGTGTATATGTGCAGTTGCATTGTCTGGTACCTTTATAGCAAACGGCGCTTTTGTCCTAACTTTTTATGATGTTTGCTACTAGCCTTGCATGAGGTGCAGCGCAGCAGCTGTTGAACTGCAAGGCTTTCCTTTAATGTGCTGGCTAGCATGCTACTAGCATGTATGTTATGCTGCATTAGAATTAGGTAGTTTGGTGTACTGTAAAAAATAGACTTCACTACTGATGTTGCTTTTAGATATGTTTCTATTTTAGACAAGCCTATTGCTGAGCATCCATTCCCCTTCATTTTGTCACCTAATGTTTCCATTTTGTTAATTATTCATGGCAGGTGAAAGTCCACAAACCTTCAGACTGCCACCTCTTGGTTCTCAGACTGAGGTTTCGAGCTACAAAAGTAAAGGTGCCCTCTTAGTCATTTCTGAGTAGATGCCTTTCTAATGGTATTAAAAGAGCATTAGTTTCATTAGCTGGTGAGATAGTCACATTTGATTGTGTTTCCAGTAATCCCTATCCGTTGCCCTAGTGTTGTCCTCATCTCCTGGATGCTGCTGTAAAGATGTAGGTTTAACAGTTCAAAGTGGAACAGGCAGTGGATTTGCATTAAAATAAGGGAATATTTTGAGGTCTGCAAATGGACTTCTACTGTAAAAAGTCAATCTGTTCTGCTGGTGTTAAATCCATCTTTGGCAAAGATTGTAAACTACATTTATAACTAAATAAGTTATGGATTTAAAAGAAGACTGAGAGCAGTTGAAATGAAATAAAGCGAAATTTTGTGAGTAAACCGATGGAAATGGATCCTGATTGCTGCATAACAATGCTGTTGTTCTTGTTATTGTTTATGATGCTTAAGCTTTTGGCTGCGGATTGATGAATGTGGTTATACTGAATTTGTTTGACGTATTTTTAAGAGAATTTGAAGAGAATCCTTGTTTCACACGCATCATTTATTTCCCATCTGCTGTGCTGAAGTAGGTAGCCGGTTTAAGTCCCCTGATGTCCTGGAGATTTGTTTTTTCTATTGTCTTGACGTGTCAAGTGCATTTTCAAACGCTTGAAAATGTACACAACAAATCCAAATGCTTGACTGCAGGCAGAACTCTGGTGGCATGTGGCTCGAGCTTTCATTGCTCTGTGAAGACAGGCTCTACTTCGGAACTGAATTTCACTTGTTTACAAATGCAATTATGGCAGTTTTCACTTCAAATTAAAACGCAAAATCAAGATGTTTTCCATTTCAATGGACTGAAAAAACAAACACACTTCGTCTAGCTTTGGAGTGAAAACTGTCTTTCTGTTGTTTACCTGTTGTTGGACAACATCTTACATTCCCTGCCCTGTGTCTTTCTCTCCTCCCATCCTTTCCCTTATCTCTTCTCCTCATATTTGGTGTTTTAATTCCTTTTCATCTTTTGTGTTTACTACCCATACTTCACCATCCTTTCTGTACTCTCCATTTCCCTCTCCTTCTTTTCTCTTGCTGTTGGCTCAGACCTGAAAGACTTTCACAACAATAAGAATAGATACTTGATAGCCTCAGAGAATCAACGGCCTGGCCATTTCTCCACAGCGCCTATCGGTTCTCTGACAGCTTCACCGTCGTCTGGTTTGCTGTGCAACCAGGGTGGCCTACAGTCGGCCACTAGTATCCAGGAGCGCATCATGTCAACACCCGGAGGAGAGGAGGCCATTGAAAGACTAAAGGTAAGGTTCAGGCCACTTCCAAGGACTGCTGCTTCTTCAAACTTTGTCCTCCTAGAGGAACAAGCTCAACCTTAAACATACCACCAAGAATACTGCGGCTCCTTAAGTCTCATTTATTTACTAAGGGGATGAAATGAATGACTTCAATAAATAAAAAAAGAAGCTGCTAATTAATCATAATATTTAATCTGAGCCCACCTATTATCCCCCGCAATCCTTCATATCCCTCACATTCAGAGCAGCTGATAACAACCATGAAAGGCTGCAGTTTCCATGACAACTAAGCTGCCCAGTCAGGCCGTCTTCCAGTGACGTCAAACACCACATAAATGGGTGGGAAAATGGACCAAAATAGATTCTGTCGAATATATATATGGCTGGAATTGTGACGTTCATACTTGCCGTTGCAGCTATTTTAAATCATCAAGGCACAAGATGAACAGTGATGATATTAAATGAGATATTTATTGAACATTTGTCTTACTAAAGCAACTCATTTACTTCGCAACATTTGTTTGTGGATCGCAAGAAGCAAAATATCAATCTGCTTAAAAATATGCTGAGTGCATCTGTGATTTTATTAAACGTTGCTGATTCACATGGTGTCCCCAGGAATCAGAGAAGATCATTGCTGAGCTCAATGAAACCTGGGAAGAGAAACTGCGCAAGACGGAAGCCATCCGCATGGAGAGGTTAGTGATGTGGAAAGATGAACGCCTGTGAATAAGCAATCCAACATGTATCACGTTCTACTACTGAATAAAATGCTCATTCTTTTTGTAGAGAGGCATTGCTAGCTGAGATGGGTGTGGCAATCCGTGAAGATGGAGGAACCTTAGGTGTATTTTCTCCTAAAAAGGTGGGTTATCAAGCCAGCACTTCTGTGATCTGTTTTCCCCTGTGATAACCGTCTTCACTTCTCATTCACTTATCTCATTGGTTTATCATTTCCTCTCTCCCTTTCCTTGATGATTTGTCCTTGCATGCTCTCAGCTTAACCATGAAAGGCAATTTGATTGTTTTCCAGTAAAGGAGGTTTGTTAATATCATCGTGTTCAACCTTTGTTGGTTCATGAGATAGTGATGACTTTGAAAATTACAGACCAGATGCTCAATGTTTACTCTCTGCCGTGTAAAATTGCTCAATGTTTGTAGTGACTAGTTGCCTTATTAGCAGTAGCAAATCCTGTGAGGTTGAATTTCCTATAATCTTCTTAACAAAGTAGATTATTTGACTTTAGAGTTCAGGATTATTCCTGCAAGTTATTGAGCTGCTAATAGCTGAGTGGCACATTCAATCTCTAGCAATGGCTTTCCTCCTTATTTTCTTTGCTATGTGTTTGATTGGCGTGGAAAGATGTTATATCCTCTGTCAGATGAAGAATGTATCATAGATTATCTTCCTGTTGTTTTGTTTTAATGCGTTTTCTGTTCAAATTTTCATGCCTCTTACCTGTTTCTGCCTGATGGTGGTTAGAATTTCATTGAGAAGTCATGCGATCTCTATACAGACTTTAATGGGGTCTTCTCCCCAAAGAAGGTTGGTGTGTTCAAGTAGTTTAGTGTTTGTCAAGGATTTGTACTTAAATATAGCAACAATGTAGTTAGTGTGTGTAATGACTGTATGGCCAGCTGTGTATCAGATAAATAGTGTGCAGAACCTGATCCACTATGCCAGAATGAACCGTCTGCCTGGTTTTTAGACTCCGCACCTGGTGAACTTGAATGAGGATCCCCTCATGTCCGAGTGTCTGCTCTACTACATCAAAGATGGAATTACAAGGTATGTGTTCCTCAATAAAAATAATTCAGTATAGTTATGCTAACGTTCAAATATACCATCACTCTGGCATCACATTTGGGCTTTGTTTAAATTTCAGTTTTTCTTTCATAAACCTGACATTGGACTTTTAGTAAAGTCGGCGTCTATGACATTTGTTGCACTATAATGGCAAAACCTTGCCCACTTTCAAATCCCTGTCTCGGCTGTTCTATATGATACATCTATTATAAAGGTTGTATGTCATATTTATGTGGCAGAAAAGGTAAACAAAGTCAATTTCAGCCTGTTGTCTTGTTGGGGCAATGCATCTTTCATTCATCCTTTTTTGTATTTGATCATTGCAGGGTGGGTCAGGCAGATGCTGAAAGAAGACAGGATATTGTCTTAAGTGGTGCTCATATCAGAGAAGAACATTGCATATTCTGCAGTGAGAGAAATGCCAATGGCGATGGTAAGACATCATGACATCACTGGTTATGAAGTGTGTGCGTGGGATACCTGATGTGTCCATGTACAGGAGTTTGAGTAACTTTGTTTTGTTCCTAGTGGTCGTCATGCTGGTGCCATGTGAAGGATCAGAAACTTATGTCAATGGCAAGCGAGTTGAGGATGCTATCCAGCTACGTTCAGGTATTATTCCTAATCCCTTAATAGCTCAAGGATATAATAAAACAAGAGTACATGTGGCTGAGGACTAGTCAAATAGTTTTGACCCTGTTTTATTTTATGACAGTGGAACTGTTGCTTTAAAGAATGAAATCATATATGAATAATTCTTTCAGGAAACCGTATCATTATGGGAAAGAACCACGTGTTCCGGTTCAACCACCCGGAACAAGCCAGGGCTGAAAGAGAGAAAACACCCACAGCTGAGACACCAGTGGAACCGGTGGACTGGACTTTTGCTCAACGAGAGTTATTGGAGAAGCAAGGCATTGACATGAAGCAGGAGATGGAGAAGAGGTATTTTAGTTGTCTGTCTCTTTAACATGTCTAACTATTATCTAGGGCACTTATGTGTGCACGTCTTCAGGATACGCTAATATATATACCACAGTTTAGCCTGTCCCCGGGATGAAAGATACTGGTGAGCTGTTTATGGGTTATGTGGGAAACATTTGGAACTTAAAAGGCAGACATATGCAATCTTCTTGCCAGGTGGAATCAAAGAGAAGTTCTCAATATAGTGAAGGGGAGTTGATTTCCAAACTTAATGGGCAGTTGCAGTTGTAAGCATGGAAAAATGCAGTTACTGTGGAGTGCATTTTACAAACTATGACCATTCTCACTTCAGGCTCACTGAGATGGAAATCTTGTACAAAAAAGAAAAAGAAGAAGCCGATCAACTCTTGGAGCAGCAGCGTCTGGTGAGTTAATCTGTTTTCTTCTAACTGAAACTAGACCTATTCAAGTTGCATTTTGACATATAGAAGCATATTTCTGAGTCATTATATCCTAGCTAGTATGTTGGACCGTCTTGGTCTGGATTTAATATGACTAGTACTAATTCTCACTCTGACACTTTTGAGATGAATGATCTATATAGCGCATGTCTGTCCCTCTTGCATGGATGTATTTTCTGGTTTGAGACAGATGAGCTTTTATTCACCTTATTCTTGGGGTTAACTGTAGCTAATTTGAATCAGCCAAAAGAGTCTTTCCCCTTTCAAATCCCTTCATGTTTCTTCTGTAGTTGATTTGAATCATGCAAAGCAGCATCGTACAGCAATGCTTAATAAGGTGTGTTCGCGTGTGGGTATTGGGAATAAACTCAAATTGAGCTGCTTTTGCATGGTTCATGGTTATAGCATGATTTCTTAACTTGTTCTCTTCTGGTTCTGGACTCAGTTGCTGTGTTTGCTGTTGAGCTGATCTACTTTAAATTGGCTGTTGATTTTCTTTGATTAGATTTTATCTTGAGTTTGTTATTTTCAATGCAGTTGCTGAAATGTACAATGCATTGTTATAACAGTACATTCATGTTTTAGATTTTGACTGATAGTGACAATGTGGTTTCTCATTGACTTCTTTGGCCACCTCTGTTTGCCAACACTGAGCGGCATGGCTCCAACACAAACTTTCCAGTGCTTCAGTCGAATTAGCCAAACAAAGGCTTTCTTGATTCTTTTTGTTCAGAGCTGCAAGTGTGGGATTCTGGTTCTCATCAGGAATTAAAATCGAATTAAAGTTGCCAATATGCCACATTATTCATATCTGCACTTCCTGGTTGTGATCTGTAATGTCATTTGTCTACAACAAAATGAGAAACTGCATTCTTTTCCGACTAACAAATGTTTCTTGTAGTGGATTAACATCCCCACCACTGCTTCTGCTCTCTCTACTGGCTTTCTGATCGACTGCAAGGACACTGTCTCCTAACACACCACTAGTACTAAACACTTACCGTAAATCTTCTGGACTAAAAGGGGGAAATCTCCAAACTCATCCTGCATGCCATGCCTGCCATAGTGCCAAGTGTTTTGGACTCATCTTTTAAATCACTTGTATGTATTTGAGGAGAAATATCGGTTAGCGCTACAGATTAGATACTCATTCATTTGATTATTCTTTTCAGATCATGATAGACATGCTTTAACTTTACTTTTGATAAATATGCAACATTGGGAACAATATTGTTTACAGTACTTCTGTCCAAGAAAATAACAGAAAGCTCTCAAAGCTCTCTTATTAAATAATTAATATAAACCCTTTTTAACCCTCCTTCACAATTATAATCAGAAGAAAGTCAATGAACCACTCTAAATGTTGTTTTTTTCCCTTTACGTCTCTTATTTCTGAAAAGGTTGCATGTTATCATACATATTGTAAAGCAATGATGTATGAAATATATTTCATTTGTATAGTGACTGCCTTTACTGTTAATGAGTTAAAAGAAAGTAAAATCAAATTTGTATAGATCTGTATAAGTTCCCATGTTGCATATACATGCCTTTTATTAATTCTTTTATGAATCATTCTTTCATCTCCTCTTTGATTTCCCATTTTTTAATTTCTCCTTTTTGGGAACCATCTGGTTTGTTTCCTGTGTTGTTTTCTCAAGGACGGCGACTCTGATAGTGGGGATGACTCAGATAAGAGGTCTTGTGAGGAGAGTTGGAGACTGATCACCTCTTTAAGAGAAAAGCTGCCCCCAAGCAAGCTCCAAACCATTGTGAAAAAATGTGGCCTGCCCAGCAGTGGGAAGAGAAGAGAGCCGGTTAAAATGTACCAGATCCCCCAGCGCCGCCGCATTACCAAAGACTCTAAGTGGGTAACCATCTCTGACCTGAAGATCCAGGCTGTGAAAGAAATATGTTATGAAGTGGCGCTCAACGATTTCCGTCACACACGGCAAGAGATCGAGGCTCTAGCCATAGTGAAGATGAAGGAGCTCTGTGCAAGCTACAGCAAGAAGGACCCCAATGAGCGAGACTCCTGGCGGGCCGTGGCTCGGGATGTTTGGGACACTGTAGGAGTCGGCGATGAAAGAATAGAGGATGTCCTAACCACCGTGTCGCGCGGAAGCGGGGTGGTGATGGATGAATTAAAAGTGCACATCGATAAACTCGAAGACATCCTGCAGGAGGTCAAAAAACAGAACAACATGAAGGATGAGGAGATTCGCACGCTCAGAAATAAAATGGTTAAAATGGAGAAGGTCCTTCCGCTAATCACCCCTGAAGGTCAAGAAAAGCCACTTAGTTGTGATAATTCTACAAACGTAGCCAGGACCCCCAGCCCGCAAGAAGAAAAAGCTCCTTCGTCTGAAAGTTCTGACACAGCCAAAGGAGAGGATCCATTTACCAGCCAAAGTTCAGGAGATGATTCGACTCAGAAACGATGCCAATTGCGCCTGATGCGGCAAGAACAGTTGCGCTTAAAAAACATTCAGCAGCAAGAGATTACTAAGCAGCTGCGCCGACAAAGCGGACCTCACCGCTTTATTCCCCCAGAGGACCGCAAGCTACGCTTTCCATTCAAAAGTAACCCCAAGCACCGCAACTCCTGGAGCCCTGGTACCCACATCATCATCACAGACGAGCGGGTCGTGGAGCTCAAGGTCCCAAAAGAAGCTGTGGAAGAAGAAGAGGGAGAAAGTCATTGTGCAGAAGCAGAAAAGATTGCTGCTTCAGTAATTGCTGTCACGCCTCCGTTGCCACCTCCAACTGTCCAGCACAGGAGCAAACCTTTGGAGCCAGTGTTAAGCCAGGGTCATAGACACAACTATAGGAACAACCAGCAACCCCAGCCTCTTGAACGAGGGCGCAGTAACTCATTGAACCACCGCCATCGGCCGTCTGGCTCTATGGAAGCAATGCAGCAGCAGCAGCAGCAGCAGCAGCAGGAGACCAACAGAAGACACTCCCAGGCTTTTTACCAGCCCCGCCACTATCAGAACCAGCCTGTGTACCCCCCGCACCATCAACCCCCCTGCAACCCACCAGGTTTCATGATGTTTCCCGATGGCTCCTTTAATGGTCACCTCCCATACCAGCAGTACCATTTTGCTGACCTTGCCAACCACCCAATCCACTTCCAGCCACCTCCACGCATGCGCAGGCAGAATTCCGCTCCCAACCTGAAAGCCAGCCGAGAGACCCCAGTCTGACAGTCTCATGCTCATTGTAGGCAAAAACCTTACAGATCACAACAGTTTCAGACTTTTTCATTTTGTCGGTGTGTAATTGGTTGATCCAAAAGTATATTACTGTATGTATTATAAGAATGCATTCTATTGTCAGCATAATATCTACATTATACTGTAGCCAGCCTCGTCTCAAATGTTATGCATCAGTGGACGGATTTGAGAGGACACCTGCCTTTTTATTTTTCAGCCTGTATGATGATGTGTCTGTTGTGCAATCATATCATAACCTTGCCAAATTTCTCTTCATTACATTATCCAATGTTGTTATCAATGATCTCATCCACTCACAAACAACTGCGTGAATCTGCGTTCACATTCCAGGTCTCAAAATTTTCATCATCATTTTCATCTCACATACACTGACATTCACCTTTTAGTTGACCGAAGAAATTGTCTGCCTTGTTGGTGCATGCTGAACAAATGTGTGACCAACATTGCTGTGCCTTAGTTGGTGTCAGACAGGGTTCCTTAACCAATGTGGTCATTAAGTAGAACCATTACATGAAACAGTGCGGTCTGGTCCAAAACAAAATCATCCCGAAACTAGGTTAAGCAAGGATATCAATTGCTGCTTTATTCTTTTTTATTATATCTGCTTTTGCTGCCTCCCTGCTCTACTTATGCTCTGAATTGTGTCAGAGGGTATCTCATTGTATTGACACTGCTCCGTAAATGCTATGGTTTCCAAATCACCTCAATATTAATGTGAACGTGGCCTTGCAAGAACAGGAGACCATTGTCTGTTTATTACATGCAGATGACACAAGAGAAATGATTTCAGGTTTACTTTGTGTTGCATTTATACCATCAACTTGACCTTTCAGTTTGACAAAAGCAATGACTCGGTTTATCAAAAGTGCCTTTGACCCGGCTGCTGGTTTAGCTAATATGATTGTTTATCAATTGAAGGGAATGAATACTCTGCCTTCATTTTTACCTCATGTTATCAATTGAACAAAATGAAATACTAATGTTATGAAAATGAAGTGTAGGTTGTGCCTTTTTGAACAGCCTTAATGCACAAGTTCACCCTGCAGTTTCAAAGAATACTATTAATGTGTGACCTTTGTGTTTCCATGTGCGAGTCACAGCTTTTTCACATGCCGCTAAAATTATTTTATCTTTCTCATGCACATCCTCCCTTCACTGACTGACATGATAAGTTGTATAACAGGGTCACTGATGGTTACCCCTGGCAAATTTATGGATCCTGGATTCATGTAGATGCTTAATGTGCACACCACCAGTTAGGTCAATCCCAGTAATTTTACTTACCTAAATCACAAGCACTGAATTTTGTATGCCTCCTTTAATAGATTACAGTATTGTATAGGCACATATTTTACTCTTAAAATTAATACTCTTTTATATTCAAAATGTTAAAAACAGAAAGAATGTAGTAAACCCATCGCTGAGATTTGAAGGGTTTGAAGTAAAAAAGGAAAGAACTTTATTGTAAAATCTTCCTCAGTTTTGTCTTGTTGTGGTTCTGGATAAAGCACACTAACTACCGTCCTTTCTGTTGATAATCGAAGAGTATTATTTTGACTTAGTGTTCGAGATGTGGGAGAAAAATGAAATTCAAGCTGTGATCTGATCCATTTATGTATCATTTTTGCATTTGTATTGGAAGACATAATTTATGCTCTCAGCATGGAGGAGACCTTTCATAAAAACCAAAAACATCATGGCACATAAGTGTACTGGTCTAGTGTTCCGTTATAACAAACTATCGTTGCATGTAGCAGCTGGTGCTGATGGCCCCAAGCCATGCTGGAATTCTACAGTGTCCACCAGACAATGTTTAGTTTACTGTTGTGAAAATATTGAGTGACTTGTGTTTATCATCTGATTTCCTTGTTGTCAAGTTGCGTCTGCGCAAATGAGAATAATGCATCAGTGTTGTAAATGACGATACAATATAGCCTTGTGAGGGTGGGGATTCATTTTAAACATGAAATAAACTGACATGCTCCAAGGTACTGTTTGTATGTTGTCAAGTGTGTGTTGGGTTGTTGAGTTCAAAAGTATTGAAACAATATTTTGAGCTATCCTTGTGTAATCAATTGTGTCAATAGATGTTGGAACAACACAGGCTTCTTAGTGAAACTTGGTTGCATTTCAACAGTGAGTAGGTTTCCCTCAAATGAAAAGGCTCCATTGTCTTCCCAGAAGACACTGGACAAATAGGATGAGGTCATCATGGCCACAGCGCATCCTGCACTGATGTTGATGGTGATGACGGCCCACATCAGATGACGGTCTACTCACTTTCTACAAACTGCTCTGCTCTTCTACTGCATGAGAATGCTAAGCATTGTCATGGTTTTCAATTGATTCATAACATGCAAACCCCTTTCAAGAGAACCCTCATGTGTCCTCTATTAAATTATGTTCATATAATGTTCATTGTTTTCAAAAAAGTATTGCAGGCAAAACAATTGATCCTCCCTAGTATTAAGTGACATGACATGGTGCTTGACCAGCAACCTGTGGGTGGTAAAGGCTGATACATTTACACCTGCTCAGGAAACAGCCAAAGAAGAAGATGCCCAATGTTTTCTGTTAAGGCCTTAGTCTCTCCTCATCCTGATATGGAACATTACCCTTGCCAATAAAAAATAAAAAATTACATTTAACAATGTATGGATCATTTCAGTCTGTCTGACTTGTTGGGGCTGATGGTCAGTTGTCTTGTCTCCTGTGTGGGTGTCCAGGTTTACGAGAGCAAATTGCAGGAACTTCAGAAACAGGTTGAGACCCGATCACTTATAGCGGAGACGCCAGATGAAGAAGAGCTTGAAGAGGAGGAGGAAGAGGAAGGTATGTGAAGTCAAATTCAACACACTCACAGGGCTTATTTAGCTTTTGAGTAATATAATCAAGTGTGTATTCTCTGTCACATTTTCCACACAGAGCCTCAACTACTGGGATGTGCGTACAGTATTACGAAAGCAAATAAAATAATCCTCTAACATCTTCATTCTCATCACGTGGTTACTCAAATCCATAATGATTAATGCACTGGTCTCCAGGACGCCTTGGAGACGTGGATGTTTAAAATAAAAAGTAGCTTGTTCATTTTGCTGTCTTAGTCATGTGGAACATTCTCTAACAGTCGGTTGCTTGCAGACATCTGTGAATAGGCAAATAAATGGTCTCCCACTTTTTTACAGGTGCTATTTTAACTGACTTTTAATTTTTTTTTTTTGCAACACATCGTGGTAATTGTGTTTTGTTGATGATCATATAAGTGCAGTCAACAACAGACAGGATTCCGTGACTAAACTTACCGCAGTCTGAAGTTCTTGACATGAAATGCCGTCATAACAGTGCTGGCTTGTGTGCTATCTTACAGTGCCGTGGACTCAGCACGAGTATGATTTAGCTCAGTGGGCCTTCAGGAAATGGCGCTACCACCAGTTCACCTCCCTGCGTGATCAGCTGTGGGGAAATGCTGTGTACCTGAAGGAGGCCAATGCCATCAGTGTGGAGCTCAAGAAAAAGGTGATGTTTCTGTCCTGAAACTACATTAAATGTTACTAAACCAAACAAAGAATGAGCTTGCCTCACCCATTTTTAAACAAAAATAGGTATCAATTTATGTTCACTGTCAGTCAGGATTTAAGGAACTTAAGGTCAAGACTCTAGTGCTGCTATGATTCTTAGTCATGTGACTCCTGTAATATACGAGCTTGTCTCACTCAAGGCTCCAGCAGTGACTGATTTGTCAGATGCTTTCCAACCTCTTGCAGATCCCTGACAATTTCTTCAGCCTGTTATTTATGTCCTGATTTAATCTGGAACCTTTCTCAAAGAACATGACACAATGCTGTAGATGTATGGCTTTGTTTGACCTTTGAACCTTTAGTTTATATGCTGTTGGATGTACTCCATGTCAACAATAAATATTGAAGCCCTTGTTTTTGGCATCACAGTCCTTGAAGGTAACTCGATATTGTTCTCTCTCCTTTAGGTCCAGTTCCAGTTTGTGTTGCTCACAGATACCTTGTACTCCCCCCTGCCGCCCGAGCTGCTTCCTCCAGAACCAGAGAAGGATCGTGACCTGCGCCCGTTCCCTCGTACAGTCGTTGCAGTGGAAGTCCAGGACCTGAAGAATGGGGCAACGCACTACTGGTCCCTTGAAAAACTAAAGTAATGGCATCTGTATTTTACAGTCAGAATCAATGAAGTCTTTCCATTTGCACCATAAAAAGAAAGTCAACCAAATTGACCAGAGCAAATGAGATCACATGAGTCATTTGCTTTTACCAGTAACTGACTGAATGCTGTCTGTTGCTTCTTCTTTTGATGTCTTGTCAATTCCATGTCCAGGCAGCGGCTGGAGCAGATGAGAGAGATGTACGACCGCGCGGGAGAAATGGCCTCAGCGCACCAGGAGGAAATTGGCGAGGGGACTTTGACAGGAAATGACCCCTTCTATGACCGCTTCCATTGGTTCAAGCTGGTGGGCAGGTATGTATGTATGAATGACACCACTGCAACAAGCCGAATTCTTTTTTGTTGTGTTTGCTAAGAAGCTTTTGTCATCCATTCTACAAATGGATTCTAGTATTTGCTTTGTTTTAGTTGGATCTTCTGATGAAGTTCATGTGCTGTTTTAGTTTCATGTGGATTATAATACCCCTATTTTGGTATTTCTGTTTTGATTTTGTATGCTTTTAATGTTTGTTTTCATGTTCATTTCATTGTATCATTGTATCAATGTGTATGTCAACCAGTGTGGGTGGACAAATAGTTGTACATTATACATGTCATTTTCACTTCAGACCTGTTGGTTCTACCTGATGTCATTTGGATTTTTTTCCACATTGTTTTCATTTATTGTTTGTCATTTTGTTGTGTCAGTTTTCATTTCCCATTTTGGTATTCACTCCATTCAATACAAAAGCCAGTTCACGAAAGTTTTGTTTTACAGAGTGTTATATATGTTTGCGGAGCACAAATGTCTTACTAAAGTGCATTATTGTGCCTGAAAACTGTCCAATGGCTGATGTGTCTGTTACACCACTGTCACCTTTCCTCGGCTCCCCCTGCTCTCCTCCCGTGGCCGAATCTCAGCTCCCCCATTTTCAACGGTTGCGTCAACGAGCGCCTGGCTGACCGCACGCCCTCTCCCACCTTCTCCACCACCGACTCCGAGATCACAGAGATGGCAGATGAACGGCAGAGCGAGATGTCCGACTTGATCGACGACGAGGCATTTGTGGACGATACCAGCTCAGACGCCGGCACCGAGGAGGGGTCGGATATCTTCAGCGACGGCCAAGACCCCTTCTATGACCGCTCCCCCTGGTTCATCCTGGTGGGAAGGTTGGTGACTTATGGGGCCATTTTACTTTCACCACCAAGCCATAGGATTTAATCATGACATAGTGTGTTTCACAACCCCTTTGTGATAACCCATGTCCATGTAAATGTTAATATATAGATAGATCACATAAGCAACTCACCAACAGTCTTGCTTTTGTGCAAAGGCATCATTTAATCTGCACTATTGTAACATTAACACACACATCTGTGTGTGATATTAATGTATTCATGATCTGCCCCCCTCCTCAACAACGCATTTTTTTTTCATTTATGTTGTTGCCTGAAATTGTTTTTAACATTTGTTTGTGTTTTTAACTTGTAAGAACTGCTTGTACGTTTTATTTGAATATGAACTGGATCAGTTCGGTACTTGTTTTCTGCTTGTGCTTAATAGTTTCCACTAATTTATAGTCATGGATATTAATATCAAAGAAGCTCTAAATGTCCTGTATGTGCACATTTTTGTTGTTTTTCTTTTGTAACGTCCTCAGTCTGGCTATTTAGATTCTATATTACATTGACAGCACAACTGTGAAGTTCAACACAATACCCGGACTGGATTTTAATTTCCTGACTTGTCCCTTCCCAGAGCTTTTGTGTACCTGAGTAACCTGCTCTACCCAGTACCCCTGGTGCACCGTGTTGCCATAGTAACTGAGAAAGGAGACGTGCGTGGGTTCCTGCGTGTGGGAGTCCAGGCGATTGCTGGTAAGTAATTAATGAGGCCGTAATGAGCTAGGTGGCCCACCAGACACGCAACAGGCTCATACTGTTAATTAGAAAAATGTAACACAAAGCTGTATCAGTCCGTCTGAAAACTATTCTGCGTATTTGGACTGATGTTTTTGCTTTGTTCAGAGACAAAGCAGTGAGATTTGTGTCTTTTGATGTAGTGTAAAGCAGTAAACGTGACTCTTTCTTCTTCTGTGACTTTATTTTTAGCCGACGAGGAAGCGCCAGACTACGGCTCAGGTGTGCGCCAGTCAGGGACTGCTAAGATCTCCTTTGATGACGAGTACTTCAAGAAGGTAAGTCCTCGCTTAGATATACTCTATATTGGTGGTGGTATCACATTTGTGCTTAGCTAAGCGTTGCACCTTTTTTTAAACTCCGATCAGAATGACTACTCATCCCCGGGAATGACCCACTCTGGCTTGTCCCTGGAAGAACTGCGTATAGTGGAGGGCCAAGGTCAAAGTTCAGAGGTCATCACACCCTCGGAGGAGCTCAACAGAATCAATGACATGGGTACGGCTGACTGACCTTCACCTTATACTCGTAAATTTCCGACCCCTCCGCCCGGTGGGAATTCCATATGGCAGATGGTCTTGTTAAATGCAAAGAAGGACTTAAAATGTTTAGTGATGGAAATGAATCAGCTGTTGTGGAATGTGTTTGAGGAGCAAAACAAATCATGCTTCAGAGTGAGTTGCAGTAATAAATACTGTTTAGAATTGCAGATTTGAAAGCTGTATTGAAAACTCAGTTTGGCGTTGTTTTATTTGCTGGTTTTCCTCAGATCTCAAGCTGGGAGACACAGCAGACACCAAGCTGAGTTGTGGCGAAGGTCTGGCAGGCCAGCTGGAGGTGGGCAGCATCTTCACCTTCCGTGTTACTGTGCTCCAAACTACCGGCATCCCACCCGAATATGCAGACATCTTCTGCCAATTCAAGTAGGTTTTTCAAACTCAACCATTTTTTGTTGCATTTGACAAAGCTATCATTGTCCACATAGAAAAAATCTAAATCTCGAAGCAATGTCAAGCAACTTATTTGTGCCTTCAGTTTCCTGCATCGCCATGACGAGGCGTTCTCTACTGAGCCTTTGAAGAACACTGGAAAAGGAACTCCTCTGGCCTTCTACCATGTCCAGAATGTAAGTGAAGATTTACCCATTCAAGTGAGGGATGAACGCTTGGTTATTTCTATTGTGTGCTTTCTCTGAGCAGATATCGGTTGAGGTGACTCAGTCATTCATCGAGTACATCAAGACCAAGCCCATCGTGTTTGAGGTGTTCGGACACTACCAGCAGCACCCTCTCCATCTCCATGGGCAGGACCTGATCAGGTTTGTAGTCCGTATTGTTTTTTTTTTGTAGAATCACTGACTGATGAGAAGTCAAATTCTCTTCAAAAATAATTGAATGTACCAGTTCCCAGTGCCATTGTCAACATCTCTCATTCATTTCTTGGTTCTTCTTGCAGTCCTCCAACACAGTCTAGGAAATACTATCCCATCCCAATGCCTTTGTCTAAACCAGGTGAGTTATCGGCTCTTCCGAACCCACCCAGTGGCTCCTTCATCTGCATCATATTCCTGCCATTCTTTACTTTGCATGCCTCATATTTCCTTCCATTTTTCTTTCCATTTTGCTTCCTGTGGATATTTGATCATCATCCACCTACTCTTGCTTTATCACCGAACTCTTTCCTCCCTCTCACACCACTCATGATGTGCCAATACACCAGACCACAAACGTAAGATTGAACTGATCCGGTACCTGATGAGTGGCTATGTGAATGGCAAGGTGCTGGACACTTTGTCGGAGCACGCCAACGCCTTGGCCGCCTCTGCTGTGGCCAGTCTGGATGAGGAGGCTGACCAGCTTTCTCACTTTCCCTTCCTGCCCGTGCCTAGTGACCTTGTGTTTGTTGTGCCGCGGCACCACGGTTGGTACAGCGAATTGTCTTACACAGTAGTTTTCAGATAAGAGGCTAGATGTTGCAGCGATTAGACCGATGCTGTGCTTCACTGCTTTCCCTGCCTTCCAACACCCTGTCACTGCCGAGCTAAAGTAGAAATGGCTTTAAAAACGTCTGTGGTTTAAGCCTTTTTAGGTTCAGCTGCTGTCCAATTACTGAACATTTTAACGGGAGGTAATTTTAATGTCAAGCATAACTGACAATACATTGCACTGTGCCCCGGATTAGTCTTTGCGAGAAATGCATAATCCTGACAGTGGACTGCTGGTTGCTGTCAGCGGAGGTGTAATCTTCTTTAATTCAATCAGGATTTGTTAATGTACACACATTTTTGGTATGTTGAAAAATAGACTCATTTCTGTTGTGTTTCCTTCAAACCAGTTGCCATGACATGCTCTTTGTTTTGATGTGCTGTGCACTGCACCTGTTCAGCTACCTCCTCTCACACTCATTCACGCCCCTGTCACTGACCTCTGATGCTTTCTTTCAGTTCCAGCCACCAAGCTAAACACCATCACCAAGTCCAATTTGGGCCAGTGTGTCAGCAAGTATGACCTGCTGGTCTGGTTTGAAATCAGTGAACTGGAGCCCACAGGAGAGTGAGTCTTCACACATCTTTATCAGAATATCAAATATGTTAATACATTTTGATCAATAAATGCAGTAAATGTAGTTCTCTACTTGCCATTTGTATCTACTAATATATACCATGTACCTTAATGTCATGAAATCTTTGCAACACACGAATTGCTACACGTTTCAATAAATTATTTTTGAAAATTATTTCCGAGAACCTGCTCACATTGAGCTGCTTCTGCTCACAGATACATTCCAGCTATTGTGGATCACAGCGGAGGTTTGCCTTGTCATGGAACCTACCTGCTGCACCAGGTAGGTGCAGGATTATATGTTGTAGCTTCACTTCAAATATTTAAATGTAAAGTCAGATTTAGATCTAGAGGTTAGTTCTGTTAGTCGCTACTTTAATGTGAAGCTAGTTCCATTTCTGCCCCAGGGCATCCAGCGGAGGATCACAGTGACGCTCATCCATGAGAAGGGCAGCGAACTGCACTGGAAGGACGTTCGTGAGCTTGTTGTGGGTGAGTTGCTCCTTGCATAAATGACTCCAGTGTGATGCATGAATTGAAGTTTTGAGAAGTGGGAGACTGTGGTAGTTCCCTGACCCAGACAGGCTGTGGTGAGTGACCTCGTGTTGCAGTTCATGACGGATCAAATGATAAGCTCACTTGACATAGACGTTATTCATCCAACTCATCCAAGCTTGGCAGTGTGTTTTTCAACAACAGAAGTGCTGTTAAAGAAGTTTTGCTATAAATGGCTCATCTTGAATCTTAGTCTTGCAAGTTTATCCTCAGGCCTTCAGTCTCTTAAAAGCCTTTTAGGTTGTAGCTGGAACTAATTGACCAAATAATTGCATTTCAAACTCCCGGCGACTGGTGTTCGCATACACAAACTCATGACTGTGCTTGTGGATATTTCTCACATTGGATCTGCTTTCTGATCGTATCTGCATCGTCTCCTGCTCCGATCATAGATCGTGATCCTTTTGTAAATGTTGCTCTCCAGGTCGCATCAGGAGTAAGGCTGAGGTGGAGGATTGTGCTGCCGATGCAGTCCTCTCTCTCAATATCATTTCTGCCAAGAACATTAAGTCCTCACACAACGCCAACAGGTAAAGGACACCACTTCTGTGTGCTTGGTTCTGTTAGGCAGCGGACACCAGATCACAGTCAACTTGTTTATTGTTGATCAAAAAGCCATTCATTTGGGTTCAGTTTGCTTCTGAACTGCTGAAGTGAACTATGTTTACATGGTAACCAATACATAAATAAAACCTTTCTTGAAGAACAATAAGCACTTTGTTTTTGTTCATAAGTATTTGTCCCTCATACCGTATTTAAATATCAGGAAATAAAATTTTAAAACCACAAAATGTTCAAAATATACACCTGAAATTTCCAAATAGGTTACGAGAATCTGTGTTCCACACTCACACATAATGATCAGCAGCCTGTTTATGGGCATCTCACCAGCCATGTAAACATAACATGTTTTTTTCTGTTTTATTTCATTCATTGTTTCTGTTGTCTGACTCTTTTTGCTTCTCTCTTTTTTTCTGTTCGCTCCTGCTGCTGCTGGATTGTGCTCAGGCTTTCTATTGATAAGGATATTGATAGGTATCAGCCAATCAGAATAACCTAAGGCTCCTTCACTGAAAGAGTGTCATGTCTCCTGTGTAGATATGTCGTAGCAGTAGTGTTGCGCTCCCAATATTGGTGTGTTTAATCTGAGCTGCCCTCCTTATCATCCCATGTTCATCCTGCTGCATCATTATTATTCATCGATGAGTCGGTAACCTGACATGTAACCGCCGCTGTGTATGACGAGGTTGTCGAACAGGGCACTTGAACGCACACTGTGTGGCAGAGCACCCCCTGCTGACACAAAGTGGGAAAAAAACAACAGATGATATTTCCGACCTTCCTGAAATCATTGGGCTTCATTTCTGTAGGCGTGAAACCTGACCTAAATCTAAATAATCAAATATAACTGCTCTTAAATCTCACTTTAAGAAAGTTCATTCAAGGCTACAGCCACACTTGAAAATTGGAGTTTTGTAGAAACACTAAGTCACATCTTCTAAAAGGGAACTAAACAAGACTTCATGTATGACATATTTTCTGCTGGTCGTTCTGAAAGTCTTTTTCCCCTTCATTCTTTTTGCCTCCACAACACGTTTACTGCGTTTTAAAAGACATGTTCTTCTATTGAATGGATAGTCACCTTGTTATGATTGAAACTGTGGTGTGGATGTAGCGCTTGAGTGTTTTTCCCTCACGTTGCCTTTGTTAAAATTCCCTCTAGAAGCTTTTATAGTCCGACCACAGTCCTGAAATCCACATGTATAGCCCTATGGTAACTGCTGTAGTCTCACTAATATAGTCTTTATGCCGTTCTAAGCACAAATATTCTACGTTAAACTGAAGCTTTTTGTCCCTCAGAACGTTCTACCGCTTCGAGGCGGTTTGGGACAGCTCCCTGCACAACTCCCTGCTGCTGAACAGAGTCACCCCCTATGGAGAGAAGATCTACATGACTGTGTCAGCATATCTGGAGGTTAGTCACTGGATTGTCTCATGTAATTCATTACACCTTCAGAATTATGTCAGTGAAAGAAACCGCTCTTCCCCCTGGCAGCTGGACCACTGCATCCAACCGGCCATCATTACCAAAGACATCTGCATGGTGTTTTACTCACGGGACGCCAAGATTTCTCCTCCTCGCTCCCTCAGAAACCTCTTCGGGAGTGGATACTCCAAAACTCCAGACTGGTAAAGATATATGTTCAGTCATGTGAAGTGCTGCCAACAGTTTTACATCTGCTTTTGTTGTGCAGCAACCGGGTGACTGGCATCTATGAGCTGAGCTTGTGCAAGATGTCTGACTCTGGTAGTCCAGGTGAGCCAAGTGGAATTCATCTTCATCAGTTTGAAACCTCACTGGAGAATGTTTCTGAAAATGTTGGCCACTGTCCTCCGCAGGCATGCAGCGCAGGAGGAGGAAGGTCCTGGATACATCAGTGGCGTACGTGCGTGGAGAGGAGAACTTGGCAGGTTGGAGGCCCAGAGGAGACAGTCTCATCCTGGAGCATCAGTGGGAACTTGAGAAGATGGAGCAACTTCAAGAGGTGAAGCCAACATCACTCTGGGATGCTTTTAATTCAAAGATCTGACACCAATGTTCCTGTGTATTTCAGGTGGAGAAGACCCGGCACTTGCTCCTACTGAGGGAGAAGCTGGGAGAATCAGCTCCTACCTCCAAGTTCTTGAGTGATTCACCGCTTTCACCGAGCATGAGCTCAGGCACCTTATCAACCTCCACATCCATATCCTCCCAAATATCCAGCACCACCTTTGAGAGTGCCATCACGCCCAGCGAGAGCAGCGGCTACGACTCAGCCGACATCGAGAGTCTGGTGGATCGTGAGAAGGAGCTGGCCACGAAGGTCTGAACATGACGACTGAAAAATGTATTTTGGACACGTTTGGTCACTGAACCACTGATTGTTGTTTTAGTGTCTGCGACTGCTGACACACACATTCAACAGTGAATACAACCAGGTGGTGAACAGCATCAGCGACTGCAAGGTAGTGACACACTCCTCAATGCGGCAGAAAAAACAACCACGTAGTGATGAATGACTCCAAACAGAAGCTTGATGATGTGGGTTTTTCTTTTCTGTGCAGCTTTCTGACATGTCTCCAATGGGCCGTGACCCGTCAGTGACCAGCTTCAGCAGCGCCACCATCACGCCATCCTCCACCTGCCCCTCTCTGGCTGACTCGCGCTGCAGCTCCATGGATCAGAAGTAACTCTTTCACCACACTTCCTTGTGACGTGAATAAAAACTTTTTTTCAGAGTGCTAAAGTCATTCTGGTTGCAGAACTCCAGAAAATTGCTCTCGTGCGTCAAGCCCCTCCTGCTCGGATTACGAAAACTTCCCCATGGTTCCCACGCTAGAGATGTCCTACCTCGCTCGCGCCGGGAAGAACGAGTTCCTCAACTTGGTTCCTGACATCGAGGAGATGAGGCCTGGGTGAGAACTGTGACAGACCCAGAATATATTGCTGGTTCAAGAGGATTCTCCTGTCTAAACACATTCTCTTCCTCTCCCTCAGATCTGTCGTGTCCAAGAAGGGTTTCTTGAGCTTCATGGAGCCGCGCTCCAACTCTTGGGTCAAGCACTTTGTGGTTGTGCGACGGCCTTACGTCTTCATCTACAACGGTGACAAGGACCCGGTCGAACGAGGGGTCCTTAACCTGTCCACAGCTCAGGTGGAATACAGCGAAGACCAGCAGGCCATGATTAAGGTGACTTTTTTTTCCAGTGTGAAAAAGTATTCCTCAGCAGCAAAAAGTCTGACTGTGGTGACTGTCAGGCGGTGCCATACAAAGACCCACTGAAGCAGAAACAGCTCTATGTTCGCTCTATGTTCTGTGTGTCGCTCAGGTCAGCTGACCTAGATGAGCTCATGTGTTCGCCCCACTCATGAGCGTGGCATCATACAGGTTTACATAAACGCATGCATCTTGACTGTGTGGCACGTTTACATAACCTCAGCCACACGCAAACACAGACTCATGTGTTTGTGTCTGCAGGAGCAGATTGAATCACACATGCGAAGAACACACTGACACTCCACACACACACTTGTGTTACACAAACCTACACACATCATCACCTCAGGCCGTCAGCTGTTGGCTCATGTGTTTTAAGGCAGTATCATGCAGTAACATTAGCTTCACTATGTCATGGCTCTTCTGTATGCTCATCCTTTCATTTAGCAGATTCAGCGCTGTTTTGCAATGAATTTGCAATGTTACAGCTTTGCTGCTCTTGCTTAAAATATCCATTGTGAGACAACTCAGTTAGATTATGATTACACAGCATTTCAGGACTAACATTGTTTATGACTGATATATGTACCGTAATTTCCGGACTATACAGCGCACCAGAATATTTGCCGCAGCCGCTAAATTTAAGAAGGAAAACAGATCATACATACGCTGCAGGTACAGTTGTGCTGCAACTGTACCTGCAGCGTATGTATGATCCATGCTCCAGCAGCGAGACTGACTCATGAAACAAACTGTGCAATGTTCTGAACTGGAATCATGAACACCTCACATCTTTTATTCACATTAAAGCTCTCAAATCACACTGTTTTCGCCCGCGTGTCTGAAGTTCCGACACCACTGCCGGCTGCCTCTCGATTCCAGACCTCCAGGAGTTTGGCTCTGTTGCCAGAGCTGCGGACACATGGGCGAAAACAGTGCATTAAGGGTAAATAAAAAAAAGGTTTTAGCCTGTAAAAGTCCATATATTAGCCGTGCCGTTGTGTAAGCCAGAGTTCAGACTGCGAGAACAAAAATGAACGCGCTTTAAAGTCCGGAAATTAAGTTTTAAATCATGAGCAGGGTGTGATGGTGTTAAGTTTAATGTGACAAGAAAGCAGGTGAAACACAGGAGGACACTGTGCACACAGAAATATTTTGTATCTTTTGACGGCAGTTTTGGCAACATGACCATCCACTTCCTCATGCTGCCTGCTCTGTAACACTCGTGAACAAGTGTCTTCTGTGTGTTCGCCAGACTCCCAACACATTTGCAGTCTGCACGAAACATCGAGGAATCCTCCTGCAGGCCAACAATGAGAAGGACATGAATGACTGGCTCTACGCGTTTAACCCGCTCCTGGCCGGAACAATAAGGTACCAGCTCTTCTCTTTGGTATTCCTCACTATTGTTCCCTTGCAGCCTTATCTCATGCCCTTGTCACGCCTGATGCCTCTACAGATCCAAGCTGGCGAGGAGACGCAGCAACCAAATAAAGAACTGAGTCGTGCTGAGCGCCGCGGCTTCACCTCTCTCTCTCTCTCTCTCTCTGAAAAGCCTTTTGAACAAGTGTTGAAACGTATTAATCATTGTGACTCTTGACGGTTTTCTCTTGTAAGTAGACCTGTGGCTTCAGTCTCTTTCATGCAACTACAGATTTTAGTTCCCTCCCTCCTCCGCTTCTTCGTGTCCTTTTTTTTTTTTTTTTTAAATCCTGGGTCTAATTCTGTTCCGCTTTTGTCCTCATTCCCCAACTCCCTAACTAGTAGCATGTTGTAGTAGTCAACCTGTGTGTGCACGATTTGGCAAAAAAACAAAACAAAAAAAAAAACACCACTGTTCCCTTGACCGTTTCAGTTGGCCAGCATCTGAAAAAAAAGGTCTTTTCAGTGTTACTTGTCTCCTCAGTAGTGTTTTTTTTAAAGATTGATTTTTGTATTCCAATTACAACCGCATGAAACCTGCAGCAGTCCTCAGGTGAAGACCATGTTTGCTGACTGAAATGATCCACAGATGAAGTTTACTTTCTGCTGAGAAAAGTCTAAAAAAAACTCACACTCTTTCTTCGCGAGCTCTATATCAGGCTGCTGCCTTTTCCTCCACTAGACAAGTGCAAGCCACTCGTCATGTATTGGAGTCCCTTGTAGACCGAACCCACGAGTGGGAGATGGTTTTAGAATCATGGGTTTAAGTCGTAATGTAATATGAGTGTGGTGAAATTCCACCAAAGCGAATGAGGGAATCATCTGAGTTGTCTCTCTTACTACATTCCTCCTCAGCAGATGAAGTGTCGGACCTCAAACTCTGTTATCATGAAGACAATATATCTGAAGCAAGTTCAACCTCGATGCAGGAAGTTCATTTTTTTGTTCAGCTGCTACTCACACGTTGTCACACACTGAAGTCCGTAACAATAGTCAGACTCTTGTTTTATCATGTTAGCTGTTTTCATTGATGTTTTCTGAACGTTACTTTGCACATGACTAGCATCTATAGCAAGAGCAGGGAAGCTCGACGTGTCCGGGATATACCAGCACATATCTAGGTGACACCCGAGGAGATACATGAGAGACTCAATATAAAGGGAGAGAGTGTTTTTTATTATTATTTAACCCTGGAAATAGTTGCTCTAGAAATGTTCTTGTTCAAGTCGATGGTAAAGAAGTTGTGTTCTGTGAGCGAGGTGCAAACTCTGGCCAGCCAACCAGACGTTTGACCAGTCTGATCCATGACTCGATATCGCGAGAGGACGCCGCCTTTTATGGCTCTAGCATTGAAAGAGAGTATGACTCCCAGATATGAACTGTTTTGCAAAGCACAACTAAGGTCCACCTTGTTCATGAGCACATGTTTTTACTTGTTACTTTTTACGAGTAAAGGTTTTCACCTTCAACAGAAAGAGGGGAGAATGTTTGGTATATATCGGCGATGAGAAACTCTGGCCAACCATCCAGCAGTAGCCGAATGTACAGGATGGAAAATGTGGAGTGTTAGTGGAGCCTTCTACTGGTGTGGAGTGGTATCTCTTCTGTCTTATTGAGTTACTTAGTGAGTTAGCTGTGGGAATAAAATGTCCTTGGTACCATGTGGCTACCTCAAGATTCGTAGTAGACGTGCAGAGCGCTGCTGTAACATTGCAACATCATGTCGTATCAGATGCAGTTTCTGAATTCTATCAATGTTAATAGCAAACAAGGGCGAGTCAAGAATGAAGCCTTAATAAATCAGCCCTTCCAAATTCAATTGGAGCACAGATTATGACCATATTGAGTCCAACAAATACTATAAACCAATGTATTTGACAGCATCAGGGGGAGTTGACTTTAACTTTAATTGTTACAATTTTATCTGTGTGTTCTTTACATTTTCTATTTTGTACTTGTGCATTAATATTCAACTTGTGTCATTGTTTTCCAGTTAAAATTGTTATATGAAGGGACACAACTTGGATATGTAGGTAAAAACAAAAATGAGAATCTGAAATGAAGTCTTACAAATCTCAGCCAACAAGTCAAACAACCTCTTGGTTGGGAATCCGTGGCTTTATAACAGCTAATTTCTGGGAGTCATGTCCTCGTCCGTAGCCAAAACAAATTCACCTCAGAGCAACTACTTTCACTTTCAAGGCATTTTTATTTCGCATGTTTATTCTGAATTGTGTGTCCATATTTGTTTGCAGCTCTTTGCACATATTAACTAAAGGGTTTAACTAACTGATCAATCCACGTCTGTTGCGGTTTAGTTGCTCTACTCAGATTGAACCAAATGATGGTGTTGAATGTACTTGGAAGATGTGTGTTGTTCATCATCGAAAAGGGCAAAATGTGGGGAGTTCCATTAGCGCTTCCTGGATTCGAGTGTGTTTGATTTACTCACAGCTAACCAGCCTCCTGAATTATCAACTATATAAAGTCATTTAATTTCTGATATCAGGGAATACGATATGAAGTAGCTAGTGATATCTCTCGGTGACATTCTATGTTGTTGTTCGTGCCGGTGTCTTTCATTCACCTAAACACTTTTTTTCCGTTGATGCCTTTCAAACAAACAAACAAACAAACGAAAGATCTTCGTCCTCCCCTCTGACAAATTGATATCAACTCTTCCCTCTGTTTTTTTTGTTCACCTAAAGACAATAACACTGTACATTCTCTGTCTGATCTGGTGTCATTTTCATACTTAATTTGTAAATATCTGTGTCGTATGGAGCTTGAATTAAAAACTGTAAATATGTTTCATGTATTTGTAATAACTATAATCCATTCGCTGTATAGCATAGATGTGTCATGCAGATATCCTAATTCCGTGTATGGTAATATTGCACCGTTGAGCTGTTTAGTGAATGAGACAACAATAAAAGTGCAAACTGTGCAGTAGCAGAGCAAGTGATGCTTGTTTTTTTCCCTCTTTCACTGGCCTTTTCCTGACACACAACTAAGATTAAGATTGTTTCAGATTATTCCGCTTCCTTCACGGATGACAAGACTGGAGTGAGCAGTGTTTCCTCGTGATTCCAGGTCAATGAACCGTGTGGAATTCCACATTGGAAAAATTCAGAGTGACATATATTGGGATTTCCTGCCTTTTTCACCCATTAAAATAGATGGGAAAGTCGTGTTTTCAAAATTTGTTTGTATATATTTATTTATAAAACTGCCCATACGCACGATAGTAATTTTCACGACGCGTTATTCATGTCACAATTTGATTTTTATTGAATCTGAATTAACGACTGTGACATGGGTAGCGACTTACGCAATAGGAGTGACAGCACGGCCGACCAATGAAGCAACACATCCGTCTGCTCACATCTCTAACCCAATCAGAACGTTCCCCACCCGTCTGTACAGTTCACTACACGTCTTCTGATTGGCCCGGCTTCCGGGCGTGCGCAGTGTCGCTCCGCCTCCCTGAGTTGAGCCGAGAACGAGGAAGCGGTGTGTCACTCGGAAACGTCACGGTTTGAACGCGGAGCACGATGGCGGAGTGAGTTTATCGACTTTAAATCCACGTGTGTCGACTTATCCACTCATTCGAAGTTGTTTATTCATCTGGCGTCCATGTTAGCAGTGTGTTCACCGGGTGGTTAGCTTGTTAGCTCACAGTTCGACCTAAGAACTGCAAAAAATGTAACGTTTCTGAAGAAAATTAACTCCTGTAGACCTGTTAAGCTTTATATTGAGAGTCGATAAGTGAATTATAGGTGCGCATGTTTTGCGTGTGTGACCATTTTTTTTATTTTAATAACGGGTTGCTAATCCTCCATCGCAGTAGTTGACTTCTCATAATGCAAGGTTCGGTTCGGTTGTATACCAAGGTGATGGTTCCTTTCCTCACACAGAGCTGATATTGCACTGATCGGACTGGCTGTCATGGGCCAGAACCTCATCATGAACATGAACGACCACGGCTTTGTGGTAAGAAGAAGGTTGCCCAGGTTCCTCAGGAGAATCACTGAAGCTTCACCGACTTGTTCTCCTCCAGGTCTGTGCCTACAACCGGACCGTGTCCAAGGTGCATGACTTCCTGCAGAACCAAGCCAAAGGGTCAAAGGTGATCGGAGCCGAGTCCCTGGAGGACATGGTGGCCAAGCTGAAGAAGCCCAGGAGGGTGATCCTGCTGGTGAAAGCTGGACAGGCTGTGGACGACTTCATTGACAAACTGGTCGGTGACTCCCCCTCCACCTGTGGTCCTGTCCCTTCTCAATAGCTTGTTCGCTCACCCTCAGGTTCCGCTGCTGGAGGCTGGAGATATCATCATCGACGGAGGAAACTCTGAATACAGAGACTCAACAGTGAGACTGCACAGTCATTAAACAGAAAATGTCTCTGTGACAGCTGAGAAAACGGTCCTCCCTCACCTCTTTACAGCGACGCTGCAAGAGCCTGAAACAGAAGAACCTACTCTTCGTGGGGAGTGGTGTCAGTGGTGGAGAGGACGGGGCGCGTTATGGACCCTCACTCATGCCAGGAGGCCACCAGGAAGCCTGGTCAGTGTTCAGTTCAACAGGAGAAGCGGCGTGAGACGCCACATTCACTCCTGTGGTCTCTTGAAGGCCGCACATCAAGGACATCTTCCAGAGCATTGCTGCCAAGGTGGGGACTGGAGAGCCGTGCTGTGACTGGGTGAGTCTTCTGAAGGCTTCAACTGACTGCTGTAGGCTCTAACAGCAGGTGATAGCAGAGCTTGTTCGCTCACTTTATTTGCCTAAGCCAGTAGTTTCTGTGCCCTGTGGCGTTGTGGGACGGTGTCGGAGGCGCAGGAGTATTCTGAGGTGGTGTCTTGACAGGCTCCTGACAAGCTGGGTTCTTTACCATCACGTGTGTTCTTTCATCATAAGTCACGATTCAGAGCAAATGTATTTTAGGTTTTGCAACATTTGTTTCCTTGCTCTCCTCCCATTCCTTTGGGTCCCATCAATTTTGGTTCTCGACTGCCGTTCCTCGTGCACTCACACCTGATAAACTGAACTTGCGTCACATTTTGTGACAATAAACTTCATGAGCTTATCATTCTGTGCTCTAGGGTAGAAGTGAGCTCAGACTGATGCTCATGACTGGATTTTGTTTTCACGATTTCACCCTCTGATGCCAGAAAGGGGAGGTGATTTTTAGGGTTTATTTTTCTTACGTTTTAAACTGTTTGTGTGGAGGTGAATGAGTGAACGAAATGGACAAAATGTGTGTCATTGTTTATTTTAGCTCAAGGCTTGAGCCAATTGTTTTTCATTTCAGTATCTGAGCATGAGCTGCTTGTACCTCACCTTGTGTGTGATAAAGACATTTTAACAGCATTCCTGAGTCAAAGGAGTTTGAAAAAAAAAAAGAAGAGCTTCATCTGCTCTGCTTTTATCCTGTCGCCACTCTGTATTTCTTTTTTATACACAGTATAAATGAGTGGTTAAACACAAGAGATTGACCTCTAAATGTGTGAGGACATTGGTGACTGCCTGCAGTTGACAGCAGCCTCTTGTCTCGTGCAGGTAGGAGATGAAGGCGCCGGCCATTTTGTGAAAATGGTGCACAATGGCATCGAGTACGGAGACATGCAGTTGATCTGTGAGGCGTACCACCTGATGAAGGACGTCCTGGGGATGGACCACGATGAGATGGCTCAGGTGAGCGCGAGAGGAACTGGAGAATGAAGGGGCAGAGATTTGATGTCGCCACGTTGCCTCCGAAAGGCCTTCGAGGACTGGAACAAGACGGAGCTGGACTCCTTCCTGATCGAGATCACGGCCAACATCCTGAAATACAGAGACGCGGACGGCGAGCACCTGCTGCCCAAGATCCGGGACAGCGCCGGGCAGAAGGGCACGGGCAAGTGGACGGCCATCTCCTCCCTGGAGTACGGCACGCCCGTCACTCTGATCGGTAAGAGGAAGTGCGGTGACCAGGAAGTGATGTTCCAGTAAAGTCAGCTGATGACATCATCGCTGGTCAGGTTTCAACAGCAGATGAGGAAAGAGTCAGAGCCGCCGGCTGATTCTACCTGTCGACTTGGTCTGAGCCTAAGAAGATTGAGGGCTTTTCTCGCCACTTGTTTGTGTCATGTGCACTCGGGAGGATTCGTGATCCCTTCAGCGGCTTCAGCTCCGACTTAATGTTTCATAAAGGTCTGACACCAAAGGCCAGGCGGCGAGTCAACACTCGGACTGTGTTTGCTCTCCGTCTGCGGCGCATCTTTTGAGCTGCCTTTCCAGGCCGCTGTGTCTGTGTGCAGAGGGAGGTTTGAAGGAAGAGTGAGGGAAAGATGGAGCTGCCACCACTGTGCAGAGGGAAGTGAGGCAGAGGAGAAGAAGGTGGACGGGAGTGGTTTTTAGTCCTGAAAGGCCACTCCCGCTGATAAACTACTGTCACAGGTAAAAACGTTGCTGCACACCAGTGCTTTACTAAAAATAAATAAATCTGAGCTGCAGGTGTGGACTCTTCACGGAGCCCTTTATATAACCCTGCATCAGATTTCCTTCTGCCGTGTCTCTGTCACAGTAGCGCTCTTTGTTCTGGCTCATTTTAGCAAGTCATGCTGACTCAGCTGTTTATGTTGAAGAGAGGCGAGTCCTGGTTTGTCCTCAGCGCTGTTGATAGCTATTCGATGGCGATGTAGGTGTGTGTGATATTGGCTTCTGCTCCTCTGTTGAATCAAAGTGTGATGTGTCTGAAGGCAAGCGGCTCCTCTCGTCCCCCAGGTGAAGCCGTCTTTGCCAGATGCCTGTCGTCTCTGAAGGACGAGCGGGTGGAGGCCAGTGGCAGCCTGCCAGGGCCGCAGGAGGTCAAGTTCAGCGGCGACAAGGCCGCCTTCCTGGAGGACATCAGGAAGGTAAACTACATCAAGCAGCCGCTGTTCTCTTGTTTGCTGTGTGTGACACTCTGATTTGGTCCTCACACTGGTTGCCAAGTTGAATATTTGAGTTGAAAAGATGTTCTTTTTCTCCAGTTTTCTATCTTTCTCTTCTCCCTTCAACGTTCACTTCCTTTGCTCACTTCCTCAAAGCTGTGTTCCCTTTGTGTTCAGGACGTGTAGCTTTGCTCCCAGAGTGTTTCCTGTAAATGACGAGAGGGACGCTCCTAAACTGTGTCCTCAACAGTGACATGCAGAAGTTCTGTCTTCTCCCCTCAGGCTCTCTATGCCTCCAAAATCATCTCCTACGCCCAGGGCTTCATGTTGCTCCGCCAGGCAGCCAAAGAGTTCGACTGGAAGCTCAACTACGGCGCCATCGCGCTGATGTGGCGCGGCGGCTGCATCATCAGGAGGTGGGTTTGGCTGGTCTTGGTGGAAACCTTCCACTGCAGAGGGTTGATCTGAGTGAAAGTCCTCAACACTCTGCTCTCTTCCCACAGCGTCTTCCTGGGAAAGATCAAAGAGGCGTTCGACCGAAACGCCGAGCTGCGGAACCTGCTGCTGGACGACTTCTTCATGAACGCCGTGCAGAACTGCCAGGTAAGGAGGAAGCAGCACTCACTTCCTGGTTTCACAAACGTGTGGCAACTTCTGGTGTCTTCATCTCGGATGTTGACACACGAGAAGTTCCCCAAACTAGTCTGGCAGCTTCGAATGTCAGATTGAATTTTTATGGTTGATGAACTGCTGCTTTTATATCCAGTCTCGTTCTTAAATTTCACCAGTCCATGTGAGCAAGAAGGGATCGAGTCGAGTCATCAGCTGACATATTTCTGAAATGTGCATGTTATTTTTTTCTTGCCTGTGATTTACACATGCTTCTCTACAGGAGTCGTGGCGCAGGACGGTCAGCACCGGGGTCCAGCATGGGATCCCCATGCCGTGTTTCACCACTGCCCTCTCTTTCTACGACGGCTACAGACACGAGCAGCTGCCGGCGAACCTGCTGCAGGTGAGACCTGGAGGGTTCAGGTCAGACTGGACACAGGCTTCTTCAGCTGTGAGGGTGCTGCAGTGGCACCCTCACAGCTGAAGAAGCCTGGTGGGGTGAAGGAGAACCAAGTCCAAGGGTCTGGATTGGAGCCCTCCAACTACCTGAAGGAATGACAGCCAAATAAAGGCATAGTTCCTTTTATTAACATCACCCCAGCTAAAGGGAAAAAAAAAACAAAACAAAAAAACAGCCCGTCCAGGTCTATCTTCGCTGTGTGCTGGTCAGTGGCATGGTCCCATCCAACCGTGGGCTGAGGCGGTCGTACAGTTGACTTGACTGCAGTAGGAGAACCTTCAGACTGTAACACTGTGTTCTACAACTGCAGTCAAGTCAACTGTACGACCACCTGCGCCCCCGGTTGGATCCACGTCCTGACCCGGTCGCCGGTCTTGCCCTTCACCCCAGGTCACCTGGAAGAGAGAGAGACAGGAGAAGTGACTTGAGATGTTTTCCATTTCAGGCCCAGAGAGATTATTTTGGCGCTCACACCTACGAGCTCCTTTCTAAACCGGGTCACTACATCCACACGAACTGGACGGGCCACGGAGGGAACGTCTCCTCCTCGTCCTACAATGCCTGAGGACCCGCTGAGCAGGCGTGACGCATTCCTCCATCTTGACTCCGGCTGATGTGCCGGAGCACTTTTATTTATCTCCAATAAAGTCCTAGCTTGTGTGTTTATAAACGGGTCTGGTCTCAGTCTGTCCACAGAAGCCAGTCTGGATTAAGACGAGCGTGTCAGCTAAATTAAGATCCAAATCCTTTCATAATTAGCTTCGGCGCTGTAAACAGGATTTGCTGCGGTTTGTGTGTGAGTGTGGAGCTAAATCTGTAACCATCTTTAAATACTTCAGTCTTATATTTTAGAACAAAACCGTCTCCAGCAGGTCACCAGACAAATTGTACATTGAAGAGTAGATTTTTTTTGTCTGTTATAAAAAGAAAACTATAAATAAAATGCTTCTGCTCACCACTTCAAAGTCGCTGATCAGGTGGACGTAGCAATATTAGTATTAACATGATTTAAAATTACTCTAAACATATTTATACAGATCTTCTCGGGGGGATTTTAAATCAAGAATATAAAAACAATTGAAAATGAAAATCCTTAAAAGAAAAACAAAATCGAACTACAGAAACTAATCCTGAATGCAACTTTGTAGTGTCGTTTTAATGATATAACTTAAATGTAAAATGTACTTTCTGTCGGTATTTGAGAGTAGAGTCACCTCAACAGAAATGGCGCCCTCTGCTGTCGGCGAAAAACTATTCTTGGTTCTCTGGGAGTTTGATGGCTCGCAAGGCACCGACCATACCCTTACGCCAATGCGCTGTAAATCCGCAGCACAAAATAGTGCTTTGACGTTCGACGCTTCTTCGTGTTTTGAATCTGCGGAGTATGATTTACGGCAGGTCCGATGGCGCTTTCTGCTGCGGCTTCAATGAATTACAAAAATGGCGAACGCAAACCAAACCTCCATTTAGGCGATAATAAACTACAAAAAATGGATATGTTTCCTCTCTGTGTTTGAGACGAGTTTCCTGTTTGAACTAGATTAGCATTATCACTTCAAGTGAAATGGTGTCTTCTGACGTCAATATCAGCCGACTACAGATCCGATGGCGCCCTCTGCTGCGGTCTTAATGAACTACAAGCATGAATTGCCTAGTCATAAACCTCTTTCCTTAAACCTCATAAATGCAACGTAATTTTCGTCGCTTTCTAAGTTCTATTTTAATATTTTACCTTCGGAGTGTTTCGACTTCAAGTCTAACGGCGCCCCCTGTTGTCATCTCTGTGAACTATAAAGGTCAATGAAGCTATAGGTATATCAGAAAATGTACGCTTGTGCGCATGTGTTTGTCGCATAATGATGTCGTCGCAGTCGAATCGACCGCTGCCTCATCCAGTCCGTCGCTGCATAAACCTTGTACAGCGAAAGTGTAAAACGGGGCCAGATGAGCTCACTCCTGCTCCGTTTAAATCTATGTGAAACAAATATAAGGAGAAACGCTTCCCATCCACTCCGTCATGTATGGGACCGGAAGTTCCGCCGGAAATCAGGCAGGCGGACCGGAACAGGAAGTGACACAACGCACAGAACTTTCATTTTATAATCTATTGACAACGTTTCTTCCATATTCAAATTTTAAAAAAGTAATTTAGAGTATTCGTTTGCAGAAAATGACACAACAATAACAAAAAATTGCAATATTTTCAGACCTCAAATAATGCAAAGAAAACATGAAGTATATTCATGTTAAAACATCACAATATTCACGTTTTTAACTGAGCAAGAGTTCAGGAATCAGTATTTGGTGGAGTGACCCTGATTTTGAATGACAGCTTTCATACGTCTTGACATGCTCTCCGCCAGTCTTCGACATTGTTCTTGGGTGACTTTTGTCCTCTTCTGGTGCAAGAGTTCCAGTAGCTCAGCTTTGTTGGATGCTTGCAACCATCCATCTTCCTCTTCACCACATTCAGAGGTTTTCAGTTGGGCTCCAGGCCATGACAGGGTCTTGATCTGGTGCGCCTTCATCCACACCTTGGCAAACACCGATTCCTGAAGTCTTGCCAAGTTAAAACTTGAGTGTTGTGATGTTTTACAATGAATATTATCTTGTTTTATTTGCATTATTTGAGGTCTGAAAACATTGCACATTTGTCATTTTCTGCAAATTAATGCTCTAAATGACATTATTTTTATTTGGAATTTGGAAGAAATGTCAGTAGATTATAAATTATATAACATTTTTTTTTATTAAACATACCTATAAATAGTAAAATCAGAAATACTGACCATTTTTCACTGGTCTCTTAATTTATACAATACATGGCATAATATCTAGCATCATAATGCATTTATTTAATATTTTCTTCTGTGTATCATACATTATCCTACATTAAAATCCCCCAGGTCCTGAAGAGGTGGCAGGTTGCAGTCTGCCACCTCTGCAGGACCTGTATGTCTCCAGGACCCAGAGACGTGCAGGTCAGATCAGAGCTGACCCTTCTCATCCTGGACATGGACTGTTCGTTCCTCTTCCCTCTGGCAGGAAGCCCCCACTGACCATGACAATAAATTCTATTCTGATTCTGATATATTTTTACGACCCAACACACCGAACAGCAACAAAAATCCTTTGAAGCCAGGGCTTTGATGCAACACTATTCAACTGGCTGCTGTTCACTTACCTTCTGTGTGGAGCCATATTCCACATCTGGACTTGACTAGACATAAAGTCACTTCTTTAAAGAAAAAAACAGTAAAAATTGACTTATTTTAGTACAGAATCAGGCAGAAGTGGCTTCTATCAAACATCAAGAATCAAAATCTGGTCACCCAGTCAAATACAGTGTGAGCAAGTCATCACGTGAACAAACACAGCTATGTATAGCACAAACCCATAACATCAAATTTCATCCGACTTTCATCCGACTCGATCTCTCGAGATGATCAACTGGAGAATTTGGAAGTGCGCAGTTTGGCGCGTTAGTGTGCGTGTACACCTTTAAGAACAGCTCCCGCCTTCCTTGAAACATGACGTCATAGTTTATCATTCGAGCAGCCATTTTGTTAGCTAGCTCGGGGGTTAGAACGAGGTTAGCCGACGCGTGGAGTCAACAAATAATTGCTTTATTGTCCCGATTTCTCGCATTTAAACCCCGACCAGAGACTGGACTGTTTTCCAGGAGTTGTCACGTTGTGTTGTCGTTACATTAAGTGTAAATTTAAGGCTGCCTTGCCGCGAGTTGACGACAAAACAGTGCAGAAAGTGGATGGTCATTCATTTCTTGAGCTAACGGAGGATACGGTCCTCGTTCATGGCCGCCGGATATTAAGTTCTTCTTCTCGTTCTGTCTTGGACTCAGCACGGTGCGCTAGCGTCGAGAGTTGCGGTTGTGTTGGCTGCGTCCACTCGCGAGTACACAGCCTTCAGACGCCATGGCCGAGTTGTATATTCGCGTGGCCGAAGACGAGAGCGAGGAGCCCATGGAGATCCCTTCCGAGGACGACGGCACGGTTCTGCTGTCGTCCGTGGCCGCCCAGTTCCCTGGCGCTTGTGGGCTGAGATACAGAAACCCCGAATCGCAGTGTATGAGGGGGGTTCGCTTGGTGGAAGGGGTTCTGCACGCTCCCGAGAACGACTGGGGGAACCTGGTCTATGTCGTCAACTACCCTAAAGGTGAGTCAGGAGCTGACATCTGCTCATGTGTCTCACAGTGTCACAGGCCTTCATCCCTTTGTGCTGAACCTCTGGATCACCACTGTCCCTCCGTGTCTTTACACACTCTTCTGAAGCCTGCCATTCACCAAGTCGCGTAGTTGTGTTGTTTAAATCTGCTGGAATTGATTCCATATATGTCACTCGTGCATCCATGTAAAATGACAATGTGTTTGCCTTGTTGGAATTTCAACGATGTCCAACAAAGGCTTGCAGTCAGCTGACACAAAACAAGACTTGCAATTGAATCTAAGTCATCAGGTGTACAACGAATTTGATTGTCTTCTTTGACGAAATTGTAAATACTATCAGCAACACTTTGTATTCAGGATAAATGAACTTGGTCTGAATGTTGACAACATTTTCTGCTTGCGGTGCACCTAACATCACTTTTACTGTGCGTCATACTTGGGAAAATAGGAGCAATTTTTTGGCCAACTATATTGGTTTTGTATTAAAGGCTGTTTCCAGTGGAACTCGCTGACTGTAGTGGCAATGTATGGCTCAAACATTCAAAATCTGTTGTATCACATGATTCACTTGAACGACAACTTCCTAAACATAGACTGTTGGCATGCTGCGGAATATCTTAGAGGGTGTGTTGATGGGATGGCAGTCTGATAAAAAAAGAAAATCTAAATTATATCTAAATGAATAACGGCGCTTCTCCCCTATAGACAACAAAAGAAAAATGGAAGAAATAGATGCAGCATCAGCTGTGAAGATCAAAAGAGGCTTTCAGAAGACATCAGATCTCATTGTTCTCGGGCTGCCGTGGAAAACAACAGAGCAAGACTTGAAAGATTATTTCAGCACCTTTGGCGAGGTCATCATGGTGCAGGTTTGTCCCATCCCCAAGATGAATTTGTCATTGTTCCATTCCACCTGACTAATGCTCGGGGTTTCTTGACTCCAGATCAAGAGAGATGCAAAGACTGGGAACTCTAAAGGTTTCGGCTTCGTGCGATTCACCGACTATGAGACGCAGGCGAAGGTTATCGCTCAGAGACACATGATTGACGGCCGGTGGTGTGACTGCAAACTACCCAACTCAAAGGTATTCAGGAATGTTTTGTGTTAAATCTGCTTAGGAATGATGAAATGGCACAAATTCAGGCCGCACTTTCCTCAAAGGTTTAAGGCTGTATCGATACATGCCCTTCATTTTACCTCCAATTTCATGTATAAAACATACTTGAGTTTATTATTAATATCGGTTTATTTTTGACAAACATAAACATGAAAATGTCACTGTTTAGACTATTTTAAAAAGGTTGAAAACATCTATTGTTTCAGCATGCCTGTGCTTTTATAACAATTTTAATTCCAGTTGACTCAAAGCTTTTACAGTTCACAACAATACTCGATTTGAATGTGACTGCAGCAGATGAGATTGGACTCTGTATGTCTTGACCGAGACACTTTTTAATCATTTGAATTAACGTTTACAGGCCTTTATGTTTCCTCAGGCCTGTCCTGACGAACCGATGCGTAGCCGAAAAATATTTGTTGGCCGTTGCACTGAGGACATGACTCCAGATGACCTGAGACAGTACTTCATGCAGTACGGCGAAGTCACAGACGTCTTTATCCCAAAACCTTTCCGAGCGTTTGCATTTGTCACATTTGCTGATGACCAGGTGAGTTTCTCTCACGTCTTTGACAACAGGATGTTTTGTATGGGATTTACTGTACATATCGCAGATACTGAATGATAAAATGTGTAGGACAATATTACTTTTTTTTGTCTCAATATGTTGTGAATATTTACGGAAGAGGATTGGGGTCAATGAAGAAAAAAACAATTGGCAAAATTCTGACTTTAATCTTAGAATTCTCACTTGAAAGTGACTTTATCCTCAGAATTCTGACTTTAAAATGAGAATTCTGACGTTTTTCTCAGATTTCTGATTTTAAACAGCAGTCTGACTTTCCCACATTCCCTTCCCACAATTTGTTGCTCAATGTCACAAAGTGAGAATTCTGAGATTATAGTCAGAATTCTCACTTTAAAGTCAGAAATCTGTCTTTTTTTTTTCTTCACTGACCCTAATCCTCTTCCGTAAACATTTGACTGTTCCATTTTCACAATTTTAATTCAGAAACTGCAGCGTTGATGTCAAGATATTTGACGCTGAATGTGTTTTCAACAACAGGCCTCCATTGCTTTAAAGGTAACCTGTGATCTTTTGTTTCATCAGGTGGCCCAGGCTTTGTGTGGAGAAGACTTGATCGTTAAGGGCGTCAGCGTCCACATCTCCAATGCCGAACCCAAACACAATAATAGTAGGCTAATGATGGAGCGAGGGCGGTTTGGGGCTGGCGGGTTTAACCAGGGTTACGGTAGCAATCGCGGGGGTCTTGGCAGCAGCAGCGGCGGGGTTAACTTTGGAGCACTGGGGCTTAACCCAGCGATGGTGGCTGCCGCTCAGGCTGCCCTGCAGAGCAGCTGGGGGATGATGGGCATGCTGGCTAACCAGCAGGGGCTGACCACCACAGCTGGCACGGCCACCACCACACGAGACCAGACGTACAGCTCAGCCAGCACCAGTTACAGCAGCCCCAGCTCTGCGAGTCTGGGATGGGCTGCTGGGGCCAACACGGCTTCCACTGGGGGCTTCAGCTCTGGTTTTGGTGGCTCCATGGAGTCCAAGTCCTCGAACTGGGGAATGTAGCTTGTTTGAATAATTTTCGGTTGCAATTAGACTAATCTGGTAAGTATATCCAGAAGAAGTGCTTATCTTTGTATTTCTTAAAAATACACTGCCTTTTCTTTTGGTAAAGATAAAGTTTGTGTGGCCGACGGATGGAGTCATGCATTTGGAATGGGTGATATATTTTTTTTTTTTTTTAGTTTTAGCAAGACCTGCCTCACTAGTTTTGTTTTCTTTGTTTTTTGAGATGTGCATGCAAGATTAATATTTTATAATCATGCACGAGCATCATGAGAAGCTCCAGTCCCTTGTAAAATGGACCGGATTATATACCTGTATGCAGTTTGTTGCATTTCTGTTTCATTTTTTTTGTTCACAAGTCTGATGGAACCCCCCTCACCAACATCTCTCCTGCAGTTCACCAACTCTTTCGCAATTTCCCGGGAGGGAGCGCCTCATTGGCAGCACTGTTCGGCAGATCTCAGTATCATTACCCCTCCTCCCATGTCTAAATGCTTTGTCATCAGAGAACACAGCTTCACTCTGCACTATAATGTGTTAGACGGTGGGTGTTTCTTCTTTACCCCCTTATACCTCCCCCTGTTTCATGGATTTAGAAATCTGTCTGCTCTTGTCGCTTTGGAGTGGGATTGATGTTGGACGGAGTGAGAGTGAGCGAGCGGAGAGCAACTGGAAAGAAGTGTGAGGCGAACTGCTTGTGCGACGTTTTTATTTTTGGGGGGGGAGAGACGTGACTGCAAGAGTTGGGAAGAACCTGTGGCTATGTGCGAGTGTGAGAGGAAACGGCAAGTACGAGTGTGTTCCTAATGACATCACAAAGACATTTTATCATGTTGTTCAGGTCTCACCTTTCTTCACCGTCCTTCTGTCGAGCTAACTCTATCAAGCCGTAAAATTGTCCAAATTTATGAGTATCTGTCTCCTTCCGTAACTTTCTATTGTCTGATTCGAATGCTGTGTTTGGTGGTTGCCTTTATTTTTCTCCTTGTGGACCACCTTCTCTCTCTCTCTCTCTCTCTCTCTCTCTCTCGCTCTCTGTGAAAGTGTTTGGTGTGTGGCGCAGATACACTGTGGGCGTGTGTCGATTGTGAGATCAGTGGTGAATGTTTGACTTGTTCCCATTGAAAGTTTGTGTTTGAATCTGAATGGATTTCCTGTGTTTGTGAAAGTCTGAAATAAAGTTGAGTTTGACTAGGTATAAAGACGCTCTGCATAGTGACTTATTTGAAGAAATTAATTGTACTGCCAACACTTTAATTCACATGTATAGGCACTTCGGACACGGAACAAAGGAATCCAGGGTGGAGACGCTGAAGATGGCGACTGTGGAATCGCTGCACATCTGCCTTAATCCCGAATGAGAAACCTTGGACCAGCTCAATTTAACTTAAGTTGGACTCTATTCAATTTGGCACATTTTAAAGCAGCTTACTACTCGAAGGACCAAAATCTTTACTGCAGTATAATGACAAAATATTCTTGACCCCATGTCAGTGAATGTTGCCTTGTTTGCCTTTGCTCCCAATGACTTGTGGCTCTGTCATTAGTCCAAAATAAATTCGACTCCGGCAGAGGTTTTTCTATGTCAAAGGTGATATTGGATGAAATGTACAAGTTTTTTTTTTGTTTTTAACCGGGCACTGAGAAATGTGGAACTGTGTGACATATTTTAGTAATGCAGTACAAAATAAAACTTTAAAAATGACTTATTTGTCAGTTAATGTAGAGGAATAATTCTGGCGTTTTTATGCTCTGCTCTTGCACAGGTATCTATGTTTGGAAGTGCAAATGATCAATTGTTACATTTACTCTGGGTTGAGTTATACGTCTGTGGACCCACATTTACAATCGAGATTCTGTCGTAACATCTTTTGAAGGACGTGAAGGCAGATGGCAGTTGCGGTTTTATTTTCTGAAATTTGACGAGTAAAATGAAAGGATACGATGGCACCTTCAACCACACACGAAACCTTGATCACTTTTGCAAGACGAGAAAGTTCGAATTCACCAGACCTGAATTTAAAGCACCAGTCACCTCTCTTCACTCGCAGGATATTTATTTCGAATTTATGAAATGTTTAAATCAAAACAATGTCATCAATAAAAGGCAGAACACCTCTCCTCGATCCGTCTGAGTTTACATCATGGATGTGGGTCCAGCGTGTCCCGGTATGGTCAATCGACTTTTTCTTTTTTTTTTTTTCCATAGCACTGACTTACTGTGTACTTGCAACGCTCCACTCAGCGGTGAATGTAAACAAAATCCGTTGCCCGAACCATGGCGACCGTGGTCCACAATGCATTGCGAAACCACGTGACCCTGGGTAGTGTGACTGTGTAGTTACCAAATATGTCCGCTTACCGAATGTTTTTATGAAGAGTTTTTATTGAACAATACTTGAAAAAAAGTAAAAAATGAACAAGCAGTAGACATAATCTCAGAAAAAAGGTTGAAAATATACTGACAATTACACAATAAATAACGTGAAGTTATAGTTCTAACCAAAAAAAGAGACTGAAAATAAATAAATTAAAGTAAGAATACGAGAAGGCAATCGACAGAATAAACAGACTTAGCTGAATATATTCAATCGATGACAAATATATTCTGTTTTTTTCTGCTTTTAGATTCGGAGAACCTTTGGTTGCTTTTATATGGCATTCAACCTCTTCATTCAAAACTAAAAATGGTGGATTCTCATTAGTAATTTTGCATTTATTTAAAGAAATAGAATACAATTGACCACAAAATAAACATACCAATAGTTATCCACCGCCTTGCCTTGTATTTGTATCAGTGCACCACCTGACAGCTACAAGAATATTACCTGACTGCTGCTGCTGTATTTATATGATGTGTTGTATGTATTTCCTTTTATTTGTATTTATTTACCTTTATTCTCTTCGTTTAATTTTCATGCAGAGACACATAGTTATATTGTACATATACATATTGATATTTTACGATACATAGATTTATTTTATTTTATTCTTTCACTGTAAATAGAGAGTTCCATGCGTTGGCAATGTTTTCTTCGTCCTGCATTTTTTGTGTGTTGAGTTGACGTAACACTATGTTGATCATGACAGGGAAGGCTTTTCCTCAGCATTTATTAGGATTTACCATGGACCAGTGATGCGTTCAAGTTCCCAATGATCTGAGTCTATCTGTGGTCTGTGAATGTCTATACCCACTTAAAATCACAGTTCAGGTTCCCAGTCACTGACTTGATGCTCCTATGGTTGACCTGAACTCAGGAGGCATCCGATTATTTATTTTGATTCTACATTTGTGTTTTCTTCTTCACAATCATTGCTCTAGATTCAGATGCATCAGGTGACGCTCACGTGTTTCTACAAGTAAACTGGGGCTTATTTTTGCTCAGGGATCATGTGGTAGGAACCTCGTCTGGCATTGAATAGCTGTCGGTTGTGAAACCATGTTCCAAAGTGGCTTGACAGAAATACCAGAGTAGCAGCACAAGAAAGAAGCAGAGCAGTCCAGATCTATTTCTGGGCTTTTAGCTCTCACAGGGCTGATGATGGAAAATAATTTCCACTGTCTTGATCGCAATATTAAAATGACTTCAACAGTGTTATGATAATCATAGCATTGACAATGATATTCTGAGTGAAATAACAGTAATATAAAATAGTCATGATCAGTAATAAAATGTGATTATTGGCTACATTGTGTATTTGAGTGGTAAAATCGACATATAAAAGTCAAATGCATCCTGTTAAGTTGGAATCATTTCACTCAAATATTCAGCGCACAATGATATTGTCATGCCACTACGTTCCTTATTCCTCCATAGACTTGCATGCAGTCGTCTGCTTGGTTGGAAGTGGACTGTTTGTGAACTGGAACCTTCGGGTTCTCCTGCTGCTTCTTCCTCTGGAGTTTGTCGTGTTGCAGTGAGGTGCTCAGGTGTAGGTCTTTTACTTCACTGAAGTGTTATTGACCCTCAATGTGCAAATGCCCCTTTGTAATACAACAATGTGTAGTGATCGTTTCCATGCACGATAATGCTGGTGTTAAGGGGTTTGTTAAGTCAAATTCCTCTCAGAAATCCTAACATTGATGAGTAAATAAAAGTCCTTCAAAAAGGAAAGACACATATCGTGAGATTATTAAAACTTTGAATATCAGAATCAGAATCTGAAAAACTTTATTCATCCCAAGGGAATTGTGTTACATATCGCAATAAATTAAAAAGAAATAATATTATAAAGTGCACAAAAAGTGACACAATGTGCAACAAATGCATCTCAAGAAAAAAAAAGTGCCATAAAAACCCTTTTTTTCAGGGATGAATTGTATGTTTTATTGCCACAGGAAGAAAGGGCCTCCTGTGGTGCTCAGTCTTTGAGTTGGGTAGTCACATTCTAGTGGTCCATGTGCTTTCTGTATTGGACCAGGAGCTGATGGAGGGGGTGGGTGATGTTGTCCTGGATGCTCCCTAGTTTCAGGAGCATCCACCTCCACATCACCAGCTTTACGGATGAGTATATAGAGGCCACTTTAAGTATTAAGTGTTAAGATTCCATTTTCACAATACCACTCTGTTTTTTATCTGTTCTTTGAATGAAGTCAAAGCATTGAGAATGACTGATCATGTGACACAGAATCTTGATGACAACAGAAGGACAGCTGAGGCAACTCACAGGTAGAGCACAACACATTATGATGGACCGACTGTTTGGAGTCGAACAAGACCTGGTGTCAGTTTATGTATTTTATGGACTATTTAGTACCGGTCACCTCCGTCCTCCGGCTTCCACATGTGTTTGTACTGTTTGAGAGGGATGTGCTCATTGTTTTTAACAGCATAAGAGCAGGCGCTGCTCTGCCAGCTTGCAGGTAAACACTGTCCAGACATGATCCAGACAGTTACTGGACAAGCAAGTCTCTCCAGACAACACAACGTGGACCCAGAATTAAACAGTCATTTAAACCCCCCCCCTAAGCTCATTATGGTGCATTTTTTTAACCCTAAATTTGCGCACATAGTGATTGTTGAAAAGACAAATCGAACAATAAAACACATGGACTGCTGTTATTGCTGCAGTACACCAGAGAGTCACAAGAGGGCAATATTTAACTTCTTTTCAGCAACATTTCTATCACGAATTAGGTTTATGCCTTCTTTGGTCGCTCTTGATAAAGATACATGTTTCTGCTGTGGAGTATATTTGAGTGAATAACATCGTGCAAAAGTACTATTGTATAAATTCAACTTTTAAATCGGTTAAAATTGAGTCTTTAAATAGTGGTGACATGTTGTTATTGTGGAACACATAAGTAATTTTTGCAGTGGAACCATGTCAACTGAGATGAAGCTTTGAAACAGGAAGTTGACTTGCTTTGACTTAAAAACGTCCATGAAACTCTGGAGGTTAAAGCCATCTTCTTTTGGAGCCATTGTTATTGTGACCTGCGAGTCCGCTCTGCAGCGACGGCAAATGATAACAGTGCAGTATTACGCAGTTACATGCATCATATACAATGGGCTGTGGTGCAGAAAATCTAAACTTCCTTTTGCCTTTGCTTCCCATCTGCTCTGTGAACTTGTGAGCAGGAAACAGAAGAAAAAAAAAAAAAAGCAAGCCAAGCTCCGCGTCTTTCATGTGGCCTTTCCTCGGCCATCGCACCATCTCTGTAACAACTCGCAACGGTCTTTGCAAAGTTGAATGATAAAAAAAAAAAAAATCCTTTTATGTTTAGCAGCTTCTTTTTTGTTGTAAGACATATGGTTCGCACATCTGGGAGATGCTAAGCATGATGGCCCCCAGCCTCCCCACCACACACACACACACACGGCTGCTGTGAAGTCATCCTTATATGGTCCTCATAGTTATTGCTCGTAATCACTCACCATTATTACAAACAAGTCCTGTTTTGACTGGCTGCCGTGTGAAGAAACCCAATAATGTCATCTTAGAGTTTGACACACTACCTGAGGACTGGAGGAATTTCATTTATTTTTATTTTTAACTATTATCAATCTATCTATAAGTCCCACCTCCTCAGGTCAAACGGGCCAAAATAACTCAACTTTACACTCCAAACTGATTCATAAACCCAGAATAATAGGTGGCTCTAACATCACCTCGTGTTCTTTGTGGACAGAAGTCATCAGCCATGACCCCTGTGTTGAACAAGTCGTTCAACACCGGCTACTGAATTTCATGACCTCTCCTGGTCTGTACTTGTTCCACTAGAATTGGAGCACAGGCCAGTTAGAAGACCAGAAGCAACACTGAAGATCTCACCTCTGGATCGCTCTTTCTTTATCAGCGCTGGGAGATGTCCATTTCAGAAATATGTGGATTGGCTCTTGATGCTGTCGTGATGAAATCCAAGACTGAATAATGCTATACGTGTGTACGACAGATCTGTGATGAACTAGTGTGTGAACTTGTGTGTGCGTATGCTTCTTCTGAGCTGGACTTGCCTTTGGTGACTCTGTTTCTGTTGTTGTCTTCATTCCATTGCGTTACCTCGTGTTTCTTTTTGCAAGCTTTTTATCTATTCTTTCCGCCCCACAATAGCGCCGCTGTTCCCCCATGGGACCAGTCACTGCCCTTCCTTTGAACCCCACGTGCTCATCTCAGCCTCCATCTTGGCGACACTCTTCACACACCTTAGAGGTTTTGTTTCCTGCGTCTTTATTAAAAGAAACTGATTCAAATGATGATAAATGCTCCGATTTAGATTGGTGATGAATGCCTGCGTTGCTTAAATGAGAACTCACACCTCCAGTGGGTCTTTTTGTGCTCAACTTTTCAACCCTGACACATCACAGAGACATCTATCTTTCCTCCAGTCTGCCGCTGATCTTCCACATGTGACTCATCTGAGTCTCATAACATGCAGCAGGGAGACATTTGCTGTGAGAAGTATTATTTCTGTCACCGCATCTGCAAACAAGCTAGAGCGCTCAACAAAAACTAAATATGAGGAATCAACATGCAGTTTAATATTGATATTCCCTTCCACATAACACAAGTCAATGCACAGCTCAGCCCATGTGACCGCAAACAAGCCATCGGATCAGTCAGGAAATTTGATAAGATTAACTCCTCTCTTATGAGACTCGCCCCCATTTGATCCCACATGATCATAACAATGTCTTTGCACGTTTATAATTCATTTAACGCAGTCAAAAGTCGAGTCACAGACAACTTTTGATGGTAAGTCTTGGCAGCAGATCACTGCTGTTTTTTGGTGCAGCAGAACAGATTTCGTTTCCATTGTGAGACACAAGAGAGGAAGCAAGGGAGGGGGTTTTGGGGAGATGGTGTGTGGCTTCCAGTGGTGGCCGGGCCTCTTCGTGTCGTTTGCTGGGTAATTACAGAATCAGGGGTCAACCACGCGTACAACCGCGCTTGCGTCGCACAGTAGCAGATGTGCGCGTGGCATAAGCCAAACGTTGCTGTGAAAGGTAAATAAAAACATATGCAGCTGTTGCTGCGGACATGATGCCAAACTTGGTCCACTATGAATGGTTCCCACGTGGGTCTCTGGTGCAGAGCAGTAAAATATATAGCTGGTTTTAAGAGGTGACTTGTGTTTCTCAATGGGGGAGTTTTGTGAATGGCACATCAAGTCTGTGCTGAGGGGTTATTGGTGTATCGAGCGTCCATGCATTTTGACACAAAACAGGCAGAGAGACAGAACTAACAACACCAACAATTTGTGCTGTGAATGCACATCTAGTTTATGCTGGTTCGCACTGCATGTATGCGCGTTTCAATTGCTATTTTGACTTTTGAACTTTGAGTTAATGATCAAACTGAGCACGATGAAAACATGATGGGAATACAATGGTTGTATAAAAATCGTGTTTTATAGATGAGTATTAATTCATAAACTTTGATTATCACAACGTCCAGTGATCGTCATAGTTCAAGATTCACAACACGTGCATACAACCAGCGCCGCTTGCATGCACCCTGTGGTCATGCATCGCTTTCCTTTAAAGTGTGTTTAATAGTGTGGCAGCTTGTTTTAAAATCACCAAATATCGCTGCATTCATTTCCGAAACATAGCATCTACATCTGGCAGTGGCTCAGAATATTTTTAGATCTATAACTAACTGGTGTTTCCTACTCAACCGGTTCTGTTTGACTTGAATGTAGCGCATGTTCTCAACATACACACATGCACATGACCACGCACACACACGCACACACACACACACACGTCTTCCACTATAAAGTTGGCTGCCAACAGCGTGAGGCTCCTCTCCCTCTCTCATTAACCGCAACTGTCAGATCCTCCAGATGAGGAGCAATTAAACCCGATAATAAACGCTCGCCATCAATTCCTGTTTGTTGATATTGTTGTTGTTGTTGACGTCGACGAGCTGGGGGCTACACTCCTGCCACCTCGGTGCTAACTAGTACTTAAATAAAACACAAGTGCAGCCAATATAGTGGAAGATACCTGCTGCTTGGAAGGCAACACTGGGCTGCTTGTGAGTTGGTGAATGACACCAGCTCTCAGAGGCTTCTCTTACAGCATCACAGAAACAAGAATATACACTGAGCTGGAGACTGTCATGTGATTGTCTGTCATACCCATAAGCTGCTCGGATGATGGGAGGACAGTGTTGTGATCCGCTGCCATAAAAATTAAACATGGATCCGTTTACAATTGAGCAGTCAGAAACAGAACACAGTTACCTACACCTTGGTACGCAGCATCAGAATGTAATGGTTTCACAATCTTAACACGATATGGGATGCAGTTATGATGAAGAAATATCACAGGATTTCAAATGCAAACTGGTACATTTGACAGACTTTGACAGCTGACTTTTTGATCATCAACTCGTGCCATAAAGCAACAAAACTCCAGCTGTTTTGACGTTGAAGATGCAGCGTAGTGGTTTCTCCTGATAACAACTCAAAGCAGCTCTTTGTTGAAGCGACCTGCCCTTTGGCCGACCTGAGAATGAAGCCACTAAACATTATCCCACAGAGAAAAAAAAAAAAGACCTGGGATGTTTTTTCGCTTAATTTAAAGCCTGCCCATTCTGAGGAATTTAAAGACAATACCCTTTCTTCCCGTAGCTATAAAAACATGTATACAGCTGCACATGGGGTTTCCTGATTCAACAGCAAAATACTCAGATATTCCCATCACGCGTCAGGATGAGGGGGGACTGGAAAATAATAAGACGAAACTGTGAAAAATGATCAGATTTCCCTTTCTCCTCGGAAAAATGGACGTAGGCACTTGTTTTGAAACCATATTTCCCTCAAAAACACTCTGAAAACTAAACAAAATATGACAGTGTTGGATTTATTGTCTGGAGCTCTTTGTCTTCAGCTCTGGCTGTTTGTGTGATCGCCATGGAGACGGCCAGGTTATTTATCTTTACAGCCCTTTTTACAATAACGTCCCTTTCCTGACCAAACAACAGAGGAAATATCAGGTCAAGCCTCTTCCCCTTTCTAATGATCGGGTCACATCAGCCCCTGTATTTCAAACGTCTCGTGCGTGTTCACACGTGTCATCGTATCAATCGGGAACATAGTGTTATGAAGATCTCCCTTTTGTGGGTTTTCATTTCGACCTTTTGATGTGCAACGTATCCCATTAAACGGGGAAAAATAGCCCTCTTTGTGATCGATTACTAACCTTAAAGTCAGCTGTGAAGACACTTGAAATTTCATATTCCATTCATGAATGTGGCTGAGGCATTCCAATATCGCTCTCAAAATATGCAATAATGTTCTGAAATATTTGAGCTAGGAATGTGCACAGATTAGAAAGTTTTATTTCTCAAGAAAAAAGCAAAACAGAGACAGACTGACATCTTTTTATATTCTTTCATCTGGTATTATGAAGACTCTTCTGTCTCACCTTTATTGAGAACATTTAAGAAACACTGGATTTGACTGCTCTTTCCCTGAGATAAATCTAATAATCTTCTTTTCCCAGATAAAACACACTCAGTGCAGTCATCTGCGAATGCAGTGCAAATCCTTGTGACTTGTGTATTCTCCTGTATACTTTAGCTGTCGGCGTCTGTCCCCTCTCTAAGCAATTACTCCTTTTAAGGAGACCTTCTCATGGAAGTTGCCTAGAGTCTACACAGACTACTTTCCTCAATCTGCTCAAACAGCGTCTCTTCTCACAGAAGAAACTGACAATTTGGATGAAGAGGAGTAGGCATAAAAGCATGAGGTGTGCGGAAAGTGCATGTCACAATTAAGTCACTTAATGGGTGAAAGCCCCACGATAGATCACATGTAATTTACATCAAGAGGCGCCGTAATAAAGACTTTGTAAAACTTACATTGAAATTCAATTAGAGTGTTGAATGCATAACCAAAGCCGTGAAAAATGAACTCATTGGGGGTCCCTTTTCATTACTGCCCCGAGGCAAAAGAGGCCATTAATTTAATACATTCCATGTTTTTTCACATGAGCATTTTTAACTTGGTGCACATTTCCGTCCTAATGTATCTAATACAAAGAGAGAGGCTGCCAAAGACTGCATTATACACGCAGCAAAGAACCCCACCACCACCCCCCCTCCACCACCCGATGCTCACACCCGCACCTACACACACACACACACACACACACACACACCACTCTCCAGTTGTTACCTTGAGTAGTCGGACCACTTTCAATCAGTCAAGCTTGAGAAACGACTTGGCTCAAGGAAACAAAACAACAGAAGAAGAAATTATGATATTGTTTCATTGATTCACAGTGCAGTGACTATTCTTGTAGGAGGAGGTGCCAGGTCCAGTCCATGGCGTTAACTAGAGGATCTGAACTGCTCCTATTGTGATGAAAATGGTCCCAAAATAACATGAAGTGTATTGACTAATATGTATGGAAGTTGTATGAATGTTTTGAAAGTGGACGTATTTTTCAACTCCCCTGCCTATTATGACTCAGTGCTTCACAACAATGGCTCAGACGCTGCCCCGTAAACAGTTAAAACAACAATCTTAATTAAGACGTTCCTGTTTTATCTGAGCACAGTTGATCTGCAGCGTTCAGTCAACCACAAAGCCCAAACAAAACAGGGACCCCTTCAGATGCCTCACCCTAAAGAGGAGTGCTAATTAAAAGACTGTTTCATTAACTGTTCCAGCTTGGTAAATATAAGTTTACAAGGGGTCAGTAGACTTTACAACACATAATGATTTGGAATATCATTACGGCGCGAAGAGAGCGATGAAAAATAGCGTCAAATCCGAAGTGGGCTGGTTTCTGGTTGTGACCCGGTGTGTCAGTCTTGGTTAGCTGGTGCAGAGAGCAGGTTGTGTTAGTAGCTGTCAGCTTGATGCTCAGACAGTTTATCAACCTCCTTTGCACCTTTTCGCTGCACACATGGCTGCGACGGTGGGTGCTCCGGGCTGGGAGGAAACCACAGGAGTCTCTTCAATTCTTTAATGCAAAGGTGAGCTGATAAAGACATCCTGGAAATTGTGATAAAGTTCCCACTGACTTAAAGATGTTCTTGGCTTCATTTATTGAAGACACTTTTTCTCATTCATGTTACTGTTGCACAAACCAGGTGACATTAATTCTTCTTTAGTTCATTTTTTTTGTGTTCACCTTCCCATAAACCTCGGCCAGCTCTCCATACTTAAATCAGTTGTAAGAGTATGTGGGACCTTGGTATATATTTGGTATAGGGTTGGGCGATATGGACAAAAAAAGTTATCGCGATAAATGTAGTAATTTCGGCGATAACGATAAATCCATTTTCATTCTATTCCATGTGTTGTACACACTACAGTCTCTCTTGAAAATGTTTCATGATGAAACTTATCATGAGGTGGAGTTTGTCTCCAACATCATTATTTGTTTATGTCTAAATATAATAGTTCACCAAGTGTCGTGATGAGAAATTCAATGTTTCATGTCTCTTGTAGGACCCGGTTGTTTTATTTAGGGGTTAAATTGAGCCGTCTGTCTGCTGTATCTCAATAAATGATCACTAAGTCATATTCTATTCTCAAAATAATTCTCAAAACTGTCAGTCCTTTGTCTCGTGTGATGAAAAACCTTTTCACAATTCTCTCTCTTAAAATGGCTGTTTTTCTTGACCGTATTTAATATTTCACAACGTTTTAGAATTTGTTGATGGTCCCTAACTGATGCCGGGCCTTAGCGTTAGCGCTGCCTGTGAGAGTGTGTCCGTGGTCAGTGAACCCTAATTGGGACGTGGAAGAGGACGCTGCTGCTAATACCGGAGCGGAGCTCTGTCCAATATCTATTTTACCAGAGTGTTTCGCCGATGCACCAGCACAGCTGAAGACTTGCATGTGTTGATGTGAACCCAGAGAACCTATGGGACCACTCCATCTAATAAAATAAACACAGATCCAGAGACTCAGAGTCGACTAGTGTCATTATCAAAGGTTCCCTTTATTAAAAATAACAGACAAAACAACAATTGTGAACCAAAGTCCACCACACTCTCCACAGTTGTCACACGCCGGTGTCGGCAGTAAAACGCCGCGGAACTGTAGAGGGGTCGCAGTCTCGTCATGTTCACGTGTGCAAGTCCAGTGCAGCCAGTGTCACGTGTTTATCGAATTTATCGTGAGATGCAGAATTGTCATCGTCATGTCATCGTGGAGATTGTGTTCGACGGTATATCGCGTACGATAAATCATCGCGCATCCCTAATTTGGTATATATGGTAGCGCAATATTGAAGGTGTGGGTCTAGAGCGTTGTTATGCTCGTTATCTGCCATGTTTGTACCGTCTTCCATCATTATCTTGCGCTCTGCTGCAACCTTCACGAACCCCAATAAATTGGAATTTAAAGTGTTGAAGTGGGGATGTCATGACTCCGCTTCCTGGATTAGTGTCCTGGTTTTGCTTTTTTCCCCTCTGTTCCTGATGACTTGACTTCAAAAACACCTGGGCTCCAGCAACGTGTGCCAGACCGTTATATTCCCATGGTTTGTTCCCAGTGTTGTTCTTCGTTTTCCATGTTCCCGGTGATGTGTCCACTCGCTCCTGTGCTTTTTGGACTTCTCGTTTCCCTTGGTAACTAGCTGGTTCTTGTGTCTCTCCCTCTCTGTTCGGCTTCTTGTTTTGTGTGCTAGCTAGCTCATTTAACTCCCGGTTCTCATTGTTTCGGCCTCTCATGCTAGCTAGCTGGTTCTCGTGTCTCTCCCTGTGTTCGGCTTTTAGTTCTGTTTGCTAGCTAGTTCATTTAACTCTTGTGTCTCTCTCCGTGTTTTCGGTCTCTTGCTCTGTCTGTTACCTTGATTTACTTTGTCTTATACTTTGGTGCCTGAAGTTAGTGTTTTGTTTTCTTCCTGTTTTTTCCGTGTGCTCCCTGTTTTCTTTTGTAGTTTATTCTTGGTTTCATTTGTGAATTAAGATAGTTGTTTTCTCCCGCTTCGGTGACGCTTTCGGTTGTTTTCTTGTTTGTTTAATTATTAAATATTATTTATAATTCCCTCCTGCCTCCTGTGCCGAGAACCACTCGCACTTGGGTCCTACACCACGTCCTCTGTACGTGGCTTTAGCTCCCTCGTCCCTTCGTACCCGTGACAGGGGAGTTTCATGACAAGTGCCTTTCCTTCTGATATATGATATTTGAACCTGACTTGTCATTTAAATGACAAAAGCAGATCAGTTCGATGCGTCATTGTTCACTGTGCTCATATTATTTTATCATTATCTGGCATTAATATTGTTAATTCCTGCCTCCAAACTGCACGATTGCAACAAGCCTGTAGACCACATGACATACATGAGTACAATGTCCTTGAGTCAACAAGTTCCTTTAATAAGCAAAGACACTATGGCAGTGAAAGTGTACATATTTTATGTTTTGTTTTTTTTTGGATGCGGACATGAGTGACAATGCAGGCGGCGCTGGTTCAGTCCTAGTGCAAAGAAAAAAAGCAAACATGTATTATTCATTGAAAAACTGTGAATGTTAGTGCTTCTTTCGTTGTTTCGGCACGCATTTTTCCATTTGTCTTGTGATGCTAAATTTTTAACGTTTTCCCCACATTGCGTTGATGTTGCATATAATTACTGACTTTGCAGCAAAATCACATCTGACACGGCTGTGTTCGTAAATTACAGTCCTTCAGATCGAGGCCGACTGGGGAAAAAGGCTCAGAGAGGAATAAAAGTGGTCTAAATATTAAATGAGTCGCTGCGCAAATGTGACAAAATCATTTGAATTTACAGAAAAATGACTGCAAAAGCGAATTGAGAAGTCTTGCGTTATTTATATTTGTTCATTTGGCCCGTCATGTTTTCCGGAGCAGGATGTGCCCGCCGCAAACACGACATCACATCCAACGCGGAAAAAGAGCAAGAAAGGCTGAAGTGCATATTTGATTTATTTATTTTCACCCAGACGGATACTGAGAGCTTTATACAGATTTTGCCATTTGGAGGCTGAAATAATGGATGTGGCGCTCATCCATTTTTAATTCCTTCATGTTGTGTGAAGGGTAAACATGTTGTTTGAGATGTCTTTTCTCTGCTGAACTGTGTTTTCTCATTATGAGGCAGTGCATAGGGAGGGAAAACTAGTCACGAATATGCTTATTGTGTATTACAAGAAATCAAGGCTTTGCGCTTTTCCAGTAATGTGTATTCCCAAAAGGAACTCATTTTTGGAGCGCAATAAAAAGATGCAGTCAATTTCAGAAATGTATTGACATATGAGGAGACTTTAAGGAAAAAAACAGAATTGTTCTGAATATTCTAAAGCTGTATTTGTATGTCAGTTACATCTTAACTTTGTTAGCTGTTATTATAGCTTGACTATCCATGCACTAAGATAGCAGTGTTGCAACTATACTGCTCTCTTATCTACCAGTGGATTATAAAAACCCTTACGCATAAAATGAGCTCTGTTTTTCAAATGACTGAATGTAGCCCCAAGTGCTGCTCTCTTTAACTCCATGCAATGTTTCCAATCATATGCCGCTCCTTCATCCATTGCTTCCGAAGAGTGTTTGTTGTCAAACCAAAATGTTTCTACGGAGGCCTTGAGGTTGGACCTGCAGATAATTTGGAATAATTTTTATTCACTCATAATTACAGAAGGTCTGGCTTCTGTGCGCTAGGAAGTGAAATATGTTACATCTGGGCCTGATGGTGAAGGATATTGCTGGCTGTTCATACATAATTGAGCACTCTTGAATGTCAAACCAGCAGGAGAAGTGCCACAGAAGCAGAAGAAGCCCTCACCACAAAAAGACACGGCTTCCTCCTCACCCTGACACAACTGGGAGACAAACACGTGTCGTGTGGTGTAATCCAGTACCAAGATTGTGGGTTGACAGCTTTTGTTTTGACTCGACATGGATCGCTTTGCTCTGGAAACTCATCCGATGCAACTCTAGTCTTTCAATAGGCTGTCAAGTTTGTTATTCTTTGGTTGTTCTTCATGGACAGAACAGTTGGGAGTCTGTAAACCGATAACCTGCCGTGGTTAGTCAATGAAATACTCTGCTGTCTTTTTATCCCCATTGCCTCCTCACAGATAAACGACTTGCTGTCTCCAGAGCAAACAGCCAGCTTTATATTTTTGACGTTTTCAGTGCGTTGTATATTTTATACGGCCTCATCTTTACGCTCTGCCTTTTTGCATTTTCCTCTCGCACTCAAGTCTGGTACATTATGCATTATTTGTTAGTAAGCACGGTTTTTGCATATTGACAGTAACAAGAAAATGCATGTATGGAAATTGACTTATACATGTCGGCGACGCAACTTGCGCCTCTCCTCTCCTCGGCAAATAATATATCGTCCTCCCAGCTGCTAATCTTCGGAAACACGGCCCGGCCTTTTTGCTTTTAAAGACCTTTATCTTGCATTACAGGAATGACGGATTGCGCCTCTTTCTCAGGCTTTTATGCTTTGTTTCAAGAAGGAGACGAGGCAATATTGATAGGGATGGAAGCTGCGGAGTGGTGTTCTCCAGTGTAATGCGCCTTTATGATGCCCTTTTTCATTTAGCATGAGCGGTTTTTATGATTCCATTTCTTAGGTGAAGCGGTGAATGCAGAAGGATGACAACAAATTAGGAATAAGGGAGCCTTACTGTCATTTTGATGACTGCTTCAGGAGCAATCGGACAGCACATTCAAATGGTCTGAAATTGAATTTGTTTCATCATTTTTTTTTTTAATCATTGTAGCAGAACTTTATACATTTGGAACGCTTACATATTAACTGGTTTTATGTTCCTGTCAGCCAAAATAAAAAAAAAGCCTGGATTGAAAATGCTGTCTAATTGAGCTGTGATCTAGATGTGTTTTCTTCCGAAAAACAGCTTTTCCGTGCTCATTCAAGCTGATAATAAGCTGCTGCAGCTGCTCAGCAACCATTCTCCCCTTATTAACAATTTGCACATTTTGGTTAAACTGCACACTTATTACCTCGCTGTCACTTTGCATTTGTCTGGAATCTCTGTGAAGCGAGAGAATATCGCTTTTGTCAAACCATTTAATGCAACATGGGACGCTTATTAACACATTTTACCTTTCAGAGGCCGAATTCTGCAACAACAAAACCCTGATTCCTGATGCTTTCATCACTTTTTAATGATCCCAACGCCGTTTGAAGTCGCATTAAAAGCAACTTCAATGAAGTCAGGAGGCTTTTTTAAATTTTACTCTACTTTTAAATTTTGACAGGATGAAAAATGTGCCATCTGGGATTTTTTGAATAATGTAGAACGGATCGCTGCCACCTCCCTTCTCATCTGCTGATGTGTGTGGTTTCGTTTCTGCCTCCTGCAGATGTGAAGAACTCGCGTCTGATCCCTTTCCTCTCCCACCTATCAGCTGCAGACGTGAGAACAAGGTGACTGTGATGTTGGTGTTTTTTCTTTTAAATTTTCAAACTACACGCAATCTGTTATATTTCTGATGTGACATGTTGAACATCCAGACACTTTCAGTGCCAAACTAGCAACACCCTAAAACTCATATAAGGCGACATCCCTGCTTTACTACACAGTGACTCAGGATGTGTCACATGGACCCATGATGTTCCTCACAAGCAGCTCCTGTAATCTGATATTTGTCTTGATCCACTCCGCCGTCTGCTACCTTGAGCTGAAGCAGATCAGCCCTGATCCATCCCAACAGGGAGAATCAGGAAGCACTTCTGATGCAGATCAAGCCATGAATCTGATAATTGATCAAACCTGGACGTGAGCGCGCCCCATTCAGGATACAGAGCGCTAAATAGGTTTGCAAAAGCATATTAGAGGAATGTCTCCGTAGTTACTCATCTGATAGAGGAGTTTTAAATCCCCCGTGTCCCCGGAACAAAGCGCCATTTTTCTGCCTCTCAATAAGGTTTGGCTGTTTTATCCTCTGTGTCTCCGGCACATAAAGATTTTATAAGGGTGCTTACAGACAGACAGCAGCCGAATCAGGCTTTTTGAATCTGTTTAAATGATTTTAAAGGCGGAGCTGAAGGCTATGATTTCCTGATTTATTGCTTCCCCCTCTTATTTCAGATTGATGTTTTGCTTTTCCATGCCTTCCTGCTTTTACGGCATCATCTTGTGTCCAGAGATGTGACTGGTCCAATAAAGAGCCTTTTAACTTTGCTCTCATTTCAACATAAAATAAAGAGATTCTGTCTGCAAAGAATATGTTCTATTATTTTAGATGTGTTACATGATGGAGAGCTGGAAAACTATACCAATTTGATGAATTCTTTTTATTTTCGCTTTTGTTTTAAAGGATACTTTGCACACAGTATGCTTGTGCACAAAATAATACCAATATCTGCTTGCTATAAAACACTGAAGCCGTTGTGTGTACAAGTGATCACCACAGTAATGTCCAGCAACTGAATTAGATTTTAAATATAATCTGGTCATTCAATGTTCATTGGTCATCCCTCAATGTTTTACTATGTTTTCAAACACATCTAATAGTCAGACTGTCATTTAAATGGGAATCTGTATGAATGAGGAGATGTGACTTTTGTACCTAAAACCATCACTTTATCTGGTCTTTCCTCATCTTTTTCCCAGACACTTATTGGTGGTTTATCTTTGGTAGGTTGTGATACTTGGTTGTTTCACATTTCTTTTTCATAAAAACATGAAAACTAAAGAGTCATCTATTTAGTTCATGTTTATTAATAAATACAACGACGTACGCTGTGCATCTCGTCTCCCCGCAGATTCAAACACGCCATGTTAAGCAACTATAGGTATTTTATTACAGCGGTATATTTATAATTCTCCTTGAGGCTCAGAGCGAGTGACAACCAATCACATGTGATTTTATGCTGCTGGATTAAGACGCGCGCACTTGCAACAAGAAATTCCAGTGTCCTTGTGTCATCAGTGTCACATTGGTCTGATGTCGAAACAAAGACATGGCCTGGAAACAAAAAAGGAGTTAGGGGGACAGGTTAGGCACAACGAGAGACATCCATTTTAATGAAATGTTACACACTCGCACTCCTCGGGCCTTAATACAAGTCGGCTTACTGCAAAGATCTCATTTAGGACAAACAAGATGACTGCATCTTTCTCTAACTATCACCCACAGCCGAGGAGCCGCGCAGTAAAATGACTGATGTTTGTAAAAAGCGACAGTTCTGCCGACGAAGCACTTCTGCGGGGACGCTCCTGAGTTTTTATGTGCGGGTTCATAAACTCTCTGACTAATGCACTCTGACACTCTGTTTTGATATCATTACGGCATTATACTCATCCCTTTTTTAAGTGAAAAAATGCAAGTACTTAGAAAGTCGAAATTCATAAATAAATTTATGTCAAACTGCACTTAATATTGATTTTGTTAGTGTACAGATTCAATAATAAGCCTGGCGAGTGCATGAATATTTAAATATAATCTTCATTTCTGCATCTCCTAATGGCTTTTTCTCCTCTACACTCAATTTAAACACAATTTGGAAACTATAATGTATTGAAAATGACTGGAATTCAGCAATAAATCACTGCCGGGATACTGGCTGCCTTTTATAACATAGTTCAATATTAGTCTCCAGGGAAATCCGCGAAATTAGATCTCTGTTTTTTTTTCCACTTAGCAATTATCATAGCTACTGTCGTTTCACTTTATATTGTTGTCTGCTCTTCTCTAAATTGCAGGCGGATAGAAATGGACTTCGGGACAAAGAGGCTAACCAGACACGTCAAAGGTCAAATTGCATCCCAACCTCAGAGCGACGTACGGCATGAAAAAGACGGCCACATTTCAACTTTGTTTTTACGGTTTGCTGGGAACTCAACAAACTCGGTGCGTAAACTCTGTTATTGTTACCAGCTAATGGACAAAAGTCAAAGAAGAGTCCTGGCGAGAGGAAAGCCGGGCTCCAAGCTAGCGTAAATGAATGAACAAAAGCCTCTAATAGGTGTGTGGAGCCGCAGCGTGCGATCCATATGATGCCTATCAATAATTCAGCCCTAGCTTTGGCCTTTTGGGAGACATTAAGGTAATATGAACAGAAGTCAGAGCCAAATGGTTTGCAAATCCTTCTTAAGCAGGAGAGTCACTTACCTGAGTTCTGCTCTTAAATGTTTGTGATAAGAACCGCCACTTGTGTTTCAGTCATTAAAACATCTTTGGTGGTTTCATATTCAAGTAGAAGATTAATGGATCCACTTTCTGTTTAAACTCACGATAAAAGCTTTTGAAATATTCAAATAGTCGCGGAAGTTTACAAAGAAAACAAAGTTTGCTGTCAAGATTAAACAACATTGTTTTGACTTGATCTCCTTTCGATACATACAGCTATTTCTCATCGAATGATGGCAACATGGGCAGCTAATAAAAACAGTGTGAAAAGTTAAAATAGCACAGTAAAATTCTAGATGACACAAATAGTGTACAAAATGTATCAATAGTGTCAAAGATGTGTCATTAGCTTTATTAGAATAGAAAAACGAGAATAGAAAGCTTAAAAAATCATGTTGACTTTAAGGGCCTTATATGGCCTGGGAGCCACTGTTTGTCCTGGGTCGATGAGGATTTTCAAAGCGACTTCTCCAAGTTACTTTGAATGTGTTTATTAATACCATATTTTACGAACCAAATTTACCAGGAATTGACATTGACAATAAAGAGGGGAGAATCACTGGACACGTCATGTTGACAGCTGCTCTTAGTTTGTTGAATAAACATCTTTTGTGCATGTGGCTTCCCTTATTTTTTTAACTGCACTTTGTCTTAAAAAAAACCCTTTGTCAGCATTAGTATTTGGCTATTTCTGCATTTGGGAAACCACATGGATGCAATTTGCTCCATTTGACAGTTGAGCTGAAATGAAAAGGATTTAAACAACACAACAGCGAAGAGAATATTATGATGATTTCTGTCAGCGATGTGTGTCTGAGTAGAGAATAGACTCCTCACAAGTGCGATTAGTCCACACGTAGCGTATTATGTAAAGGTGGGCCAGCAGCAGCAGCAGCAGCTAATGGCCTTGCTGTCTGGCTAAGTTATGGATGTAGCCTTTTGTGCTGCTGGGTCGCACATAAAGTCCGCTCTTTTTAATTCACAGTCACCCATGGTCATGCTAAATGGCTGACGGTGGAATTGGAGACCCCACGTTTATTCCGGTACACATACACTTGGTTTCAAAAAAAGGCTATTGACATTGACTAAAGAGCCTGGACCGCTCTCAGCCTTTGTTCTTCACAAGGTTAAATATCCGACTCAGTGTCACATTTTTGCTTGTAAGTGAATTCACAATATCCGCCCCATAGGCAAAGAGATGAAATACAACAGGGGATCTCCAGTGTGGAGAGAGACACCAGTCACATGCTCATGCTGGCTTCTTTTCTCTCCGGGTTAAAAAAAAAAAAGGATGAAGAAGGTGGAATAATAGTATATTTGAAACAAAATCAATGGCTTAACTTCGGCTCTATACACAATAACTTAAATGTAAATAAATTAAAATGCTTCCTGTCTCAATAGTTCGCCGCAAAACATTATCTAATATATTTTCCTGCAGACATTTGCACATTTGTGTCTGTTTTCCCCAAATACAAAATGTTGCAGAAATATACACAACGCTTCATTTTTTTTTTTTTTTTTTTTGTGCCAAGCAAGCGATTAAAAATGGATGATTCTTTGTAATCGACTCATTTCTGTCAGTTTTCATAATTGAATCCAGTTTTAAGGAAAACAGGATAGATTAATCAAATATGACAGAACATACTCTTAATGTAATCGCGCCAGGAAATATGAATTGCAAATGCCTCAGCTTGCACCGCCGCCCCCTTCTGCACACCGAAATGTACTTCCATTAATGTTACAAAATTAAATAATCATGACCATTTTAAATGGAAATCCACGACATGGAATGTGACAGAATGTTTTAGAAGCAGCTTTGTCCAAAATGGTGAAATATAGCGGATTTACGTCCAAGGCAGCGCCGCGATGCTGTGAACAAGCACGCGGGCCACTGGGACGACGACTTGAAGCAAATGAGAAGCGACGTACGCTTCGCCGGGCCCCATTTCCTCGCTGATCGAGATGGAACACAAGTTTTCTGTGTCAAGAACAAAAAATTCTGCTTGGCTGCGATGAATCTTGACTAATGGTACATCACAGGCTGCATTTGCTGACAAGTGGAGCGCCAGAGTGCAGTACTGAGATTGTGTGGGTCTCAGAAAAAGGATTTGTCAGTGCACATTTAAAGAAGATCCCTTTGAAGATTTATTTGGTACTTTTTGTCCGTTTTACATGATGTCACCTTGAACTGAAGCATGACAACTTCTTTATCCCTGTTTACAAACGTGTTGTAATTTCTACTTTTTTTTAACATGTATAGTTTTTGTCGTAATCGATGATCAACTGTTAGTGATTTTTACACAAATTTTCACAAATTTTCTCCGATTTTACTCCGATTAATTATGTTTTTAAATGGCAAGATCGGATCTTTGTTTTGGTGAAAGTAGATGTAGGTGTGGAATATGGAGTTGATGACATTGTGCCCCTGTAGATTGTCGTCCAATACATTGGCAAAGAAGTAGTACCGTCACAACATGGTGTCTGTTTTGTTTGTTTAAGAAAGAAACTTGAAAACTTGTTTATGGTTTAAAATATGTCATTGATGTCATTGGCATTTTCTCTCTCATTTTGTTCACATGTGGACACTTGGATTGGATTGGTTTGGATTCAGGCATTACATGTTTCAATAGGATTTTGTCGAATTTTGATACTTAAATATAATATTACTAAAATATAACCCCTATATTTGAAATTTTAATAAAAATACTTTTTCCTGCCTTTGGCTTTTTCCACAATATTATGTCCCACGTTCCCTGGAGAAAGAAAAGCAAAACAAAATGGCAAAAAAAAAAAAAAATTTACAAACAGGTCAACCTATTGTTGTTTGATACTTTTTGTTCGCTAAACATATCCGAAACATTTTCTACTTTGTGCAGTGACTTTAAAAGTTTACTCCTGTTTTCACTGGTTCATATTAGCCCTGTATAGAGTTTGCAGTTCTTTCTGTACTCCGAGTGTTTCCTCTGGGCACTCAGGTTTCCTCCCGTCAGTGTGAGTGTGCATGTGATTCTCTGTCTCTGGATTGGACTCCAGCCTCCTGCAAACCTGATAATATAGGAATATCATCGGAATACAAATCCTGTGTGCATCATTTCCTCTGCTACACTGTACATATTTACATAGTTGTAATATCATTCTCGCTTCTCACAGTCCTTTTACCATACCAGTTTTTAACTGGATTGAATTGCTGAAATAAGTCAATGTTGATGTGACTGTGTTGTTGTTCATTGTTGAGGTAGCTATGTAAGACTTGTCTGAGATTTGAGGACTTTAGAATGCAACAGTGTCAATGGCAGCTTACTGGCTACGAGACCAAGCAACTTGAGTTAGTTATTGTTTCTTCAAACCAAGTGTTTGTTTGTTCTGTCTTATGTGAGAGCTTTTCTATAAGGGCAGTCAATGAAAATGAGAATGTGTCCTGACTCTGTCTATTCATTTTGTGCCTCAAACGTGCCTCATATTCCCGTTTTATACTGTCTGTTTTCTGCCCATCTCAAGGACTTGAAGCATGAATAAAACTTGTTGTGATGGAGAGAGCTGGGGATTAGAGCGGTGATGACATCCTGCAATTAATCTAATAGATCCACAGCGATCAGGCGCCAGGATAGGTCTGTGCTGGGCTGCATTTGTGGGCAAAAATATCTCCGCAGTGTTGGAAGTTTCCTTAAAGAGACAGCATGTGGACATTCCAGAGACATTGTCCTGAAATGGAGAGGCACCTTTCACAACAAGTCAATATTCAGCGGAGAAGAAAGAGGTCCTAATTAGATTCATTTGCCTCCCGGATCAATGTTTTCCTAGGGATGTGAGTTATAGAGTCAGAGTGGAGCATAAATAATCAAAAACAAATCAAGATGTGTGTTTGGAGGAAATATGGCGGATAGTGCTCATAAAAACCTCGACCTGGAATGAATATTTAAAGAAGGAAGGAAAGAAAATGGCTCCAGTGGAAAAGAAAAAAAGTCCGTTTCTGGACAGGTCTAACCTTGGCCAGTGGGGTGGAGGAATCCTTCAGAGGGTACCTTGGCCATACTTAGTGAAAAGTAGATAATTTGTTAATGTCACGTACTTGTTGGAAATGGCAGATAAATGGATTTCAGCCATTATTTTCCTGCCTAAGTGAAGTGAAGGAGGAAACGTTGCGGAGAGGACAAACCCAGTTATGACTGATAAGTGTCTAAAAGCTAATGAAGGCTGGCTAGGCCAAGGTCAATGGCTGCTAGTCAGATGCTATGTGCTGCTCCGTTGTCCTGCCGCTTAAATATAGTGGAAATATACATTGAGCTTTTAACACCTTGAAACATAGGAGAGACTGCTATGTGAAATATGGGCATGTAATGGGTTTTTAATGATGGTCTCCCAGCCCACTATTCTGGCCCGAGATTGGAAATCGGAGGTGAACCTTGATATCACTGCGCTAAGTGCTTGTAATGCACCGTAACTTCTGGCCATCCTGTTGAGTGAGACAGTTCGGGCCAGGAGATGAATGCCCCCGTGAATGGACGGGGTCTGAGCCGGCAGGAGGACGTGACACTCCCGGTGATCCCGGAGAAAGTCTCCCTGTAAGTGAGGACTGCTGCGCTGATTTGTGGGTCAACAGACGCGCGATAAAGAAGGTGGAGAATGACTTAATGCAGCGATATTGCTTAGAAAGTGGTTGTGGCAAGCGTTACATGAGAATATCAAAACTTAAACATCCATGCAATGGCATGCTCCGATATCATTTTCTATGCAAAAAGAAGAAAAAATGCCAAAATGCACACGCTCGCAAAACACATTACCAAATGAACACACACAATAAAACACATTATATATTTGTGTTTAGTAAAAATATAAGCGCTGACCCTAAATGTTTGGGAGTGGGACGTCACATTTGGGGGATGAAGTAAGTTGCGCTGAGGTTGAGTCATGTTTCATGTGCTGCACACATCATCAAAGTCCCTTTAGAGCCAGTGGCAGTTGCAGTCCAACTTGACTGTTGGCCGGACTTTCATTTTTGACTCCCACAATTCAATCAGCTGAGTGAATAATTGGAAAATAATAACAGCGATGCAACTTCATCTTGGCGGCAAGCAGCAGAGTGGTTTCCCTTCTGTCACTCGTGTGCTTAATGTCCTCTAAAGACCCATATTACACCCCAATTAGATGGCACTCTTGTTTCCTTACATCAAGGGCTTGACTCCACTGGCTTGTCACCCTCCCTCGGCCTAATCAATATCATTACTCCAGTTACAGCCCGAGTCCCGGGAAAGCTGTGCCCTTAAACTTCAGCTCCTGCTCCGATCGATCAATAGCCCGCGTTCCTGCCAAGGTTCCATTTAAAGTTCATTTATTTCGAGCCATCATATAAAACAAGACAGAGCATCGATGCGGCCCCACTTTGTTTTATTTGAATGAGGATTTCCACAGACGCGCTCAAATCCACTCCGGTTTGCTCTCCAAGCTGATGGAGAAGTCGAGTGAGAGGCTTGCATTTTTCTGTTCGTGCTGTTGGATTAAACTGTTTGACACGCTGTGAGGAGCCTAAGTGGAATTTAAGTGTAAAGAATTATTGATGGTGTATTAATTCGCTGTACTTACTTTGCTTTGTAGCTGACTGCTATTTGCCAAAAATGTTAACAACCTGCTACAAATTAAAGTTTTGCAAATACAAGTGAGTGTGCCACATAATCTGGACAACAGATCATCTGACATATGTCTTGCGTTGTGTAATAGCAAGTTTTTTATTTTTATAGACTCATGTACCATGTGGAATTGACGCTACAAAGTGAGCCTCATCCACCTTCACCTATCTTGACCATCCATCGTCTTTGTCTCACAGGTCCACGTCATGACATTGTTGACCGAACTTGTTGTCTTTCTCTATGTTCTTGGTCCAACACTGTCCTCTCCATGTGTCCAAAACATCTGGACTCTCTAATTTGTCTCCAGATGTTTTCTCATGAGTCATTCCTCTATACTCATTCTTCATCTGGGTCCTTTCTCGTCATTCTCATCACAACCTTCATCTTCATCTCTGCCACCTTCTACTGTCCTGGCAGGATGTGTGGTTGTGTAATTTACCTGCGCAACCATTTCCGAAATCCATCTGAAACATTGACCTCACACTCCAGTGCTCATCTGTATTCAGTGGAATTCTCATTCCAAGCAGCGAAAAAAGGTAAAACCCAGCACTTGAATGAACGTTGGGGGCCACATTCATGTAAATTGGAATCTCGTTCAGGACACCTAAAGCAAATTATCTTCATTAAATTTCCAAAACCAGTGGCTCTGATTTGTCAAGCTGTGAATGATAATGAAGTTTTCTGGTTAATGAAGGAGTGAAGATGCGAGGCTTTCACAATCACCAGCGTCTTCCATATAACCCTTATGAATATTTAAGGGCCTTAATTCTGTATATAATTGTGCACCAAAGCTTGCCATCTCTATAGACTTCACAAATAAAGCATGTAATGGAAGAGACAGACAGGGCTATATTTCATTAATCATTGAAGTTAATTAACTGCTGATAATATAAGGTGTTACACTTGCAGGATCCACATGGGGACCTCCGAGGAGGAAATGTGAGAGGATTGTGGAAAAGGCTGCACGGAATCGTGTGAAATGTGAAGTGTGCGTGTGTTCGCAGGCACCGTTTGAAGCCTCCACCGGTTCAGTTTGAAACATGATAGTGACCGTGTCTTCTATAAACCTGTTGTGATGCCGTTTGTTGTATATGTCAGTGTCTGTGTGTCTGTTTCTTTCTGCTCAAACGTGATGTTCCAAAAATTGTCTACTGGTATCGTATGTTGATGTGCCCAGAGTTGACCTTCTCTGCATGAGAAGTGCCGTTTACAATGGTTAGCGTCTCACGTGGATGTGCAGCAGCACCCAAAACCAAAATGAGATGGCCTCACTAGAGCAGTTAGCCATAGCTGAATGTTGTGGGCTTCTTTAAAAGTTCATCTAATGACTAAATGTACAAACAATAATGGACATAACTCTTCGAAAGGTCTTTATTTGTACAAAAACAACCCTGGTCTTTAGCAATAAAACCTCCCACCCAGTACGGCGGTTTATAACATTAGAGCTCCATTTTGGTTGCTTTGAAAATTCGCCTTGAAATGACTCATTTCCTGCACGTTTTAGCCTCATTTCAATATTGACAGCAGTAAAAATCAGTGAAATTACAGGGAAAACAAGATTACCTCAGACTTGGTGGTTTCAGCGTAAGATGTGCCTCTATGGATCAAGCGGGTTTTGCATGAACGCTGAGGGACTGTGGTCTCTCAGAAGACCACTTTGATGGAAGAAGAGGGGCGATTCATTTTTTTTTTCAAGGGGCCACATAAGAAAGTGGGAACTACATAAAATAATTGAAACACTTAAAGAATAAGGAAATATAAGCGGCGTTAAGAAAACAATGAGATTAAATAGTTTTCCAATGAGAGAAAAAAGCACATCAGCATGTTATGATATAGATTAAATGAAGCAAATGGAATTGTTAAGGTTGGTATATCAATTGTTACATATTATATTTATTTGTTTTTCTACAGGTTGGAGAAACAACTAAAAGTGGATTTGGGGAAAAGTGAGCAAATTGTGCACAATTGAGGTTAACACTTTTGTTTTCACAGACTTTCAGTTGTGAATTTGGTCAGATATTTGTTGGATGGTTTGTTCTTCAAACATTTACGCATGTATCGTGAGGGTTGTTCAGGTAGCATTGCATGTGCTTGACATTGTTTCGCTACAAGCTCTCCACAGTGGGACAGGGACCTTTTGAGGGATTCCAAATGAAAGCGGTTGCCCCTCTTTGCCACAGTGATCAGGATGTCTGCTCTGCCACACATGGCAAACCCTCCAGCAGCAGGAGTTGGCAGCGTGAGGCCGATCTGTGGGAGCGATTTCTTCCAAAGCCAGCCCAAATGAAAGCATCTTGTTTTAATCAGGGCTTCTGGCTGTGACTGCTACACTGAGAGCTGTGAGGACTTGGCAGTCGTGTCCAATGCAGACTGTGGCACTGGTACAAAATACACAAATATTTCCACAGTAATTATGTGTCAAGTTAAACAAGCAATTGAGGGCTTGCGTCGGGAGGCAGTCTGAAGCAAAAGAGCGGCGTGTGACTGTGCGGGGATTGAGTGAGACCCCCAACAAGACAAATTAGGCCATCAGACTTTGAGAGGCTGTAGGGTGTTTTTTTGGCTGCAGCGAATGCGACCGAGCGCTTGGTAATTGAGAATACCAGATTGAACAATATCATGTGGTATTTCCACGTCTCGTTCCAGTGGAGGAAGGCGCCGTCAGTCAGCAAATTAGAGTTCAGAGACTGGGTGGACGGCCAGAGGAACTAAGTGAGTGTGAGAGCTGCCGTTGGGGCTTTTCTGTGGTTTTCAGTTTATATAGGCACATTAGTAAATCTGTATTGGCATCAGTGTGTGACAGTGAAACTTCAACGCCTTGGCAGCTTTTACCGAATAGCACGGGAAAAATTCTATTTTTACTTCATTCAGTTGTGACTGTTCACGTATGCAGTGTGTAAATCATGTATTTTTGTATCTTGATCGCATTACAGATTGTGATCGTCACTGAGGAGATAAATGAAAAATGGATGAAATCATTTCAATAAAATGTCCAGAATAATGGGAGATAGAGCTGATGCATGTTGGTAGTGTTACAAATTCCTGCCTGGAGTTCACCTGCGAGTTCTGTAATGTTACTGCTACCTGCTTCTCAGCTCATCGATTTCAACTGTGAGCAATATCACTGCTATTTTAAACGTGGTAAACAGCAAGTATAACAATAGTATTGGAAGAATCTCAATATAAGTGGGGATCACAGAGTCTGCTCACAGAGTGCTTTTCTAGTGTAGCAGGTCCAATGTCAATTCATGAACTAAACTGGATTCACCTGAAAGTTTTTTTCACCTCTTCTCTGTGACTTTCACCTCTCTTCTCACATTGAGTGTCCATGCTGATGAACAGCTGGCTGATCTGAACAGGAAACCAAACACTTGCCATTCAGCAAAAGTATTATCGACACATCCTTGAGCTTGCCTCAGCAGGAGAGGGAGACATTAGGCGCTCAAAGAGGTGCTTTGTGAATTAAGGTTTTATCATGAAGAGATGTGGTTCTTCTTTAGTCCAAACGCTAAAGTTTTTCTTGAGGAAGGGAATTATTGTAAGAGGTAAAGGATGTTCCTTGTGTTTATCTTAACTAAACATTGGAAATGTTAAAATGCTTTTAATCCAAAGCACTGGCATAGTTGTTTTTAAAAACATCTTTTAGTTACCTGTTCAAATACATCTGTATGTTTAAAAGGATTCTTGGATTTGACTCGCAGCTTTTGGTTTAAAAGTTCAGTGTTTTCTCTGGAACAACCAACAAAGCCTTTATTGTTGCAGCACACTGATGTCTTAAGAGGAAATAAAGAAAGTTATTTTAATTGTTTAATTCATGACCAATTATTTTACCTATGCGTTTATAGTACTTCACAAGTGAAAATGCGTTTTGGCACACGACATTGGGAGAGGAAAAGTAACACGTGCGTCAGATGTGTAAAAATTATCACATATAATGTGGAAGTTTCACGGAACTCCAAACTTGTCACATCCTGGGGTTCATCTGACACAAATGTGTCTGTGTTACTTTTCAAGTCTTTTGTCTTCCACTTGTGGGGGGGATTGAGAAGAAAAAAAAACAGCCCGGCTCAGTTTCCATTTCTTATTTAAATGCTCACATTGTCTGTGCCAAAAAGCATGATTTCCCTCCTCACACTGCCAGGCACAAAGCCCACTTTCCCAGGTGTCTCCTGCAGATGGCGGGAAAAGGTATTTGCTTTTTGAAGGATTTGTCTTGGGTTTTTGTGGGAATCCATTATTAAGCATATCCACTGTTGGTTGTTTATTGTTATGGATTTGGGGAAAAGTTCTGAGCCCTGGGATGTTGCTTCGGTGCAACTGTGCAAATTTGTTTTTATGAAAAGTGTGATCACAATAACAAGTGTTTGCTTTTCGTCTGATTCACATCCGCTGCAATATGCCCCAGCTTTTTAACACACACAGCTTTGTGCCCTGTTAACTGAGTGAAGTCAACAAGTCATCGTGTGTTTGCAGGTAGCCTGTCCCGTAACTGCAGGGAGAGACGCGAGGGACACCCTGGTCAGGTTGCCATGCTGTCACAAGGTAAGATTTACTCATAAGAACTTATTCATGCACTCGTTTTAGGCATTCCTCACACTCAACTGTGCTTTAAAAAATACATAAAATTAGCCTTCTGAAATGAAGATAAATGACAATCCAAGAAGATTTCTTTTGCCTTTGTAAGAGTCTCTTGTAAGAGGGATCGTAGAGGGAAAGTGGCCAAAAGGGGGCAATAACAATAAGAGTCTAATGGGGCACATATGAAGCCCCCCTATCAAAGTCTGGAATGAACCGCCATTAAACCATGATTGTCTGAAAAATGTGCCTTTAGTGAATAGTTCCAGCAAGAGCCACCGATTATCGCTGCAGCTTTCTTTTAAATAAAAATCCACTTAGTTCCTTGGAGTTGTGTGTCTGGTGGACCAGAATTTTAGAAGTCACCCACAACCCCGAGTCCAACAGTCCCACACCGTCTCAACTCATTGTCTGCTCTTTATTGATCCTTTCGTATTGTTATTAACCTTCCATACACTATTTCACACAAACTGTACTTATAACCTTTAACAGTGGGAGACCAATGATAATAGAAGTTGGTCAGGTGTTTTATGGAGCGTGCAGAGCGGCTTTGCTTCCCAGAAGCGCCAGTTGGGGGCGCTGTAGCAGTGCAGTATCCAATCTGGCTGGGTTCAATCTCTCCTACTTTCTGAGGTGAGAAAACTTGGCTGAGTGGCACGCAGTGGCTTTTATTTGCTACATCTGGAGACAAAAGTAATTATTTTGTTAATGCCATCATCAGCATGAACTTTATTCGACATGTGCGAGGATGTTTTTGAAGAACCTGTGATATATTAATGCGAGTGTCGCGCACAGGGACGTCATCAACACTTTTCAGGGGATGTGACTGGCTTCTCAGTGGTTTGTCAACTGAGACGCTTTTTTATCTTGAGAAGTCATTTTGGGGTTTTTGCAGTGGTGGTCCCACAGGTGAAGTCTATTTATGAAGAAGTGCAATGAATAATCCAACACCTCATTGTGGTATTTGCCCCTCTGCTGTTGGAAGTCAGTGCTGCTTAATGTGTTGATAGCAATAAAGATGATTTCATGGAAATTTAATAGGCTGCAGCCTTCAACAACAGCTAGTGAATAATCCATTATTGTAATAACATACGTTTAATGTCCAACTGTGTACAGCACATTGTTGAGAGTTTCTTCAGCAGCTTGAATGAGTGACATTGTAATGTAGTCCAAGTGCAGATTGATTCGTCGAGCATGCCCGAGTTCTGTAGCTTCTTCGACCCAATGTTCAAGAGACATGGGACACACTGATGGATAGGTAGCTGGAGCATCATGGGAACTGAAGAGGAAGAAGCAAACTGTGAATGACATGGCAGTGTAACAGAGGTGCACCTGCTGACCCCAGTCTTGTTGCTCATCTTGCAAAATATCATGCTTTATTATTTGTCTCCCAAATCAAATCCCCAACAGAAAACTTGTTTTGCTTGGTGGTATGCTTGTTTTCAACTAATATGTACCTCAGATTCATTACGTTTGCTGAGAGTGTATCTGTAGCACTGCTGCGGGTGATTTGCTGACAGAGTTTAGACATTTACTTTTTACTCATGTCTAATGATGAAGTGAACTTGTAAAATACTAATAATTCTGGTTCTTGTCTTTAATATTTAAATACTCGCCCATCTGGTTGATGCTATCACTAGTCATGTGTCCCCAGATGTTTTTTAGGAATTTAAACGTATACTTATATAATGTATGCACTGGATTTGGTGCTTGCCACTTTTCACTTTTCACAGAACAAATTTAACTTGATGGTAACTGGAAATGTTTGGGTCTGACTATAATTTTGAAAAATGAAAAACAATGTATACATCTTGTGACACAAGCGTGACTCAGAATTGTAGCGTTCACATTGGAAGTTAAATGTAGAACAGATTATACAGTATTTATTCAGAAATCAAATGTTTTTTCAAGAAAATTCGAGCCAAACTGCAAGACTCTGTCCCAGGCCTTCAGTTTTATCACAGAGTGCAAATGGATGGGAGGACAGAAAATGGCTGCAAACGATTAGCTCTCCCCTTGTTGGATATTAAACACTTTATAGAAAATTAAACCTTTCAGAGGTAGCTGTAAACGACCCTGCTGCATCTGTCTTTTCAGCACTGTAATAAGACATTGCTATCCAAGCCATGGTGGGCTAATGCATTTAAATACAAGTCCTATTATTTTTTATTGTTATTTTGCGTTTTCTCATTCCCCTCTCTTTGCATCTTTGGCTACCAGATGTGTCTCCACATTGGAAGAATTATTTCCCCTCCCCAGAGTCAAATAAATGCAATCAATATGAGCATTGCTCTCAGGCCTTGAAATATTACATTAATGTTCCATGTGGTGACATTTTAGCTGGAATTTTCAAATACATCATGAAGGCTCAAATTAATATTTATCAGCGAGCGGCTTTTATGCTTTGCAAAACAGTATTAGTGTGAACTCCAATAATCTTGTCCTCTAAGCAGGGAAAGAGTGTGTGCACGGAGCTGCTCGAGGAGTTTGGGATTTTATAAGCCTATAAGATGTCTCACTTTTATCTAATTGTATTAAGAAAAACACCAAAAATACCGCAGAAATCAAATAAAAAATTAAATAGCCAATTTAACAGTGATCTAAATTCCAAAGCTCATTATATTTTGCTGTCCTCTAGATATTTTTAATCCTTCAAGGTGGAGAGTGAAGCTTAGGCAAGGGGGTGGGGGCTTTGCCTTGTTGCATTATTTATTCAGGTATGTAAAACAATTTGTCCTTCACATCCTTGCTGATCAGAGCAAAAAAAAAAAAAAGAGCCGTAGAATTTCAGAAAAGATCAATATTTCAATATGTACTTGAACCCAGCAGAGAAAGGCACCGAAAATGGGACTGGGTGTGTTTGTGCTCACGCATGCTTATTAGCATCTCAGTCTAATTTATACCAACCTGGTCGCATGTGCAGAAATCTTTTGCGGAGCTTTGAGTAGTTTATCTTGTCAATCTGGAAAATTGTCGCGCATCTGTTACCATTTGGGAGCAGCCTTCTATCGCTTATAGATCTGTTTTAAATGATTCTTGTCATTGAGCCCAAAATTTATGCCACCATTGATCTGCGGGGGAAAATATGAGACGAATTGGGCTTGATATCTGATGACCCCGCAGGTCAAGGAGATTTTAACATTGGTATTATTGAACGTGACATCCGTCACTTCTCACCTGACTTCTGCCTCCCTCATTTTCTCTTCTTTTTATCGACCAAATGACAGCAACAAACACACATGTTGCACAAAAACACTGTAATGTAACAATAATAACAATAATAAAAATGATGTAGCACCTTCCACAAGTGCTTTAGAGACCAACTCGGATTTACATATCATGACAAAAATATCATAAAATGTATAATAACACAGATATGAATGTGATCGGTTAATGTTGAAACATTCATTCATTCCTGTGATATGTTTATTAATATTAGTGTACAATCAGATTCAAAAATAATTAACTGCTGCAAGGCTTGTTTTCTGTGATAAAAAAAAGTCATGAAGTATGAAGTGAATGAAGTGAAGTAAAGTAAAGTCAGCTTAGCTGCTCTTGGTGTGGCTCTCATGTTTTTCCCATGTTGTGCTTGTTGTTATTGAGTAAAAAAAACACAGAAAACATATAATTCATGTGTTCTTTTTTAGGTTAAAACAACCTTGTGGGTTCTCCTGATCATGATCAGTCCTTCACTTCTTAGCTGAAGGACAAAGTTTTTCATTTTTCATTGTGAAATGTTCATTGTAATATGTAGACTGTCCATATAGTCTCCAAATCATTAAAAAAATTATGACATGTCTTAATCTTTTTTTTCAGTCAAATGTTTTAGTGACTTTGCAATGATAAACAGTGATAACAGAAATGCATAAAAAGGTTCTTATTGCTTTATCAGTGTAACATGGTTGTGCTAAGCAACACCTTTATAATGTAATAGGGCTTTGCAAACAACCAAGAACATTCCAAAAACAACTGATAATTGAAATATTTGTTCATCAGTTATTTAGTGAGCCAGTTTCCTAGTGACATGAGGATTTCTAGTGAGGATTCTGGGTTCAGCCAGAAGCTAAATACTACAACCTTATGATTGTGGGTGCATGAACTATTTGTCACTGCCGCAGAAAAACGTAATACTACTGTTTAATAAATCATAAATGTGGCTTATACAAGTGTCCTATGATAAAGGGTGTTATTTTTAGTGAACTGGAAGAGTTGACTTGATAAAGTCCCTGTGAATGATGTAGCCTGCTCACCTCATGTGGATGTCTTTTCTCCCAGAGACCATGGAGAACATCACTACTTAGCCTCGGAGCTGTGAGCTGAGTCAGCCAGGTGTTGTGGCAACAGACTTCCCCAGTGGCCCACTGATGAAGAACATCTGGAGTGCTTCTGTTCCGCCGCTTCTTTCCTGTCCCCAATATGACCAGGCGATGTAGCTAACAGTGCGATGCATGTCGACACATGGCTCCAAGGTCCCCAGATGAGATGCTCCGATATTCATCCCTGACAGGTCTGGCCCATTGACACACTGCACCGCTTACATGTGCGTAGCTGGAGCTGCGTGTGAGCCCAGTTTGAGGTTTAAAAAACTGTTATTATGAAGCGAATTAATATGTTCTGACGTTACATACAGTATATGACAAATTCATTGTCCATGTCACTTAAGATATCAGTGAGCGAAATGAAAAAAAAGAGAAAAAAATAATGTATGTATGTATTGTGTATAAATATTCACCAATACCAGATTACTGTTTTAATTGAGGACCGTAGAAAAGCAGTCGACTGACACGCTAAAAGTACCAAGCTTTGATTCCACTCGGAGGCTTTTGTCCTTCAGCTCCCCTGAACAGTGGATTTAAGAGAGGCAAAGCTGCTGGAGCATTGCCTTGCTGGCCAATTGAACAGTAAGCACAGTGATCCAAAACACCCTCTGCAGAAATAAAACAATATAGAAATGTGCAATACTGAGATTTAATTTTCCCTCCACCATCCATTTATATAATACGTGAAATGAACCTCAAATTAATTTGCACCTGGGCTCTAAAGTAACAATGTAATCTCGGTGTTATAGCGCAGTTGCAAATGGATTTCTGTCTCTTGTAATTTTATAAGAGGCGCTCTGGGGGTCACCTTAAAAGATGTCGCTATTTTTTAAAAGCCAAAACTATCCCCTGGCCTGTCAGCAAAAGGGAGTCCCAGCAAAGCAATCTGTTTTGTGGCATCGATTTGTCAGGTATTGCGCCTCGTCGCATGGTTTGCCTGTTAGGTTTGCTAGTATTGGCAGAGACGACTAATATTATACCCAGATGTCTATAATAAAGTGAGGTGTATCTGCTTACTTGTGCGCAATCCTCCCGTTACAACTTCCTGACCGGTGCAGAAAAGGTTGAACCTTCTTAAATGTTAAAGGACCAACATTCCGTTACATGGCACGAGAACCACACTCAGCAGAATATGATGATGTTTCTATTAGTGCTTTGACTGCAGAGAGATTTCTGTAAATTATTATCCTTGGAACTGAGATTTTCACTTTTTTTCTCAACATATATGTTTGTAGGTCATGTGGAAAATGATTAGAGGGCAACATAGGTGAGATTGAATTTAAGTGTGTCACATTGCTACGTAGCATTATGTAATTTGGATTAAGAAAATCACAGTACTATATTCTGTTCAACTAGTGTGTGCTGCCATTGTCAAATAAAATAAAAGGTGATTGTTATTAGCAAATGTATTGGTAAAAATTGAACAATAAGTTGGACTCCACATGATTATTTAATGTATGATTCCAAAGTCTGGTCACATGAAACAGTGCAACAAATGCTTGTACCAGAATAGTCATGTCATACGATACATGTGTTTTTCCTTGTTTCATTTTTGTCAAACAACAATCACTGACACCAGTGACTGTAGCCTGACAAAACGCTTATGCTGAAAAAAAGAGTGAGTTCAGTCCTGCACCAAAACATGGGATGAAAATGTATGAACATAAATAACATTGGATCCGAGATCCAAGTGAATGAAATGTTTTCTCTGTAGGATGTGTGGATCCTGCCTCAGCCAGGATGCAAAGTTTGGCCATCTCCCCTTGGCACGTCCCACTCAGCTGACCTGCGGCTGCTGCCCCCGACAAGAATTTGGACAAGAATTTGAATGGATGGTGCCAATCCTCACATCACAAATGTGTGTATATAGAATGTCTTTGAGAGGGGCTGCATAAAAGAATGATAAAAATATGAAGAAACGCATTAAATATAAATCATAATAATATTCTTCAGCTTGACATAACATGATGCAAAGAAAGGTTTTGCAGCTTGGTGCTCATGCCATGAAAGAGGAATGTTGACATCACTGTAAGCTGCTATACTGAAATCATGAAAAAAGGAGCAGTAAGTTTTCATTTTAAGATTTATTTTTCCAATTATAAATGATTTATAACACTGTGATTAATATACTTCATTGCCCCATATCTATCAAGTCATTTTCAATAAAGCACAAAAATGGTTCCCAAGCATTGGAAACTCATTAAACGAGTGTCTCTCCCTTCTCAAAAGGGCACATATCTGATATATGTCAAGCAGCACCTGTCAGGCCATCAGTCACCTCAGAGCTCTTCTCCACAGTCGCCATGTATTCCCTTTTATACTTCAAATCCACTCAGCATTTCCATAACTTTTCCTACGTTACATGAAACCCCCCTCAGCACCCACCCTGATAACGTTTGAGCTGGAAGTATGTACCTAAATTTAGGCGACATATCAAGGATCCGATAGTGACTTTTGCCTTATTTTGGGAGTAAAGCACAGCTTGTCTGTCCATGAAAAAAAAAGAGTAGTGTGGTCATGTGGTTTTGTTTATCTGTGTTCAGTTTTGAACAGCTGCCACCGGATTTCATGTATTTGCTTTAGAGTGGACAGAAACAGAAAAGGTTGTAAATAGTTTTTTAGCTTTAAGAGAGATTTCTTTTGCCTTTTCTAGATTACTGGGTGAACATGTCCACTTCAGCATTTTCTGGGAACTCGGAATTTAGAGTCCAGAAAGTTTAAAAATAAGCCTTCTATCAAGTTCCACAACAGGTGTGACCTCTGTGTCCTAAAACTGAACACTTTCAGTGGGCGCTAAAAGAGCAGGGGGACTAACAGCCTTATCATAAAAAACCTTGCCCGGATATGTGATGTGATATATTTTTAAAAACCATCCCTCACTCTTTACTTTATGACAAAGTGTTAAGCGGTGAGCGGTTCAACTTGACAAAGCAGCTGCAGTGAGGACAGACATGTCAGGTTCTCTCTCTGCTCGTGGGGTTTGAGGTATTCAATAAAGCTTTCAAGGATAAACGCCATATCAGGTGATGTACTGTACGCAGCGGCAATCAGTGTGACATGCTGAAAAGAAGCCGCCATGTCCCTCTGGTGTTTGGACAAATGCAGAGGGGGGCGGCTCAGGGGGTGCGTCAGGAGCTTGCCAGTTGGAAGTTGTGAAGGACCAACTTCTTTTCAACACTTCACCTCGGAGTTTAGCATAGCAAGCGGTGAATTATGTTACTATGGCTCCCACTGTTGCACGAGGTGTAAGCACACAAAGACTATGCTGCACCAATGTGTCCCCCTCAACTTTGTTGAATACAAGACCAATGGAATAGTAAGAATAATAGCCATTTATTTGTATGGTGGTGTGATGGTGCACTCCATTTGTAAAGTTTGGATTTAGCTTAAGATGATTTTAAAATCGTTTGTTCAATTTAGAATCATGTGACCCTTTTACTTGTGTGGCATCGCTGTCAAAATCACTTTCAACTGCGGTATATCATGTTTGGATTCGCTTACAGTGACTTGAATGTGTGCTTTTTCTTGTGACAGAGACAACTGAAATGGGTGAAAGACTTGAAAGCCAAGTCATGGATGACAAACCTGTCAGCATTCGAAGGTCAGTGATGTGTACATTTCATCTATGTCTTTTTAATGCAGCAATGCAACACTGGCAAATGCAAAAAAAAAAAAAAAAAAAAAAGCAGAATAAGACTTGGTTACACAATGAAAACTCCGAAATGGAAACTATGTATTTATAATTTTACAATATTTGAAGGCAAATAATACGTCCATTAAATATAGCTAACAATGTGAAATGAATTTGGTTACATCCACTGTCCTTTTGAAAAAATACCTGATGAAGTCCTATTGCTGAATTTTGTATTCTCGCCACTGGAACTCCGTTCAGCTCACAGGGGAATAATTATGGTCAATCATAAAACTTGAGGAGACAAACAGAGTGACAGTCTGCTGCTGATTACTCAAATAAAGTCTAAACAGAGAGGCTCAGTCATGTGTGACTGATGTGCTTTACTCTTCAATCCTCCAAAGGTGATGAATTATAATGTTCTGCTCTTGATTACATTCCTCCACAAGTCTATAATGTGCCATGTCTGAAATAAAATGAAAACGTTTACAACCAACCTTTGGTGAGCAGCAGGAAAATGTGACCTGCGTTAACATGGATTGAATGGAGCAAACGGCTTTAAAAAAAAAAAGTCAGTATCCATCATCCTTATAGCCTGAACTGGGCGTCATCTGTACACTTAAAAACCTCGGTTATAACCGCATGACTTTTATGACACAATAGGTGAACAAGTCCGATTTCCTATGTTACCTGCAGTTGCCATGTTAAGCCCTTAGTTTATGTTCAAATACACCATTTAGGTTAAACTTTGAGATATTCATGTCCACTGTATTCCTGTCCTATTACCAGGCAAGACGATCTTGTTTACGTTGGTAAAGAAGAGAGAGGAAATCGGAGATGGAGGGTAATGATGGGCAAAATGTGCTCCTCCATGTCACTCCCTTGTCCTCAAATGTCCCGACTAGTCCTCTGTCAGCTGAGAGCCATCTTAGAATCGGTGAGCCCAGAATGAAAAGAGGAGGGATTACTTTACATTATTTCAATCAATTATTCAAATGTTGTTTTCATGAATGCTCCACTGGCCAAATACTGATGGAGAGACATGCTGCTGCAGTTGAGAGCATCCTCACGTTTTCTTTTCTAATGGCGTTACATTTTTCCCCGTAAAGCTGATGCCAGTCTGAAATCACTCCCAAATACAGACATTTAACCTGTTCGTGTTTTTGGAGGAAACTGGACAGAGGATCTGGACTTTCCTTAGTTATTTTCTGACTGTCCAAACACGTGCAGAGGTACATTGATAAGCAGCAGAGAACTGACATCTTGAGAATTTATACAGGGAATCTGGCTTTTTTTAGACTGAGGAAACATGTTACCGTGGGCCGGGTCAGCACTGGTGCATCTTCGAGGGGTGGTCACATGTAATGTCACAGATAAGCAGCAGAAATAGCACGTTTAGCAGAGCAAGTACAAGATGAGCAGGGTATTTCTCGTCCCAGACTGTGACTCTAAAGAGTGTCAAAAGCTAATAAATGTTTTAGAATTAGGCGTGTGTCAGGGGCTGCTCTGTTTACTCTCCCAGGGAAACAGGTGCAGCCACATGAAGGAGAATTTCATTTCAAAAATAGCATTTAGTATTTTCCTCCTCCTGGAGGCCTTTCTCTGTGAGAAATTCTCATGTAATCATACACCCGCCGTTACTGAAAACTTCTGAAGTTGATCCACAGAGACATATGGTGTCTTAGCGAGGGGAGGAGCCATGTGGGCTTCTGGGACATAAATAGGATTTCAATGTTTGTTTTGTGATTATTTTCAAGAGGCATATTTCTGCAACAACTGCGTGAAATGACTTGCCTGCCTTGTTCATAATCCAGCCGTGTTTACCGGTTGAAGAAAACCGTCTGTTCTCAAAATGATAATAAGCATCAGGCTGACAAGAACACATCAGATTAGAATAAACATTTAATGAATAAAGCTGGAGACCAAACAAACAGGCCAACTCATAGAATGGCAAGTATCAAGGTGACGTGCAGGGAGATAGTCAACAGCGCGCTCGGCTAGAACATACAAAAACTCCATCAAAATACATGGCTCATTCCAGACCAGAGTTTTCAGTCAAGAGTTTGATTTATTTTCCTTAAATAGCAAGCAGTTTTTTAAGTAAATTAGTAAATTAAAGAACTAAGGAGACGGCAGAGTTAATAGGACTTCCGTCACTTCCTGGTCATTCAGTCTTCATTTTGATGAAGTCCACTCCTCTGAAGGTACAGTTTGATCTCCCCCCCCCCCACGATTCCCCATCTCATTTTTGGTGGTTTCTTATTCAGTGACAGCACCAAATGCGGACGGCAACATAATGAGAAATGTGGCAATTAATTTTCTTTTAATCAAGGTTGAAATGAAGTAAATTGGAGCAGCTCGACGGGCCCTCATTTTCTGTTTTTGCAGTGATGCAAAACAAATACGATAAAATGATGGCCCTCCTCACCTCCTGTAATTAGAAAGCGTGAATGATCAGAGAGAGATGATATGTACGATACAACACCTCGGACCAAACACCTCCTCCCCCAGAGATCAGATTCCAGCTCTTTCTAAGCAGATGACCATGTTTCTCTCCCCTCCGCCCGCTGTACTGGTCTGCTGTGCTCTCCAAGTGTAGACTTTACAGACCGAGGGAGCAGCTTGACATGACATTGACTGCAGTGTTGTTGTAATGCTGCTCAAATCTTATTAAAGACCCCAGCTGCCGAAGACCCTGCTGACTCCACACATTTCTATTAGCTATGTTGTTTCAGTGTCTCTCCAAGCTGATTAGGAATTTATTAAAATTCGATTTTACCTGGCCATCTTATCACCACCATATGGTGTGCTGACCAGCGCTGCCGAAGAAAGGATTTGTTTTTCATTTCAGCTTCCGTAGGAATAATAATAACAGCTCTCTCGCTGCGATCGTTCCACATGATGAACTGGAACTGATTTTCAAGTTTTGGAATAAATAGAATCTTTGCCTGCAAATAAACCACTTGTCTTGAGGAAAGTTTAGATAGTGGCGATACTGGAGTCGTCCTTGTTAATTTCCTGTTGGAAGTGATTGAGGAAGCAGCCACCTACCGCTTATTGTCCTCTGCTTAAACATGCAAAAGGGCACGGAAAACTGTGGCCGATATTTTCTTTGTTATTGTTGTAAAGTGTGTTGATATCATATTTGTGACAGCGTCTTCTGGAGGAGATGCTCTTTAAGCTTACAATATTTTAATTTCTTACCATTTTTAATCTTCTTCTAATCGAAAAAAAACTTGCATTTATGGAATTGCATCGTTTCAATACGCAGACTTTTGGGGGTGATTTATAGGGTCTGGTGTTCCAAGGTTTACCCTCTGTCTCTCATGTGCTGCATGCATCTGTCACGCCAAATGTGTGTCTGCGCTGCAGAGAACCCTCGGTGTGCACAGTGTTGAAATGCACTGGAAAAATATATACAAAGGCTTGATGGAGCATTAGCTCTAAGTCAGCACAGTGAGGTGGGTACGACGACAGCTGTCCAATCTACCCCACTCCCCCACTTCCCTCACCAGTCACCATCACTTCTTAAAAATATTCCCTGTTTACCATACACGGGCAGCTGCCACCACGGCTAACTTCTGTAAGACAGCCACCTGCTAAAGGACATTTGTACATGTCTTTATTTAATTAAGGTGAATGCCAGTTCATCGGCCGCCTCATGCAATGTGACTGAAAATAAATCGACCTTGATCGTGCTCCTGACATCCACAATCTGAGCCTTGTGGGAGGAAGACTGCCGTCATTTATCAAAAACTTGGCAAATTTACCAACACTAATGAGTGAATACATCGAGTTAAAAATAGTTTATCATGTCTCAGTGCTACGGCAAATTACACACCTAATTGTTGAAGAAGAAAATGGAGATTGTTGTGGATTTATTATTTGCTTGATTTCTTTCTAATTGGCGATGAGTCATTCTTGTGATATGCTCTAAGTAATGTGGTGCTATGTTTCATTTAAAACAAAATACGAACCTTGCTTTGCCATGTTGGTGGTGACACGCTTATCCAGCTGGTTTCTTCATGATGCTCCAGTTGTATGAGCCTCGGACGTGCTTGTGTCGGCATCTCCTGTGAATGATGGTGCAACACTAGTGAATGAACGTCACCTTCATTTTTAGGTTCCAGATATGACATTTTATTCATAGCTCAATTCACTTCACAGAAGCAGATCTTTCAACAAGAGTGTTCAGATTTCGTTGGCAGTCATTTAAATAAATAATGCAAAGTACAGTGTCCTGCGATTTAAATGGTGGAACGTAATGCAAAGCTTTTCGGTGACTCGATGACTTGTTCATAAGACCTACTTCACGTCCGTGTCATTATATTGAAGTGTTCGATAATTAGTGATGCAACTGGTCATGGTGTCAGAGATTGCTGAATCAAGCAATCTGCCGAATAATCTATTGATTTTCCAGGTCTTTCTTACTTCTTTATTATTCTGTATCACAGTATTGCAACATCAGGAGGATCCCACTGATTGATGGGATGCTCGGGCCGCTTCTGTGACCACTGGGGGTTCAGTCGCGGCGCATCCCAGGGCATAAAATAAACAATAATCCCATGGGTGTCAGCCTGAGAATGCATGAATGCATTACATTTGTCAGCTTTAACTGAAATATTAACCTTTGAACCAGCGATTCAAATGATTTTGGTTGGAAAAAGAGACATCAAAGCGCAAAACATCTGATGAAAATATTTCTTTTTGACTGCAATGTTAAAAGAAATTCCGGCATTCACACTTATTTAAAAAGAATGTTAAAACGGTGTAGCGCAAATTATTTTACAATATAGCCTTGAATACCAGTGAATTTTGCTTATTTGTGGCACAAAAGTTCAGACTTGACTATTCAGGCAATACTGCAAATCAAATGAAAAATTGTTACTCCCAAATAGGCGGACCAAGATAAAGCACTGTGCTATTTGACTTTGCCAGTGACCCTTTTAATTCTTTATTATGTACAACAGGACGCATCACAAAAACTGCTAATTTGCAATAATCTGTTTGTCAATAGTTCACAAGACTGCAGAATTTAGATAAGGGAAGTTCAAGTTTAAAATACATTATCACAGCCCTCCCTCCAGTCCCCCGTGGGCTTTGCTCCGAGAATATCCTCCAGGCGTCTCATGCTCAGAATATTTTACAGTAAATTATTGATGCACAGAATGTGGCTGGAAAGGTGAAAGAAAACAATGAGGAGACATTAGGGTTTTGCCAATCGAAGGATAGTAACTTTAATAGGGCACAGAAGGACGGTAAAAAGTGGTTCAAGATGGTATTCACACCACGCCACGTACAATTCTTGTGAAATAACTGGTGATGTTGAAATCTGAGTCCAGGGAAGTGTCAATGATGCCCCTCAAATCAACATGGTAACTCCAACAAATCGTTGTTCTCAAGGGTATCAACAAAGTTGCGCATACCAGAAAGGATTTCAGGGGAAGATTCGCTCCCAGGTGGTCTCAAGGATATTGTCCAAGAGGTTGCAGTGGCCTCGTTGTTCAAATTTATTTTGTTTTGTAATGTAAGCGTCTTCAGATTTTCCATTTCATTTTCACTGATAAATAATAGTTTTGTTAAGCGTGGTTTTAAGGTGTCTTATGGGTATCTTGGTTCAAAAGATGAGGATAGTGGACAGTGTGGCATGAAACCATGAATCATATAATATGCAGCATCTTACCTGGGACACTGTCTGTCTCCTTTTAGCAACTTCATATTTGAGCTCCTACAAACAAGATCTAACTTAAGCACCAAGTGACTCATTGTTTTTCCTCGCACTGTCGATGGAGGCCTGTTTAAGCCCTGATACACGATGTGTAGAGGAGTGTGCGCAGTGATCCCTTTTCAACTTGTTAAATCCAGTGTGCTTCACAGTCAGATGTTTAAATAAAGTCAATACAGTCCCAGACATCTGCTACAAGACGGGCTTGTTTGTCTTTGTCGGTAAACAAGTTACAAATATCTTTGGTGACACAGGATGAGGGATGTAGCAACCTGCCTCAGCAGAACAGTGTGGGAGACGTGCTTTAAAGACACACCCTTTATAAATTAAATTCTAATGGTTTAAAAGAAGTTCATGTCAAGATTCAAGTGCCCATCATCTAGACTAAATTGGCAACACTTGTTCTATTGTACTTTTGGACAAATATAATTGGTCTCAAACTAATCAGTTACTCAAACATGTACATGATATTTGGCGCATAATATTCACAGTCAGGTTCTGTTCAGTCACCGTTGTTTTCCCTCAATTCAAGACAAATCTCTGCGTGGAACTTCTTTTACTGTTTGCTTCACTTATGCGTAAACAATTACGCTATTTTTCTTCAGTGATCACTTGGAGTGGACAATCTTCAATGCCTTATGCAGGAAACATTTTTCTTCATGTTAAAATCAACACAGCAAAACAAATAGCAGTGCTATCAAGAGCAATCCACTCCAGGTTTTCCAATACACACCTGCCAACCGAGAAATTCAATTAGAGAGACTCCTCTTCCCACTTGGAGCCGGTCTCCAGGGCAGATCTTCCGGGCGACTTTCCTGAAAGAAAATTAGAAAATAAAATAGAAAAGAAATAAAACGGAAACACTTTTTAGAACCTAAGCTATGCAAGGTGTCAGAAAAACCACTGTTAACACCACACGTCCCCGTAGTTGGAAGTCACCGGCAGTCCGCGAAGTAGCGCAGGTAAGAGTTTCCTTTTCCTCTAACTACGGTCCATGCCCGTTTCATCTCAACTACAAACTCTCTGCCAAAAAACACGCCACCAGAGTTTCCCTCGGTGCGGCTTAGACGCTCATAATGACAGCAACCGGGTCCCAATTTGATGAAATTGAGCAGGAGATGTCAGACTTGCCGTGACGAGTGGACCTCCAGCCTCGATGCAGCGGCGGTCGCTGCGTTGACACCCGCAGGTCTGAGCGTCTCACGCGGTCAGTATAAACACCGGCTACACCTCCAAACGCTTCCTCGGGACTTGACATTTTAACCGCCAGTGACTTTAAAAAGCGATTGAAATGATCGCTACCCATGCGTCAAGACGAATATATAAACTTTTCCCACTCATTTCGCGCCGTTCTATGAAGTAAAGTCCTGCGTAAATGTACACATTTCCCAAAAGTATGACGTACAGAGCGGCAACAGTCAGTCAATATATGAATCGTTTGTATATGGAATATGAAGGGAGCGAGGGTGGAAAGTGTCTTTTTTTGTAAGAAAACATTATTGAAAGTGATGTGGTTGAGCCACAAACAGGTAGTAGGATGGAAACACTGTCTTTTTATGATCAATAGAGGAACTCAGATAGTAAATGTGGCCGTCATTGGAGCACGTTTGAAATACGGAAGTACCACTGTTTTGTACTATGAAGGTAATGACTTTTGCCACTTTGAATCAATGAGTCTCAATTTAATTTATTCCAGAATGTTTTTCTTCTGTTTTTAATACATCCACATATCTCTTCGGCTTTTGGTGATTTTTTTTTTTTTTTTTTTTTTTTTTTTTAAATTAACTGTTTTTTTATTTTATTTTCCCTTTTGATTTTTCTCCCTGTGTTTACCACACATACTATCTAAAAACATTTTTGTACAATTCAATGGTGAAAACAGAGAGTGTTCTCGCGTTTGGTTAGTAATGATCTCTACAAAACACCACCATGATGTGAGATTTAATTTAACACACTTTTGTAAAGGGTCACTGTTTGCTCTCATGTGCATTTATAAATGTCCGTGACGTGAGCCCTCTTCTGTGTTTGTTGTTATTCTCAAGGATGAAGAACAGGACGGAAATAGATCACTGGCACTTTAAACCCTGAGTTCTCATATTCTCGCCGGATCTTTCTCCTTTGCTAATTATTGTGTTGTTTTCAGAGCAAATATGTCATATCCATGGCGACCAGGCAGGTTTATTGTCTCTCCCATGCAGTAGCTCACAAAAGTAATTAATTATCCTTTTTTCTCTCCCCCTCTCCCTTCTGTCTTTGGTTAAACAGATCATTCACGGCAAGCCATCTTCTTTATTAAAGATGCCACGACTAGTAGAACACAAGGTAAACATGGAAGTTCCTTTTTCAATTGAACATTTGTGATGCTCTTTTTTTGTGTTTTCCACTTGCTGTTGACAAAACATTGGATTGTATCGTTTAAAAATGTAAATAGATGCACATACAGTGTGTGCATGTCAAATATTTTCCATAATTCACCCATAATGCAACATCTGCGCAGCTTAACTGTTGCAGATATATTCATTCATGCAAAGCAGGACACTTGACACAGGCGAGACTCAGTCACGCTTGGACATGAAACAACCATGCCTTTTTTTATTGGTATTTTTGTCAGGCATGTGCAGTCAGTTATGTATAACATTACACTATATGACAATTAGCTGTGACTCCGCATTATACAATGTCAGTTAAAGTTGTGAGTGTGTTGATGTGTTTCACTTCTCGAAACTTTGCCAAAGTTTCCTCACAGGAGACATTTTTGGGTGTGTGCTCATGTATTTTAATATCAACCAGGGAGGAATCTCTGCTAAATTTGTATTGATGATGTCATCCTTTCTCTTTATCACTGTCTCAAAACATATGGATTTCCATATTTACTGCTTCTGTGTCACTAAAACTCATTTTTTTATGTTCATGCTCCAGCAGCATGAGTACGACAACTACATTCCCATGTTCTGAAATGTTCCTCTTAGCTGTCTTTCTGCTAAATCTGTCAATCTTAGTGGCGTCAGAGTTTTATAATTAGACAGCGGTGCCTGGATTTTGAGCTTAATCTAATTTCCTCAAGGCAATTGGTTTTAAATCGCTGATGTTGCTTTTGTGCTTTATGACAGTAGTAAGTAAGGTGATCACTTTCCATCCTGTTTTGCTCTGTCACTGTACCTCAAGAGGACTTAGTCCTCTGTCTGGAGGTCTGACTCACTTGCCTCCACTGTCGGGCCCTTGTTCTTATCGTTCTTCAGCATTGATGTGACTCTGCAATATCTATCTGTCAAATATACTGTCCCAATTCAGACAAGTTACAGACAGATTTCATGTGTAAGAAGCTATACATTTGTAGAAGGGCAGCATATTCAACCTTTAATATAAAGAAGTATTTTTTTTTATCTGTGAGGCTTGCAATTCAAGGCAATAATGAAGGTTTTCAATGTGATCTCTTGTAGTCTTTCCACAATTACTAGCCCATTTCATTTGTTCTTTGTGCTGTTCAGTGTAAGCAATAGAGTTCTATATAGTTTTTTTTTTTTTTTTTGTGGTGTGTGTGTTTTCAAGTCTCTGCTGCAGCTCATTCGACTACTTGACAATCTCAATGGTTAATCAGTGTGTGATGCCGTTGTCGCTCTTATTTCCAGCAGCTCTATCAGTCAGAGAAAATGCTTCGTGTCTCATAAGTACCCATCTGCATCTGTCAAGGGGTGTGTAGAATTAAACCCATGTGTATTCCCTCGCCTGTATGACCTTGGCTGCGGACCTTAGGTCTTGGATGTCAAATAAGCGTCAGTAATCCCAGGCACAGTTGACAGGCTTGTGGAGCCATTACTTCTGTTTCCCCAAGCACATAGGCATTATCAATTGTCCTCAGTGTAATGATTTTGTATACAAATCCCCACAACCACACTAACTGTGTTTTTGCCTTGTAAAATATACTGCAGCCTCCAACACTCGCGGTTATAGCAGCACAAATAGCGCACGTTTTTTTTTTTTTAATCATCATTATTGTTTTTATTTTAGTGCTGAGGAAATGTCCTTTTTGCATGCTTGATCAGCCAGTAGAGAAATCCAATATAATGGAGGTTCAAGGTGAATTGCATCCCGTTCACCACCCCCTCCCTCTTTCCCATCCTGACTGAAGGAATATTCCGCAGCAAAATAAACAAATCACACAAACAACAGTAATATAGGGTTGATTTTGAAGGCATGAAATAAGTATCGATTAAAGCCTGCGGTTCACGGATGAGAATGGTCTTTTTGGTCATTTGTCCTTGGTCCTTTCAATACCACGGTGCAACAGGGACAGGATTCTAGGCAGAGGGGCATGGATGTGGACACTGCTAAAACTGGCCTGCTGCTGTATGGAAAAAGTGATGTGAGCTTTTGTAAGAGGCTGTCGACCATTGACAAGAGTTGACATATCACTTGGTCACCTTTCTTTTTTGCAAGTTTCAACTAGCTTAGAGAAAACAGGTCGCCCCAAAGGGTGTCTAAAATAATGGTCAAATAATGTAATTAAATAGTAAAGTGATGCAATATAATATTCGCCAGGGTGTTCTTTGTCTGCTGTAGTCCAAATATAGAGCTGCACCAGTGTTAGGGTCGTGAGCACTACGAGCTGGCTGGATCTTTAGTCAGCCTCTCTGATTTCTGTAGATAAAGTTGTTCAGGTTGAGGAGTGTTCCTGATGGATTTACCTGTTAATTGGTTTTGTATGAGCCTGCAAGATGCTGCACTCCAATTGGAAGCATTTCATATTGATGGTTGGAGTGTGGATATTTTCTTTCAGAAAAAAAAAAGTTGAATAATTCTCAGACCAGTCATTGTGTAAATGCTGACCCTGGGGTCAGTAGTGAAAATAGTCTGTTCTGAATAGTCCCTTTTTTCGGGTGTTACAGTTCCACCTTGTCATAATGTATTGGTCGGTCAATGTCATCTAACAGTAAGGAAGGACGTAAGTCTGTAACTTATTTTTGAGTGTATTTCTCAGACAGCGAAGAGGAGACTCACTGTTTTACGGAGGGTTTTGGAAACGACAGTGATCTAAGAGAGTTTAGGAAGGTACAAGCTGCTGCTTTTGGAGCTCATTATCATTCTTAATAAGTCTTAAGGAAAGAAGGAGCATTGAGTATAAATGCACTGTAATCCTCACACCGGCCAAGGTTATTAGGGACGTCAGCACTGTTCCCAGCTGGCCACTTTGGTGCAGTGAGGGGATCTGAGGCGCACTCTTCAGGACGGATGTCAGAAATGGTGATGATGTCGCTTTGAAAGCTCAGGTCTTTTCGCCTCACATCATCATGGTGACTACACCGCCAGGCAACAAGCATATTCCGCTATAAGATCTTATGTATGCAGCAGTAAATCATCCAAACCCACAAGTGCCAAATGAGATGATTAAAAATCCAAAGAGGACATTTTTTTGACTTTGGCCCCAGTTGTGTCCTCAGGGGAAATTTTGGCTGCAGTGCACCGCTAACTCGCCGTTCTTTGGGTGTGGTCCAGAAACAAGTATTAAGATGAATTGGATGAACCAGTGACCAATTAACTCATTTAACAAATTGCTCGCCACTTGGAGTGGTTGTTCAACCATGTTGCTTTAATTGAAATCCAATGCAGTGTTTATTTATATACTGTGCCAAGCTCCTAGTCCAACGTTGTGTCACTGCCTCCGTTCGACAGTGTTGATAATCATATAGCAGTCCAGCTCATTCATCAAGTCAGATGGGGGGATTGCATGCGCCATTAATCTTTGTTCCCACAACCACACTGAAAGACTTATTTTTTTATTTTTTTCTAAAAGAATACTTTGACTAATTAGTATTGTGATTTCTTTGTGTTCATCGCAGTTCTTCTGTCAAGTGAAATATATTGTCAGAATGTACCTTCTGACTGACATGACCTCCCTAAACAATTTCTCAGTGCTTCTTGAAATGTGCTGCATTCTTCAATTGGTTGTCAGGGGTTCCCTGAGAGATGTTGTATTTAATATATGAAAACTAAAAACTACAAATGAAGTCAATATTCTACACTCCAGTCGCACACTTGTGATTATAGCTGTTCACCTGAGCAGGACTGTCAGAGTTAGGCCCTGCGTGGCTTTTATAGATACACATGATAAATTAACTACTAAAATTGTAGCACAAAAATACTGGATAACAGGGCAGAATTGAAGGCACTAAATAAAATACCTAAATAAAATACACAACAGTATAGTTTAAACCGTTGTTAGTAAGTTGAGTAAAATCATCCCTTTGAACATTTTGATGTTCTGTGCTTTTCAAATCTTCCGTGTGCCTAAGACAGTGGTCATAAATGAAACCAGAGATCTCAATGTAGAGTTGTTCTGCCCTTTTGACTTTCTGTGGCTAAGGCCACCTCTCTGTCATGTGAGGATGATTTACCCAGAGACAGATGCTCTTGAACCTGCACTCTTTTTGTTCTATTTTTGCCACTTCAAAGGTTAAAAAGTATTACCCGGATGCATTGTAACCCGAATGTTTGCGCACTGAAGTGCCTGGCTCTGTGCCGAGAAGTTTCTCTGGATTCATCTGTGACTTTGCACTAAATATGACGGTTATAAGTGAAATATGATTCCTTGAGCATCACTTGTCTCAGTAAGAATGCCCCCGCCCTCACCTCCAAACCTTACAGAGCTTTGGGAGGCAGAGAGCCATCACCATGGTGACCTGAACTGAGATCCCCTACACACGGGTCTGTTGCGACTGCCGTGTTGAGGTGAGAGGGAACAAAATGTCACAGCAACAGGTTTTTTTCTTGTTTTTCTCTGAGGGATTTGACTCAGATCTGTTGTTTTGAGAGCACCAGTGAGACCATACGTGGTTGTAGTGAAGCAAAGATAGTGGGTTTAATTCCTGAAACATTACTGTTTTATGACATTTGAGTTTCTTTCTATTTGTATCGTATTAATAATACAATAACCAGTTTTGATTCAATCAGCCTCATCCCATTATCTTAAATCAGACACTTCATCATAAGAATGTTGTTCTTCAAACTTGGTAGACTCTATGCTCCTGTCTTGGATGTTAAGTCATGAAATCTGAAAAATATTTTTTTTTATTCGTCATTTTCCTCTTCTCATTGTTACATTGATGGGTCCCTCTAATCCTCATGTTTTCCTTTACAACAACCATCAAACAGTGACACAACTATGTTCTGCTCAAACTTTGCCCTGATCGCGCTGGCATTACCTTGACCTTTGACCCCAAGGCCACGTAAAACTTGATCTGAATCACAGTTATTTATAAATAATGCGGCATTCATGAGTTAGAGCAGATTTTGTCCTCAACCCCGAAGAAGAGGTGGGCTGTTCCAGTGACAGCTTCAGGGTTGCCCTCACTTCCAGAGGTTGGCAAGCGTAGGTGGGGTCACCCTGCAGGAGTGTGACCCAAGCACCTGACAGAATGTTGCAGCCACTTGCCCCCTGTGCCTCTTATCGTCTGGATGCTATGCATCAAAATGAGAAAATAAGTTTTGTTTAATGCTGAAGAAACTGAAAAGGTAGACGTTAATTATTGAATGACTTTTCAGTGGTTGCTTTCGTACACTTTAAATTATTTATTTTATTCTTATTATTATTTCTTAATTTCTGGATTTGGCTTTTGACGCCTTGGTTCCGTTACAGTGTTGAGAGCCACTGCTGTAGAAGTTACATCAAAATAAGGAGACAGACAAACCAGTGTTTTGTAAGCGTTGTTCTTCCCAAAGCTGAAACTGTATTTTCAGTCCAGCAGAATAGCGCAGCAAAGAAACTCTGATAAACTCACTCTGTTACCTGCTTAAGTATGCAAGCCTCATTAATATGTGTTGCGATATAGCAGTCAGGTCTTTGCGTGCCAAGAGCGTGCACGTAAAACTCCTCCTGCCATCCCTGCTCCCCGAGCAGATGCAAAGGTGCCAGTCCTGAGAGATCTTTTTATGTTTGGAGACCACTTGCAGCTCCTTTGACTCAATCCGTCTCAATCAGCTCTCCGTTTAATCCCACATCAGAAAAAGCAAACACTTGGCCTTCGACGAAAATAAATTTTTCAGTTTAATTGAGTACAGATTGCCAGAAGGGACTCCTTTTCTCCGCTCCTATAGTGGCTGATGTCATTGGCAAATTGAGGAGGAGAACTTGCACACACCTACTTGGCTCTTATCGCTGTCTTTCTGGGGCGGCATTGCTACCCATACGATGGGACGGTGTAAATATTTTAAGGGAAACCCTCGGTGATTCCTGGTTAAATGACTGTGGGGCAGAGCAGCTGTCTCCTGCCGAAGGTCCCAGCCAATTTTCTAAACTATGATTAAAGAAAAGTTTTGGATTATTTAAACATGCCGTGTCCTGTGGGTTTTTTTTTTCAGTGCCACTGAAGACCTCTGTGATTATGCTACCCCTTTTTCCGTGCCAGGGCTGCTCCTCTCCCTTTGGATCTATTAGTTTGAAACCGTTTGGGCGATGACTCTTTGAAAGTGGCGGTCATTCTGGGATGCCATGCTCTAAATGCAACAAAGCCTTGTCTTTTATGCTGAAATGCTAATTAAAATTGTTACCCCTTCCCTCGGCAGCGGAGGGGAAGACTTGCTAGCAATTTGGCAGATAATCAAATTGCATTTTAAATGGAGTTTAAAGATGACTGGGGTCTGCTCACTGCGAGACACAGTGGCACAAATGACACGGAATAAGCTGTTATGTGCACGACGGAACAATGCGGCGCGCCACGTCACAATAGGAGAATGGCTTTGTCTAAAGGGATCCGTGTTTTGATCGAGGTTTTAAATAAACCCTTCACGATGAAGTGCGTTTGCAGGCCTTCAAAACTTGTGTTTTCCTTTTAATTACAATTTCCTTCTCTCTTTTTCTTAATATGCCGCACCAATTATGCTTATTTCAGAGAAATGCTAATTGGTGATGATTGGTTTACGGTTCTTCTACCTTGGAAACATTCACCACTTAATTTTGCATTTTCAGCCTGACAGAAACGCCAAACTGGGTGGAAAATCTTGTCAACATTGATGTTTGTCTGCAAAAATGTGCGCTCAGTTGCTGTCCCCCCACATTTGGTATACATCATTAAGTTCTCTCTAGCCAATCGAATTTCCCTTTTTCTCGCCACATTCCAGTACGTATTAGTGACGTCCCGTTTGCAGAAAACAGAAAACTGACACAAAAATTTGGGAAACATGCCTGAATTGTTTTTTGCTCCGAGTACTCTAGGAATCTTGTGAACTGACTGAACTGGATCACTGTACCAACTCTTTCAGTGAGTACAAAATCAGTGGAGTTTCCTTCACACTTCTTATTTCTGCAAGACCAGAACTTCAGTGTCTCAACAGACTCTCCTCAAAACACAAGAATACATCGGCTTTCTCATCTTTCATAGCACGTATAATCTCGGCTTGCAAGAAAAATGCTCATCTCATATGCCCTTTGAAGCTCTCTTGAAATTGCTATTGAATTGAATTGAATTTTTAATTTCAGGTGAGATGAATTGACTTAGTGGGCTGGATGTTGTCCCGGGCCAGGACTTTGACTCATGCTCAACTACAGTATAATGATATGTGTTTTGTCTAACATAGTCGCCGTGTTTCTAAGGTGTGACGGAGGGTGTGCTTTTGCCACCATTTGCTTGTTTTGTCTTCTGAATTGGAGCTTATTGTCTTATGGTCTGGTCACTTTTATTAATGTGCAAAGATGCACTTTTAAATGATTTGTTTGTTTTGACCCGCTCTTTCAGTCTTAAATGCAAATCTTGCATTTCCCAACACGTATATGCCGAATTTGCCTAATGTGCAACCTGGCCCTCAAACTTGAGCCTCAGATTTGTGTTTTTGAGCCGTAAATAAGGCACTTGAATCTGCTCCAATCAAAATACATGCAAAGAATGTATTATACAAGCGGGGATCCCTTCCATTTCTATTCAAAAACAATAATTCAACTGTAGTGTGTCTCTTTTCTAAATGAAATTTGATCAGACTGAAAAAAACCCTTCAACAAAAACGTTTTTAGTTCCTTTTGTCATTGAAAATAATGAATTTGCCGTTGAAATTCCAGTCCTATAAAAGCTATACAGTTACCCGGCATTGTTGAACAGTGTTTGACAGCTTAAGAGGGATTTAATTGATAAGTGTTTGACTGCTTATAAGACTGCAGTCAATATTTGGTTGAATCTTCATTTCCCCTCTAAACAAGCGAGTGCCAGGATGTCTGAGATTCATGGCTCGACACACAACGATGGCAAAACACATATTTACCCTTCTGTCTCTGCTGACATTGTGATGTGCTACACTGTTTGTTGCACAGTAAATAATATCAATTGATGCTCAAATGGAGTATTTGCACAGATAATATCAGAGGATATTGGTCCAACCTGAACAATTTGCAGAGCGTTTGAGGAAAAACTCCACTGAACTCACAGGGCTGCGTGGCTCCTCTGGTCCCTCTCATACAAATGACTGGAATAAAAAGTTATATTTATCAGAGTTTAATTCCATCCTCACTCACAACTAAGGCCCTACAGACTTTCTTTTTATTTAAAAAGTCCAGACTTGGTGAAAGTTTAATTAATAAGGGACTTGAAGTGAGGAAATGGGCAGGGGAGTCGGCTCTTTAAGGGGGTACTTATTTTTTCATCTGCAAAAAAAACGGTCAATTAGTGAGTTAAGCTGAAGAGACAAAAAAAGTCATTAGTTAAGGCAAAAAGAATAATAGGTCTGAAAGGTTTATACTTTCAAGGCAGTGGAGGTCTTATGCTTTTTTCTTTTGTTTCCTGTAATTATCAAAGTTAGCACTTCATTCTGCTCACACAATTTGTCTGTTATTCCTGGAATATGAATAGAAAGTTAAATGATGTTCACACAGTTATTGTGATTTTCTGTTTGGTATATCGGTGTTTGTTGTCTGGTAAACATGGAATATTATTTCAGTGTTGTGATAGTATTAGAGAATTGTGCAATGAATAAAGTTGTTCCAGTGGGTGAATACACTGTTATAAAACCAGGGGTCACGAGTGGTCTAACTCACAAGTCGTGGGTAAAACTATGATGACACTGGTATTAGAACTTGGGTGACACTGAGTAAAACTTGTGTTGACACTAGTGGTAGAACGCCGGTGACACTGGCAGTAGAACTGGAGATGACACACTGTAAAACTCAGTCTGACACTGGCAGTTGAACCTGAAGGATGAATAATAAAAAAAATACATTACCTTTATGAAATTGAGCCTTCAGTGTATTGGATGACACACCTGCGGCTTCATGTACACATGAATAGCTTTTGTCTGTGTTTGAGGCTGCCAGTTGTATGAGAGCACTGTTGAGTCTGTCTCTCTTTATCCAGTCTTGGCTGTATAGTGAGGGACGGAGTGTGATAGAATGTTTCCTCTGGAAGCTATACTGAGTATCAATGTTGCTCAAGTAATTCGAGCATCGCTTTCGCAGCGTTTTCATCCTCAACTATAAATGGTCATAATGAGCAAGCATTATTAAGATTTTATTCTTTAAGATTGTTCTACAAAAACATTTAATTCTCTGATATATTCAGTCATGTGAATTGCTCAAAACATTTGCGCTAAAATGTGTTTCATCTTGTAGAGTACATTATTAATATGATGGTATTGCTCACAGTAGAAGGTTGTTTGACCTGACGGCTAACTGGGAGCCTGTTTTTCTTTTCTTTCCCCATGTAGTTGTTCAGCTCAGGCTCAGCTCAATGGTCATAGTGCCAGAGGTTTCAGGCAATAAGCCCCAAAACCAGACTTGTGCCACACACAACAGGAGATTGCTTTTGCATCAGAGTGTGAGTGGTAGTAAATGACTGGTTACAGGAGATCCTCCAATAAATTAATTGTTTCCACTTCATGTTTAAGTATGCGCTACTCTTCCAAATCGAGTGCTGGTACTTGGTTATTACACTTTAATAGCTCGCTTGCCAAACTAACGATATATTACGCCATGTGCTGGCTCAGATCAGAGAAGATGAATTGGCTATTAATTACAGTTGCACTGAGAGGGCACAGGGGAGAGACTACTCATAGCCCTGCAATCACTGGGCCTGGGCCCTTTCCTGACGGGGACAGCCGGGGCAGGACCGGGTCACACAAGCTTATCAATAACACCTCAGGATGGTGAAGGCGGAGGTGTCAGATGTCCATCTTGTTGGATAAGTCAAACTTCAGAGGTTAGTTTCAGACTAGAAAGAGTTGATCTCTCTGTCTACAGCTGGTACACTCTCAGGTCTTGGCAGTATTGGTTATCCACTTCTTTTATCTACACACCCATGACTGGGTGTCTCCTCCTACTATTCACAATAACAGATCATCCGCAGTGTCTTTGCTGTTACGACCTGTTTTACTCCTCACATATTCGGTCAGTTCATGTCCTCAAGAATTGTGTCACCTCCATCACCGTCAAGTGGATGGGGGTAACAGTGGCAACAAGATATTTTGTTAAAGACGTCAGCGAAGTGCATTAGCTTTCAGTAAATGGCTGTTTCGCAGATGTCTGCATTTTAGCCATCATTCATAAAACAACTATGAAATAAAGTGAATTGCAACGATGATGATGAGGTTAGCCTGCTTGGCTTCTCCTTTACAAAAGACTCACGTCCAGAGGACTTTGAAATAGAAAGTTATGGAGGAAATATTTGACGAGGGCCGATGATTTGTGGAGAATATTATTGTTTGGCTGGCTTTTCTTGTGCCGCCTCTGAATTAGCCCTTTTATCACAATTAATTAAGCTTTCCTATAAGAGATGTTCCATCTTGAGCTCATCCGCGCAGGATAAATAAGTCAAAGCTGTAGGATATATGTCCTTTTATTGGCTGACTTGATCTCTGAAGCATCTGTAGTGGGGGCAAGCTGTCTCTGTGGTGCGACTTAGTGGACGAGTCTTTGCCATCACTCACTTTGAATGCTCCTTTTATGACTCGTTTTGTTAAAAACCTCTTTTTTTAATGCAAGGTATCAGGAGTTATGGCCTGTCTATGCAAATTAGATATTTTTGACAGTGTGTTATTCACGTCATCGTCTTTTTAAACACTAAAAGGCCATAAATTCCGCCCTGACAGGCTGCTCCGAAATTGCCACTAAATATTATTAAATGTTTTAACAAGTTCCTAGTAAATATGCGTTAAATGTTGAACGATGGGCAGGAAGAAAAATGACTTTGCATCAACTTATTAGAGGCTATAAAACTGGCAGTTTATCACTGATACGGAGCAACTCAGGCCATCTTTTTTGTTTTGCTTATTCTGTTCACTTGCTTTGTCCTGATGTGTGCAATAAAGATGGCAGGCGGCGTTAAAAGCCTGCAGTTTCACAAGTCATGAAAGTGGGAGTAGCAGATACCGCTGGTTGTCATTAAGACAAGTGCGATATATGACTATGGTTTAAAATTTGAAAGCTCCTCATAGACCTTTACAGTTTTAGAGTAAAATTTTGTGTCCAAGCTGCCGTTTTTTATGAACAAATTTCTCATGAAATTTACTTGAATTGTTGCTGTGTGATTTATTTGTGAACATCCTCATTGCATGCATCGCGTAGTAAAAATGCCTTACCTTGCAATATTTTACCGGTTGACAAGCCTTGGTTTGGCACAAGGAGGCTGCAGTGTTTGAAAATGTCCAAGGCCACATGAGGAGAAAAACAAGGCTTTAACTTTCTGGCTGAGGTCCTTTAAATCCATTTGTGCATTTACTAAACACTGTATTGTTTTCTTCTTCTTCTTTTGATCAACTCATTTCTGTGTTCAGGGTTGTGCTCACCTCATATTCTTGACAAAAGTGAAATCTATAACCTTTTAAATTCTGTTGACTCACTTCCATCTTAAGTGCATTTACTAGTAATAAGACAGTCATGGGAGATAAAAATGACACAGCCGTTGCTGTTTTGGTTCAAAGCCACTTCAGTCTGCCACAAATCTCAGCGCTGTCTGTGCTCATCACTGGTGTACTGGTTAGTGTGACGTGACGGCTGCCATGTCAGCACATCTCTGTTCTCCCTCTTTGGAGCCCTCAGTGAGTTTTCCCTGGGGTTGGCAGAAAACGAGTCCCCCCTTGTCTGACTGGCTGTAACCTTGCCACAAGCTTGAGCGTGTTTTTTCAATTTTTTTTTCAGACTCTAAAGACTTGAACAATGATGACTCAAAGCATGCCCAGTGTACCTCAGGGAAGATACAGTGTAAATAAAAATAATGTGGATTTTTGACTGCAGTCAGATGTGAGGGGGGCACACTGTCATTCGGCTAAAAGCCCAAACAGATTCGTGCCCGCCTTTCATTTGATTTGGGAGTCTTCAGGTTCAGGAAGTGCTGAAAGCAGTGCAGCTCACATTGGTGCAAAATGTTATCCTTAGATCCCAAAGGGTTGCCAGACCTTTTTGAATCCCTCTGTAGTTCTCAATTCCATGGCTGAAGCTTGTCTGCATGGTTGTTGTCTGAGTATTTCTGTGGTTCCGATCTGTGTGCCGTGCATGGTTTTCCCTAAATTATTTACTTCCCTGACACTGCCATATGCTGCTGTAGCTTGTTTGTCTTGGAGCATAGAGTGAGAAATGTGAGACCTAGATGGGATCATTTCTCCGTGTTTACATGGGAGACCCTCTTCAAACAATGCCCCTTTTGTGTTATTTCTATTTTTGGCTTTGTCTTTGTTGATGCAACTCGTTGCAAGTCCCGTGTCATCTACATGAGGTAAAGTGGTTGTTAACTGGAGCGGCTGAGAAACAAATACTACATCGCAAAATTTCCCATCAATTGTTGTCAATAAATCATTTTGATGTCATTGAACACATTTGAAATGCAATTCACAAATCTTTGTGAATATACTGAAAATCCTCACGCACAGTCCATTTATGCAGTTGGTGTGCATTAGTGCACCGACTGTCTGCCTCAATGTTAGGCAGATAGTGGGGCCACTGAGCAAGACGCCTGAAGGGCCAAGGCAAAATGGGGTCCTGATCTTCTTTGAAATGCCACAATTAATTGCAAAGCATTGTCCCCAATGCACGGATGATTAAATATGCTCCTAAACTGCCCTGATTTGTGGGGGCACCTTGCCGATTTTATTTGCCACTGTTAACATTTTCATTCCTGCATTATGCATAGCGCTGTGGGGCAGAGAAGTGCTGCAAACAAATGGCCTGAGGGATCGGCGTAAACACAGAGAGCCGTAAGGGCGAGAAGACTAACAGTTCAGCTCGTCCTCCTTTTTGTGACTTAACTACACAGTCCCTGAGCAACAGTGCGACCTGATTATCAATTTCAGCCTTTCAACCACTCATGGTATACATCTGCAGATCAAGAATGTAAGGGGGCACCGTTGATGTTTAATAATAATAATCAAAAATGAATGCGTGTCCGATGCAATATTTCTCTCTGGCTAATTGAATATGATTCCTCCGTCTTCAGCATGTATAGGCTGAGGTCACTTTCTCTAGTTAATTCTGACAGCAGAAGCAATGTGGTGCCGTTTCCTTTGTGTTTAGGGACTTGGGCTCCTCACTGCAATAATCAGTGACTGATGGAAGCCCTAGTGTTTTATGAAGGCATGCCAAATCACATGTGCTCCCGTTTGAACATGAAACACGGGAGGAGAAATAGGAATTTTCACATTAGAGACATATTAAGTCTCTGATGAGGATTTACTTGATCTTGGAGCTGGGCTGTCAGAAGTGCATCGCTGCACACGTGGCAGTGCCCGAGTTGTCAGCTGTCATAATGTTGGCCCAGAGACTTGAACTTGGCAGGTCTCCACCCTCTCACCTCCTGACAACCAGCGAACAGGCAACGATGTGTAGCCGCTGGACATCTCTGTATACACTTGTGTTGTTCTTGATCATGCTTTAATTTGATGTGCATAAATCTGTTTCTGTGAACCGTGTGTTTGCTCACAGTCATTTGTTATGCTGCAACCCGGTGATTAAATCAAAAGAATGGGCAGAAAAGTGCTCTCCGCACCTGGTTGCTCCTGTTTCAGTGAAAGCTTTTGTGTGCATGAGGTTTCATTTCTCTTTCATGCCTTTTCATTTCTTCTACAGATTTCCTTGTTATAAGTTACATGTAGATTCCACTGCTTAGAATGAATACAGAACTTGATTTTTTGTTTTGTTCCCTGTTTTATTTATGCATTTTTGTATCTTTAGTAATGTTCATTATGAACACAAATGACATCATTTAAAGTTTTTAGTATATTTAACAACACCAGTAGGTTGTTCCAGGAATTAACAGTTTTTTTTGTCTTTCATTCTAATTGATTATTCAAACAACCGTTATGTCCACTTTAAAATGACTGAAGGTCTGTTTTTCTTGAAGGAGGTTACATGGCATGTGTTAGACAAATGGGGCATGGAATGAAACTCACACCAGCAGGCAAACTGACTGTCAAATTCCAAAATTTGGCGTGTTGCATAGAGACTGTGAATGTTGTGCAAGTGACCAACTGTCTTAGTGTGTAGCAGATTTTCTATTGTTTGGTTTGCACCAGCCGGTTTTCGAACCCCCTTCACTCTGTTTGACTGTAACTAATGTGCCTGGTGTGGGAAAGAGGGCAGACTTGAGTTTTATGGCCTGACCTTTGAGACATTATTATTTTTTGATGAATAACTGTTTACTCTGAACGCGGGCATTAAACAAGTTTCCTTTAGATTTACAGTCATCGCTTCTCATTGCGTCACCTGACAAAGTGAAGTGTGCTGTCGCCGGATGTGGAACATATCTTTTACTGGTTTGGAGAGCTGTGTTAAATGAGTGGCGACCAGTTCATTAGGAGACCACTCCAAGCATGAGAAATGACCTTTCTCTTGGTAATTGTTGTCTGACTCCATCAATGGAGGGAGTTATACTAGAACATGAATGTTGACGGCTGGATTTGTCTGTTGTGCATCGCAGTTTTCATGCTATTTCCCGGCGCAGCTCTGTGCTGCTTCCGGTTCCTGAACAAAATTTTGGACCGCTGTTACTGGAGAACTGGTTCAGAACCTGAAAAGTCGGTGGGTGTGTCGTATGCTCTTGAATGAAATGAGCATGAGAAGAAAGTCATGAAGTGAAATGACTATATAGGAGCAACTTCTCATCACCTGAGTGAGTTTTGTTCCGCTTAAACTGGTCACTTGTCCCAGATCCATGTCGGTGTGCAAGGCCTTTTAGAGGCTTTCCGGAGCCATTCCCCACCTCATTTGGTGACTGTCGAGCAGGACTGTGATAAGAAAGCTAGTAAATTATAATCAACATTTATTCATTAATTCTACAAATAAGTGTCTGAGTATTATTGTTATGAATTCACACCATGAGAAGGGCGATAATAATAAGGAGCAGGTCTAGCGCTGCCCTGGAGCCACAGTCAAACACACTGTGACGTAATAATGGCCTTCACTCTTGTGACCATCACTGTCATTTTTCATTTTCTCCTAAATAAACAAACATAAGAGAGAGTTAAATTCATATTTCCAATATCTGCAGCTGTGTTGCACATCTGTCTGACAGCCCCGAGGAGAAAATCGGAACATAACAAGGCAACAAATGCTGATCGGGGCCTTCACTGCGGCAAAATAAAATACGGCTCAAGTTTTCATTAAGGTGCTATTGATTAGCTTTTCCTGGCAATGAATTACAGTAGACATTAAATAAAAGGGAAAATATTTTTATGACTTTGCTGAGGCCATGCCAGAAGTCCTGCTTGCTCCTTGAGTGCTTGTCCCAACAGGCATCTTCTTTTTTTGTGGCTTTCCTTGAAAAACAAAAAGCAGATTTGTGGTATTGACTTGTGAACTGATACTAGTAATAGTGCGAACATCCCTATTTTCAAATTCATCTACTGAAGAGTGTTCATACAGTCTCTTAATATTTAATATATTACTTTACTGAGGATGTGTTTTGGTGTTTTTTGTGAGATTAAGTTATTTGTATTTATTATTCAAAGAATAAATTGGGTGGTGCCGTGGCCCACACACACTTATAGGTGTTTGTTTTAGGTTGGCATTCACTCTGACAAAATGGAATTCAAGTCAGTCTGTGACGTCACACTTTTTTGGCATGATTTTGTAATTGTGAGTTGCCTCTTGAGTTAGCTGTCATCATTCAATTGCTGTGCTTGTTGACGACAACAGTAGCTCACAGGTCGGTTTTGCAAATTAATCCTGAGAGCGCTCGCGTTCTTTTTGTTGGATCTGATTGTACGCTGAAGTATTTGTGATGTCACAGACGAGAAAACATTTGTCTCAGATCACCAGAAACTTTTTGTTCTTAATTAAACAGAATAACATGACTTCTTTTGTTTCCACTCTGCTGTGACATCAGAGGAATTGCAAACATGCTGATGACGCTGAGCAAAGAAGCATTTTCTTCCAATAGTTATTTTTACTTTTAGTTAGACCTCTCTGTCCTGATGTATCTACATTTACAAGTTCTTGTATGATATATGTTTTTAACTGTAGGATTTAGCTGTTGTAGTTGTGCCATTTGTTATTAAATACAATACAGCATATGTATAAATACATTTTCTTATTGTGCTGTTGAAAAGCTTGGATTGCTATGTCGAAGATAAAAATGTTATTGGGTATGTCAGCCACGCCTCAGGTGCACACAATGGTATGTGCCCTCTTTTGTGCATTAAATGTGACGTTCCTGCATTAATTGACAGGTAAGGATTGCAAAGATTCCTTCAGTCTTTCTTTTGTCGTTTTTGAGATGTGATCAGACTTGTTTCACAGGACAGAAAAAAGGCCAACCTAAAACGTAGGTTTATCTAAGGACAAAGTTTGACAAGTGCTGGGCAAGATTAAACTGTTACAGAATTATTTGTCTTTATATATGGTCAACGCCCTTGAAATAGTTTGTCCTCCTTTTATTACAGATCCCACAACAATGGCCAATGAACAAAGAGTCATAATACAAAGACAGCAAGGAAACAGGATTTGAACTCAGTGAACCTGAATTTTTTTGCCAAGTAAACTTTACCATTAGAAATGTACCTGTTTACCACAACCTCGACACTAGTTCTCGAGTCTAACCTGTGCTCAGTATCTATATCCATTAGAGGCCGAGTTCCATTGTGTTTGAATGGGTGGTTTATTTATTTGACAACACTGAATTAAATTGGTCTGGACACTCATTTCTGCACTTTGTGATTAGACATCATTTCTTCAGTCTTATTTGGCTCTTGTTTTCAAGTCTGCAAACCAGAAACAGATATGTTCTGTAGTCTTAGTGTCACATTAAAGTGAAATCTGTAGATTAAACTTAAAATGGTATGTTACTGGAGAACGGAAACCTGAACTGAAGGGCGTCACCTCACAGGACTTGAGTAATCGGAGATGAATTTGCAGGAGATAATGGATAGAGAATATTTCTAGTGTGACAGAGTGCTATAAAAAAAAGCCCAGCCATGACTGCTTGCTGCTTTTCCTCGTTCAGACTGCAGGCACCAGGTGTTCGTCCTAAGATTCTTCCACAGTGTCAAATGGAAAAGTGTCATCTCGTTTTAACACCCCATTTTAGAACCCAAAAGCTTGCTTTTATTACTGTTTCTCCTCTTCTGGAGGCATAGCTTCCAGTTTACGTTTTCAGGTAATTACAGCATTGTGCACACCAGAGTGGCACAAATTGGCACTTTGGGGGAAGAATCAGTTGGCTGGATGCCCACCAACTCTTGCACGGGCTGGACATGATGAACACACAAATGCCTGTAAAAGCCAACCCAAGTATGCGTCAACATCCTTGTATAAGTTTAATGCAGGGATCGAATAAAACCGGGCCTATGTTTACTGCACCGTCAGGGGACAGTTTACATAAAAACAGACAAACATGTTGTTTAATTTCATGTGATTTCTCCCAGTAGTGTTTTATATGACGTCTTAAAGGTGAACCTCGCATTCATGGGCCTTGTTAGTTAAAAAGTTTGACTACAAAAGGTGTGCAATTATTATAATAAGCTTTTTGTAGTTGCAGGGCATTACTCACAGCAATGTTATGTCATAAAAAAAGGTGAGAGCCAAATGTCATCTTTAGTTCCTGCCCACAAAGAATCTGTTACCCAACTAAATTTTGCATAGATGGAAAGGTAGATGGAAAGGCTGAACTGATATTTGTGCTGTTTGAAGTCAAGTGTGGATGATTTGAATCCATTGGTTTTGGTGCCTGGATCTCCACTTGAACTAAAGGAATTCTTTAAGATTTAACATGCAGTGATCATCTTAATGCCTGCCTCTTTCTTCTGATATCAACGTACATCCTTGCAGGGCCACAGGGTTTGCTCGCTGGTTTTTAAATCTTGAAGAACCTATCTTTCAGGATTTGAAAGCATGATGTATTGCTGCAGTACTTTAGTTTCATTTAGTGCATTGTCTGAGCCCAGCAATCAATGTGTGCTGTGGATGTATTGTGTTTACAGTATGATCATGTAGAGGAAAAATAACAATAAGTAATCTGGTGTCATTTAGCTGTTCTATGCAAAGTTAATGTAATCCTCTAATGTTTAGTGTAGTGCATCAATCATGCAAAAATCTATTGTTGCATTAGCCTTGAAAGAACAATAATAATAAAAATGCTATAATGGTTTCGGCTTCCTTTCCATAAATCATACTTTCAGGCTGGGGAGGGGTAATCTTAACTTGCCATTTCAGCTCATCTGAGCGGTTCCAGGGATGCTGAATACTGATAAGATATCGAACAATAACCACAGTCACCGTTGGTCAACCTGAAGTGGTGTGAAATACTGCTCCGCGCCGGCGGTTTGAAGTTGACCCAACACCTTCTTCATTGACATAAAGCTGCTCTGTGTTCAATAGCCACTCAAGAGCAGTCTGTAAATCAACACTAAATGCATAAAAACGGTGCCGAGTGGAGGATTTATTGTGAGATTGCAAATCCTTTTAAACAAATATTAAAATGGGACCCAAAAACAGCTGCCACGTCATTTTACAGGGCCGGCCATATTTATTTCAGCATCCTGTTTTGACAGCTTGTGCTTTATTTATATCTTTTTTGATGAACAACGCAGCTCTCTGTCAAGACTGTATGTACCAGATGTGGGGAGAGCCTCTTCCACACAGAGAGCCCACTTAGAGCATGTCTTCAACCTAGTCAAACCCTTTTGTGCGCTGCAAGGCATTTATCCCTTTTTGCTTTTCTTACATTTTTTTCTGTAAGTTGTCTCTATTGTCTTGGTCTACTCCGCAAGGAAACTTATCACATGCTGTTTAGTCGGTTTATCAGAACCCACTAGCGTGAAAAAACACCTCCCCGCCAGCAGTCGAGTTCTTCAATTAAGCACCGACCTCAAATACATATTTTTCTGTTTTCTAGTTGTTATACCGAAGTAAAGCATGTGTTTTTATTGCTCTCTTCTTGATCATTGTTTTTTAATCATTCCATAATGTTGCCGGCGGCCTCATAGCTGCAGCAAAGGCTTACAACGTAAGGATGTAACAAGGAGAATTAATGTACGCCTCACGATACGCACATAGACAAGCCTGTGTTTGAGTATGCTCCAGATATGGAACATCACTCCGATTTGATTGCGCTTCTCCAGCATGATTTCAACCTGGGACTTTCACGAGTGCTTTCCAGTCTTGCCTGAAGAGGCTTCTCCATTTCACAGAGAATTCTCCTCGTGGGCAGTGGGTGGAGGAGATAATAGTCCAAGCGAGTGTAAAACCCAGCAATGAATAAACATTTGTGCTTTGGATAAGGCTTCATTTTGAAGTGAAACTGAACAGCGCTACTAAACAAATTATTTTTTGGGGAAGGAACGCATGTATTTTAATGCCCTCAAGCAAAACTAATTAAAGACGACACCTCATTTACATAAATAAGCATTATCATTTGCATGCATACACAGGGGAATGGTGTCGGAAAAGAAAGCAATATTTTGCACTCTGCTAATTTCATTTTATTCAGGATTTAAGATTAATAAAGATTCATTTTCTTGGGGAAAGGAAAGTAATCAAAGGGGAAAAATCTCCAAAGATGCAGCAGCCTTCTATTCAAAGGACTCTCTCCCAGTCACCAGATGACTCCTAATCTGGAGTGGCACTTCCTGGCCCGGCTCCAAGACCAACTCCTTGAAAGGTAAAAAAAAAAAAAAAAAAATTGGCGCTCAATTTATTAGTATGCAGTTCTGGCATCGGGTAGAGAATTAATGGCGCTGACTGATAATGACTGTAATCGTGGCACAAATGGGGTGTTGAAATAGCAAACAACGGGCACAAGGCATGTAATGGGGATTTTATTAATTACCAGAGGTCTCTAGCATGAGCAGTCTGCAGGATTTACTGTGGCCATGCCAGCCGGTCGTGGCGGGCCGATCTCGACACCGTAGAGGTCACGGTGGAGACTCCGCCCAACAGTTACTTAGTTCTCCCAAAGATGTTTTGGAGATTTCAAATGGTGACTGTTGTCACTTTTCTTGACTACCGTAAATATGCAGATTCTGTATTTCACCCACTGTGTTGCGGTCACGGCGAATTGGGGAGGCCAGTTGTTGAGGTCACCGCTTCTCACAAAAATGCTTTGGAAGCCATTCAGTCTACTTTAATACTTCATCGTTTGACATGCATTAATTATCCTCAAAAGACATTACCAAAGATCAAGCACAGTTCAGCACCCCCCCTCCGCCCCGTCTCAACTGTAGTAATAAAGTAAACACAGTCGCCCCCGCTGAAATAAGCTCCCTTTATCTCTTGCAGCTAATAGAAAAAGGAATCAACATATGGCAGCAGCGTCAGGTAGGATAGCTCATTCACACATCAACTCATCAACAAGAGAGGATTGATTAAAGGTCCTTTTTATGACTCACCGCATCCTTAATGGACGCTAGACTTTCAAAATGGAAGAAACAATTAGAGTTTTACTGCTTTGTGGGCACTACTGATTTATATAAATCACTGCACGGGTGTAAATTCTCCAATAAAAGACGGAACCATTCCCAGCATACATAATCAACATGTCCTCAATTGTTACACACACAAACTCACTACCCTTGAATTTGGATTTTAACTGAAAGAATACTGAGTGTCAGAAGTCACTTCTGCAACTTTGGCGTTTTGCTTCACATGTCACAAGTTTATGCTGCACGAACACAATGTGTATTGGCACTAAGGAGGTGAGGGACACTTCATGGTAAAAAAAACAACAAAAAAAACGGATTTTTATTGTGTTTATTTATTTATTTTCTTAAGGTGTAGAAGTTAGCTGACAGGCATGGTTAATGCTCAGACAAGAAAATCACTGCTGTTACACTTCAGTTCAGTAAACATCCCATTTCCTGAAAGCAACCTGGCTTGACTGGTAAATTGAGTGCGAGTGTGTTTCAGTTGTAAAACACACTGATTGGAAATCGGATTTATCTCAATAGAGAATATTTATCATATTTAGGAAACTAAAATGTGTGACTTAAAACGTTAGAACTCTGTGTACAATCACCACTAAACAGAATGCACAGCTTGACATTTAGGAATGTCAGATGAACTGAAGTCGCTAAAAAAATAATTCTTTCCTCCCCGCAAACACAGGAAGCATAAAAAGACATAAACTGAGAGTTGGGCCAGAGGCACAATGCATTTATACAAAGTGTAATCATGAACTGGATGTGCGCTGGCAGGAGTGGCATTGCGTGACAAATGGGTGTGTGCGTATCATATAGTATATTTGTCTCATACTTTCGCCGCAGGGCATTGGCAGCTAACAGATGCATGGAAAAGCTCACCTTTCGGGTTCTGATTTTTCTGCTGTCTTCACAGACTGGTTCCTTTTGTAGACTCCCTCTTTTGACTTGCGCTGAGAAAATACACGTGTCTTGACACCAGGCTTGCTGAAGCTGCATATATCTATATATCTATATCTATATCTATATCTATATATATATATATATATATATAGAGTCCTGGTTAAGGTTAGCCATGTGTTTTGGAGGGTTAAGTTAAGGGTGAGAGGCTGGGGCAGGCATTATGGCAATGACAAACCTCACAATGTCCCCACAGGGATAGCAATACAAACATGTGTACAAATGTGTGTGTGTGTGTCTGCCTACTTGTGCCCTGTGATAGACTGGCTAAGTTCATGTTGTCGCTCGGCTTTCCTTATTTTCCAAATATTACAGTGAAATAAAACAATACTCTCCTGACAAAAGCTCAGGTCTCAAGAGATGATGGGAATGACTATGGTAATAATGAATGTGTTTCCAGACAAACCAAAAAACAATGTGAAAGTCCAATTCAAAAGTAATTCATAGTCTTCCTTGTGAGATGCAAATAACAACAGATTATTACTGATCAATACTTATTATATCGCCATAACCTACAGTGCTTGTGATATTTATGAAATGCTTCTTATAAACATGCTACTCGCGATGATAAACAACTCAAGACTGCTGGCATTTGTCATGTGTGTGTGAACAGTCAAAGCATTCCTGCTGTGAATGCCTTTATATCACCAGTATCAAAATATGCACTTTTTTAAAACCGCCCCTTGTTCACATGTTCTGACAAGGTTCCTCGAGTCGCGTGTCTCTGACTCGTGTTTATGGCACAACTGTATACTTCGGAGTTCTACTTTGTTTTTCCATGACAAGAAACCTCATTGAACTTTAGTGACCTCTTTGTTTGGGGGATTTATTTAAAGAGTCATAGATTAGTCATGTGCAAACGATTGATGCGGTGCTGCGTATAAAGCCTGAAAAACTTATTTTGTAGAATTTATCAGTGCAAAAGAACATTTTTGTCCTCAGACGCCTTTTGTTGTTGTTTTTCTCAGCCTCACGTACGCGTTCCTGGGTGTGTGCATTCTTCTTCTTCACGTTGTGAGGTCATGTGTGAAAAATGTATTTAAAAACATTCATGCCTTAACATATCAAAACCTGTTTTTAACAATCCATCGACATTTTTTTCCCTTTTTTTTTTCTCCTAAATGTCCCCATCTCAACACTTGAGATGAATGCTCTTTTCTGGTTCTGTTTGTTTTTCTGCTCTACTCCTGTCTGCGAGGCGAGAAACTGAAGTTGGCAGCATTCCTTGGCAGTGACACAAGTATCGTCTTATAATGCTCACTTTTTAAACACATGAAAACAAAGGCTTGAACCAGGTGTTCTGGTTTAGATATGTAACATTACTTTTCCTCCAAGAGCAACACTAGCTTTTAGAAAGTGCAGAAATAGCATAAGTAGCAAAACAACGACATTGTAACAGCAGTTACAAAGTCCAGCATAATGTTGTTTTATGCTTCTGTAACCAAAGTGAAATGTATTTGTTTCAGTGAAGTTTGACCAAGTAGCATTCTGTATCATTCTACTGGATACCTATAAACACAAACAGATGAATGTGCTTCCCAGTTGTCTTATCCAAAGAGACACTACTTTTAGAGTCAAATTGTCTTTGATCATTGTTGTGGTTCTATGTTTCATGACTTTCTAGCGATAAGAGTAAAAAATGTAGATAATGATCTGTGAAAGAAAAGCAAGTGAGTGGGAAGCTTGATGTCAAACTTGCAACTCAGGTCTACGTCAAAGTCTGTGGTTTATTACTCTGCTAGCCTTTTATGTCAATCTGACTACGTTGAAGTTAAATAAAGCACCATTTTTATTGCAACTTCCAAACACATCTTCATATCTGCATGCGAAGCAGCACCTGCCACTGAAGAAGGTTTCCCTTATATCGGCTCTTATGGCTGAGATTATTATCCATCTGAATTATCCACTGAACAACAAGCATTTGAGCTTTCATGAGACGGGATGAAATAATTCTTCCATGAATCACCACAGGAAGTCAGTCTGAGGCTGCAGTCCCTTGAGTGCGGAAGAGGAGATCCCTTCGCGCTGCATGGGGGTCTCAGACAGCAGTCTTACCTCACCTGGTCTATTTACCTCAGATGGTAGGATTAAGATGCAGCCATGTGGAAGATATGATTTTAATCCATCATACCTTTACTTGGCGCTCAGACATGCTTTGCAGATACACTTCTCCACCGTTGAGGGTGGAATGAAGGCCTGCAGGAATGCAAGGGAAAAAAAAAAAACAACCGCCGCATTGGACGATCTTTGTGTGATAAAGCAGAATTTGGATGGCTGCGTGCCAGTAGAGGGGATGCGTCCTTATCGCAGTCTGGAATCGCACCGTAGTTACTTATAAATGTACAACAAATGAAACGTCAATGAATTCAGCGAATACAGCTGGACCTTGTTTTCGTGATTTTGCTGCTTAAATACAAAGGATTATTTCTCTGTGCTTTTCGAAAATGTCCCTCCTAATAAACAATAGTGTTCCTCTCCTGCTCTCCTCCTCACTTGGCTTAAGGTGAAGGGGACAATAATATATACATAATATTCCCTATTTGGGATCCACCTTGACAGTGTTTGTTTCAACACGCTGCGTTTAAGCTACAGCTCCGTCGCTTGCTTTTTATTTATCCTATGTGCTTATAATTAGGCCACTCTCATTAGTGACATAATTGGAAATGTAATTAGCAATAGTAATAATTACTGCATCCAATAGTGTTTCTCTTTAGTAATCTGGCTCATTTAAACTGGTAATTAGCCGCCTTGAGAATTTTATACTTCCTGTTCCCACCATTTTGTGTCCCATATTTCTCTCTTGGCAGATTCTGTAAAAATGACTTCATCACGTATAATGAGATCTTTGGAAGTTATGGGGATGTTTTAGCGTTTGAGTGCATTCTGCTTATGCAACTTCTTATTTCAGTGTAATAAACAACAATTAATTAATAATTACATCAGCCCAAGTTAGTTGCGTGGTATGAATTGAAACGGTCTTTGGAAACGTATCACACGAGTCAAACTACTCATTTTAAAAGCATTTACTTTACTAAAGAATGCATGTTTTTCCGGAAGTGTTATACCACTGTGCTTCACTGGCAGCACTGTACACTTCACCAGATTTTCCACATTTGTCGCGATTTTATTTATTTATTTTTTTAATAATCTGCAGAGATCAGATGGGGCCATGGGGATCAGCCTGAGGCAATAACTGCTCACAATAATCCACTTTTCAAATGACAGGCACAGCCCAATCTTTACTCTTTTCACCTGCATCCGTCTGAATTATCGTTTAGATCCCATGACAGATGCAGGTGGAATAGTTTGTCTCACGGTCTATGCAGTATTGAAGCTTGTGGTTGTTATAAATGTGAAGATACCTGAGTAGTTTTGGTAAATTACAGAAAGTGAAAATGAAAAAAAGCTATCAATATTGCCTTAGTCCCTCCCCATGTTAGACAGGCGCCATCACTGTCCACTTTTAAAACACTTCTTAAAACGCACTTCTACTCTTTGGCTTTTATACAACCACACAGCTGATCTTTTTCATCATTTCTTTTTTTTCATCTATCCGCCATGTTTTAACTTTATGTATGTATTGTCTTTAATGCCTGTTTTATCCTGCTGTGCAGCACTTAGTGACAATCTTGCATTGCTTTTTAAGTGCTTTATAAATAAACTTGGTATGGTATGGTGTGGTATGGTAATACATTTTTAGGGTGACGGATTAATTCTCAGGGTAAGTGTCACTGTTCAGATGACTGGGCAACAAGTTTTCTTTAATCCAGACAGAAACATCCACAAGTGGCACTTAACTCTACATTCATGTTCAAGCACAATTCCCTTGGTGAGCAATACTTTTAAGTTCCTCTGGAAAACAGCGTAGTACGTCACACTCTCAGATATGAAGTGGGTCAAGCTTGCTAAAGGGAACCTACTTACATAAATAGTCGCTCTGCAGAAAGGAAGTACTGAACCCATCCCGAACCACACGGTGCATCTTAAAATGTGGAGCATCTCAGGTTCATGTTGGAAATTGCACCTCTTCTTTTTTTTTTTTCGACAACAGCTTAATTGTCTGAAGCATGCGCGCCACAAGCACGCACGAGTCATGATACCCCAAGGCCTGGATTAATTAAGCAATGAAAACCCACGAGCGGGGAGCGTTCAGCAGGTGCCTGTTTGTCTTGGTATGGGACTTGTTTTTGGCAGTGGTGCACTTGCTCATTAAAAGTCTATAATTAAGTTACATTTTTACTTTATTTATTTATTCACATCTGGCCACCTGGGATGAACAAGGCAGATTTAGGTTCAGCGCACTCTTGGCTGTGTATCCGTGCGCCCCTGACAGATGACGTTTGGTTTGTCCGCGTGCTGCCCTCCTACAGGTGATTTACTTGTTTTGGAAACGTGTGTCGTAATTCTTAAAAGATCCTGATTTTGTTAATCCATTGCAAGCTGATTTACACAATCCCACCCCCAGGCCTTCTGTATCTCAGCACCAGAATAAACATTTTGCCTTCCCGCTGTTCGAGCGGAGGGTCCCTCCCACTGTTCGGCTCATTCTGTGTTGGCAGTGCCAAGTCGACAGGATGAGGCCTCTCTCGGTTACTTGGAATCACCTGCCAGCAAATGAGGAGGGCGGGTTTCACCGCAGGGGCCGTAGGGGAGGCTGATCAGAGCTGCGGGAGAGAATCCCCTCGCCTGCAGGGTGGTCAGCCTGAATAGTCTCCACTACAGCTCGAGCTTCTGCCAAAAAATTGCTGGAGCTTACTAAGTGGCCTGTGGAGGGTTTGACCGTGCAGGAAATTGAGGTCAATTACGTTGTTAAACCGGATTTGTGTGTGTCACTTGTGTAGTTTCTAACTACAGTCAGACACATTTTCATAATAAAGAGTTAGTATTCTTGTCCAAAATTACATACTTCCACCCTCATATCCACGACGGATTTGTTCACGACAAAACATATATATGTTGTCTGACCAAAATCACAACCCGTTGATCCGTCTTTCTGTTGGGGAAATGGAGCTGGACCCATGGTACGTCCCTTAGTCTGTACCGCGCTCCATCTAGTCCCAAGCTGGAAGACTTTGAAAGTGGAGAAGGACTTGTGCATACAGAAACAAATTTTGTCACACCATACATGCAAAGAACGGAGAAGGTTGGTGTGAAAAAATAGTCTTTCCTCTTTGTATGACATGGGCTTGATATTCAGTTAAAAGTCTTGGCTGCTGTGATGTACAAGTTGAAGGCTGTTTTTGCAGATGTCGTGCAACTTTATTCGTTGGAGACCTTTGTTTCCTTCCTGCCTGCTGTGCAAATCTTTCCACTTTCCTTCACTCTTCCCCCACAGTGCTTTGCCCAGGGGACGACTCCTTCTATGTGTTGTAATAAGGGTTGCTGATATAATGAAGGTCATTGTAATCAGAGCTAATGTGCCAAGGAGTCAGGACACTGTAGCTTTATTTGCCAGCAAGACCCGGCATTTGGCGCCCATGGGGATCAGGCCGATAACGTTATCTTTGCTAACCTGACTCTAATACAGGCCTTGTTCAGCTGTTTGTGTCAGTAGCTGTGTTGAACTTTTTCCCTGTGATCCCATCCATGTGTCGGTTGGCACGGAATAGAGACGTCTCATGTCTGGTGGACATGTTCCATTTGGTTCTTATAGTGCGCTGGTGTCTCTGGCAGTGCTGGGAAACACAAGTGACCAATGCAAGAAGTTTTAACTTTGAAAGTTGTTGTCTGATCGGGATGAGACGTGGAATATACAAATGTACTCAACTCAAATTGAATGTGTTTTTGTCATTTGAGGGGACACAGCAGTTTGGATTTCAGCGATATCCTGAAAAAGCAATTTCATGTAAACTGGTGTCTCTTCATTGTCCACATGAATGTGTTTCTTGTTTTCTTATTGCAAGTAAATAATTTAGTGTAAATTTAGTTTTATCCAATCTTCAAATGTTTTGTCCAAAGAAGTTTGAGTGGATATGCAAAGTGATGGTGGCAGAAGTTCTTCAGCTGCTCTTTGTACTTTTGCATGCTTATTTTTTTTTCTTCAGCTCCAACAGCTTGATGACCCACTATGTTGGTTCACAGCTAATATAAAATCAGTAGCCAAATTAATCTCGTCGTCGTGATCCTCTGCAGAGCCAGGAAGGTGATTACCATTTCACGTTTTTTCCACCCTTGACTTTCAGCACACTGCTTTCTGTAAGAAACATCAAAGACCTTTTCCTTTTTTTCTATTCAGCTGAGCATATCCAGGAAAAACTCACTACCCGTATCTAACCCCATGCAAGTCCCCAGGTCCTATCATTCAAACTTCCAAGCCTCTCTTTGTGGCTTCCTAGAGGACCGCAGTGAAATGATCTCTTTTGTTTCGCATCATTAGTTCCATCTGTTGTGCGAGTGGGCCTGTCTGTTCCGGAGCATGGCAACGTGATGGTCGCCAGGGGCGATTGGAGACGCTACCGTCCCGGCAGCTCCTGTCTCGACCTCCGCCACTACTGTTGGCTTGTCCGTGATCCCGTGACACTTTAACTGGCTCGTCTGTTTTAACTTATTCATTTATACATTAGGGAAAAGCAGAAGCACACTTGTACTCTGCATGCACGTAATACATTTAATTTAGTTTCAATTTGGAGACAGCGTGAAGGTTTCCCTTATAGTTAGACTACTTACTATACAGCGTAGGTTGTGAATGTGTAGTCCTCAGACTGTACAGTGTGTTGTGAAATTGAATGCAAATCACCTGCTTGTGATTTCTCTCCTATATGTCGCGTCTGAGTCCAAAAACGGTGGTTAATGTGTTTTTTTTTTTTTTCATTCTTGCGGTTGAAAGTAAATGACGTGCCAAACAGATGTACCATTTTCTCCCAACAAGTAAATATATTATTCATGCTTTACATGAATGATAAATCTTCAGAAAGTCTTAGTGCTGATAGGCATACACAATTTAACATCTGTCTTCTTTGGAATAATTAATGGTAAAGCTGAACACTTGGGATTTTTTCCCTCTCCCTTTACTTAATCTAATTACTTCTTTTGTTGCAAAGCTTTGTGCAAAGTAGGACTTGAATAATAAACAGCGATTGTGCTTAAGAATGAAGATGCTGGACGATGTTTTACCGGCGCCGTGGCTAAGACGGTGAACGTGGCCTTACCTTCTAATTACAATTCCTAATTCTCAAATGAATATTTCCATAATGTCTCCCGAGTGGATTGTTGTGGCCTTATTGCTGTCGTGTGAATGTGCGGGACAAGGGCATCCGTGTGCATGTCAATGTGGAGATCACCAGATCATTTTCATTGAAGATGAAGCCATCAAAGGTCAGAGCCATTCAGGTGACCTAACCTTGCAATGTAACACCTGGGTGTAAAAGTGGACTCATCCTATCTGCCGGGATGGGTGTAATGTACCTCTAATGTATAAAGTGCAGAAATAAAATAAGAGTTATAGGTGTGCGGAGGAGGTTCCGTGCGAGCATCGGAGTACTGTAACTCTATCGGCTGGAATAGCTGTGTTGCTATCACCCGAGGTGACAGGCTACTGCCAGAGTGCTGTATTTGTTGGAACCATTATGAAATAAAGACCGCAAAAAAGGGGCAATACTCGGTTTGAATTGATTCTCGGAAAACTCCTGAAGTGAATATGCTTTCATTTTGATGGTATTACTACGGACATAATGTGTTGTGTCAGTTTCACCTAGCCATTACTTTGCTCCATTAGGACAAAACCGAGTGATTTTATTTTTGCCTGGTCTATTTTCTGTGATAAAATGAAAATCTGAGAGGCTTATTAAGTCTTGAGTGACACCCAAAGCTGAGAGCCAACAGGAAAATAAGTCATTTGGGATCAAGTTTCGGTTCATTTTTGCTCAATTCCCATCGACTGATCAAATACTGCACTTTCCAGTTGCAGCTTAATGGAAGTGTCAAGTTCACAGAAGCGCTCTTTCTTCCTCTCACTCCATTACCGGATAACTGCTCCGATTTTGGCACTTATTTACCCAGTGCATTATAGTGCAGACTATGTTGAGGTGGCTTTATTAATTCCACTTCATACATCATCAACAAGTCCTCGCTGACTTGCCTCTTCCATTGTAATTTAACTTTATGAACTGTGTTCTGTACATGTCAAACAAGAAGAGGCTTGAATGCAGAGCAAACAACCTTTCAATAAGTCAATCTCAGCTGCGACACCGACAGGATCTCTCATGCTGGGCTTCCCTGCTGAAAATACCCTCCATCCGGTTTCAAAGCTTCTCCCTAGAGAGCCCACACGACGCCACAGGGTTTATTTAAACTTATTGGGCGACGTATTGCTTTTTCTTTTTTTTCCCTTCCAGTAGTCTATGAAGCTTTCAGGAGAATCACACAACACATGAAACTCATTATAGCTGGCTTTTTGATATTCTCAGAGACGCACATGGTGCAAAGATGGGCCACACAAACGGCTCATCTGAATCTGTCATTGCTGTGATGAAAGGCCTTGATGTAGCGCACACACTCAAAAATTTAAAGCTGATTGATTCCCACAAGACAAAGTTTTAATATCCCTGGCCACAACATAAAGATCACTTCTCAGTTGTGACATGCGTGTTGCAGTTAAATTCTGGTAGCCACGTCTCATCAAAACGCTTGTGTCAGCTGAAATGAAAGTGTTTAGATACGTTTTCTCATTGAAGAAACAAATGCCTGAAACTATGTGGGCTATTTTTTTTTAATGAATTCAACTTTTCTCTGAAATGGTTGTGTTCGTTTTAACATAAGCATGTCAGGCTTGTCAGGATTTGAAACATGCATCATGTATTCACAGAACACGCCTCTTTTTACTTGACCATGACCCCACTTTTTCACAGTGAGCGGAAGATTTCTGGTTTTCAATCCAAGTTTACAAAATGAAATTAGTGTACAGACCTTGTGTTGGTGGTGATTTTTGTCATTATTGTACTCCTTTCATTGATGGAATTTGACTCGTAGTCTGGCCTGTATTTTAGAGGCCAAGACACTCGCCCTGCTGCTTGCTGGTTATTCTGTGCAGTTTCTGTGGAAAAAAAAAAGAGCTACGTCTTCAACAGGACAAGGGGTTGCATTCTTCAATAATTATTCTTTTTAAATTGAGAAATCAGTGTCATCTTCTTTCGAGTGTGTGTACCATCTCAGGATGACAACAGCGCTTTGCCATTACATTATTGACCCATTAAATGACAGCCCCTCCCACTCTCAGGCACTTTCACTTCAGTTTAAATGCATCAGAATGGCTCCCAGACTGGGGGAGGGCAGGGCGGGCGGGACGACCACTGGAAAGACTACTTACTCACTTAATGATGTCTTGTCCTTTCTGAAGTCATCATCTTTATTCTCAAGTGGACCAGGATGGTCCAGGAGCTCCTTTTGGGACATGGCTTCTCCACGAAAGCACAAGAAGTTATTGGTCTTCAAAATTGAGGTTGGAGAGTTGAACAGGAGATTGGCTAAATTATTCAACAATGAGTTGAGAAGTAACTTTCAAAACTGGACAGAAAGTTCAGTTTCGGTTTTGCTATGTCAGAGGATGATCTTGTACTCAACAAAGACCGAGTGTTATGTTTAAACATGTTTGATTCTTGTGAAATACAAGCGTCGCAGGGATATCATCTTGTTGTTCCATCGTCCCCTGTTGTATTCTAAAAACAAGTTGCAGCGAGGAATGCTAAAACCTGATTGTGGTCACTTTTTTATTATGTATTCAAGGATGCATCCGTAAATAAGAAACTGATTTTTCTTTCTCATGGGAATGTGAAATACAATTAGCCTCTAGTAATCTTCCACATGAAATACTTGTTATGATTGTTTGTAATGGTCACAAGAGTGAATTGTTGTTTAGGCAAATTATAGACTTGCAGAGAAACACTGAAATGATCTCAGCCTGTGTTTTTAGTTGACACATCCAGTGACCTCAACAAGACCTGAATTTAAATACACATAATTATGAGAAATATACTTTGCTTTGTTTTTAAGGTATAACACAGGGAATGCCAAGGATTTTTTTGTGCCGTTGATCTTGCATATCCCACCTGCAGGTCTTCTTCACTTGGCGATATCTCTGTCTGTCACTCTTCCTCCTTTTTTTAAAGATGATGTATAATATAATATAGTAATATAAAAATTTATATTTTTGATATTCACTGAATGAAACACAAAAATACCCAGCGGTGGGAAACTTACAATGTTGTTTAACCTGACATTAAAAAAAAAAAGAAATGAATCACTGAAAGACTGCAGGTCTCCCCCTTTTTTTCTCTCCATATTTGAAGCTTTTTTGTGTAATACTGACTGTAATTCCCGCTGACATTGCCAATAATGGGGGATTTAGTGGATTTGAAAGGCTCTTTTCAGTGTTTGAATGAAAGGAGGAGCAGTTCAGACGTGTTGGAACAAAATGCCATATTTACGGTTTAACGCTCTTATACCACTGGCTCTTTAATGCAAGTACCTTTGGGCTGCCAACAAGCGCACATCAAGCGAGCGAGGTGTAGCTAGTTATATACATGACATGTGTCTCTACGGACCCTCTGATTTGTTTAATATCCTTCGGAGAAGGTCATAGCCGTCTCTACGTCTTTGAAGATGGTGAAAAAGGAGCATGTTCTTCTTTCATTGTGCCAGTGGAATTGAACAAACGTGAGATTAGGCCATCGAGGGGCTTCCACTCTTCAAAGTTGATATGAATCAGACATGAAACGTTTTCTTGATAGGGTGATAGTTATCTGGATTCCTGGCACCGAGTGTTGAATAGAGTTACACACAGGGAGGCTGGATGGCTGCGTTTTAGTGTGAAATCGTGGGGAAATGTATCCATCTGGTGTATGAATAATTTAGATGGCTCAAGTTGGTTCCTGTTGCTGTTGTGTTCCTCTCCCGGCTCAGTTCCCCACCACCTTCCTCCCACCCTCCTTGACATCACTCCTGAGGCTTGTTTGTGATACTTAAAGGGAAGTTGGGATTCATGGGGAGGAGACGCTTTCTTTTCTCTTTCTCTCTCTCCTCTCTCTGTCTCCAGTCCTCTACATCATTGCACAAATGCCTTGATTCCAGATGTCAAATGAAGTTGACTCAAATGTTTCAACATTTCTGAGCCGAGGTTTGCTTTTAAACAAGTGCATCTGGTAAAGAACGGGTGAAAAGCTAAATAATTATACAATTAAATACATTGACTACAACTGCATTGTCTGTGAAAATGTTGCACGAGCGGAGCTTGTTCAAACCTGGCTGCAACTTGAAAAACAAATTTGATTCACTGCATCATAGCGGGGTCTTTTAGGACAGGCAAATACATGTTTTTGACTGTGAAGGAGGTGCCCCTCTGCCTTACAGTGGAAAAAAAACACGACCTCATCTCCCAGGAAAATTTGTAACCGCAGAAAAGAAGCCACTGGCGGCCCGTAATCCAATGTGGGATCCACGAAGGCTCGGTCCAGATTATGTATGAAAATTTGTAGGCAACATCTGAAATGTGATATTTACGTATTTGGTTGGCCTATTTTTTGAACGTACACTGACATGGATGAACACCATTCTATCACATTCCAGTATATGTTAAAGTGACATTTCATGTTGTGACATGTAATAATGTGTAACACGAATATGCATCCTATAATATTGACCAGAGTGTGTTTTAATAAATACCTGGGATAAAGTATAAATTGATGATCAGCTTGAGTCTGGTTCTTGCTCCACATCGTCCTCAGTGGTCAATTTGACTCAATTTGACAACATGATCCGAGGTGTGATGTGAGTTCAGCTTCAGTGGCTTCTCTCACTTTTAAAATAGCTAGTTATCATTTTATAAGTGTTGACTTGCGTGTCGTAGTTTAGCTACAGCTAAGTTCTGTCAGAGTTTAGCAGATGAAACAACTAAGTAAGCGGCACACCTGTAAACCTGGGCTCAACATGCATACAGTGTGCACTTTTCTACTAGGCCAGCTACACTTGACCTGCTTTGATTTATTTATTGTGAAAATGAAAACATGATCGGGTTGAGCTGCGTCCTCTGGTGTAATCCACTCCTTTTCTCTGCAGGATGAAGGGAGTGGGTGGGTTGGGTTGGGGGGGGTTAGAAGAACAGGAGAAGAGAAAAGAAAGAGGGGAGGTAGGCGGGGGATGTGACAGGCCCTTGGAATCTCAACCTTTCTCTCTCCCTGCGCCTGCACTAATCAACCCCTGTAATTTATGCAGAAAATATGATTTATATTTAATTTCACTACACTTGCATTGTTAATTTGAGATGTAATTAACGCGTCGCCACGGCAACTAATTTCTCAATGCCGTAAATTATCGCCGCCTTTTCATCAAAACTCAGTTACTTTGGCTCCTGTGTGCCGTGTTGTGATGCAATTAGGTTACCGGGGCAACCCCAGAGTGTTCCTTTTCTTTTGTTATATTGCAGTACGTTCGCAGGTTTTGCTCTTCTTCTTTTCAAGTTTAAAGTGCAGGTAATTGTTCCGACATGGCGCCTGTTGAACAAACCTGGAGGATGGGGACACAATTGAACCGGGTGAAGTGCAGAATGTTTTCATTGCTTAACTTTCAGATATTGCTCCGTCTGTCTTCCCTTGAACCCCACACACCACAGCTTCCCATTGAAACCCATTCCTTTCCTCAATTCATATGTGTATAACTCAGATCTATGCTCTTCTTGTGTAGTATGCTGTGGATAAACCAGGTTGTAGGTGAACTGTGAAGCCAGTTAGATTCATCTGCAGGGTTTGATCCTTTGGAAGCACCAATGCATTTACAGCATTTTTGGTGTCGGAGTTGTCATTTTTTTAGCTGAAGAATATTTTGCTTTACTTACTGCTGCAGTCCTCACATGCTGCTTATTAGATTAGATAAGATGGTCCTTGTTATGATTCATTCTACTGTGTTTAATAAAATAAAAAATGTATTGCGTAATAACTGTATTACAGAGGAGTAAGGATCGTGTTGGTTTCATTACATGAAAGCCTTAGACTGGAACCAAAAACCCCAAAGCTGTGGTTCCTTCCTGTCTGCATCCTTAAACTATAGATTAACTTCAGTGCAGTTACAACACGCTGCGACTCGCCTTTTTATCACACATTTGTGAAATGTCAGGTGTGATGTAAAAGCTTTGAAATTTAAAGTACATGAGATTTGAGAACTTGAATGCTGCGGTGCTCCATAAAGAGACGTCGAAACCTGCTTGGGATCATCGAGGTTTGGCTGCGTGACTGTAACACTATCCATCTGTATGAGAGAAAAGGGCAATATTTATGTAACTGACTCGAAATAATAAAGTTAATAACACTTGTTTATCTATCCAGGTCCAAAAGAGTGTTTGCCTTTGTCGCATTTATTCCCATTTTGCCAGCATGAGGGGCCTTGGAAGACGAGTTACCAAGGAACACAAAATTTTAATTAGTGTATTTTAATCATTCAGGCTTTTCAAGCTAATCCACAGACCCCTGAGAATTCCCAAGATGCAGCTCTGTGCTGCTTTACCATTTATTGTTGAGTCTATTATAATTACTGTTAGCAGGAGGGGGAAGGGAGACGTTTATTATGTTTTTCCGTCTTTATTATAATTACTTGAAAAAAAAAAATGAAAGGATGCTGTTTCATTAAGTGCAGAGATGATGCCATTTTGCCTCTTTTTTCCTCACAATCTTCATTCCGCCTTTGTTCTGTGATGCTATTATACTCACTGGCATTCAAGTGGTTTCATACATTGGGCAGCTTAGTCAGAACAAAACAGCAAAAAGAAAACAATCTCTTAAATATGGGGTCTTGAAGAAGTTAATTTCACTGACGGTTTTTCCCTCTTGCCACTTGAATCCAGGCTGAAAGATGCTTCCGCAAATGTTTAATAGAGCTGGATTGAGATCAGAACAGAAACACAGAAAGTGGAATGTGTTTCCCTCCATTTCCCATCCGTCGGTAATGAAAGATAAGACAACTGTAGTAAATCTCTAAGCTGCGTGCTTTTGGTGCTCTGCTGGGATTTTTGGAATCATCCGGAAATATTTCATGTTGTGTGTCCTCAAAAGTGGGGCACTTAAAACTACAAGTTCACTGGAAATCCGTCACAAATATATTATTAAAGCAGCCAAGTGTGTGACAGTGGATATGTTTGAGTCAAAAGCTGCAGTTACTTTTCAAAAGTAGATGACTAGAACTAGGTATGATCCATCATCCTACATGTGTCGGACACCAACGCTCCCTCCACCCTCACACCTTCTTTTTGATATTTTTGTGAAAAATTCCACATCTTCTCAAGAGAACCCTTTCCACTGTAAAGAGTTGTATTTCCAGAAAGGTCGGCGGAAAACTAATTACTGCGCCTCTGAAGTGTGAAAGGCCAACAATTACACAGTCTCTGTGAAGTGTCAGGTTTTGGGACCTATAAAGTTATTGGGATTGGCAGCAGCGACTATTGAAAACGGATTTTGCGACCAAATGAAACACATACACCTAAAAAATAAAATATATAGTGCTTGAAATGGTGGGTAGATCATGGTGACCATTTGGAAATGCAGCTCACAAGCTGTCAGTCAAACCTCCTTTGCAGTTGGTGTGTTGGTAAATGATGAGACTCTCCCAAAACCCAGCAGGTAATATTTGGATTCTGGTTTAATAGTTGGACCAAGTGATTCCATGAGCCTCTACAGTGGGTCTGCTGAGGTTATTCAGGAAAGAAAACCTGTGTATTTGTCGCCCCCCTCCCCTTCTGTTTTTAATGAGCTGGACGTCTGTTTGGCTGTGATGCAACACAGACTCTTTTCTGTCTCTGAACCATAGGGTTTATGTGTTTAGTTGGAGCAGGGGAAGCTAACCAGGCCTGATAAAAGTGACATTAAACCATCAGACTTCTCCCCTCACACAGCCGCCATGTCCACGTCGAGCAAATTACGGCTCAATTTGGCTGCAATCATGCCCTTAACATGGAGCTGCTTTGGAGAAGAGCCTTTCTAATGATGGGCGATCTGTAAGAGATTGGTGTTGTGATTACACCACGTACGTATGTGCTCATACTCACCATCAGGAAACGCCACTTTTACTTCTCATTAGAGTTTTAAGTGTTGTATTTATGTTGAATTTTTGAATATTGATCAGTTGTACAGTACTTATATTAGACATTCACTGTATATATACCGTGAATGTATATATATATATATATATATATATATAAACTCTGCGTGTGAATTATAACAATGGACCATGTTCTCTCACTTGGGTCACTGTAATCCAGAGGTAACTAACAGTTGTACTTTTATTTTTGTTGGAATTCATTATTCACGCAATGTTTTGTCGTTGCTTTTAGTTTAATCCCAATATTTCTAAGAAATACACCATCGCAAGTTGAGTCATCAGTGAGTTTGAAGAAAACTGAGTTCTATAAACTGTACCTAAACCTATTAAATATCGAGCTGTTCTTTGGAGGATTAACATGAGTAAAAATGCTTCAAAATTTGGAGTGTTTTGAGTGTGGACAGGTCTTTGAGGATTACAGCAACAGAAGCAGATCTTTCTCAAAGCTCTTGGCTTGGCTCACATTGGCTCTGAATGATGAGAAAAAGAAATTGTACTTAACTACAAACATATGGTCGACCACTGGAGAGGAAGCTTTGGTAAGAGGATCATGGCACTATAATAAAGACAGACAGGAAAAGGGCACGTGCGGTGGTTTGGGTGGGAGGGGATTTTTCGACAACCAGCCGAAGAAAAATCCTTTTTGAAAGCTGAGGTGGTGGCTCCCTTAACCACGCTGACTACTGGACCTGGAGATCGGCAGAGTTTACAGAGGCATGCACAGACACATGGACATCTCTGGTTTTGTCCTGAATTGCCCAACTTTCATATTATTTATGTGTATCAACAGGATTGCAACGCCCTTGTTGCAATCCTTTTAATTCTGTCAACATGGTTAGGTTTCAATGATCTAGTCTTCAGTTCTTTGTGATGTGAATGCGCAACTCACACACAGAGTTTATTCTTGAGTGAAAAACCCTCTCTTTACCATTTCTGTACCATTATTTTGCTGATTCTACAAAGCACTAACTATGTGTCATTTTGCTGCTATAGTTCTACAGAGTTCGTTGTGATGCCCTGGAGCAGAACTTGTCGTGATTAACATATAATATTTGCTTTGCTCTCCAAATAACACTGTAAAACTCCCACAACACCCTCCAGTTCATTTCCTTCATCTTCATTTTTTTTATTCTTTTCCACCCATTACTGCCTCACCAGCGCTCCAAGAAATAAGTGGTTTGCTTCGCATGGTATTCAACAATAGGAAATTATGGCTCTGGTGTCATCTCCTTTTTAGTGTGAATTTCTCCCCCACATTAAATGTAAGTTGTTATAGGGCCCAGAGGAGCTCGGCAGTCTATTTTCCAATGATGTTGTCAGCCATGTGGCTTACACCCCTGAGAGGTGAGGGTAATCAGCCCCTACATCTCCAGAGGAGGAGCCTACGCTGACTCCTTATTTTCCTCCATCATCCTCTTTAGTCCTGAGCAATGCTCAAGACTTTTCGCTCCAAATTTTGTGGCAGGTAAAGGCAGCAGCTTCTGCACTCAACCAAGATTTGTCTTTTATGTGCAGGTTTACCTGGCGATAACTGAACCTGACGTTTGTGTCCTTTGTGCTTTCCTGTCTCATGGTTTTTGGTCAACATACTTGGTGGACTGCATGTTTGGCATCTTGTTCTTGAGTAGGGCACTAAACCTCTCCCTTCCAGTGGCAATAATGATAGTTGGAATGCAAATATATAGATATTAGATATGATCCCTCGGTGACAGTAAAATAGCACAAAATATAAATGTGTCAGTCACAGTTGCAGTGACTGGACAAAATAAGACTTTTTTGTAATAATAATAGCACATCTAGTTTCTTTATCTGTTCCTAGAATCTTCTAATATCCACCTTTGTTATGTGAGATCCAAAGGTATGTATTTTTTAATATTATTGGGAATACTAATGCTACCTTTTTATTTCTTTTTCCAGAATTACCATTCAATTATTCATAAAGCAAGAAACGACCCTCAGTGACTCTTTGGGTTTACATTTTCTCATATAATTACAATTTTATGATGTTTTCACCCAAATGTCTTTTTTTCTATTTATTATTTTAAATGTGTGCCACTGCTTGAATTGAGGCTGTGAATAGATTTCGTTGGTTTAGGGACTGGTATAGGAGCATTCATTTATGGCTTTCACTTCACGGGTTGCTGTGAAATTGGACTATTATCCTCATTTTTTCTTTTATAGTCTCATTACATCTCAGCCTCAGCGCTGTCGTCAGTGCTAATTTATGTATATAAAAGCGTCAACAATCTATTGGCCTAATCAGATTTAATAAAGTACCAAAGATTGAGCTTCTAATCTGCGCAGGGAATAGTGTTGCACTGTTTATATGTTGCGCTGTGAATAAACAAGCATTTGAGGAAAAGATCAAGACCCTAAATTTCTTCATTAAAGAACAAATTCTCAATAAGGATTTAGAAATCTTCTTGCACTCCAGAGAGCACACTGACTATAATTTTGTGTAGGTGTTGAAAGAGTCGCTGTCTTCACTGAGCCTCCCTACAATTGCAGACGTACAGAGCTTGTAAGAAAATTAGTCAATTTAATTTCCTTGAGTAATGAAAATGTCATGCACCATTTAATAAAACTGTAAGAAAAAAGTCGGAGTTTCACACGCCGGAGATAGCTGGGGCCCCGTGGATTTGAAAGTTTGACAGTTGCTCCGTTTGATGTTTTCTTTGAGTTTTGTTTCGTGTTTTTTCTTGATGTGATTTCAAATTAATCTGAACAGCTTGGATGTAAATATGAAAATGAGAGTTGTTTGGTCTCCACCTCTCCCCCCCTGCACCCCCGACACCGCCGCGCAGGCTGAGGTAACCGATATCTCTTTCCCCTTTAAACTGCAAATTATTTCACGTTTATGAGTTTGTCTCATCTTCAAGGTCAAAAATGTAATTTTTGCTCTTTCAAAGGGTTATAACCTTAAAAGAGAAGCTCCATCCGTGCTGATTAATGAAAGACCGCCGCATTTGATGTTTCAACGCTGACATTTTAAACTTGAAATATTTTATATGCATACCTCGGAAAAAAATGAAGATACGCATTCATGTGGAATAAACGGTGTTGCAGAGAAGAAAGGCTGGGCTGGGTATCATTTTAATAGAACAGTTAGAGTGCAATGGTTTTTCTTGGTGATTTTTATTTGAGGTTTTTATGTGTGCGCAAGCTGATTTAAAGGCACACTAAATCATTGGGGATGGGGAGTAGTGGATTATGCATTTAATCAAGGAGTAGGCCTTGGGAGAGTGGCTGGCCGAGTCACAGGGGCATCACCGAGGGCTGGCTCAAACACGGGGCCAATTTCCTTTGTTTCTCATCATAATAGGCCATTTTCGCATCATTTGTGAGGAAAACAGCAGCGTGTGATCCTCGCCTGTGTTCCTACTGATCGCAGGGATCTGAGATCTGCTTCATACCGACGCTTTCTGATAAACTGGAATGAAATTTCATGAGCCAGTTCAGTGTTTTATTCATCTGAAGTACAAAGAGGACTTCTATGCACATTTATTTGAGGGTGGCAGACGCAATAGAAAATATTAATGATGCAGAAACAATGTTGCAATTTAACATTTAGCATCTCTAAGTGAGTGCCACATCAGAACCAGATACATTTGGAGTGAGTCTCCCTTTGAGAAGCCTGAACTGAAAGTGTTGTAACCTCAAAGTCTCTGGCTGGTGACTGAGCTTCCATGTATTGCCTCAGAGTGAAAATGTAAAGAAGCCTAGTTAAAGAGGTAAAACATCCTCTTGCTCTTCTGGATCATTACAGAGGTCTTCCTTGCCCAGTCGAGATGCGTGATGTCTCCAGCCCCTGCACCTTAGACACCTCATCTCACTATGAAAGTGTCCAAAACAGTGAATAAACAAAGTCTGTGTTGACGTTTAAAATACTTGTTTCTTGTCTTGAGCTACTGTCATAGGACGTTATACCTTTATGAATGTTGATATTTTAGTCAGAGCAAGCAGCATGATGGTGTATGATAGATCTGCTCTACATAATTTTCACAACTTCTCCACATTCTTTGCTGAGGTCGAACAATAACCCCTAACCGTGCTTACGGAAATATAAGCTCTGGCTGCAGTCAGCCATTGTTTTATCATATTTTTGTTGTGAATTTGATCGGTGAAGTAAAATCCATAATTAATGCATGGAAAACATGAACTGTGGACATTTGCAGAGAGCACGCGTTCATTAATCAGGTTTATAGAGAAAACAACCGCTGCCACTGCAGAAAAAAACTGCACCGAGTTTACACCGGACCTTAATCCTTTTGTGACTCTTGACAGGGCTGCACTGAGTCTGATAAACTGCCTCAAGTGATGACTGAGGCTCAAGACGAAGGGATGAAAATGAAAAGCAGTTTGTAGTTTCAAAGAAGAAGCGAGGTGCCATGACTGTAGATGTGGCTGCTGCTTTTTTAGATGCTTTGTTTCACGCACAAACATAACGTTTTCCTTGCATTGATTTCACTGTGTTTGAGAATTGTGCAAGTTTAAATACAATACAGTGTAATGATTTCAAATAGACTTTAGATTCATATCTAGACTCACTAAAGTTTAAACTACAATGGTGCATTTCATTTATTTTCTGTTTTGGCCTTAGATTCATTTAATATATTGATGTATATTTGGACATGGAAGTGGTCCTAATCCCAAACTAGTAAATCATTATGCTGTGAAGATTGTGTCAATAGCAGTGGTTAGTGTTGCAGCCTCACAGCAGGATGGCCAGAGATTCTAGCTCAAGGCAACTCGTGGTTTGGACTGAACCTGGGTCTGCATGTTCTCTTCATTTTTGCTGGTGAGCATGAGAGCACTTAAAACAATGACCAGTTAGCCGCGAATGACCACGATGAGAGGCGTGTGTGCCAACAACAATGAACAAGTTTGTATGGCCACAACTACAGCATCCAGACTCTGCAACCACAATGTCAACATCCGAGTGCAGCAAACTACTTTCTAAATGACGCCTGCTCATTTACAAGAATCAAAATTCATCTGCATGGTGTTGTTTCAATAAGTTTGTCCAAACATACTTCTCATTCGAAAACACCTTTTGTCCATACAATAATTCTCACTTGAGGAGCTTATTGTTTCTCACCACTCATTTGGCATAGACTTGGCTGCTCTATGAGATAAACATATTTACCTAAAGTGGGATTTAACCAGACATGCTACATATAAGCAATGGTTGGTCCCCTCCTTCTATATTTGCTCCTGTGGGGGATTAAAGCTGTCAGTCACTCTGACTGACAGCTTTCAAATCACACCCTTGCAGCAAAGTGTCTGATTTTGTCTGGGAGAGGATGGCTTTATCGCTACAGCCTTGTTTGGAGACTCACAAAACCGCTAAACCAGCAATTCATGGGAGATCTGTTTACAATCTGCGCCGGCCATTGACTGCTAAACAGCGCGCGCAGATCCATCCTGGGCCACTCCGAGCGGGAGAGGAACAGAGCAATTACATCCTCAAACAGCAATCTGAGGCCGGGTCTGCGTGCAAACACGCGTCCGGTACACACACAAACACCGGCAGATTCACACACATTTGTTCAGGACTTTGAGGAGTCTTTGAGTGGGAATATGTTTGGCCGGTGCCGCGGAGTCATTCAGCTCCGTTTCAGAGTAGGAAACCCAAATCCTCACAAAATATGTCACCACATGTGTTTTCGACGTATGAGCACCATAAATAAAGTTTGAAATTGGATGCTTGGGTTTTATGTCACTGGCAAGAAGACAAGTTTCCGTCCTCGTTTTACCAGATGTGTGTCTAACGTACATGTCGAGATTTGACTGCGGGGCAAAAGTCGTTTCATATCCTCATCTCTTATTGCTGCTTTTGAAAAGTGAATTATTTAAAAGTTATCTTGAGAATCATGACCTGCTTTCATCAAGTCAGTAATGGTATTGTTTGTCGAATGGATGTTTGAGGATTACAAAAATGAAACATATTTTTGTCATGGATGTTGAGATACAGGTTTTTTTTTTTGTCATTCAATTGGGAATTTTATCGTTATTCATGCTAAACTGCTGCAAATGGTGACAGGGAAGGATTGCCTGACAATAATAACTGGTGTCATGTGCCCATATATATTTTTATGTGTATATTTTTGTTCAATATGCATTTTTTTTTATTTTGTAGAATCCTATTTTTATTCTTTAAAAATGCAAACGTGTTTTCATTTTTAATTGAAATGCAACGTATAAATAAAAAAAAATTATATTCACAAAGTACTTTTTTGTACAGCATCTCAAAAAAGGAAGGTGGCATGAGCCTCTTTTGAACATACAAATTGTTATGAAGAAACTTATATTGACCCATTTAAAAACACTAGACAATGACAACTATTGCTAATAAGCGAATGTAAATATGTCTATTTACAGAATACAGAATTAAAATCAAAGAATATTTTATTATAAACAATTATTGACAAGTGTGGAGGAAAACACTATTATTCGTGGCCACTTGTTCAAGTACAACTGCATGACATATGAAATAATTTAAAAGAAAATGTATATGTGGAAATCATAGTTTTAAAAGGCAATTCTTGAACCTATCTAGAATTTTAAGATAATGGCTGCCTTTGTGTTGTAACACCTTGCGTCTCTCATGACATGTCCCAGTGGTGTCAGTCAGACTTCATTTAAGTCCTGTGCTGTGAGAAGTCCATGGCATGAAAGCTGTAGGATGATGCAAACAGCTAAAGTGTATTGCTTCATCCATTAAAGGATTTTAATAGCAGAGTTACAATATTGATTTTATTTTTGCTGTGATAAATACATCACCGATTGAAGGTTTTTTCACGTCAAAGATGGATTGCATTAGTGTGGCATTTTGAGGACTGGCGTTGGCGTGATATGTGAAAGCCATAAAATATGTATACGTGACACTTAATGTGGGCATTACATGGAGGCTAGCGCCGCCTTTTCACTCTCTAGTTTTAAAAAGCAGTCATAAGTAATCGGGGGAAGGCTTCACGTCTACTTGCAGACTTTATATGCTGTAATGTGCCACCTTGTAAATGGGACCCAGCACTTTAACACTAACAATGTTGAACATTGCATGGATTGAAGTTTGAGAGCTGATGGTGAGCATCTTTAAATAACCAGGAACCTGGAAAATATACGTACCAAATAAAGTCGTCCAAGCGTGCGATGGTGCTGGATTTTTTTCCAGGAGAATTTTGGTATTCAGGAGATTCAGGGTGAATGATGATATGTGACAATTAGTCGCAGCAATTAGTGTTACTGTTAAGAAGCCTTTTTGTTTTCTCTCACCCATACAGAATGTCACAAATAAATCCTCTCTCGCATTTGCATATTAATTGGATCTGAGACGTCAAGCATCTTTCATTAAGCAAAATGATCTGCATATTTGGAGACATAAAATAGTTTATTTCAGTGTGGGGGGGGGGAGAAGTCGTAGGAAATTGACCGCATATGGGATGTAAACTTTAGCTGATCCATTAACCCCTTCGCCCCCGAGTGTCCATGGAAGACAAAAGCAACAACAGGCTGATTAAAATGGGATGCCGTTGAAACAATGCCACACCGAGATGTGTCCTCACAAAAGGAAAGAGACGTGATGGCGGAAAACACAAAACAGTACTTTATCATGTCTTCTATTTTTATCAGCCTGCGTCTGTGGATCTCAGCCCAGACTTTTTTATTCAACTGGTGATGCCTCGACACATTTGCCGACAGGCTACACCGTTTGAATCAGCACTTTTTGCTTATCTTCTTTTCGGATTAGGTCCTCTGAGAATCCAACACCATGATTATCAAAATCCCTTGTGTCATCTGCTCTTGTTCCCAAAGTTATGCTCAACAGATATTTTGCTAAACACTAATTACCATGTTCAGAAGGAACTCTAGCTGTATTCAGTCGGCGCTTTCCTCTTGAAGCTGAGTGTGTGCTGTCGATAAATACGGACATATCTCTTGCTTGTCATTTTCAACCGACTGCCACATCTTAATAAAGTCTGCTCAAATATTTCCAAATATTCACAGACTTCAAGAAAACGTGATTGTTAAGTCGGATGGAATCCAACAGTGTTTTGTTGTTAAATAAGTCATGAAAAGTTCCTTTTGTACTAGGTGAGGCACAGCCAGCCTTTTGTTTGCTCCCCAGCTTGACGTTCTCCAGAGAAAAGTGACATTGGTTGGTTGGATACCATTAAGACTGTTAATGGAAAGCCTGTGTACGGTGGGGTCCACGTGGTCGGGGCCAGACTTGAATAATTTGATTAGATTGCAGAGGAATATATCTGGAGGATTATGTAAATGACGTTGCCCCCATACAGAAGTCTTTTGAACTCTTCAGAACTCACATCTGTTGGGGTCGACAGCTAGACAGGACGGCGGCTTTCCACTCGCCCGACTGTTGGTGTTTAGAGGTTGTTTTCAGTACAAAGAGACTTGTCCTGAAAGACCTTTCCATTCTAAAGAGCCTCCATTTATTTTTCTGTTGATGCCCGTGCAATTATCATTTTCTTTGTGTCAACAATAGCTTAGCTCAGGACGATTAATGTTGTATACTAATTAGCCAGACTGTGTGCGTGTGTGTCACCAGTAACCTCCTGCAAGTCCTGTATGTACATGCTGAAATGGTTTTGACCTGTTTATAATATATTTACGGCTTTTCCTCCGTGTCGTCTCATTATGGGATTTTTTTTTCTCCCCCCCCCCCTCACACGCCTTATTTGGTGTTATTCTGGTTGGGGATATGTTTGTGTGGAGTGCTATGGCAACCAAAGTCAAGGTGACCAAGAGCATGTTGCACACATTAGATTACCAGAGCAGAGGCTGGAGACAATGCAGTCAGCACAAAATAGTATTTATCTGCAGCCAGATTGTAGGGATCTCAGAGGCCGTGGACTGGCTGTGGATTTATTGTCTTGGTAAGTCTCACCACTAATCTCGCAGCTGCATCACGACACAGAGAGTATGTGCACTGTATGTTTCGCCACTGAAGATTTGTTCTTTCTAATTTGCTTTTCTTAAGCTTAAACACTTTGGTGTGTTTTCCTTTGGATCTTTGCATTTCAAATATTGAACTTTATTTGAGTCATTTGCAAGTGGTTTTTGATGTGCTCTTTTTCTAATGGTTTTAAAGCCTGGGGGCCATGCGCAGGAAACATTACGTACTCTCAATTGAGCATCTGATTCATCTGCGAGGAGTGGCGTGAGCTGCCAAGATGCTCATTGTAGCTACTGCTTCTCTGTGTATGAAGCAATAATAATTACTGTGTAGGTGTAAATATGAGTAGTTGAGCAAGTGAGAAAGGTTTTCACTGGAATTCATGTGAGTAAAGCCAAAGTAATAGAATGATCAAAGGCAAACCATCCATCCATCCTCGTCCGCATATCCGTTTGTGGGTCGCGTGGGCAGCAGGTTCAGAAGATTGTGCCAAACGTCCTTCTCCTGAGCAACATCAGCACCGACTGGGGAATCTCGAGACACTCCCAGGCCAGTGTAGAGATATGACTCCTCCACCTGGTCCTTGTTCGATCCCTTGGACACCTCTAAAGGAAGAAATCCAGGGGGCATCCTTACAAGATATCCGAACTACCTCAACTGACTCCTCTGACTCCTCGGCTCTAATCCGAGTTTCTTCCGAGTGACAGAACTTTGCACCCTACCACTAAGGGAGACCCCCCCCCCCGCACTCGAGGACAAGACCCCAAGATACTTAAACTTCTCCACTTGAGGCAGGAACTCTCTCTCCTGGAGAGAGCAAGCAATCCTTTTCCAGATGAGATCCACAACCTCGGACCTCATCCCAGCCGCTTCACACACAGATGCAAACCAATCCAGAGAGAGTTCAAGGTTGCATCGTGATGATGGCATGAGAACCAAATCATCTGCAAATAGCAGTGACTGGATTCTCAGGCCAACAAACTGAAAACCCTCCCCACCAGAGCTGCACCTCTGTATCCTGTTCATATAAACCAAAAACAGGATTGGAGACAAAGCACCTCTCCGGCAATACAGAGATGGAAATGCTCTCAATAGGAAGCCTTGCACCCGTACTCCTAAAAGCACCTCCCACAACTTGTCCCACACTGCTCTTTCGGGCTGCTCTTTCCTGGCGCTCGCTGACAGTCTCAACACCCAGGCCTGACTCCAGGTGTGGGCCACTTCCATTATTTTCATGAGTCTATCTAGACCATGCTTAGTCTGACCTCCCATCAGGGACCAGTTTGCCATGGGTGACCCTACAAGGAGCACGAGGCTCCCGACGACATAGCTCCCTGAATCATTGAGGTAAGCAAACACCCCCACCACGATAAGTTAATAGTCAAGGGGGAGCGAGTGCAAACCACAAAGGATTTTTTGCTCGTTTTTATTTGCCTTGTCGATTTTTGCCCATGAGTTTGGGAAACATTTTACTTTTGTCAGTCGCCTAGTGTGGATTTAAACTTCATGATACTTTTTAATGCAGCATTTTGTGTGATTTCTTGACTACTGATCTGCACAAAAAGCTCCATTATACTGTAATGCGGGTATTTTCTCAGCTCATTTGTCCAATCTCCAAAAAGTGCTAAATGTTCCAAGATTAGCAGCTGGCGGGGAAATCTGGCAGGCTCATGGCGGCACATGTTAACTAACACTGGCAACTTGCGCTTCCATGTGGCTGCACATTTTCAGGCCTTCAGAGATGAAGTGTTTGGGTTGCTCCGCAAAAACTGAGGCCAAAACGGTGCCAGCGCAGTAAAAAAATCTATAATCTCTTTGGCAGGCCGAGTAGTTGTGAGACACTCTGTCACACACACACAAAAACCCCTGCACACACAAAAAGTAAAAAAAAAAAGAAGATTTTTATAGCATTTTGACCTCTGGGGTTGTTGAAACTCCCTTCCACATGTGATCCTCATTCATCTCTGAGATTCTTGCTTCGAAAAACGTTTTTCAAAGTATGATTCATACAAGATACTCCTCCCTGCTCTAGTGCTAAATTTCGCTTTCCATTTTATTTGAACAATTTACTTACTTTCCAATGCGTTCTGATGATCGTCATTGTCAAAGGCTGTTTGGGTTATTGAAGATAATAAAAGGTGGCTGAATTATTGATGAAAAAACTCTTCTATTTTGAATTCAGAAATTTGAAATCCTGTAAAAGATTCATTGTCATCTTTTCAAAGACTCGTGCTTACTGATAGGATCATCGGGTTCATCAACCTGTGGACAGGTATATTGACTTGGATGGTGTCTAGTGTCCTTGACCATCTCTTTTTTTCCAAGAGATTTGTCTCCCCTTGAGCAAGTGTTATAATAATATAATGATGAGGTTACTTGCTTGTCCTTTCCTGAGGAGGCTGTGTCAGGAAACACGTTTCTCTGTTTGTCTGTGGCCCTTCCCTTGTGTTTCCTCAATTACATGGCAATGAACCCCAATTTTGCACACCTCAAAGTAGATGTGAATCATCTGCTGTGGAATAAACCAACCAGACTGTGCTAACCAAGTCAATGACAGGATAGGCTTGGCAGGAATGGATCAGATTCAGCCTGAGCATCAACCCCCACTGACACTACACTATAAGGCTCGGAGTGACTGAGTCTGAATAAACGTCTGAGCTGAAACAATCGCATTTTGGTTACGGTTGGTTTGATATGTTTCATTAATGTGCAGCGTTTAAAATCCATCTGGAAGGCTTCCTTCCCAGTTATTTCCCTGTTTATCCTGGAATATTAAAAACAGTCTTTGCAAATCTCACACTTTACTTCTTGGAAAATGTTTTTTTTTTTTTTAAATGTTTGCTGGCCAGCCACCAGTTACGTCACCAATAGGAAGAACAAACAGTAATTTCGATCTAAGATGAGGACAGCTTACTGTAGGTTCGACTTGTGAACTTTAGGAATCAGTTCTGGAATCAGGAAGAATCCTCTTTTGTGGTGGTCATGTGCTATTGAAAGGGTTTGCTCTGCCACGGCTTGTGACCACTTGTTGAAGGGCTCCCGAGTGATTTAGGGAGGGCAGCTGGATAACAGAGATTTTATTTATCTATTCTGAGAGCCCTTTATTTTTGTGAGCAGTTCTCAGCTTGCAGTTGCTGCTTTCAGTGACATTGTGGTGGATTTTGAATTGAGTGAAACCAGTATGACTAAAGGGAGGAACAGCTGAACTGTGGTGGGGAGAGGAGTTGCTGTTGACGTGAACATGATTATATTCCTTAAAAGGCCTTTACAGTGAATCTTGTTTACCATATTAAAATAGTTCTCTGATGTCATGGGAAAGACAACATTGTTGTGTTGCAGAGGTCCCCACACATTCGATCATGGTGGAGAAGAACCTGTTTTTTTTTCCATTTCAATGCTGTCAATTTCTGTTTATTTGGTATTATATTGGTAATATGGATTATTTTTCAGAATGGTGCATGACAGAAAGAATGTTTCTGGAACATTTTTATGTTAAAGATGGATGCCTTTCGGTCTTCATTTAGGGTTTTTATAGCCAATAATGCTCACTGAAACATGCGCAGATGAAAACACAATTACTTTTTCATTTTACTATTTTGGAATTAATAAATATAACTTGCGGTCAGTGGCATTTTAGGCATGAACCCCCTCAGGCCCATCATGGCAACGGTGACGTCACTTGGCAACAACAATTCAGATTTTACTTTCACTTACTTTTACCTACTTTGCCAGAGCAGGAAAGCTGAGGTGGAAAGTGTAAGTGTCTTAAAGTGTGTGAATGTTGAATGAAATCAAATCGCTCATTTCACCTTTAAATCACATCATGTTATCACTACAATTCTGGTTTATGTTGAGACTGTAGGCATTTGTTAATTTCATAAGGGTAATAGACTTTGACTTAAACTTTCTTTATTGTCATTGCACAAAAACATATCACTATATCATGGTCTGAGACCTCTGGTAATATTGACAGCAACATTAATAATAATAAAATACTGCAATGGTTTCCTACCTATGAAATGTCTCACATATTTTTCTTTCTAAAATATATGAAATGCACAATTACAATAATGAATCATGATACATATTCATAATTTGATGGCCCTTTTCTCCAAGAGCTGATGCCATTAGAGCATCTTCAGCAAGCGACTCCAGGCATCTGAACTTGTGCTTGCTCGGTGTGCTGCTACGTGTGTGAGGATAGATAGGAAGGCATTATTACCCAGGAGAGGTCAGGGGTCAAGCATTAAGAAAGCTGCCTGCTTGGATCACTGCATGAGAGATTTCACAGGCTCGCTCCGTGGAATACTCTGGTGTCTTGTCTAAATAATCAAGCAGTCCTTCAGCGTAGAAAATTGAAAACTGATAAATAAACACAGGAGACTGAGATTAAGAGAAGTATGACTGTGAGGAGCCCCTCGCCACCCCCTTCTCGCCTCCCCCTCGGTGCCAATGTGGAGATTTTTCTCTTAATTGTAGCGTGTGTTTACTGAGCTCAGGAACAGGAAGACCCTGTTGGTCTTATACTGGCTACCTTTGGTCCATTTTTTTTTCTTCTTTGGTTTCATAACAATGTTGTTTGACCTTCCACTTCGGAAGAGTTTGTTTTAACCTCATTCCTCCAAAAATGCAGGCAAACAATGGAGCCAGCGGTAGGAAGTTACATCCCATATCAAAAGCAGATTAGAAACTGGAAAAAGGGACAAAACACAGGATGTGGCAATAAAATACAAAAGAACTCTCTTGATGTGTTTGGGATTCTTCCGACTTCATCTCATCTGCTTCCAGGTTGTGTGGCCAAAGAGTCACAACATGTATGTGAAGAGGTTTCACAACTCTGTAGAGAGAGGTATTTCAGTCCTATGAACCTTGAATGCAACTTTTGCATTGCTCTGTCATGACTTCAGTTTCAACATGTCGGCAAATTACTACAACCTCGATGGGATTTGAGGAATTGTACTAGGGAGCCTAAAGCATGGGAGGCTGTATTCCCAGGCTTAAGAGGAGGACTCTTTGTTTTACATGTTGCATGAACCCTTTAACTTCTTCTGTGATCTGTGACTGAAAGAGAGTGTAAAAATGACTTTTTTTTAAATGAGGCAGCACTGTGCTTTCACGGTCAATGACCTGAAATTTGGCTGTTAATGTTGAAAAACAAAAAAAGTGAAGCGTTTGACTTTTCAAATGTGTCAGTAGTATTAACATAATTTTAAGTGAAAACAAAAGATGATTTAATAAATAAATGAATTATATAACTATATGACCTTGATCACATGCCATAAGTTTGCTGAACATTTCTGTATTTGAAAATAATTGTAGACGGAATTATATTCTTATATTTCTTAAAATAGTCTCACTTTGAGTGAATGGTTAATCTAAGACATAATATAAGTGGAGGACATGATGCCAACTTGGTGGTATTTTATTATCCATTCCCAAACGTGACCAGCCGTTCTATTTGTGGTTAGATTCTGTCCTTGAGTTGGCTAAGAAAAGGGCCGGCCTGTGAGTGTGTGTGTGTGTGTGGTGTGGCGTCACAAGCGATCCAGTTCAGGAAAAGTGACACTTTGCCTTGAAAGTCTCTTTTAGGCAGATAAGAAATGTAGTTTCTTTATCAGAAATGCCCCGATTTGATTTAAAAGGCAAAGGCACTTAGTCTCTGGCACCGTACTTTCAGTCTAGTGATAAATTTTCAAGAAAGTGGAAAAGATTGCCGCCCAAGAGCAGATTAGCTGGATACAAATATAGAAGTGACATTATAGCGGGTATTAGTCAGGTGCTGCCCCCAAACAAGTGGCTGATTCTTGAAATGGCTCAGAGCAAGGCTTGACTGCTGCTCCCGTTTCTGTCGCTAGAACGCCAGTGGTCAAAAAATTCATGGTGCAAACTTGTTTCCCATTTATACACTTTTGTATGCAGAGTCCATGGTGCTTACTCTAATAGACAGTATTGTTCTTACAGCTGACATGGACATCATACTTTATAGTCAAGTATGAGTAGACTGGGAATATGCATGCAAATATTTGAAGAATATGTGAAAGAAAGCAACATTTGTGTTTTACGATAGTACAATAATGCGGCACCAACTGTTTCATTTTTTCCACTCTTTCTATCCTTGAGTGTCTTTGCAACAGTCGCTGTGTTTTCCTCTTGGCAGCTCCCCATTCTTTATTTGATGTAGTTTCCAGAAGTCCTGAACTCAGGTCGCCGGCTTCTTTCTCTGTCATTGGTAGGCCTGCTGTCTCTTTAGCCTCCATTGACTCCTTTTAACCTGCTCTTGCCTTCATCTCCTGGAAGCAGCTGCTTTCCTTCCAGCTGCACATTTCTGCATGGAAATGATGTGATTCTCATTATTAAGGAGTAAACTGTCTTCTGCTGTTGCCAGAAAACACACTCCTTTTAGTAGAAAGTTTTACCAAGCGTATTTGTCCAAGTTAAGATGCTAATTCATCTTCAAACCGCAGGACATTTTTGCCCTGTCTTCATTAAGTAAAACTATCTCAAAGTTAATCAGCTCTGTTGAACCAATTTCTGTGTGTGACCTCTACACATTGTAATTTGAGTGATGGAAGTGGAGGGGGAAGAACAGGCTGAGAGCAGATTCCAATAGGGCCTGTAGAGGACAGCCAGTGACCCTATATGGGCGCCTTTCCTGCATATACCAGCATGTTTAAAGGGAAACTGATAGGCAGGTGAAATATCTGCCACTTACAGAAAAGAGGGAGTGAGGACAGACAGGACAGGATGGATATGGATTGGGTCACAAGGCTGACAAAGCCTTCCGAAGGAAATGAATATTCCTTGTAAAGTACACTTGGTGACACTAAGGACAGAGCACAAGAGCAAAAGAAATCTATTCCTCACTTTGAGGACGGCTACATACCCACTGGGCCATCTGTATCTTCACTTGAACTCCATGAAGCTTTGTGTTATTGTCACTGTCATTTTGAAATAATCTTTTCAATGTGCAATACCGGACAATTGAACCCCCAAAGTCTATCCACAAAACAAGTATTCTTAATTTATTAAATTAGAGTTTAACCTTAGATGATCCGCACATAAAAACCTCTTTTTGCCTCTTGGTCACATTCTTTAGTTCGCGACACACACACACATTCACATGCTGGACTGTTGTTGTTTTTTTCTTATCTTATTTGGAGCATTGTTTTTTCCTTGCTCTTATGTTTCCACCTGTCATGCTGCTGGAAATGGGAATTTCTCTTCGGAGATTAATCAAGTATCTATCTATCTATTTTAGGATTAGAGTTGTTTGGCAGTGTAGTGTTTTGGTTTGTGTCATGCTAACGTGAAATGCAAACCTGTAACCTTTTAATCACAATGTCAACTGCTAAAATAGTAGTACAATCATTGGCAAAATAATCCATTTTAGTTTGTTGTTTTTTGCTGGGAGTGAGGCAAAAATCCTGAAATAAGTTCTTGCTATTATAACCTGCATCTAATTTGGATTGATTCTGATGCCACCTATAGGACGACCAGATTTTAAGGGATTCCTTTCTTTCATGGTTATTATTTATGCTTTTGCCCCTGAAGCTAGAAGGAGAAACTGAAAAAACTGCAATAGTTTCTTCAGCCAATCATTCCACCGATTTTCCTCTGGAAACATAATCTGCCGTCTTCAATCAGAAATAGTTGGCCACTTGCTCTAATGTATCCGCTTACGTCGTACCAGCAGATATGTGTATTGGTATCAGCCGGACTTCCACTTTGTATCAAATAAAGGCGTTGCGGTGAAGGCAGAGCTAAGCGTGCCCAGGGGGCTGCAGTGAAACCACTCTCATTTTCAGGGGCAAACAAACACATACATGGAGCAGACATGGCTGTCACATCTGGCTTAGCTCCTGTGTCACTCCTGAGGCCAGCGGGCAGGGTGAACTCTGGGCTGCAAAAATCTACACCATCGGCACGAGGAATTCACCACCACATATTTGGAGATTTAGATATGGCGCTGATTTTGACTATGGGCTATTGATCAGCGATGGTGCTGGCGCCAAGCAGCTGGATAGCTTTACAGCAGCAAGGAGGTTGAGCGGTTTTCAATAGTATTTGAGGATATCCTTGCTGCTGTAGCTGCAGTTTTGGCAGACTAACAGCTGCCACCAGCATTAGTGCGAGCAGACAGTTCTTCATGTTGCTCTGCCCCTCATGTGTCAACATGGCCCTCATCCAGCTTCACCCAGTTGCGAGCAACAGTGATTTAGGAGGCTGCGAATTAATGTGTAATTAATTGTTTATTTATTTGTCATTTTAATTTTCTGTCTTGAGTTTACATGAATTGAACAGCCTTTCTTATTAATCATTTTGTTTTTAAACATCTGTTTTATTTACCCGAAAAACATGCCATTGTTTGCAATGATTTGCTCAAGCAATAACATATTAAAAATTCTTAAAAATGCTTAATTAATATTTTGTACTTATTTGGAGGGTCACTATGTACAATTTGGTTGGTTCCATTGGTGTTTTGTTAAAGGACAGAACACAAGAGCAAACGAAATCTATTCCTCACTTTGAGAATGGGTACACACCCACTGGACCATCTGTATCTTCACATGAAATCCTTGAAGGTTTGTGTTATTGTTGCTGTCATTTTGAAATAATCTTTTCAATGTGCAATACAGGACAATTGAACTCCATCCACAAAATAAGTTTTCTCATTTTGTTTTTAAACATCCGTTTTATTCACCCGAAAAACATGTAATTTGCTCAAGCAATAACATATTAAAAATTGCCTAACTGATACAATGATAAATGCACAATATTTTGTGTTTATTTGGTGGTTCACTATATACAATTTGGTTGTCTTTGTATTGCAATAATGTGACAGTTTCAAGTACCAGACTTTTGTGAAATCGGCTCCATCCTGTTTATATTCTCAGAACTGTAATTCTTCTGTCATTATTTGCAAGTGTCCCAATTCATCCCCAGCCTATCTATCTTCTTGCCAAGTAATGTTGACATGGCTGTCAATAGCAACTAACTAAAAGCCCTGCTTTGGTTGGGTTTAAAATGATGCATCTCCATGTCTTGGGAACATCTTCTCACATTGTGAGTGAATGAGTGGTATTATGATGATGACTGGAGCAATAGATACGCCTGAAATTCTGCTTTTATTTTGACTGGAGACAGTCGTGATGCCCGCAGTGACATCTTGGTGGCTTTGGTTTTCCTCCATAAAGGCAGAGTAGAGACACCTATCTAATTAAATGCAGTTTATTATCACAGATGAAAAGTGATTTATTACTTTGTACCAGTCGCTGGACCAAGGGAAATTAGTTACATCGGCCTATTGCTAATAATTTGACAACACTGCTTTGAATTCACTGAGATGTAAAATTAATTCCTGGAGTTGTTTTCATTGGGACTTTCATGTTTGCTGTGCTCTCTGTTAAAAATCTGAGGAAAATACAAATGATCGGACTTGGCTCAGTAACTTCATTGTGCTTGGAAAATAAAGCCAAACTGGCTGGGGTTCAGTGGTTTTAGGTCTTCAGAGGGTTTGTGCATCAGGATTTATGTATTTAATTACGCACTCATTCTGCTAATGTAAGTCGGGGAAAAAAGGGAAACGGATAAAAAGGCCCACCAAGCCAATAAGCTTGCAGTTTCCCTCTTACTGAAAGTTGGCCACTGGTGCTGTTTAGCTCCCCTTAAACTGGGCTAATTCTTGTCTATTCCGATTAGGATTAGTATGTGAAGCATGGGCTCAGGGACCCAAGACTCGTAATCTAATAAATCAAGATAAAAAACTCTGGGATTGGTTTACTGAGGGCTTGGATTTACAATTGGCCGTCTCAGAGAAACGCGGATTAACACGGCATTTGGTGCTGTAGCTCCACACCAGCAATTCTGCTCATGGAGAGTGCAGGGAGAGGGGGCGGAGGGGGGGATGAAAGAGGCCAGCTTCTGCTTTATGTTGCCTAATAGACAGTGAATGAAACTCTCGGTGAAGGGTCAGGTTAGACCTTGTCGAAAAGCTGTTATCAGTCCACGGTCTTGACCTTTTTGGATCATGTTAAATGTTGCAGTTAATCCCAACTCAGCTGGGAAGACTGGATGCTGGCAAACACATAAGGCTGCGATTGAATTTCAAAGAATAAAATTTTCATCCACCAAATAAAAACAAAATTGTCTAAGATTTAGAAGGCTGCAGTAACTTAGATGGACAAAAAGTTGTAGGTGTGGTTCATTGTTTATGAGCGTAATCTTGATGTCGGTTAACAGATGGCATGTGGGTCTATATGTAGTTGGCTGTCTGAAAACAAGGAGTTATTTAGTCATGAGCGTGTTGCATTGTATCATCTCATGTTTCTCATTCTTTTCCTCATTACTCTCGTTACTTTTCAGGCAACTATTTTCCTGTTGTTTGTCATTTGGCTCTACAAATGAGGATTGAGGTTCACTATGAATTTAGCTACAATGTTCAGCTGAGTGATTTGGATGTTGAATCTGGTGCGTGACTTTGACTTTTTAAGCCAACGTCAACACACCACCTTCTTAGTGTATAGCAAATTTAAGAAAATCTGATATCAATACACACACAGTCAGCAACAGGAATTGTTCTGTTCTGGACAGAATCATTTGTTTAGTTGTTGGTGTTTGCACCAGTGTGTCTCGTTGCTGCCCTGTCTAATACTCATGCCAGTAGGATGTGGCCTGATGGTAAATCCAACTTACTCTCCTGCTTTATATGGAACTCTTTTAAGTCTCTTGAACACACATTGGGGTTAATTCAAATCCAAATGTGCAGAGGTCCCTCATTACAGCTGATCCACTTGTTGATCTCACGCCTTCTACTACCTTTACACAGAAAGGCTTAGATGGCCAGCTACCTGTAGAGCACTCCTGAGAATGTTTGATTTAAAGTTTGAAAGAGCCAACTGTTATATATGCTCAATAAAATGAAGTCAAATGATCCCTGGCATATAAATCTCATCAGGTGAATCGCGACATGGTAAGAGTTGGAAGACGACTGCAGAAGATCGCTGCATGCATGACAAACAAATATCAGAAGGTCATATCTCCACACTCACATAGTCCACATTGACCCCCCCAAACTGCTTGGTAGTGCACAGATTGTTCAGCATTTTCCTTAAGAGTCTAAAGATGACACAAGTAGGATCCTCTGCCAGGCTTCTCTCATCATCCTCATTACCTGCTTTGGTTTGCTGACTGTGCCAGGTCTCAGTTGATCAGGGACACTACCTGAGGATCATCAAACCGCTCTGCTCCTCTTCACAAACACCAATATTTCTGGTGAAATTCACACAAGTCTGAATGGCTTGGATTGAAAGTCATTCTGTTCTACCTCTCAATGACTGTTTCCCTTCCATTTACATTCAGTGCTGAATTTCAGAAGATCACAATCCATTGCTGATCCATGACAAGATGAAAGTGTGTGTCTCAGATTTTGGGTGGATCTTGAATCCATTAACTGGAGCAGACTCATGTCCTTACGGATAGCTGGCAACCCAGCAAAGCACGGCGTACTTTACCCCATGTGGTCTTAACACCTGCAGTTCATGCTCTAATAGGATTGGAGGAGCACTCCTTTTTGTTGACAATCTGGAATTGCATTGACCAGCTTTACTGTTACCCAAAATGTTGACCCAAATCCACAGAAAGAATTCCTGCTTCGCATGTGATTGACAGAAGAAGCCAAAGATCCCTCTGTCCTAGTAGAACTTCCTCACATCATTGTCTGAATCTGCGATGACAGTCACTATGAAGTCACAAGAGTCAAGTTAACCTTATGATTCCTTTCACAATTCACGCAGAAATCTTTCTGAGAACGGATATTTAAGAACATTTGGTTCCCACTGACAAAAATGTTGTCTTTTCACAGATAATTTAGTCGCTACGAGGTCGCAGTTAAGATTAGAATACAATGGTTTCACAGCACCAGAGTGAGATTGTGCATGTTGGTGGACAGGATTGGCTCTTAAAAATGTTGCATACATTGAGTATGTTATATTTCCTGTCTGGGCAGGTTATTATTTAGCCTTCTTCCTTGTACCTTCATACGGATTTCTTCCTGTTCTTTCTCTCTATGGCATGAAGTTTAACATATCAAAAGTGGAATGTTGTTTTATCTGTCTGCTTGTCTTGTTCCGTGTTATCAAACGGAGCAAGTCTTTTTACATCTACATATGAAGGTAAAAGCCACACATGCCAGCTTGTGTTGAAGGGGCCTTTTTCTCTCCTTCTGAGGGGAACTGTGAGTAATATCACTGGGCAATTAGCAAGGAAAGGAGAGAGAAATGGAGAAGCCAATTACTTCTGCGAGTTCGCTAAAGGCCATTTTAAACTGTGTGTCCATGACATAATAATGTTTATGGTAAATATTATAGCTGGAGACAGCGAGTGCATGGTGTGAGGGGCGCTTGGAAGAAAAAAAAGAAACGCATCAATCTCAGACGGAGAATAATTTATTATGATCTGAGATGCAGCAATTACATGGAATGGACCAAAAAGAAAAAAAAAAAGAAGAAGAAGAAGAAGACGCCAACTCTCCAGGAACCGCATACATGATTGCAATCTTGATTAAATCCCCCTGGATCTAATGAGTTGATTTTCTGCTGTTAATATTGCATTGGCTGATGATGGATTCGTTAAGATAATGGAACGAAGCTAAAATATAAATGACTCCCTGTCAAGGAGCAGATTTTCGTCATTTTCCGTCTGACACTCCTGCCGTGGGGATTTGCTGAGGCCTTTTTGTGTTTAGAACCATCAGGATCTGGAATACTAATTGCTTGTGTGCGGACGCTTCTAATACCTCTCCTCCCCCCTCCTCCCCCCCTCCAACCCCTTCCTCCTCCTCCCCCCCCACACCGCCTCTCCTCCTCTCATCTGGGTAAATATTTCCCCCCATATCTCCAGTGAGAAACAAAGAGGCTCAGGACTTTCTTCCTTGAAAGTTCCACCTTTCCTCTCACATTCTTCAAAAGTATATATATATATATATATATATATATATATATATATATATATATATATATATATATATATATATAATCATGAATAAAGAAGACAGCTTAAGTATGAAATCACAGGAAAGTGCCGACAAAAAGGAGGCACGGAAGCTTCTAATATTGACCTGTGCACTTGACATTAATTAATAATGTGACTCTCTTTGGTGTCGTGCTGAGCAACTGAGCTTGTCTCTGTGCGCCCTAAATGCTCTGCCACTGAGGTCAACTGCCACAGTATATTGCTTCAAATGAGTAAATTTGACATTGTAAACATATCTCAGTCTCCTGTGCTAACTTTTCAAAATCTGTTTTTTAGTATACTGTTTTACCGGTGAGGTTGATATTAAATGTCCTCCACGTTTGTCGTCTCAATTCATGACATTTAAACTTGTGTTATTGCCAACAACACATACTGGCAACACATCCAACAGTAACCAGTGGTTGAACCATTTGGTTTTCCATTTGTTCAATCATGGCAGCTGGTTGGTCTTCATAAACAGACAAAACTTGTACTGACCTGAACAAGAAGTACGTTCCTCACGGGCAACATTTAAGATGTGAAAGATGTGATCAATGATTGATTTGTTTTGATCATTTTTTTGTGACATTTATCGATGCTGGGAATGCTGAACACAATTTTTTTTTACTTGCACTCGAGTTTTTTTTAAACTTGGTTGTCATTTTTTTTTAGCAATTCTGTTTTTACAACTAGTCATTTCATTGTTATTCATTTGGAGAGATTGGCTAGGTCAAACATGCAGGTCATTGATGTCTCCAGCGTTTCTCTAAGAATGTTGGTGCATTTTAGATCTTCTTTTCTTATTGTCAGTTGAAGGTCTGCATCCCTACTTTACCACCTTTCGCACTTCACTACTATCATAGTCACAAAAATCCAGAACTATAAGGTGGACAGGTGGATGTAAATTTAACAAATAACACAGGAGTCAGAAATATTTTTGATCATTTGAAGCAAAGTTACATTGACAAAAACAATAATATGTCTTTGTCACATGAGATAGTGGACAATTTGTGCAGTCATACAAAGTGATGAATAAAGGCCAAGATATGAAAAATCAACTTTTCAGGATCCCCTTCCATGGTTGTTACATGATCTGCAACTTTTATCACGATCTTAATCACCATTGTTGTCAGCTTTCATGCTTCCTCTGACCCCTTCTTTGTACTGATGCTGATATTTTCTTTTCTCCCCTCCACAGTAATGCAAGGGGGAACTGTCTGATTGGCTCGTCCCCGCGAGCCCTTTCTTCTGTGTGTCACTTTTTGTGTCCTTTAACATGGTTTTGCTAAAAAGTCCTTTTTAATCAATCAAAAAGCAGCCAGAAAATAGGCTTTGTTATGGCCTCGGCCTGGGGTCGTGTGATGCCCAGTCTGCCTAGTGACAGGCCTTCAAAAGGGATAAAAAGGAATATTTTGGGGGGAAAATGGGCGTTTCCATGGCAGCAGCACTTGTTGCACATGGACCACTATTCTTTGCTCCCGTGTGAGATTGAGATTTCAAAGGGCCGAACAACAAAAATTAGGCGAGAAGGGGACGGCAGAGCTGTGGAGGTAGCTGCCCTCGAGCCCCCGACTCTGTCCTCTCCTGGGGTAACCAGAAAACAGGAGCCAGAAGTGACAGCACAAAAAGAGGCCTGCTAGTTGCTGTCACATATGCATGAGTGAATGGTCACTCTTTCATTCTGCGGTTCTCTCATAAAGTGACCACGTAGTCCTCATTTTTCGCAAGACAGCAGTAGTAACAGTTAAATGTCGCCAGATGTCCTGAGCACTGAAATTTTTCTTATCATGTGCTTTATGTGTTGCATTATGTGGGCTGCAACAGTCCAAAATCTGACCCTTGAGGCACCCCTTTCTATATCGTATACACCCTATTTAAGTTCTTCACAAAACATACTTGCTGCTTCACAAGATAAATGACTCTGTAGTCTTATTTCAACTCAATATATCATAATAATTTTCATCATAAAATAATAGTCAATAATGTTATTTAAGCTTCAAACACAAAGTAGTATTTTTCTTGTTTAGTTTGTCTTTTTCCATCTTTTCCATTTACTTCATCTGCAATGGGGTAATATTACTTGAATATTATCTTATTATGAATTATTTGAATTTATGTCAAAGGTGCTGGAAATAAATCGGCAACAAATAACTGTTGTATATCGAATTGTCCAGAGTGATCACGCTACCTTGTTTTTTTTTCCACAATAATTAGTCAGTACATTCATGTCTGTGGCAAGTGGAAGGTCAAAGTTTTGGCGTGTCAGGAGTCCTTTAAGCAATTTGCAATAATTTCCATAGCATCATCACCGGCACCTTCAATAACAAACAAGGTTACACACTTTTATCCTCTTGGAACACTCTCCTGCCATCAGATGGGAATGTGTTGTTGTGTTTTACCGATTTCACCCTTATAAGGACAAAAACAGAACAGAAAAAGTAAGAGACTGAAGGTAAGACATGCGACTTCTGTCTGTGATACTGGATGACAACCAACTGTCCATATACCTTTTTGTTCTTGTAGTCTGCATGGTTTGAAACTACCGGCTGTCAGTCTGTTTATAAGGTTACCGCAGTTGGAATATGTTCCTTGATGGGATTTTATCATTCCAGACATGCTCTGTTTCCTGATGAATATATTAAAATTATTACTGTGCAAACAGAGTTTCTAATTACTGACCTGCTTGCCATTGTACTGTGCGTTCTGTATGCCCCCCTCCTCCTTCCCATGCCTTGTTTATTTATCTGCACCAGTGAATACAGAATAGTCTGTGCAGTGTCATTTCCATCCACATGAAAATGATTTTGAAAATGCCAATCTTTCCTATTATACAGTGTAATTACTTGTCTGCTTTTTTGATTTTATCTCATCTTCATCCAATAGGACGCCACTTGCAGGGGCTAAACATCTTAGTGGCGCATGTAAGCTGATGAAATGCACTGAAGAGAGAAAAAAAATGTAGAAGAAAGTATGATCGGCGACGTTTACAGGCTTGTGAATGCATTGAGATTCAGTTTCTCATGTAAATCTTCAGCGTTTCTTTATTGTAACTTCACAATTGAAATAAATCTTCACAATTGGAGGTGTCAGGGCAACACTTTTTAATTATAAAGCAATGAGTTGAACAAGATCTTTCAGAAGATGAATGCTAAACAGAGAAGTGCATCACCCCCAAATAGATTTGGAATTCAGCCCTATAATATCCAACATATTAAACCCAAACTAGTTTATGTGAGTATCATATACATGTATGAGTATTGTTGCTAATCTCCTTGCCCAGTGCCAAAGTGAAAGATCAATATCAATATCATCCTTGGCATCTTAAAAAAAAATCTACCTTGATTTTGTTTTTGTTTATGGTTTATATTTGTTCCTAACATTCGGATACACACTTTTTGTGTGTTTGAACTCTTCTTATGAAATGTGCCATAGCTCAACCCACCTCTGTGACCTGATCATAAACTCAGTGATTTTGTGGTATTCTGTGCTACTCTTTTTATGACGTCCATATTTTCTCAGATGGAAAACTCAATAACCCTCCGCGAGTTGGAATCTGAAAAATGGCGACAGATCCACCTCTGATACATTCTTCTGTAGTCAATCTCCACCGCCTGTTCTCTCAACTTTTCAGGTTTTTCAACTTCCATGGCCAAAAAATGTGATCTTCCTTCACAGCATGTTTTGCAATTTTTCAATGTTCTGTCATATGTTCGGTAAGAACAAGTCACCCGTATCGGGTTTGCACACACCCCCCGTAAGAGGGCAACCCTGATGTTTACTTTGCTGCCTCCAATGTTGCACAGGGGTTTGATGGGCGGGTTGATAGGAGCTGCAATTTAAAAAGAGGACACTGCAGCTCTGAAGAAAAACAATTAAAGGAAAATGAAAGACGGCCCCCAAGGGTTAAAAATAGAAAATTATCAACATGCAGGCTGGCTTCTTCCACCACCCCCGACACTGTCCCCCATGCACCAGCACTCTCCACCCCACCCTTCCTCAAACTTCCTGGGCCTGCATTGTTATGTACGATCAGATCTGCCAGTTCTTCCTCTAAGCTCCTTGTCACATTTTGACTTAATGAAGTGCAACTTAGAAGGGAATTGGGTTCATCATGCTAGTCGCACGATGCTCCCTTGTTGTAGCAAACAGGAGCGGCATGGGACCCAAGCGCTACAGCGCGAGTCGTTATCATTCCGGTCAGTCTGTTTAACACAAAATTAAACAAAGAACTAATTAGTGCCTCATGAATTAATAACTGCACTGTTGCTGAGAAGAAGTTAGGTTGCTGAGGGGAGATATAAAATAAGTAGGAAGATCAGGTTCGAATTATTATGACTTTTTCAGGGGGGATGCTCAGGCTCTCAAGGTTAGAAAAGTTTGGAGAGGATTTAGAAATGACTGCTGAATGTGAAGAAGTCACTTTCTGTCCTGCTTGTTCTTTGTCGGGGGTTAATGAGTGTCACACGGGAGACTGCACACACACTTTTCTGCTTAAAAGAGGAATCTCAGTTGCTTATATTTAAGAGCTCGTGTTCAAAAACACCTGTGTGAAGTGCATTTGGTATGTGTTTATATGTGTATTGATATGTTAAATTCCTTTGTTGTGGAAGCTAGTGACCCTCAGTATGTTGCTGTCTTACTGGTGCTGGACCCAGGACAAAGGGTTTGAGCTGATCTGACTTGATTTTCTCCCTGTTCTCTCACACACAATCCTGGTCATCTCCTCTGTCTGACATTTCCCACCTCAACTCTTCAACAATTCTTCCTACATGTACATACACACGTGTATTGAGTATTGCGAATGTGATTTGTATGATGCGTGTTTTATATTAAAAAGGTGAAGTTCTCCTCCTTTGCCTGGTGGATTAGCACTTTTATATGTTTGCATTAAAAGAGCAAAGGATTGAGGGGAAAAAAAGCTTTAAAATCGCTCTTGTCATCATCTGCCAACCTGCAACCATCTTTCACCCTCTGTGGGTGAGATGAGTTCAGTAAATGTATGGATTCCTCCACAAGCTGCATGCATGCGTCAGAATAATCAGCGTCTGGGTTTTTAATGTTCCTCCTTTGCTCTCTTTTTCCAGATGAAGTGAACCCTCATAGCGAGTGTCTCCCCAGGAAGAGAGAACGAGGTAGGACAAATCCCCAACATGACTGATTACTGTCCCCACCATCTCCCCTGTTCATATCTACAACAATATCAGGCATCTTCATTAATCCCCATGGATCAATGTGTCTGGGGGTTGTAAAAATTGACAAATGACTTATTAGAATCCCACCGTTTTATTTTCCAACTGATTAACTCACAGCAATGTCGTACACCATACAGACACACTGATGTATCTGTTTTCCAAAGAGGCTTCTCGCTCTCTTCCTCTCTCTTTCTCCCTCCTCCCTTTTTCTGTCTTTCTTCTCAGGTTATACGCCACAGCACATGCAGCAAAGTTTTCTCGTTATATATATTCAGTGGAGAACTTAGCACATAACTTATTGGACTTATTGTTATAGTGTCCTTCAGGAAAGTAAATACAACTGGCAAATATTCATATTTTTACCACCTGTGAAGTCAAAAATGGAAGAAAAATAAATCATCAATACCATTAGATGTCAATCCCTATGTGAAATGCACAGGAGTTTGTGGGTTGATATAATGATTTGTTTAGATGTTGTTGCCCTGGTGTATGTTCTGGTAAATATGGATTTTGTTTTGTGCTAGGGGCCAATGATGATGCTTCCCGAGTGACTTTGGGAGCTGGTGCCATATAGATGTGTGTTAAGTTGTGTAGGAGTGCTGCTTATGTGTGCATCTATAGCGTATAGAAACACTTGGTGAAGTTATGTTGTTGTGTTGTGTGAGGTGTTTTTTATGGGGCTGTGCAACCTATATTGGTTGTATATTAAAAAAGAATCTGTTGAAGTATTCGCTCAATCCTAGCAGTAGGTGAGGTCTTGAAATTGTTGTGCACAGCCAAGAGAGCCTTTTGCTACGAATGTGTAACAATAAAGACACTTTGCTCGCTTCCACTAAAAGAAAATAAAATCAATATGTTATGTAACTGTAATAAACAACCTAACAGTATTATTGGTTAATCTTCTCTGTCAATTATGACATGATGTTCTTTGTCATTGCTTTCTGTCTCATTGTTACTGCGGCAACATCCCACATTGTCATCCTGACAAAATAATGTAATTTTTTTTCCGCTGCATGGCATTTATTACAGTAGCAGACATTAGACACAGACATCTAACCACAGATGACATCCAGCGAATTAACTGGAGTATAAAACCTCTTGTTGCTGATAAAAAAAGGAAAAAAAAAACCCTCTGTACAATTTTACTCCGGCGGGGGACGCTAATGACTTGTGACTTAAAGAAAGTGGGTTGGTTATTTTCTCTGCGTCTTTCTCTCTGAGAAAAAAAAAACTTGTGTGCTAATGATGTTAGCTGGTCTAAGCACAATGCTGACGTGGGAGTCTGTCATGAAGAGGCAAACAACAGCCCTTGCCCGTGGCCTCTTAGTCAAGAAGGATCTGAGCATTCAGTGGTGACATCGTGGGCTGTCTCGTGTCAAACCAGAGACCCTTGCAATCACCAAGGGGTGGCACAGAGGTGGTGGGCTACGCCGCACTCTTTGGGTTGGGTCGGTGCCACTCAGGCCAGCGACAAGACATGCCACCGAATCTGCTAAGTGGAATCACATTTTGCTGTATATGCTTGCAAGACTCCAACCACTAAACCTACTTTCATTGTTTTGCTTCATAGATTGAGCTGCTCAAATGGTTCAGTCCAGTGTGTACCGTACTGACCGAGCTTCCCCTTCAGGTTCATGCAGAATATCAACACTGGTCTGGCCTGGTATAGCGACATCGCAATATGGTTCTGAAAGCGATAGCCCTCACGTTGCATGACTTGGTTGGTGGATGAGTACCAAAGGTACCTTCATGTAATTTATTGATTTTGTTCCACTACTGAGGTAGTTTTCACCATCTTAATGTCAAATTTGGCTTTCTTTCTGCGTAAGTATACTTATTTTATTTCGAGCTTATTTCCAATAAACCAACGTGACTGGCTGCTTTCTGTTTCAATCTCACTCACGGGTGACACATCACACCCACTGTTTCATTCCTTGACTTTATGAAGTGTGTTTCCTGTAAAGATAGACATGCAAATGCATTGAAATAGAAATCAATTTGACAATGTTAAATTAATACTCATATGTTGTGGTCTATTCTTCTAGACCACAACATATGGGAAGTGAATTTAAGTAACATTCCATACTCATTTTTCAATGTCCTGAAAATGAAAGTATTCCCAGAACCAGTTCACTGAAAGTAATGTATTTGTCACGGATGACACACGGTTCGTTCTACAGTTGAACTGGTGAATGCTGATGTAACGCTTCACAGTGGCTTCAGCATGGGGCTGATATTACATCCACACACTCCTTTTTAGCGGAACAGACGTGGACTCCCTGAACATTCCCTTTTCTTCGACAGTGGGTCGAAAATTAAACCGCCAAATTTGTTTTGGTTGGCTCTCAGGACTCTAGCTTTTAATTGAGCTCACGGAGCAAAAATTTGCGGCGCTGATACCTTCACCAGTGGTGTCGTCATGTTTCCTCCGAGTGCTCTCAAGATGATTCTTCAAGTTAAGCGAAGATTTGTGTAGCGTCGGCTTTTCTTGAGTGGGGACTTTGTTTGTTTCCCTGAGTGGTTGATTTTCCAGACTGTGGTATGTAATTCGCTGAGTTCCACGATGTCAGAGGAAGCTCAGAAATGAGTGCGACAGTGCTTATTGTGCCATTGGAACACAAATGTTGACGAAACAGAATCTGGCTTCTCACTTCCTCCACTTCTTTTCTTTCTTTTTTGTCCTTTAGATTCTTCTTATGTGTCAGAACAGGCAGAGGCTACATGGAAACGGCAGCCCTGTGTAAATATTTATGATGTAACATCTCCATGTGAATAGACTTTCCTCTGAATTCATCCATCATCTGCGGCATATCGTGAAAGCCCACCTCCCGATGGTGGCTGAGGGCCTTAGGAAGCACAGACAGAAGCAGCGTGTCCCCATATCACTCAATGTATTTGTTTTCCTTTGGACGTGAGGCTGCCCAGCTGTGAGGGCATTTCATGTGTCATCCCCTCGCCTTTCTTTCAGGCTCGACTTCAAAGCCCATTTTCGGTCCATTGTCTCTGTGACGCGGCTGCCGAACCTAAAAATGGCCGAACAGAGAAATGTGATGTAGGTCAAATTACAGCAGTTGCGCTTGTGGAAGGACGGAGAATTCTTGACGTTCAAACATAAATCCTTGGTTACCGCTTAACCCCGGCTTTTGTGCTTTTTCGAGATGTCGCTTCGGTCTCAAAAGAAGGGTTGGAATTTGAGCGAATCCGATTTTAAAGACTTGAGCACAACGCCACCAAAAAGACCTGTTGGTCTTTTAATCTGCTACAAAAGCGTCGCATGTCGTGTCCATACACTTGTGCAGACAGTGAATGGAACTCTCCATGTCACTCAAACTAGATGCACAGAAGACATGGCCTTGCTTTGTTGATATTCAGTAAAAAGCCAGATCAATTTGAGTTAGTCATTAGTGCTCCTTTTACTTCATATATTCTTTATATCTTTCATATTATTGTCATTTTGCAACATTTAATTCCACAAATCAAGCCGGCCATTATTAGTCTTCTGCTTATGGTCTGACATAACTACGACATGAGCATTTCCCAAGTTGTCCTCTCAGAGCTCCACATTGTTTCAGAATGTACAACAGATTTTTGAGGTTGTGTGTTTGCAGAAGTAGGTACAGTAAGTCTAAACCTAAGTGGATTAGAAGGTTTTAGGATTTGCTCCTTGCACAACTTATCTGCAGAAAATAGGCGTTGCAGACATTAGCAAAATATTGCCACCCAGGCTCTTGTAACGTGGGATTATTGAAATGTGATTAATACGTCAATGTTTTGACAGGCTGAGGCTGAAAAAGCTAATATAGATGCCATGGTCCTTGAGCTCAATGCAACCATACGTGTTTATCTGCTGTGATGAGAGTCTTTTGTGTTGCCCAGCATTGTAACGTCGAAATAACAAAACACGCCTCTCCTACACATGATTGTGCCCCGATTTAATATTCAGCCCATGCGTAAATGCTCTTGGGAATAGATTTCAGAGAGTAAACTTGACTCTGAGAAGTCTACAGAATATTATGAAGCGATACTCAAGCAGTGAGTATTTTCTTCGTGGTGTCTGGTTACCTTCGAATGAAAACATTGCACAGACATCGCTCGGCTTCAAGTGTTGGTGGCGGGATGATGTGGCTCACTATCTAATAGCTTATCTTTTCCCTTTTTTGACGATAACACTTGAAACCGTGTCCATCATTTAGTGGCTCAACGGACGATTGGTGTTGAATAAATACCATTTTGCTGCTTTCAAGTAGCTCTTTTCTCTCTGCGGATCCATTCAAGCTTTCAATACCTTTTCTCCCTCTCTCTCTCTCCGCCTGTCTCTTTTTTTCCACAAGCAGGAGGGTTTTACTTTACTCCTTTGTCATCCTAATTGATTGCATTAACCTTTTGAGTATTGAATTTCCTGTGCATCACGCCGAGCACAATGTGGAATATTATCATAATCCTTCCAAGTAATGGACACAAGGCAATCAACAATGCTTTAGGAAAAGTACATCTTTGAAAGATGGAGCGTCGTATTATTTTCAGTCCAAAGATGCAGAGAGTGAGACTCGAGGAAACTTTGTCAACAAGTGCCAAAGGTTTTTTCCATCAATCAGCTCTCGACTTTGTGTGGTGGAAACATTAGGAATGCAATGCTGGTCTGAAACAGGCAAACAGGATTATTTCAATGATAAAAATGGACCGAAATGAACTTCATTATCACATTCAGTACAAAATAACTCTAGCATATGTAGTACATGTCTCAGGTGAGACATTATAAGCTACTCAAAGGCTTCAGAGAAAGACGCTTAAATATTAGTCAAGTATTTTTGAGCAAGATCAATTTAGTGTAAAACCATTTGAAAATCTAGACTTTAGACGAAATGCACTACAGCGACTCGACCATGAAAGTCAGACCACATTAAAATATAAATGATAAATTCTCATTGCAATAAAAAAAAATCAATTGTGGTAAAAAATGCCCACAAATCTGACGACTGCTGACTACTTCTAGAGAGGATGTGGTGAATGGCAACAAGAGCAAATACCTTGTGACTGAAGTGAGCAGAAGTGACACAACTATAATGCTACTAAACTACAGATTTTCGGTTCAGGGGTCAGGACAGAAAAAGCTTGAGAGGAGGTAAGCCCTCGATTTGCCATGCCACTTTACTGTAATCTCTTTCCGTGCCTGACAGTGGCTTGTTTTGGATTGGGGGTGGAGTGCACCTGTTTTCTCTCTTTTTGAATATTTGCCTTCCTCTTTAGACTTCACTTGCTCATGCAACATGTTGAATATGCAGCAAAAGGCAGAAGTCATGGATGTATTTATATAAAAGAGATGATTTACTTTCGGTGAAATGCCACTTGTCAAGTGCTGCGTTATTGTCAATGTGCTTATCACTGCGTCAAGTTTCAAAATGTTTTAGTTAATACTATATTGAACATAATGGAAAAAGGAATGAGCATTTTGAACATCTCTTATGTAATGTGATTGTCAGTTTTGCATTTTGTATGTATGTTTTAGATGTTATATGTTTTTTAATGTATATTCTATGTTATTTCTGAGATTATTACTCCCACAGTCTATTGTTGATATCATGAGGGGTATCTTAGGAATCCTCTTGTGGGTGTGTGAGAAGGTGTTCCATCCATCCATCCATCCATCCATCCATCCATCCATCCATCCATCCATCCATCCATCCATCCGACCATAGGTGTGGTTTGAAACAGTACATTGTGACAAATTGTGAGCTTTGCCTCCTGGCTCAGCTCTCTCTTCACGACAACAGACCAGTACAGTGTCCGTTGGTCAATATCCCATTCCCTATTCCGCTCACTTGTGAACTTGACCCTCAGTTACTTGGTTCAGAGGCTCCCTTCTTACCTGCAGTGGGTGATCCACATTTTTCTTTCTGAGAGATAGAATTCTAAGCTCACAGATTTTGAGACCTCCTCACTACTTGGCTGCACAGAGAAATTCTGTCCATAAAAGTTATGACTGATCCACTCACAAATTCCCACTGGAAACAAAGTTGACTGACTGTACAGTCGGCAATCCAAACCAATCTCTGACTTTGACGATAGATTGAAGATTGAATGACCCCTAACAACAGCTCTGAACCAGTTTGTTTGCGCATGCTGGTGAAGAGCAACAGAAACTAGGGGAAGGCTCAGAAGCAATAAACTAATCCTAAGATTTTGCTTTTTTGTAACAGTAAAACTACAGAGTGAGCGTGTGAGGGTGATGTTGAAAACCAATTTCACTCATTGAAATTCTTTCTCTGCACTACATTGTTCCGTTTGTGGCGAACAGTTGAGATTGTTGTAAAGACGGCCTTAGTTGAGTTAGTAAATTTGCACTTGTGAAATGCAGTTATATTGCTCAACCTAGCGAAACCTCCTCGTTTGCAGTGTTGTAAATTTGTACAGACTGCTGTGTGTTTCTCTGTAAACAATGTGGTGAGGATGCATTAAAGTAATTGATTGTTGAAAAACAGACTAAACTGTCGGCGTTTCCTTGGCAACAGGGAGCATTATCTGGGTTGTGTTGATGAATTGAAGCAAAACGCACAGTAATTCATATCAACTATGTTATTTTTTCCGGCTTAAAGGGGAAAAAAAATCAATTGAAACATGCTCTGATGCTAGGTTTGATCAATACTATTTTCATAGGGGTAGTGCCTTTTAGTGTGATGGAGGCCGGGTCACACAGAACGCGGCAACAGTCTGAAATAATGGGTTTCGGTTCATCTTTGGGCAAATTCATCTTCAAATTAGAATAAGATCATTTGATTGACTCATGAAGCGGGTCAAAAAATAGGTCAAGGTCGGCCAGTGGCACAAAGCCTAATCGTGTCCATCTTTTGTATTTCTTCAAGCGTCGCTGCTATTCCACAGGGAACATATGGAAAGTAAGGCTTCAATTATACAGGCTCAACGAGCCTCGAATTATTGACATGTCTTGCTATTTTGAAAATGTCATAGATAACGATCAACCGGTTCGACACAAAAGAACGCTTTATTAGAAACAAGGTTACCCTGAGAGGTGCAGAATAAATGAGCCTTTACTTCCTGGATTTTTACTCTGCTGTCAGTCACTCATTTCTGCAGAAAGCATTGATATATACAGAGGAAAAAAAATAAATCTATGCATGTTGTCAGTTATGAACTTACATCAAATGTGTGTAGTGGTTATTATCAATATTTGCATGACAAAAGTTGCTTATATTTGATGATCATATGTGCTTTACTTGACTTGTTGGTCACTATTGTTCTGCCATCTTCCTATGATGACAAAGTGGCTTCAGCTGAATCAACATCATGATACAGTTGCTTACAATACTGGTTGCCAAATGGAAGTATGGATCCTGAATCCAAGTCAGCAGCTCTCTGTCGGGGTTAGAACAAGCAAGCCATCGTCCTTCTTTCTGTCCTCAGCCTCTAGTTAACCAACATAGGCAGGATCTTAATTGATCTAATCTGGTTGCTGCTTGCTATTTTCCACAGTTAGATTTGAAAACTGCACCCCCCCCCCCCCACCCGTCGCCTCCCACACGCTCTACCACCCCATTGCCCTGACCTACATGGTTCACATGGTTTCGCCTGCCTGGCTTTGGAATTTTATGGAAAATCTGCTGTAGATAAAAAGCCACATGGCTTAGAGTGTTATCCCCTGCCTCTCCTTTGAGAAGAGCTGAAGACTGAATGAGGTGTGACTGCCACAATGCTGTTGGACACACTCGCACACACTGCAAAGAGGATCTCTTCCTCTCCCCCTCACTCCAGCTCTCTCCTCAGTTTGATTGGATTTGGGAGAGTGTCACCACTGTGACTTTGGGGATTTCTTTCCCTCCCTGACTGTCTTTTGCATCCTCACATGGGTTATTTACTTAACTTGTCCAGAAAATGGACTGTGATCTAAAGCTTAGTGCCAAAAGGCTTCGGGGAGACAAGTACCTCCTGCCAGTTAAGAAACACCAAACAGACACCTACAACACTTGAACGCCCGTGACTCTGCTCTCTCACCACTCTGCCTGCTGAGGGCTTGCTTTTGCTCTGTGACCGAGTCCCCTTCACACTGTCGTCTGCTGTAAATTTTCTGCTGCCCTTGCTATTCAGCCAATTATGGCAAAAGAGCTTTAGCATTTTTTTTCTCTCTTCCCCTCTCTCCTCTCTTCTTCTTCTGGTCTATATTTATATAAGAAGCAAATGACAAGCCTGGTTGAAGGTGAAAAAAATGCTGAATTTCATTTTGTATTCATTGTCATTGTTTTTATATTTCAATAACTGGACTAATCGATCATGTTGAGGCGAAGATAGGTTAATGGCGCTTTTGCAGGTAATTTTTTCACTTAAGATTTGTGTTGAATTGCAGTCCTTCAAAGTTATTCACATTAAAGTTCAGGTAGCGACAGCAATATATGTGATTACTGACTTGAAATGGGCAAAGGTGATGTGATGGTAAAATTCCTTATGATTGTGCCTCAACTTGGAGATCTTTTTAGGTTTTTTGTGTGTGGCTTGTAAAGTGGAATGAATGAATTTTGTGACATACATTTACCTGCATATCGTTGACTGACAATCGTGTCTTTCTCTTATTCTTTCTTTCTTTTCACACTGTGGAGTTCAGTGATCAGTTGTATTCATATCCTCAAGCCATGTGTTGTCAACCCGTCACTCTCTTTGACGTGGTGCTATGTGTGAAGAAACTTATACTTTGGATTGGTGAAATCCGTTGCTGTTTTGGGTGTCCACTTTAAAGGTCCATTAGAGGGGGCAATAAGAGTCTGGCTTTTGTCAATGCTGTCAAAGAGAAGTCTTACAAAATTCAAAGAAGCAACACTATTTTCGGCAATAACATTGGTGTTAAAATGATAAACTAACGGAGACCAACCCTACGGTAAAACCACTGTGTTTGAAATCTCACAGAAAGGTCCCTTGTGAGTTCAACAAACAAATAAATGGGTTGACACTGACACCAGCCAGAGGACAGTTGGCAGCCAGTGGACAGAGTGAATAAGCTGACAGCAGCCACAACGGGCTAAGACCCAACACTTGTGAGGAAGTGAGATAGGATTGGGGTTCAGTGTTCTAGAATAAGTCCACCTTGGCACTATTTGCCATGGAACTCGACCCTAACACACAGCACACGAGTGATACACACAGCGTCAACCAAGTGTTTATAAACTGCAGACTCTCTAGATATTTGAGATTCATGTAGTATTTTAATGCAACACACCAAAACATGCATTGTTTTCCTGATGTTTTTAACTTCTAACTAGAGCTATCGTTGAAACTATTGCCCTGTTGCCTGAAAGCCTCTGAAATAACTATCAATATGATGCCAAATGTAATGCTGAGCCACAAAGAACATGTGGAATGCATCGAAAGTGTCCTGATATGTAGCGTTTAGGTGCTAAAGCAGGAGCAAACATCTTTCTATGATATTATAGGTCAGAGTTGAGACGTCACAGTAGGCTGACCGTAAATTTGAGAATAACCACCATGAACATTTAAATAAAAAGGCTTGCCGAAGTGATAGTTGGTGCACATAAAAGTCATCAGTGTTCTCAAACAAAGGAGCAAATGAATAAAATAATGCTTCCACCCGAGTGAAATCAGCCACGCCTGGCGAACGGAAGGCAAAACTGCTTAATGTGACAAAATGAAGACAGAAACACTCGGAGGGAAAGTTAGAATTAGGATCGTGAAAGATTCATGCCCCCATTTTTATTTATAATATGTTTTCTTTTGCTTATTGGAATTGAGTTGCAACTGAATATTTGATGATCACAGCCCAGAAGTAAGGATGTTATGTCAGCAAAGGAAACAAGATAGGGAGAGAAAAACAACAACAAAATGCATTTTGCAAAGTTTGCGCTTTGGAATAAACTACTTTGATAAGTGAACTGCAAATTGGCTTGAAGTTTCTGCAGGTTCTGCTGTGGCACTGAACCCAGCGCTGGGTATTCTCAACACACTGAACACCATCTGCATTTTGCTGTTAACGACGGTACTCATCCAGCGGAGGATTACCGGAAAATCCCCTGGTTTCTTCAAACCATTTGACAAATATCAGATTTGTCTCTTGAAAAATGAGCTCCATCTATATCTCCAGCCATATGACACCCTAAACAGATTATCTTTAATACCCTGCCAGCTTGGGCGTGGAACAAGGAGATTAAAGTTTCAGTTTGGTCATATTTAGTGCTGTACTTCAAGATGACCTGTTTCACGCCGGAGATGGACGCTTTAGAAAATGTCTGCCCTGAAACAATTAGACATCATACCTAAATAATTCATCTTTCCAGTCTGTCTATCTGGACTGTGTGTCCTTTAAACGCAGCGAGCTGCCAAAGGGGGCTACGGGGAACGAAAGCAGCAGGTGCCTTTTCAGATGTGGCTTTGTAGTCTGTAGAGAGCTGTTCTTTTAGCCACCCACCAATGTGGAGAAAGGGGGGTGGCTGGGAAACTGACCTGGTGGAGGACCTGCAGCCTAAAGCTGTCTTGTTAGCCTTGTTCTGTCCACCAAACACCAGCAAGAGTATCTGTCGTCTCAAGGCAGGACGGAGTTGGCCTGTGTTGTGTTTCGTCCAGAGCTGCCTTCCTTATTTTTCTGCAGTTAAAGGCGATTGGAATGGAAAATATTTATAGTCAGAGGCACTATTTTTTATGGTTTCCACTTTTCTGAATGAATAACTGCCGGCGACTATTATTACTCTTATAAGTGGAGAGTTCAACATGTCAGAGCATAAACTTGTGTGAGGACAAGCTTCTGTCTGTGCGACCTGGAAGGAGGTCATTCGTGCTCTCGGTGACAGATTGTAAGACTGCACATGCATGATTATTACACATCAGCATGCATTAGAAGGATTTGAACCTACGAGTAAAATGCTCCTTAAGCCGCTGTGAGGTCAGCGTGTTCTTCGTGACCATTTCATTATCAATCGTCATCTGCTGGGAGCGGAAGTGCAGGCCCAAGGCTCTACCTGCTGTCCTGGATGTCGACTTCCTTGCTGTAGACCACTGCCCCACCCAGAGGTTGCTTTATGAACACAGGAGCCCCATAAATGAAATTAAGGTGTCAATTAGTCAATTACAGCATAATAACTCTGAGGGCAGACATTTAGAGACAGAAAGAACCTTGGCTAAGTTCATTTCCTCTTGCACATGAGCCGAGCGCTTGGCAAACGCCACTCCCCTCCCAGACTCGCTGAATAAGGGCCCCAGTGCTCTCCCTAATGTTATTTACCTCTGGATATCTTTTTTGATCAACAATATCCTTTCATGGGTTTGTTTTTCACAAGCGCTGGATGCCCTTTTTTTTTTCTACCCCCAATTTGGCTGGGGAGATTTTTATAATTTAGTAATTAAAATCTTTGTTAGACTTTAGAAATTGCCGCTAATTGAATTTAATGGGAAGATGAATTTCAATTTTATTTGATTAGCAGGACCCCTGGCATAGGTATTTATGGAAAAAAAACTCTACAAAAATATGCTGTGTGGGCTTAGATGGCATAATAGAATTACAGATAATCAGATTTGGCTGTCATGAATTTCACTCTAATTTCACTATAATTTTCCATTAGATAGCTGGTTTACAAATATTTGCTCCTCTGCGATGGGAAAGGCTATCTGTCTAAAATGATTACGGAGCGAGCCTTCAGAAATATGTCCCCCCTTTTTTTCCCCCTCCTCCCTTTTAAAAACCAGATTGCGAGGGATCAAAATTAGGAAGATTGCATTATGGATGTCTGCATCCGGGAGAGCAATGGGAGAGATATGACGATTACGGCCGGGGGATGAAAGCAGTGTCAAGAAAAATATATGAGTGAAAAACACAGAGGCCCTCTCTATCTCCCAAAAATCTCTGCTCTGAGCGCAGCACTGCGAAACATCAAGCTGTGTAATAAACTGTAACGTCATAACCTGAGATAACATGGGACATGCTGACATGCAAACATGCTTTATGCTCCATACGAAATCCCTGCTAATTGCTTCCAAGAGTGAACATCTATAATGAGATTTGGAATGCGTCAATTATAAAAATCAAATGGAATTAGGAGGAATCATTGCAAATCATCTGGCAGCAGCAGCAGCCGGCCACACGACGTATTTGTGTGTAGGTTTATTATTCAGCTCCTTCCCTGCTTAAAAATAAATAAATAATGCGCTATAAACAGACGTGAGAGGGAATAATATCCCACATCCAAGACAACCTCCAATAACAGAAGCTTGAACTCTTGTTGAGTCGCCACTGCATCGGAATTAAAATTTTACACGTTCAATTTCCTGCCAATTTGACAACAACATGACGGTGAATAACAAGACCTGAACTTTTCTTGTGGCCTCCGCAAACTCTTTCAATGCATTGTGTATCTATTCATAAAACAGTGGATTTATATTTTGGCAATTATTCTAGAGAGGCGACGACATGGATGGGTTCAGCCTTGTGTACTCTGTAATCGTCTTGAATTGAAAAACACAATATATTGTTGTTTATACAAAGCCAACGTGAATATCTGGTTGATACACAAATTCATATGGGGCAAAAAAAATCTTTCTGCACAAAAAGGAGCACAGCAAGCCATTCATTCCAGTTAGCATTGAAGTATACTATTGAAATGTGAATAATCACTCAATGTGATAGTTTTTAGTCAGCTGCCCAACACACGGAACCCACCTGTAGCCTTCTCACCCTGAGCCAGGATGCACCCACGCAATCTCTTCCACTCCCTCCGGGCTGCCAGAGGCGTTGAGTGGGGTTCACTCTGACTTGCGGCAAAGGTCAGATTTCTCACTCTGCATGTCCCTGGTCTTTTGGCACAAAAGCCACTGAATTCACATCTTTCAACTGTGCCCTGGCTTTTGTCTCCACGGACGGGGTACTGGGAGTGGGCCCTCCACCAGACCAGCCCCTCCTGGTGTGCGCTGTCAGGAGCTGCATAACGTCTGGCCCGCTGGCCCTTTGACTGATGTACCCCTGTCATGTCACGTGCACGACTTCATGCACATGCAGTCACACCATACACACTCCAACTTGCCCTCAACAATCTCTCATACAATATACGGGGACCACATCAAACGAAAAACCCCACAGTTCTTTGAGAAACGCAGCCTTGTGGCCTCTGGAGATGGAGGTCTAGGGGGCGGTGCTACGTGCAAGTGTAGAGAACCATGTTACACCAAAGAGAATCAATAGCTATGAACATGACTCTTGTGAATGTAAAAAATTGTTTTTTATTTTGACTCAAAAAACACTGTGTTTCCCAGTTGAAGGTTCTTACTACCTACCAACTTGCCATCATGCACTATGATCATCTGGCGCTCATTCAGTTTCCCTGAGTCAAATAAGAAGCCATATCAATTTCTTCTTGCGAAGGGTGAAGGGTCTTTAGTTAGGATGAGCTGTGGCTGAATAAACTTTAAATGGGTGGGTTATTTGGTTGTTGCTATCTTCGGACTGCGAATACCTTTTGAAGCTTTGAGCTCAAACCCTGAAGTCATGTTTCAAATGGGGGAAGTCAACTTTAAAAATGTGTATTTATTTATTTAGATAGCAGTCATGTCGGTGTAGTGCACCTTTGTATCCCCTCCCTTTGTACTTTGGTTCGGAGAAACACACTCTTCACTTGCTGTTTCTTCAGTTCAGTTCAGTTTTCCTCCTTCACTGGCAGCCAACACTTTCCTCCTGTTCGACTGCTGGCCCTTTTTCATCAGTTCACCTCAGCCTGATCTCAATACTTAATGCGATTCTAAATGAATTAGATGGTTAAGCTGATCATAATTCTGTTGAATTTTGTGAAAAATGGAACCAGTCAAAGAAGTTTTTTTTACCTGTAAATCTCCCTCAAACCTTGAGTTGATTTTGTCAGGTTATTATTTGAAGGCAAAGCATGGCATGTAATATATCTAAAGTGTTACCTAGCACCTTTCACCCATTGGGATTGTTTCCATCCTTCTGATGTCCCCAGTTAGTGCAGAAGATGAGTGAATAGTGACATTTGCTGTGCGCTGCTTGCTTTCACCTGTTTTCTGAAACATCTGCGTCATTTTGACATGGGGCTGTTGCTCCACAGAAGCACATGTACATTGTACCGACGGATCAAGTTACAGAGGCGTTTGAGGACATCTCACTCTATGTGGGTTGTGGAGGAGGAGTTTCTAACCCACTATCAAATCTGGAGAGTCATCATAACTTCCAAAAAACACACAAAACCTGTTTTATGCACCAACTTTGGACTCTGCCGAGAGTGGCCTGCAGCAGAATCCAGTGCTTTGTTATATTATAGTTCACAGCCATAAACTTAATTTCCTCTTTCTGCTGCCAGTAAATGCAGCTTGTACACCACCCTTATTCAAAATGTCGCTTCTGGGTTTCATCAACAAACCCCAATGTATTAATGGGGTTGATTTGTTAAAATCCCTGCCATTGAGCCGTGTTTACAGTATTTTGGCTTTATCAACAAATGGCCCCGTCGCCACTTTGCATGCTCCGGCGGAAGAAACTGCCAGGCAAATAAGGGGTTTGTCTTATAAAGTATTCATTGTCACCTGGTAACGGCAGCCGTTTATCATTTCACCTGAAATTACAATGAAAACTGATAGCTTATCAGAGGGGGGAGGCAGACGGAGTGAGCTCTGAGGCAGAAAGTCGACAACCAGAGTTATTCGCTCTCAGCAAAAAGCAATAAAAATAATATTTCCATGCTGAGCTTCAACAGGGAGATGGAGCAAAGTTGCATTGTGATCTTATTTGGTTTTCTGTAATGAATTTCAGTCACTCAATAATAGAAAAGAGATTCATATGTTCTTTCAGCTGCACCAGTGTTGACAGATTGATGTTGTGTGGTGGCATTTTGGTGAAAATGTTTGGATTAAAAACACGTTTTAACAAATAAAACCCAGTATATAAAGTATCTTAGTAATAAAGATGTTATTATGTGGTGGTGGTGGTAGCTCATTGATGTCCATGGGAAGCTTGTGACTAGTTTTTAGACTCTCTCCAAACTTGTGTGTGGCAATACAGTGTTTTGCACTGTCGCAAGCCTCTTCTATTAAACCAGATGAAACGGCAACTGCTTTATCCTGGACCCTGACATGTTCCCTCACACTCACTAGACAACCCTTAGCGCCTGACCACTCCAAAGAGCTGCGTAATTGACAAGAAGCCACATGCCGCGATATATAGGTTGAAGTTTCTAACAACTATCCGGTGACTGATTTTCCTGTTTATTGATTGGAACATGGCGTTTTGCCAAAGTTACATTTTCAAATTAAACTCCATGACGCATTTTCAAGCAGCATGAAACCGTGGCCTCTGTTAGATGAAAGAGATCTCAAACGTCTGTGACTTAAATCAGTGTCTTTCTTGAAACGTGACAAAGAAAATCAATTGACAGCATATAAAATACAGAAAGTGCTCTGTCTAATAATAGTCATAACATGGTCACAATCTCATGATAAGTGTCCCACCTGGAACAAAGTCAAAGGAATAGAGATGACCTGTGTCCATGTGCCAGCTCCAGTTTCTGCCCTAAAACCTCTTGAACAAGTGTTGTGCCGGGCTCATTTGAATAGAGGCGGTGCAGGCTCCACCCCAAGAGAGTTGAAAGGCTAGAGCCCACAAAGATGGAAAAGGCCAGCCCACTGAGGGAGGGAGTAAAAAAACTGCTCCTGTTCCTCTGCCATAATTTCCTATCAGCCTATTCAGACAACATCACCCACAGCGCGCTCTGTGCGTGTGTGTATGGAAGCAACGCAGGGAGAGGCAGAGCACCAGAGCAAGAGAGAGAGAGAGAGAGAGAGAGCAGTGAAGGGGGAGGCGCCGTATTCTTTCACCTACCCCCCCCACCGTCAAACCACAGGAAGGAGGGGCCAGACCCTAAGCTGCCAATCAAATCGGCTCGTGGCGGCCGGCATTATCTCAGCAACAAACTATTGACAGATTACATGTCAAGGAGTTTAGTGCATGATTGAAGGAAGCCCTTTTTTCTATCTAGTCACTTTTCCGCTTTGTCTCCCCCCCTCCACCGACCAACGTTTGAATGACTTTCTAACAGAGTTTCAGTAATATTATGAAAGTTACATGTCTGAGAGGATTTAACTTCGACTTCCCTGAATATGGTGAGTACTCCTCTTCTTTTTCTTCTCTCTGTCCTACTTTTTTTTTGTGAGCTGCTACTACAGTTAAAAGGTGTTTCTTTTTCTGGGTCTAAATATGTAGAGAAGAGGGGAAGTTGTTCATGATTAAACTATGTGCCAGTGCATGTATAAGTGTTGCGACACCCTTATTTATAGCTCTTCGACAGTGCCCAAAGGTGACAGTAATATCAAAAACTTGTCCCCCGACAGACGCTCAGCGATCGACTGCTGAAAGTTTTTCAGAAGCAGTTGGTGTCGATGTACCACTGTGAATTTGTTTTATCTCATTTTAAAAAACCTGCGGTTGTAATTCAGGTAATCTTTTATCCACGGAGGAACATTGTCATTCGGGCACAAAGAATGGCCCAAGGGTTTGTTGCCAAGGGGACAAAGCAAACAAACTGTTGTGTTGCTGATGTTGTCGCACATGAGCAACAATGACAGCAGCCTTTCAGGTGCTTCTGCACCATTTATAAAGCATGGGGATGAAGCACGAGTGGAACAGATAAGCTTAAAAGTAAAGCAAAAATGCTCCTGTCTTACTACACCGGAGCGGAACTTCAGTCAAACTCGCACTGGTCGAGCTGTGTGCACTTGTCAGGAAAAACTCTGAGGAACCGGATTACAATTCACGCTAATGACTGTTATTCTACTCAACAAATTAATTGCAAAAATGGCACAAAGTGTTTTTAATTAAGTCTCTCTTCAGGAGTTCCTCTCCAGAGTTTACGCCACAGTCTCGCTCGCTTTGTGATTGATGTTTGAAATTATTATTTTTTAAAATTACATAATGTTCCTACAATTTAACACCTGAGGCTAAAAAAAGGAAACATAATGAAATAAAATTCATAATGAATATATTCTGACATTTATGTTAAATGCTTGTTTCTTTATTTTTAAACTTTTTTTTAATTCATGTAACTTCAATTTTTAAATAACTACACTTTTGATTATTGTATACATTAATTCACGTTTGAACGTAACATTTGAAAACACATGCAGAACTCACACACACATGCACACACGCACACTCGGGCACACACACCAGGGCTTGGTTATTATGACGCCTGGTGGCTTTAGCTGTCCTGCATTATATTTAGTTTATTAAAAAAAACAGCAAACAAGAACAACTGTTATCATCGCACACCCTCATCTCAAAGTTTTCGTCAGCCTTAGAAATGTTTTTCCACTCTTGTGAGTCACAATGATGATTTGCGTTCACTCTCCCAGAGTGATTCACCCTTTGGGGCCTCCTTTCATTTTGCACAACTATAAGTACAATTAGAAAAATATGAAAAAAACACGCCAACGTCTGAAGGCCTTCAATAACCTTTTATCACTATTGAGCAATAAGCCAGATCAATTTGATGTCTTAAGCAATAAAAAATGCTGTTGCACTCTTCTCTGTGCTGCTGCTCCTCGGATGACAGTAAATTTACATTTTTTAATTAAACTAGCTGGAATTTTTATGGGGGGGGTCGGGCTATGCTAATGGGAATGTTGTGTACAGCAGATTAACAGAGTTTTGAAATAACAGCGACACATTTGGTGGGGGAAAAATAGTCATTGTCTTTTAACCTCTTTCATGCCGATTCCTCCCGTGGGATTCTTGTCTGGCAAGAGTGCGCCACGGCAGTGAGGTGATTAGTATCATCCTCTCGACACATTTTTTTGTTTAAAAAAAAACAGTTTTATACATTTGAAGTTGAATTTTTTTTATTTTGATTTTATTGTTTTAGTGACTTGATTGATGTGAAGTGAAGCAGCCTGGTAGCGGTTCAGGCGGAGAGACTGCCGACATTAGGGGTGTGTGTATGTGAGTGTGTGTGTGTTGGAGGGTCATGCAGAAAGAGAGGGACAGCTGAGTCCTGATTGAGCATGTGCCCAGTCATCAGACACACAGCCCCGTAATTACCTTAACTCCCGTCTTTTAATACCCAAATCACACCAACTGGCTGCTGTTTTTTTTTTTTCTCCTTCAAGAGCAACAGCAGAGATCAAAGGAACACATAAAGTCCAGACACACGTGGGCTGCCAGGCAGTAGCCGAAGTGTTCAGGGCTACTTGATATGGGCCAGGAGCGAGGCAAGTGGCATCACCACCCCCTTTTTTTCCCCCCCTCGCTCCTGTGCACTCATGCAGTGGCCGGCACCTAATTAAAACCTCAAAGCTCCCCGTCACCAATCAGGAGTAATGGCCTAATTAATACTCGGCGAGGAATATTCCTGAATGATAAACAGGTTGCAAGGCGAGTCTTCACTGCTTTTATTCGCTAAAATATAACTTTGCACCGAGGCCGATGATGTCTGTGTGCTCAACATTTATTTATTCTTGATCATCTCCCGAGATGCCATGTGTTCTGACCGACTTCCTTCCTGTTTCTTAATCCCGCTTATGAAATTATGATTTCATGGAAAGCCAAAGGCTGCGTGGGAATAATCTGGAGTCATTGATATGCTTCATAAATGGGGGGGGAAAGGCGAAAATGAAGAGGTAATTAGCTGAGTGGGACGACTTTGGTGTGTTTGTCTGAAAGCGCTGTCTCCACCGGCCATGAATGAATTTGCATGCTTCGCTTATCGAGCCGCACTTATTAGACCGCCTGAAAGAGAGATTAAGCCGGCACAAAATGTGGTGACTAATCCTTTTAAATGTGGCGCGGGGGGTGTCTAAGGTGGGATTCGGTGCTGGTTGGCGAAGGATAGACCGTGCGAGGAATGTGATGGGCACGCAACTTGACTAAAACAACGTGCGTCGAAGGATGCAACAGATGTCGGCGTAATTGCTTAATGATAAGGAGAGTTATTGACACGAGCAATAAATTGATAGTTTATCTCTTGACCCTCTTATCTGGGGAACAATAACAGCAGGTGGGGTCAGCTGGGGTCGAGATTACCACTCAAACTCTCAGCGTGGGTCAGTTCACTTGTCACTTCAGTTTTATGTTTGTACACACCGAAGGACTTTCTGCTCTTGTTAAGAATTTAGCGTTATTTATTTATTTTATTTGAGGATGATTTTACTTTCTCCATTTTTACGACAGGACTGATCCTGTCTTCAGCCCGATCAGCTGCAGCGCTCCTTCCTCCGTCTCTCACACACTCATACGCACGCACATAATTTAGTCGTTGTCTAACCCCTCAACTTCACCTCCTTCCTCCGCAACTTGTATTTTCATTGTCCGTTTCTTCTTCTATACACTTGGGTCGGTGGCAGGCTGCAATAATTACAGGCTGTACATGATAAATCTGAAGCCCAGCTGTTCGTCTCTGTCACTGCCAGCGCAGGAAGAAACAGAGGATGGAAGACAGAGAGGGGGAGATGGGTGGAGGGAGGGAGGACAAGAGTTAGTTTGCTGTGTTTCTTTCTATTTTTTAAGTTGGTAACGTGATAGGATTACATGGTTGGAGAGTCTCCACCTGTTTGGAGGGCTGTTAGCGGAACAGTTGGCCATCCCATCACAGTCCCAAGCTCTTTTTCTCTCTATGTTCTGTCCGCTCTGTGTCCCCCCGAGGCTGTTTCACCCCCTCGTTCTGATGAGAGCAAGTGTGAGGGGTGAGAATGGGGTGACGGCTCTGTACTACTTGTTTCTGTGTAGTTCATCCTTCTTTTAAAATCTAGCTCTAACTCTCGTGAAGTGTGTACATTGTTTCGTTTATGAATCTTTTATTAGGTGAGGCTTCTCAAAAGTATTATTAATGTTAACATTGTTGTTATTTTATTTTGTTATTTTCTGCTTTGCTTTCTATAGTAAAAAATATAGTAATACCATGACAGAGTTGGTAGAAAGTAAAAGAGAAAAAGTCAGAGTTTATAGCAGTGCTATACAACTGAAATGAATGTTTAACCTGTTACAACAGTTTAAGTCATAAATCTAATAAATGTTTATCTTGAGAAAATGCCATGTCACATCAACAAGCCGTTTCTGAAAGCCACCTCCGGAAGATCATATGCGCCCGCAACGGCAAACAAAGGAAGAATTTAATTTGTTTTTCATAAGGGTGGGTGTTGTCAGCCTCGTAAAATGCCCAAATACAGGTTAAACCTGACATTTTGAACGATTAAAGGTTAGGTTGTGCGCATTTTAGGAGTGCCCGAACGCTGTTGTTCAATTAGAAATACTTTCAGTAGGTGTGGAGAATGAGCAACACCTCACGTTTGTTTGCTTGATTTTTTCTTTTTGGTGCAAAGTTGACAAAGGAGAATGATAGTGGGAGTTGAGTTGTGGGTCAGTTATCAGACAATCGCAGGTTGTTGTTTTGTGTCTCAGTGCAACGCTGCCTTATTTGGCATTCAGCAGCCATGTAGCTCTCTATTGGTACTCAGCACCTGTTCCTCAATTGTGCTGGAATTTTCTATATTAGGCAAGAAGTTGGCGGTGTGGGTCATTGTTTGTTGATCGCAGTCTGAAAGTGATCAACTCTCGGTGCTTTATCAAAGGAGTGCAACGTGTCTCCTGCTGGCCTTGGGATGATGTTTCCGTGATTTTGACACGTTGCACATGATCTTTCCCCTGAAGTACAATGAAATGTATATAAAAAAAAAAGAAAGAAAGTTAATAAATATCTAACTTTTAATCGTTCTGATATGTAATCGCTGAATGACAATAAAAAAGGGGCGCTGCCACTTTAAAAGCTTTATCTCTGCTGCTCTGTGCTCAAAGTGTCATGTCCATAACAGCACCACCTGATCTACAGAGTAAAATAACCACTATGGCTTATTGTTTGGACAATATTGGAGCCCCCCCGCCCCCTCTCCCAGCACACACCCCTGCTTCACTCCCCCTCACCCTTGATTCATTTCACCCACTGTCCTCGGCTGCTGGAAAATGGCGTTAATTTTTTTATTACCTGTTTGACTCTCCAGCCTTATTACTGTAGCCCCTTAATGTTCTCTGTAACCGTGGAAACCAGATGAATAAATGTCCGCCAAAGAAAATGAGATGATTAAACAGGTCACCCTTGCAAAACAAATTCGCTTGGTCGAGCGCAATTTGTGTACCAAGCGGCTGTCTTAACAGTTTGCTAACAAGGGGATTGTTTGCCAGAGTAACTGACAGAGAAGGGAGGAGGAGAATGAAGATATCTAGGGGGAAAAGAAGATGATTGAGTAGATAATATTTTAGACCACTGTGCACTTTGTCTCATCCCTTTATTCCTCCTAATAATCTGGTAAAATCCCTGAGAGCTGCGAGACCGGTTCGCCAGTGTATCTCATCAACACTAGCATATAAAATTGAAGTTTAGAACTGCGTTCTGCATTATCCTCGGTGACATTTGGTTTGTGATCATCAGCTTGCGTAGCAGCAAATAGAAATTTTCTCATTTATGTGGCAACCAATCATTACTGCTAATTGTCCTTGAGGCCATCTGTATAGGATTGCTTGTCCTCGATTGGAGTGGGAGCCCCAGTGGTCATGGATTGACACGTGCAATGATGACAATACCAGTCAAAGCTCTTCACGCTGGCGGTGAAATCTCTCTTTGTTTCCAGTGAAAGATGACAGTTGAACATCTGAGGCAGCGTGGTGCTCCTGCTACATGGTTCGCCACCAGCGGATCGTAAAGATTCATCTCAATAGGGGACTGCACTGTCAACATCAGTTTGCACATTAATAACATATTTATCTAATGCCTAAAATACACCATTGCTTCTTTAAAATGATGTTGATGAATGAATCACACATCAGGTCGATGCAATGCAAAATGTGAGGCGATTGAGAAAATGTGATTTTTTGGGCCAAAACTATTTAAAACTACAAAAAAATTCAATGTACAAAACAAGAAACTACATTAGAGGTTGAAATATTTCTTTTTCTTTGAATGAAAGGCTGACTCACTCACAGTCTTGCCTGTAAGATCAAGCGAGCCAAACATCAGCATAAGCAGAGGTGCAGTCATATTTCCTTCTTACATACATGCTGCAAATGACTCCTTGCAACATGAACATTCAACCCATCTTAAAGCACGGTCTCAGCAGTGAACCCCTCACTGCCCTCTGGCTTCTTCGAGCTCCTCGCTGATGGCAAGCTCTTTTTCTTTCCGCTGGTTGAGGGGGTATTTCATCCCAATTCAGGAACACTATAGCTCAAAAACTGAAAAGCACTTATGCATTATTGATGTTTTAATTTGTGCAAATGCCCAAGTCTTTGTTAAGTGATTATAGTAGGAGGGAGATAACAGAGGAGGTACTCTCTATGAAACAAGAGCTCGATGGCTCCTTGCACCGCTAAATCTAACTGCCTCACAATACTTCTCAAGAGATGGGTGGAAAATATCAAAGTATCAAAGATAATAAAAAACTGACATTGATCTTTTGGCCGTTTTTTTTGGACTGCACCTAATGTTTATGGCGCTTTTATAATCTTTTACACCCCTTATCAAAAATAACTCCATGTAAATAGAATGGAACTGACCTGAAATGGCCTGAAAACTTTGACCTTAGTGCAAGAATGCAAAAGTAATAATGCTTGCAAAACAGGCCAATAAAATAATAGGAGCTTTGAAAGGCTGGGGTTTAGCTAAATATTAAAGAAACGAGAGGCACTTTTCCCTTGCTGCAATGATTAACTCGCAACTGAGGTTATCAGACATCATTTCAGTAATTGCTTATCATTGCCACCTTTCTAGAATATATATTTTTTTTAGATGTGAGATGAGCCAAAAAGATTTTGTTTCATATCCTTTGAGATAAAAATCTACATCTCAGATCATTGTCACTGACAGTAACAGCGGCCAAAACCTCCATGCATATCCTGTAATTTAGCTCCAGTCTTCATTTGGCTGCATTCATTTTCTTTTATCTGTGTCAGTACAGTGTCAGTACAGTGCGAATTTCTTGACAAATCTCTAATATGAGAGCCATTCATTTCATCCATCCATTTGTGCCGTGAGCAAAATAAAAACATTTCTGAGTTGTTGAACTTGTTTCGCTCGGCATTTCCGATACATTAGCAATCCATCTACCTGCATGTCATTTTCTTATGATCAGTTATTGAAATTATTCAAATGATTATTATTATACCTTTTATTTTGACGTGAACTTTGAGCGTTTAAGGGTCACTTGTCACAAGTGAAGGCCTTCATTTCTTCTCAGTTTCTTCTAAAGGCTGCCACTGAAGGTAAAATGTCTGTGAGCATCACAACTACACACATACTTACACTCAGGCTTCCCCCTAGCCTTTACTGCTTTATTAAGCTGTCTCATGAACCCACCAGCAGAACATGAGAATACGGGAGGAAAAAGAAAAGCCTGTATTACTTAGATGATTTGATGTCATTTGTGGACTACAAAACGCTCAGCTTTATTGTGGGCACAGCGAGGCAGAGCGGCAGCGCAGGGAGAGCAGAAAAAAAACACACACACGAGTTGGCTTAGAAATTCAGAATTTCAATTAGCGTACGTAATCTGAACCTGCAGGCTTTGATAGAGGCTTTTCTTTTTTCTCCTTTTTGCTAAGAATACAGCAGCACTTGTAAAACATTAATTAAGCCGACTTGTTTTTTTTTAAAGGATGGAGTAAAGTGCGCTCCTCGCTGAACAAAAGGCAGTTACCTCACATGGAGGAGCGCTTCACACAATCTGTTGGAAAAAGAGCAGTTTGAATTGAACTGAAGCACAAAAGGCAGAAAAAGACAAGCCATTGAGAGTTATGTACTGGAGGAGATGATATCATGTGAGAACACAGGCTTTTGCTGGAGAACTGAAATGTATCCAGCGAGGGTGAAACCCAAGCCTGGAGCAGGAAATTGAGACTCTATTTTAATGACTTTCTACCTGACAGATGACTTGGATCATCTTTTGGATCAAATTGCTGCACTTTGTGACATCACCAAACCATTGATTATTCATAGTTGGCATGAATTGTTTAATGGTCACTATCATCATATATTCAGTCTGATCCTCACCAGGTCTGTAAAACATGAAAGGTTGAGCTCAATAATAGAATGATAAAAATGATGAGAAAGTTAGTTTGATCGTGGTATGTCAAATCCTTTCTTCTACATTCCATAACAAATAGTTTCCATTGAATAGTTGCTAAAATAGTCATGACCTTTCTGTGTAGCAGTCGTGATCCTCATGCCAAACCTGACCTAATATAATGCTAGTACGCAAAAGATCTTTTTTCCCCCTGCATTCACCAAGACAAACATTTAATGGAGTCCAATTCTTGGAATGTTTCAGTTACGTCTCAGGATTGAATGTATGCCCAGACTGTTATAAATCCTCCAGCAACGGGTGATGAGTACACATACAAATGATACATTAAAACCGCTATAACTCGCGCACGCTTGCAACGCTAAAGATCAATGGAAATGGATAGTTAAGCTGGATCCTAAAAATCAATGAGCAATTCATGTCCTTGGTCACAGTGTCTTTCCTCCCAATGTTAAAGGCAGAAGACCAGAACCAGGCTCTAGCTTTAGGCTCGCAACTTCTTTATTAAACCACCGACACAGAAATCCGAGCAACTAGATATATGCACACATTATCTGGATGTGCCAGGGCAGTGACAAATGAGGTCATTTTATAGGAGCCAGCTGGTAAATACATCGTTACAGTCAAATGAGTGGAAAACGGGGGTCAGGTTTCAAAGCTGATGTTGTTTTTAAACCAGCTCAAAATGTCGCAATCCAATGACATTGTACACCGAGCTGAAGAAAATAGAGATGACCTTTTAACAATTACATCTACAAACACGCCAGAATAGGACACGGCTCAGACTCGCGAGTGAGAAAGAGGAGGCTGCAGGAAAGACTCTGTGTTTCAAGTAGCAAATTGTGTATGTCGCTATTGATGCCATGAATGTAACTGTCATAATGGATCAAGTTAGTGGATGACCCAAGCAACTCCTCTGTCTCCAGAGGACGTGGTGGTGACGGGAGTTGTTTGGGCCTTTTCAGTTGACGGCTGTTGTCACAGTGTTAATGTTTGCTTGAAATGACATATATCTTTATATTTGAATCATTAACCAATCTGACTTATTATTTTTAGTTCTACGTCTCATCGACAGCCAGTTGAGCCTTAGTCAACTTTACCCCTTACTCAGATTATTGCTGCAATTGGATGACATTGTCAATCATAGTCATCCACCATCCATTGGGACCTTCATATTAGGTGGAGACCATGAGGCAGACCTGGCAGATGCATGGAGCTCAACCAAAAAGATGTGTTGGACTTTATTGAAGGGGCTTGCAGACACATCTAGTCCAACAACTGTAGCCATGTCCTGGCCAAAGATGCCTTGATGAGAGATACCTGGCCTTCCATCTGAGATCCAGCTGTCGTGTAGTGTCCAAGGAAAGACTGCGTGTCCAAACCGCCTTCAACAACCTCACTGTCAGATATTTAGGACGACCATCTCTAAGATGGGACAGCTGCTTCCACAGCATTTTGTTAAGGCGTTTGTTATGAAGTTAATACTTGAGCTTATCGCCAAAGCTTCACTGTTTATCCGTTTCCATTGAGACATGGGCGACGACAGACCTCTGCTGAAGACGTGCAGATGCTGCTTGTCAATGTGTCTATCTATCTGTATTTCAATATTACCAGTTATAGCCCCTCAGACCAAATTAGAGAAACTTTATGCCCCAGTGTGTCAGTAACCTCCAGAGTAAATATCTTTTCTGTCAACCTTTTCCACACACTGCGACAGGTGATCTTGTTTTACGGCCTATTACTCCTGTAACATTTGAAAAGGGTCATTCAGCCTGCGAGCTAAATACCTCAGATTTGGGGAGAGGAGAGGGCCTTCCAAACAGTTGTCGCCGGTCAGGAGGAGCAGAGGGTCGACTGGAACAGTTGCTCGTAGCCTCATTGAGGTGAGAATGTCCCGGCAGCTGTCACTTGGCCTTATTACCTTTTTTTTTTCAGGGGGGAGTATTTTTTCCAGTCATTTCTAATGGAGAAGAAGTATTAGTGGCAACTGCAGGGAGAGAGAGAGGGAGGGCCAGGGGCGAGTAGACCGAGCTACAGCCACTGTCACTCACAACCTCACCCGAGTGTCTCACCAGAGACCACGTCACATGACACTCTCTTTTCAGAACGATTGTACTTCTGAGTTCTTAGCAGATCTGAACACACACACACACACACACACATATATATATATATATATATATATATATATATATATATATATACAGTATCTCGGTTTTCGAATGTCCCCGACTTCGAACAAATCGGAGTTCGAACAAAAATTTTGAGATTTTTTGCCTTTGGATTTCGAATGAAAATCCACAACTTGAACGCCCCCGAAAAAAAGAAATAAAAGAAAAAGAAAATTCTATACAATATACATGTATATATATATATATATATATATATATATATATATATATATATATATATATATAGATAGATAGATAGATAGATAGATAGATAGATAGATAGATTGCTTCCCTTACACTGTCAAGTTTTGTTCTGTCTTCCAATCCGTGGATTTCCCAGTGTTCTTCATGCCTGCACTCCCTTTCTCTCTCCTCACCTCCCTCACTCCCTCGTCCTCCCCCCTCAATCCATCTGCATCATGTCGATCTGTCAGACTGCCAGTGTCTGTTCCAATTAGATTCCACTTAATACACGTAACCTCGATTAACACGCAATCAAGCCCAGATAAATCACGTCCTTTAAGTTCCCCCTCCTTCTTCTCTGGTGTTGCTTTGCATCAATCGTTTTCTTTTTCTCGCCAACAAGCTTTTCTGAAACCATCGGTCACAATGTTTCAAGTGCGAGTGCTTCAGCAGGTGAACTCGGCGAATGTCATCACAGCCAAAGGGAGGTGACATTTTGTTTTGAATTCTCCCTCAAATGAACATTGCACCTCATTTATATTGCGCCGCTCTTGTGTTTCCCTTTCTGCAAGTGTTGTTGTTGCCCTCCTCACCCCTGAAGATGAAGGTGCCTTAATTACATCTTTGCTCAGAAAGCTACTAAAGACACCCCAAGCTTTCGGGAGGCTGTGTAGTCTATTGTGGCAGTGACCTTTTTAGCTTGCGGACAATTGGTTTGACTAGATTACAAATTAAGACACAGCAGCGGGCACTGGGGGAAGCAAGTCTGACTGCGATCAAATAGCACTGATAAAACACACAGTTCTTGTGTAATTTTTATTTGTTTTGTAACTGCTGAAACACATGGCTGGAGTTTCAATGTAACTAAATACAGTTTCTTTGAAGGGGCTCTGGAGCCTTATGTTATTTAGTCTATCACTTTAAAATCCACATTTATTCTACTCCCCTATTGTAGTTTTTTTTTTTTAGACTTTTGTTTTTTGTTAGCTGTCATATATGACTTGCACCATGGGTTGGTCATCATGTTTTTGCAGATGAAAAAACACAGACCAATAGGTGATTGATTTTTTTTCTATTTTTAGAATGCATTATGGGCTTTTCTTGTGAAAACCGCGCCGCCAGAAAGCACACAGTCGCCCGCCACTGAGCCCGGAATTCACCTGCGATTATTATTCTTTCAACAAAGTTAATAATTCACAGTGTTTATGCTAATCACAGTGAAGGGGACTGTGGAATTGCCAAATTGAACGAAACGCTAAAAACACAAACCCAATAAAAACAACCAGGGGCTGCGGAAAAAAGCTCACGCAGCACTCTCGGGTCTTCTTTTATTAATCGCAGCTAAAAGTGCTAGCATTGACAAGTTGAACAGATTAGCCTCTTTAATAAGAAGAGGTATGGGGGGGGTCAGCCCCAGTGATCTGCCAGAAGAACCTGTCAGGAAGAGTTGGGCCCAAAACATTGTCTTAGCGCACACCACTTCATTGACCGCCTCATGATGTCAATCCACTTTTTTACACTGCAGCACGTGTCAGACAGAGGTCTGGCTTTGTTTCACTGCATGACAGCTTGTGTCATACGCATGCAGCCCGCCACTGCTCAGCATTATGGTTTTAAATATCTCAATGCTAGTTGGAGCTGACAGGGCCTGCTGGTGTGAGGTGTGTAAATAGGGCTTAGATTTAAAATAAATTAAGCTATGAGAAAGGCTCACGTTGATCCATTTCTTATCTCCTGAGCTGCCCTGTCAGCCTTGGAGCCTGCTCAAACAGAGTGGACAAGTTGGGGGACAAAGCCTGCTCATTTACACACTCTTCTTTGCCAGAATAACCTGTTATTACTGCCTAATGAAGACTGTACAGGAGAAACCACAATGGCTGCTTTATGTCCTCGGCTTCTCGCAAACTTTTGATCCCTGCAAAAGCAATTAAAAAGTTGTGCGTGTTTTATTTAATTAGTATTGGGTGCAAACAAAATGACTATTGAATAGACATCCGATAGCTCTCAGCTCCTCTGTCTTTTTCCATTTACAAACTGTGTCCACAATAAAGTCACGCTGTCTCTTTAAAAGGGCTTGACAGTTTTGGCTATAAGTTATGGCTCTTTTACTCTCCAACAGTGTGGAAAAAAAGTGAATAACAGTGATGAGTTTCAACAGCTTTAGCCGGGCAGTGGGCAAATATAATAAGTGTTTTTACAGACGTCACCAGCGATTATCTTATCTCGGCATTTTGGGTGAATGTGTTGGATTTAGGGGGCTTGCCTCCCATTGTGCTGACATCACACTTTAACAAACCAAATTAAATCATGGCGAGAATCGTTTGAAACTCTCCCAGAGTCTGTCTCATACGGCTAAACAATGAAAGTCTGGGAACATTTAAAGGGAACACTGTTGTGTGTGTGTGTGTGTGTGTGTGTCTGTGTTTATATAGGGTTGAATGTGCATAGTTAAGGGGGGACACAGGGGAGGGGTATTGTGGAAATGGGGACAAATGAGTTTTCACAAGATTCTGCCAAATTCTTGTGTTCATTTGTGGGGCAACATCTGATTTTTAATGTATGTTTTTTTTTTTTTTTAAACGTGAACACATGAGGCTTTCGTGTACCCGGAATAACTGAAGCTTTTGCATAATAAATGATTTTATTCTTGTCGTTACAACATACTTTTTAAGGTCACTATATCAACCTTTCACAAACCATACTGACTACCACTAGTGGAGACATGTTCATGTTTAGTCACTTTTTGCTTTATGTTTTGACAATGAGGTCACATGTGAAGCGTCGACTTGACTACATTTAAAATTTTAGGAAGTGACAAAGGACAGTGAGCAGGGAAGTGTTGTCAAAAAGGAAGTTGACTCACAAAAAAAAAATGGCGGTCGTGGCTGAAGGCTGGTCACGTGACACTGCTTTGACCAATTGTTAAAGATAAAAACAATTTACAGAGGGAAACTGATGTTCTCTTCAGTCTTGAGTTGTGGAATTTCACTATTTCATTGTTGCATGTGAGCATGTCTGAGCTCCTTTTACATGCCTAGAACGCAGAGGGGTGCGTCAGCTGTCCCGTCTCACCACTGGCGTGCTTTAGCTCGCCACCCATGACCTTGTGAAACAAAAAGGAGAGTGCAACTGTGAGAGGGAATGTGAGTGACTGTGTGAGAGGAGTCAGTGCAGGAGTGGTGCTGAAGTGTGGAGGTGCATGAAGGGGAGGCGGTTGTTTGCTCCTAAAGGCCTCAACTCAGCCAACGTGGCCTGATGTGACAGGATTAGCTAAGCCCCGGTGAGCATGACTGGTACTGGATTGATGTGTGCGGCGTGCACGGCAGACCAGGAACCCACAACTGCTGCTCGCCACCAGCCGAGCCAAGACAAGACATGAGAGATCAACAGCGAGTTGGCCCATCGCTGCCATGAAGTCCTGGCCCCTCATCATCACCCTGCCTCCCCTGCCTTCAGTGGGAGACTGCCAGACCATAGAAGATACAGCCAAAGGGAGTCAGGCTACCACAGGGGAGGGAGGGGACACCGCATGGGGATGAGTGGGCGGGCAGCTGGGGCTCACGTGAACGTGAGTTGGAAAATGATCCTATTAAATTGAATTAAAGAGGCAGTCTTCATTTACCCCAAGAATGATGGATTTGGATAATTACCAGTGTTAATGGGGGCTGGTTGAAGAGGGCAGGGGCGACTGCTGATCAAACACACACACACACACACACACGCAAAGAGGAAGGGTCAGGGTTGTGTGCACTCTGACCTGACAAGACCACGGCCAGTTTGGGCTTCAATTCTGCTTTGAATGTTCCAGTCGAATTTTCATGCACCCGGAGCAGATTGATGCTGCCATGATGAAAACAAGGGAGCTTCCACTCTTGAAGAAAATCTATAACTTGCCTCCTTATCAGAAATGAGGTAGAGCAAGAGGTCCACATTGGAAAATGAATTTAACTCATTTCATTTCCATTTTTATAAAGGTATTAAATGTTATCAGTTGGAAACCTGGTTCGACAACGTCTAAAAATCCTTGTTTATGAAGACTTAATTTTTCCCTCTTAGTGCTTAAAAAATATTTTTATTAGTATTTGATACACATTGTGACAATGTATAATTATTATAGTTATTATTTCTTATACAGCACAAATTATTATTATACTTTTAGTAGTAATCCTGATAAACTCAACTCAACACACAAATATTTCTATATAAATATTTGTTTCCAATCAAAACAATGTGTTTCTCAAAATTTCCTCATGAATTGGTCTTATTTTTAAGATTATATTGCAGCTGAGAGTGTTGCATATAACACATCTTGTCAGTCTTGTCTCTTAATCTTTGTCACTTTCAAATGTTTTAACACAGATGGTAATATCCCCCCCCCTTGAAAGATCATAAAAGATTCATCTTTCCAGTTTGGTATTGACACATTTTCAGTTTCCTGTCTCCAACTTGTAATGGAAAATCAGCTGGAAGTTGATCAGAACTTTGCACATCAAAGGCTGTTGTGTTGTTTCTCGCCAGGCCTGCTGCGCTAGAGAACAGAGAAATAAAAGGTGAAGCGTCTGTGATGATGACGATATAGCAGTTGATTTATTCTTGCGGTGCTGTGCTGCAGTGGTGAGTGCATTATGCCAGTTTAATGCTCTCATCTTCAGGATCTAATTATGGCAGTGTGTTTGTTAACAGTCTGTGTGTGCGCGAGTGGTTGTGTGCCTGCGTTTTCACTTTGGTCACTGCACAAACCGTATCTGCATGTCCTTAATTCTTGATGATGTGCAGGCCCCGGGCGGTGTGTGTGATGGAGAGGATGCCCGTGTGCCAAGTTGGAGTGATCAGGCCCGTGCACGGGCCCTCACCCCGACTGGAAATGGAAAAGAAAATCCTTTTGCTGTTCTCACAGCAGCCAGCCGGAAGTCTTAAGTTTGATTTGAACGACCCACCGCCACATGTGTGGGTCTGCTGTGGAAATAATAGCTTGTCTGGGTTAACTAATTCTGCTCGTCCTTTGGTTGTATCCTCCATTGTTCCCGTCTTCGATCGATGGGCTGTTCATTACGGCTCACCTGAACCGTGATTCGCCAGAGAACAACCTCACTGAAGGGATGAAATAATTTTATGCTACTTTTCTCCTTTCAAAAAAAAAAAAAAAAAAAAAAATTAAATTGACACCTCATGCACACGCGGCCGTGTGTGTGTGTGTGTGTGAGCGAGATAGTGTGTGGAAAAAAACAATCTCATCAAGCAGGAGGCCGTTTGCTTAGCAAGAGCTGACAGTCTTTGTGTATGTAAATGAAGAATTTAGACTAATGGAGTTGAACCATTTCTAATTTTGTGATAGCAAGAGGATTTTGATTGAAAGTAATTAAGCAAGCTAGCTGTAAAATTAATTAAAGCAAAAGGAGGGGGGGGACTTTTATTGGATTGGATAGCGATATAGCTGCTGTCAGGCAGGGGGACAAATGGGGGTGACCTGGATTCTCTGCCCTCCCTCCTCCCGCTTGGGACTTTTATGTCACTTTAATCTCCTTAGAGCGGCTGGTGTGCATTTGTTCGAAATAATCAAGGAAATATGGTCAGAAATTGTCAGCTTTCAGATCTAATTTACCTGACAGCCTCGCGAGTGTGTGTGTGTGTGCGTGCACGTGACAGTGGCAGGTCTTTTTTTTCCCCCTCCTCCTGAGCTTGGTGGAAAATGCAACTGACAGTCTTGAAGCATCTTGGTTGTCGCAGGGCATGAGTGAGGAACGGGGAGGAGGGGAGGGGGAGGGGGGGGGGGGGGCGACGTTCTTGGGTGGCTTTTAGATGGACATTTCAATGAGGCTTGTTTGGCCCGGCTTAGCACCTCTGACACTGTTTCGGTGTGCGCGCACGCAACACGCTTAATTGCCTCAGTAACATATTCAGAGTGGGTTTGGCCGCTGCAGTCGGCAGGTAGCCTCCTCCAGCAGAAGCAGATTACAGCCGTGACAAAGCCTGTTACAGCTACTTAACCGCTGACAAATAAGATTGGCCAATCCCTCACAAATAGAACATGACGCCATTGTTATTCCCACAATATTTTAATGACACTCTTTCTCAAGAAATCCATTACTGTCACTCATTTGGCACAAGGCGAACTTAGATGATGCAGACATTTTTTAGCATTTAATAGTTTTGAAACATTTTATCATGTTTGATTTGTAGGTGTTTTTTAGCAAACTATACTTTTATCACTTGACTTGTTAGCTGACCTCAACTACCTGGTTACGTGGTAAATGAACCGCCAACCCTTTCCGTTTTATCTGCCTCGCAAGTTTTCAAGCCAATTTTATATATTTTATCGGTTGAAAAGTTTGCCATTAAGTTTTGAACTTTAAAAAGATGCTTGTTGAGGATAATGAAGCAGCCTCCGCCGCTCGTGGACCATCCAGTCATAAAATAGCCTGGCTAATGTTCTCAGACATCTATATGGCCCGCAGCAGTATGGGGTCCATATTAAAGGTCCACAGGGTTTCCCATGATTCGGCGGCTGGGTGAGATGCCACTTCCTCTTAAAGCTTCTTAGTGCTGGCTGGTGTTTGTGACGCGGGCTTTCCGTGTGTCCCTCAGTACCCCCTGAAGAGACAGTTAATTAAGGCCGAGGCCCAGACAGCGCTGCCGGGACTCTCACCGTCGTCTACCCCAGCGGCCGCCGCCGCCTCTCCCCTCCCTCAAAGCTGCCGGTGGGAAAGCAAAGCGCCACCATCAGGACCTTTTAAAAGGATTAGGAGTCCTCCGAAAGTCGCACCTCGGTTCCTTGAAGACCTTTCTCTGCCCCTTCACCCACCCTCTGACCTATCCCGACCCCCCAACCGAGCTCCGTTTTATCAATTAATGTAATAAAAGGTGGAACAAAGAGCTTTCTTCCCCCGCTCTGTAATTACAGTGGGGCTCTCCGGAGATTCCTATGGCCCCAAAAACATGATTCTCACACCTCGCTGCCCCCCCCCGCACAACTCTGCTGCCTCCACTCAAGCGGAACAAGACTCCTTGATGTGTAAGGGCGATAATGTAAATGTAGTGTCGTCTGCCAGGCGAAGTCGACAACCTCTTTTGCAGTGGCTTTATCTAAGAGTGAACAAATGAATGGAACATTTGGAAGAGTGATACATTATTAACTCTAATTGATTCTTTTATAACGCTATACATTCGCTGTCACCTCCGCTTTGGCTCTCACAAGCGGACGCGCTTTGAGTCATTGACATCAGCGTTCCCCATTCTAACACGTTCCGTGTCACCACACACTGTTAACAAATGTGAGAAAACCACCTGAAATGCAGCAACGCTGAGCTGCTTATGTGTGTGTTTTTGTGTGTGCCTTGGTGAGATTCTGTGCTGCAGTGTGTGCCAGTCATCTCCGTAAATGTCTTCAAGGGTGTGAAAGAAGAGCAGGCGATAGACTGAGCGCTCGCCTTCACCACCGGAGATTTTGCTTAGAATTAGTTTTACAACATATGCAAATGCCCCCCTTTTGAAAAAAAAGAAACCTCAGGTCTTTAATTGACAGGTGGATATGTGAATAAATGACAATTAAAGTGCTGAAAATAGGTGTCGGCAGAAGGTCGAGTACTCTTGTCTCAGCTAAAAAGTAGCAGACTGTTGAGGAGAAAAGGTGGAGACGGCGAAGGAGACCTTAGAGGGTGAGGGGACAACCAGTGAAAGAGTGCTACATATACTCACAACTGTTTTTTTTCATGTGTGGTGATGGATTATTTCCATGCTGCCCATTCATGATGCTCAGTGCATTAGATTCACAATAGTATAATGCAATATTCTTAATGGTTTATGCAGTATTTAATAGTGTTTCAACAAACATGTTAGGGGTTATGTTGATCGGTTAGGTTAAGGTTAAGGTTAAGGTAAGCACCCTGGTGGATCCAGTGTGAGGAGTTGCTTCAGCATAGGGTTGTATATCAGGGATCCACTGCAGCTTAGGCTACAATACCTGACCTTCTACTATTAATAAGAACAAGCTTGAGATGCCACAAGCACTGAAACAATGTTTATCATTGCAATGATCAAACAGTAAACCGAATCAGTTGCTTTTCATGCCTTTGGGGATCAGTCACGTCCATTTTGGCCGTTTTTGGTTTCAGGGTTTTTACCCATATTAGAGACAAGACTTTGCTAGATTTCTCCCCAAATGTTGTCATGCTGATGTATGGTGCCCAAGTACCTCACTTCCGATTATGACTGGAATGCCCAAGCTTGCCCCAAATTGAACCTTTATTTCCCTGCAGCGTGGATTAGTTCACTTCTCAGCACGGGTGCAAGCCGCACCCCCTCACCTCTGCTGCCCTTTCAGTTAAAAGCAGCGAGCCACAAGGTGTCTCTGTATTTTACTTTTACTGTCTTCAACACAGACGGATATCCTGCTAACAGATGGTCCTGTCGCTATAATCCCCTTTGATTCTGCAGTGGGCAGTTGCCCCTGACCGTCTCTGAAAACCAAAGCCTCTGCAAAACTTGAGCTACTTTTCCTTTAACTGACCCCAATTGGCGATGAGTCGGTGGCTGTCAGGCCTTGTTAAGAGCGTCTCCACTGAAGGGCGCATCTTTCTTTCTCTCCTCCTCTAATCACTCTGATATTCTGTTTGTTTTCTGTCACGTTCGCTTCTGTCCACATTCATGACCTGAGTCCGCGAGAAGGTTCCTCATTACGACTGTGATTTTTAGTTCCACCAACTTTGGACGGCGAAGCAGTGAAACCTTCGGCGCTTTAATTTTGGAGCCAGTGGCAGGAGGTGGGTTAAGAGGCTTAGATTTCAACAAAGAAATCGGCTTAATCCACCAAGTTTGGCAGAGATCAAAGTTTTCTTGCACCATTATCTGAAATGTTAGTGACTTCAATAAACATAATATCATAAAAATATCATACTATCTTTCTGTACATTCAGTTAGTTAGTTTGTTTGTGAACATTAACCACTGCATCAACTCATCATTTGAAGTGACTTAAAGTGAGGCGGTTAAACGTCTGATAATTCCTTACTAAAGCTTAGTTTTCTGCACTGAAGCCTGCCGATTCTCCTCCAAACTGTTGCAGTTGTTGCGGGGTGGGATATCCCAAATTAGCACTCGCCTGTGCGGTGCCGATTTCACAAAAATCCCCTCCACCTTTTCGATAATGCATTATGGTTTTAGAGCTCACAGGGATAATCATCAGTGCGATTTGCTCACGTTTCCAGCAGGTCTGCTGAGATGCATGTACGCAGCTAATGGGATTGGGCTTTTTTCCTCTCCCTCTCCTGTGGCGTTATGGAGCTGGCAGCTGAACTTGAACGGATGCGCATGCTGCTGAGTCGTGCACAGGACTATTTCAAGACTGAAATGCGATTGTTTTAATACTTTAATCCACCTGTCCTTGGCATTCAGGATGTTGCAGAAGTCGTCTAATTATTTCGGTGCCCTCTATCCTTCCCGGTTGAAACGCAGCAAAGGCAGCAACACCCCTTTGACAAATAAGCTAATCCTCAAAGAATTGTTTGAGTACTTCTTTCCTGCTGTTTGCCTCTGCGAGAGAATGGCCGTATTTTCATCACAATCCCATCTGTCGATAATCCACTGGAATAATGTTTAGATAGCATCTATGAGAATATTGTTGGTAACTGCAGAACAGGAACAACCAGCCCTTAAAGAAAAGAAGTTAAATAAAAACATCAGTAGCGTGTCACAGTGATCTTATACAGTCAGAACACTATAACATAAGCATTGTATTCACTTGAGCATGTCAATAAATTGGTGATGAGTGTACACCCAGGTAAGAGAAATGACTGGGGAAAGCACAAGTTAAGATATAGTCTAAGGTCAAACACAGGTAATTTCCTTTTTTTTGTTTGCATTTCAAACAATTTATCATTTCACATGACTTCTGTCTGTCTTCGGTCGCAAGGCCTTGAAGTATTCTACGGGATTATGATCATTTAAAGAAGGTGTAAATAGATCCAAAGGATGGCCCTAGTGAAAGCAAGAAAGCGCAGGGGGGTAAATATATGATTTCATGTCACACACAAGCAAATCAATAAAGTGTTTCAAGGTGATTCAATGCTGAAGTAATGAAATGAGTATAGAAGCGAGTCAGCTATAACCAAAACAAGCAAGAATGGACGACCTGAGGATCTAGGTTTTGGGGAAGGATCTCATGAGTCAACACATTTGACAAAGAAATTGCACATTCTTGAGCTGTTTTTTTATTTGTGATATGTAAATGAGTAATTGTTTTATATGTACCTTATCTATATATTTATATCATAAATAAATTGGCTAAAAAAAGGCTGTGTTCCATGATAGAAATTTTAAAAATGCATGTCTTGATAGAGAACCTGAAATCATCCTGTGAACCATTAAACTACCTGAATTCGAGGAATTGTCCTCTGTTCCAATATGCAAAGCCTAATATTTTCTTTTAATTAAAAAGGCCTCATCTTGCCATATCCTCCCCCAAGCCTGCTCCTGGCTCCCAGCGACCTCCTGAAAGCAGGCGCACACAAACACACAAATCAGACTCGCCAGCACAGTCGTATACATCCTGCCAAATTTGTGAAAAGTGATTAGTTTAATTGTGTCTGTGGTCACGGATTCTTCTTGACTGGCCGCTAATCTGTCAGAACCGGGTTGTCAATTGACAACACCAGCAGTGACGGCTTCCCAGCGCACTGATAGCCCCCTGAGGGACAGTTAACCCTCCAACACTCCCCCCCGAAAAAAAAAAAAAAGTATTGTCTGGCAGAGGCCACCAGAAGCTGTGGCAACACTAGGAGCAATGGCTGGTGTTTCGGCTGTTTGGTGTGTTTGTATGCGTATGGGGTGGTCTGTAGTTTGACAGTAATGCATCCAGATGGTTTTCTGAGATACTTCATTTTAGAAACAGGGGCCTCATTAACCATCGTCTTCATCAGGCCAGCGTGCAGCGGGCACATTAGGGGTCCACAGGAAGTTGCAGTCCAGCAAGAGAGTGCATTAGGGAGGCCTGGGGAGACACTCTCGCTCTTACCCTTGGTTCCACTTCCACCTCCAGTGCTTTTCTATATCTTAATGTACCTTTCAGAGGAATTCGGATGGAGGTCAATAATTATGCTCTTTAAATAATTTAGTCCAAGCCCTGTGTAATTGTGCTTTTTAGACGCTCGGACATTGACAGCATGTTTTACTGCGCGTCCCTGTTTGGGGCACCGCCTGACCATCAGGATCGGTATAGGAGTAAGAGAAACCGCTTCGCTGCTCTTAGTGCATCATGCTTAATGTTATTTATCAGTGTGTCCCTTCGACAAATCTGGTTCCGGTTGGCTTTCACATTTCTCACTTCTTATTGGCCGATCTCTTATCGATCCATCAGTTCCAGCCAGCATGCTAGATTTGGTGGGCGGTTGGGACACTTTCTCAGTGTGGATTTATTTGCAGTCTTGAATGGATGTAAAAAATCTGCATGTACGTACGTCCACACATTTATTCGATCAAATGTTCTGAATGACGTTTCTCCAGTTGACATGTTGGTGTCACTGACCTGCCAGAGGACTAGAAACTGGTGTGGGAATGTTTAGTTTGCCACACAAGCATGTTATTTTTATTTTGTGCTGTAGATGAAAGCTTGAACTACAGACTCTCCTAACCCCCACCCCCCACAAAGCCAGACTTTGGGACGTTTCACTGCACACAATAACATTGTTCATCTTCATGTGAAGTTCAGCGGCCGATTATGAGCACTCGGTTGCAGGTGGCAGGTTCTTTTGTCTGAATCTTTTAAAGTTGTATTAATCTCTGTGGCATGGACTGATATCAGACTCAAAGAAGTAGACGTGTACAGACTTTGGTTCGAAGGTTGTAATTACTGTCTGGTGATTCATTTTGCCGTCACATAAAATAGTGTTTACCCTGTCGCCTGTGTTTCTGACCTAGTTGAGGCAGAGAAGGGTCATGTTGTGCTCTGCGGAGTTAGAAGAATTGTGACAATCATCCAGCCCTTCCTGTTGCCTTCTTAAAATGAAATTTTCTCTTCCCTTCAGACGCACCCACACGCAAATAAACATAAAAAGCTCATTTGTAAGCGGCTTTGTCTCAAACGTTGACATGTGTTCCAAACATTGGGCCTTCAGTAACGCCGACACAGAGGTGCTCAGGCACACTGTTGGCACATAAGGACGCCTCGAAATAAGATTAGCCTCCAAATAGCCCATCCTGACCCCTTCGCACCCCATCAATACTGCTGTGCATAATGTGTGCGCCTGCACTCGGATTCTAAATGAGTGGTTCCAGTGAAACATGTTGGCCTGTTTTCCAACAGAATGGCCACATATCATGTTGCTGTGAGGCCCCATTGTCTGCTTTTGCCTCAGTTTGGTCGGTCAGAAAGCACATGCCGCTGTCACCAAGACTTGCCTCCCCTTGGCTTTGGGTCAGGGTGACACTGGACCACAGGAGGAAGGAGAAAAAAAATCCATCACCCTGCCTGACAAAAATGAATAAAAATTGGAAAACAACATGCAAGGTCTGCCTAATACAGGAACACTTGCAATATGCTGATGTTTTCTTTTGCACGCTGTGTTTGCTAAATTGCCTTTGACTGCGTGCATCAGTAATGAAACTTTATGTCCTTGTGGAGAGGGCAGCAAGTCCGTTCCAGTTAGGACCGGGACGATCTCTCCTGTCTGGCTTTTGTAAGACTATTTTTCTAATCCATGTCCTTATGAATAAATGAAACACATGAAACCTTTTTTTTTTTTTTTTCCATATTTGCACAAATTGCTTTAAAAGCATTTTATCATGTCATAAAAAGCTCAATTGATCTGCTGGGCTTAGTCCATTGGACAGCTGTGTGTTTTGTTAATGGCCACTTTGCTCCAAGCAGCTTATTAAAAAATTTATATATAAATGCTAAAATTGCATAAATTATTTAGATACAGTAAGCATTTTTTAGCCGTCCAGGGAGGGACAGTTATCTGTATGGAAATGCACCACAGGGTGATACAGTAATATTTCAGACACATATGTGTCCTCTGCCCCCCCGCCTCCACACACACACACACTGAGGTGCAGGAGGGGGAGAAAAAGTATATATTTTTTGATGACTTCGTTTCAGCCACCGCAGAATGTCACCCATATCCTGGTTGATTGTACTTTCGAGTTTTACGATGTTTTTCCATTGATTTGTTTCCCCGGCGCAGCTGCCGACCTCTATTGAGGGACGAACATAATCAGCGCTGACGCAAATTAGATGGTTATTCGTTTCGAAAATTGACAGAAAAACAATAAAAAAGATGAAATGCTCCCAAATCAATAGATATAATGAAATTCAAATAATCCGAGAGATGAGGTCTCCATGGCAACTGATAATGTGGAAAAGAAAACAATTTAATAAAGGACAGACACGCTTTGAAAACAGATTGGGGAGGGTCGAGGGGGGGTGCGGAGGGGGGGGCTGTAAAGTGGGGAGAGGATAGCAGAGGAGAGGGTAGGTGGGAGATGGAGGGATAGGGAGAGCGGGTGGTGAGGGGGTGTTTGTGGCTGGAGTGGCTGTTCTATTGCTTGTTTCCCCCGGCGTGTGAAGGATCTGTGTCTGTCCCAAGGACACCAGAATAATTAGAAAAGCTTTCAGGCCAGAAAGTGCAGATTCAGGTTTTAATACACAAAATTATTTCAGGGGCAGTGAATCGGAAAACCATTTGTTGGTGACCTTCCTGAGAGGCCTCCCCCTCCCCGGTACGGGGCAAGAAGGAGGCTGTGTGGCAGCGACGCCTGAGTTATAGCATATTTGTGTTTTTATAGAGGCATGGGGAATGGAGTTGGGGAAGTTGCGAGGGGAGGGGGCGCAAATGTGAGCGTGCTGGCAGGGGGATGGGTCACAGGGAGACCTTCATGTTGGATCCAGTTGGAGTTTGGGCAGAGGGAGGGAGAGATGAGACAGCAGCAGCCGGAGAAAAAGAGGGAAGTGGAAGATCCGGCTGTATTTACAGATCCCTTGTCAAAGGGACCCATTTCAGGGGAATGCACCCGTTCCTGCGCTGTGACGGGCGAGGTGCCTGTTTGAAAAGCAAAAGAACAACTCTGAACCTGAGCGAGCAAGTCAAACACAGAAGACAGAGCAGAGCAGAGCAGAGGGTGGTGAGGGAAGTGAGTGGGTGTAAAGTGACTTCATTTGTAGTCTATTTAAGGTATGTTTTACTCGTCCTTGTGCTGCTCCTCCATCATCCAATACTCTTCTAGTTAGCGCAGCAGGGGAATAGTCATCGAGCGCTTTTCTTCTTGTACAAAAAAAAACAAATTACCGTCCTTTATTCGTCTGAAAAAATAAAACAGTCGGGTGATCTCAGGAGAGATTTAGCAGCGGTGTAAATAAGCAAAAGTGCAGCTTTGTCACACTCCTGAGCTTTTCAATAAATATGTACACTTTCTGGTGGCTTTGCTCAACATCCGTGTGCTGTTCTTTTCACATCCTCTCTGTTTATAACTCTTTGTCAACGTTTTAAAGTCAATCTGCTTGGGCGTGGGGAGCCTCGTCTGTCAAGTAGGGACTATTTTTTTGTGTCATTAGAAGACTTTGTTTGACTCAAATAAAGCTGATCCGCCCCATGTTCAAACGATAAGAACGGTAAATCCTGGCTATCACGCCTTTGCTGTTACCCTGCTTCTCTGATAAAAAGAAAAAATCCTCTGGCCTCAGAATTCTGGTTGTCCCTTAAATTGCATTTCCAAGTGTAAGCATCCTGTGAACTTTTTGTGTCACCCCTAAATAAATTTTAATATTTGAAAAATCTTTATTTATTTAAGTCATTAATCTATTGTCTAAGTTGCATCTTCAATTATTTATTTTCAATTTCTTTTTATTGGACATTAAATGACAATGAAAATGAAAGTAAATTCTTAATTTTGACGACATTTCTTGGAATGGAATCTTAAATCCCCTTTTTGTTTTAATCTGATCAATACACAAGTGCTTCTTTTTTTGTGAGAGGTGACATTATGTGTGTCACCAGTCAAGTGTTAATATAGAATTGTTGTCCTGTTTGTTGTTTGCATTAGTCATATGTCGACATTAAGGTTGGCCTGACATTTGTTCTCACATGGGAGTTGTGTTAGTTTAACATATAAATATGAATTATACAGAGTGAAGTACATCAGGACAAACACTGTTAATCCTCAGCTTCTCTTGCCTGCTAAAACCAATATGTGTGCGCTGAGCAACATGCAGTTCCTGAGCGTGGCAGCTAATATTCTCCAGTTTTGATATTATGATGTGAAAATTGCCCCTCAAGTAGGAGAGAAACTAGAAATTCCCCACTGAAATCTGACCGAGAGCCTTCAAATCTCACACACGGGTGTCAATGAGCAGCATTTTTTGAATCGCAAAAAATATCAATGAGGTCCAGAAGTATGAGAGGTTTCTGCTCGCGCATGATTGGGTTCATGCACGTGCACGTCAGCGCTCACACAAAGACACAAAGCATATGTTGCCACTGTCAACAGCAGCAGTAGCAAACAGCCGCTGAGAGTCTGTGTCGGGTGCAAGTGTGGGCTGCGGGGGACACCGTGAATGTATGTCGTGGATGAACGTGCTCTGGAAAATATATGCTTAACAATCATGAAAACAAGAGGCAAAAACTCACCCTGAGCTGCTCTTTTTTAATTCTACGTGAGAGTGCTTCCTTTTACTTCTGATCCAAAAAGTTCACACACTCTCACTGTGTTGCAGAAGCTAAAACTGAAACTAATTCAACTCAGTGCCTGTATTATTCTAGTCAATGCTTTCACATCAGTTTATAGCGGGCACTACTTTGGGGGGTAATAGGATAAGATCCCCGCACACCCGTCATCCTTTCACCTGTCTCACACCCACGTGTGTACACAGCCGTGCCGCTCAGCACAGGGCGCTCATTGTAGCAGTGACAGGAGGGCACCCGTTAAGTGGCTGTCTGTTCCTGGGGCCTTTGTGTGTCTGTGTGGGGTGTGTGCGCGTGCTGCCTTCATGTGGCTGGTAGGGTGGAGAAGGGCAATGAAGGACCCCTACTGGTAAAGTGGGTAAACTTGCACAGTCTTGACATCTGCGCTCAGAGGGAGGAGGGGGCAGGGGAAGAGGGGAAGGATGAGGAGGAGGAGGGAGGAGGAGAATAGACACCACCAGAGGAGGACAGAGTAGGGAAAGAGGAGAGGAGTGAGGGAGGGAGAGAGAGAAGAGTCTTGGCAGGAAGCGGTTGAGGAGAAAATGCCTTGCTTTGTGGAAAGAATCTTTCCAGGGCAGGAGGGAGAGGTGAGGCAGAGCGCAGAGGGCAGTCTGCCACCAGGTAAGACTCACACACACACACACACACACACTCACCTTCCCCAACTCCCCCTCCCTCCACCCTCCTCTTTCCCTCCCGTCTGTGCTACCCCGAGGTGAACGAGTCTACTACTAGTTGGCATGAGTCAGGCCCGCATGTGTAGTGATGCGTATGTGTGGTGTCAAGTGTGTGTGTGTGTGTGAGGGAAAATAGCAGGTGCAAACACTTGTTTTCATGGTGAAAATGTCTCATAATCTCAACTTATTTTTCATCACTCCGAAAGCCGCCTTAAGTTATTCCATGGAGTTTGACAACAGAGGTGAAAAGTTTGATTCTCTACTTTTCTCTTTTTATTTATACGTCATCCTGTTTGTTTAGCACTTCGACAGTGTGGTTGCCAACTTTGAAGCTTTTGAACAGTTTTAGTGAAGTTCAAAGGCTGAAAAGTTATGTACCTTAAAATGAAAATGATTCCTATGTAGTTATACATGAAGAAAAGTTTCTTTTATGGCCTTCAGTTATAATGTGATATTCAAAACACCAAGCCTTTATTTGTCCAGTAAGTGAAAGTGTATTAGCCATAGTGGTTACTGCTCCCATAGGTGGCGCCATACGTAGTTTATTACAGCACAGCAACGGCAGTGGTCAGAAAAGTTATCGCAACCTAATATCTCAACTTGATGTTACGTATAATCTTAATGACTTGTGTCGAAAAGTCAACTCACTTCCTCAATTTCCATAGAGCTAATGAATAATCAATATAATTCACAGTGTAATTACACCCCAAAACACATCATATCCTATGTATTTGAACATGGTATTACACTATTAAACTATTAAAATTTAGTTTTAATTTAAGGCAGCTCATTAAATAATATGTATTTAATCTCAGATTAAATTATGTAAAAAATAAAAAAAAGTTTAAATGAAGTAAAAAAAAATTGCGAAAGATTTGATATGTAGTATGTAGTAGTTTGATATGAAGTATTCTGTTTATATATTCACTGTCTATTGGTCTACCTAAGGAGAAAAAAAGTAAAGTGTTAAAATGAGACATTGTTGAATGATTGCGAGTTTTGGAACTTTGGGAGAAGTTTAAAAGAAGTGGATGATGTACAAAAGACCCAGAATGAGTCCATTAGTTAGTTACTGTACTTAAAAATATAAAATATATAAAATAAACAGGAACATTTTGTAATATCTAAATTATTTTCCTTCCAATTATCACTTGCACACCGCAGGTTAGTTACACCTGATATTGTCTTGTGTGTTAAGAGATGGCAGGATTGTCATCACAGGGATTTTACGTTTGGTTGGTTTCAACAGTTTGTTTGAAAAGTCAGGAAAGGAAGTGTCCACTGTAACAGTGCTTCCCCCCCCCCACTTTTGGTTTCTCTTTTGGTAAACGCTGTTTTGCGTCGGACCCTCGCAGTGTCAGTCCCAGCAGGTTGAGAAAAATATTTGGCCGCTCTCATCTTTGCTGTTTATTTGTTTTTCTAACAAATGGAACCTGCTTCCTGAGTGAAAGGTGAAGTCAGAATTGAATTTGGCTTGCGTTACCGTAGCAATCTGGCAACCGCTCCCACGTCTCACAGGACTCCTTTGGTTGCTGCGTGCCGGCGCGTGTGTTTGTTATTTAACTGGTGCATGTGTGTGTGTGTGTGCGCTGCGAGTGTGTGGCAGTAGCTGTGTTCACCAGAGAGACATTTCGCTAAGAAGACATTTCCCCCTCTGTTTTCACTCTGACCTGGTCGGAGATTGATGACTGAGTTGTGGAGTACATGTTAACAGTAACTGCTGATTTATGAAGATACTTAGGGTAAGTGAGGCCGCACAGGCTGTAGGGGAAGAGAAAGATATAGCCTTTTAAGTTAATGCAAAAATATAGCCTTTTTAAGTAATAATTGTTATTACTACTGCTGGGGTTCAGAGAGAGACTGAGTTGCAACGTGAGGCTTTTCCTTTTTCCCGTTGGCCACATGCCCTTCTTTGTTTCTGCTTCTTTCACTTAGAGTCCTCTCAACAATCACGGTGCACTGTGAGGCCAAAGGTTTAATAGCAAGTAAATAATCTAGGACCTCAAGAAAAATGTAGTTAACCAAACACAAATGTGTGTTCTATGATCAACTAACCTGTATTGACTTTTTCAGTACACATATTCAAGTTTTTTTCCCCACTCATTCACGCATCAGTCTCTCATACTTTGTGCTGTTTTAACATAATATGACTCCCCAAAAATGTGTCCCTCTTCTAATCTGTATTTTTAGGACCCCGTTATATCAGACTGAACCGATTTTTAGAACCAGCGACAACAACAAGCCTCTGTGTGTTTTGACAGTTCCATGCAGCCACTGAGGTCTTTCAGAATTTCCTCATTCAATTTTTGAAGACACATTTTTCCATTTTCTATTCCCATGGTATTATAGAGACTGAGGGAAAGCTCTGTTCAAATATCATATTCAGTTCGCTGAGCTGTGATCTATAGCGATTTTAAGGAATAAAGCAATTTTGGGGGAATATAGAGCCATGCTTCTACGGAAGAGCAATGACTTCCATTTTTTTTTTTTGTCAAGGCACCTCTTAGACTGAGTGAAATGTTTCCCCCGTTCACTCAGGGACATCTTTATTTCTTACTAGGGATTTAACACTCACTCAGCCCCCTCATAAATACAGCGTCCCTCACCCTGCCGCTCGCCATAACTCAGCCTCCAACTCCACAGCTAACTAAACTCATACAGCAGAGCCAACGCTTGTTTGTCTTTTACATCAGTATTTCTCTCTCCCTTGTCTCTTTCCCTCCGCTGTGAGCTGATTTAAACATGACAAAATCTCCCCCGACTACCGTCTCACCAGGCTGCTGTGCCGATCCCCTCTGGCCCACTTGTGTAGTGGGTTTTAGCAGAAATGTGCATTTGAATATGAGCCAGCTTAATCTGCTTGAGGCTATTTAGAGTGAGTCTAACGCTCCAAGAATGAGCGAGAACAACACCGGGTAAAATGCGGATGTCCCCCTCTCTGCATGTCCCGACACAACTCAGGTCTCTGATGAGCCGGTGTTGGATTTGTGGATGAAAAGCTCATAAATTCACGCCCAACCTGGGCACTGAGCAAAAGCCCGGGGCCATACACTGCTCTTAATACTGTCCTGTGTTAGATCAAAGTCATAACACATTTTCATTGATACTGTTGATTTGGAGTTCCATGTTTCTTTTAAAACTTTTTTGCACGTCTATAATGTATTTGCACATTACATACATCGACATCACGTGAGACTCATTTTTTAAAATCTTTTTATGTGCGAGTAATTTGTATTTTCTTTGAGGATTCATAGTTGTTTTTTGCAACTATTTTTGTTTTAATGCTAATATATAGTTCTTATTTTGGATTTTTAAACGTTATGGGTGTACAAAATGTAATTTTTATGTTTTAGTGTTGTCATGCATTATTTTAAGTATTGTGTACCGTAGAGGCTTTTTTTGAATTGTCAGCTCAGTTTTATCAAAGGACACGTACCAAAGGTACTAACTACAAAGGTATTCCGTGATGATGAAAGTGCTCAGGAGTGGGGGGGTACAGTACGGAGGGGAAGCCTTTACCGTTCTGCTCCTGGCGATGAGCATTTTGGGAGGAGTCGGGGTATCTGGCTTGGATCCCGTACTGGTTGTTAACAGCCTGCTGGAACCTTCTGTTCTTGCCACTCAGTCCCACTGGCCTGACACTGACAACTCCTCAGGCATCTGAAGACCCTCTGAAGTCAAAATCGCCCATTTTGATGCCTCATGGCGGCTGCCGCCGTTTTGTTGTATTTGTGTGTGAAAACCTTGCTTGGAGGATCTAACCCTCAACACTGGTTATTGATGAACACGAGGGAGGAGGACATGGTTCTTCATCTCCCCCGCTGGTTTCCTCTCTGTCCTTCCGTCCTTTTTTGATCTCGCCGTCAAAGCCTGTCCTGGGTTTTCTTGAGCGAGCTCCATCCAGGGACACAGTTGGCAGAAGAAGCCGTTTGAGAAAACACACCCAAGCAAGCTATCACCTTTGATAACCGAGCCGCTCCAGTGGGAGCATGAGAAGAAAGCCAAGGAGTGAACGGCTTGTTGGTAATTAAAAGTGCCACTTAAGAGGGAGCATCTCTCTGATCCCAGCCTGGTTAACTAACAATAGGTACCACTGCGAAGCATCAAGCCTTCTTCTGCTGAGGGCTTGACCCCTGGGACTGACGTAGGCCTTGTTTACATGAACCTGGAGACCTTGAAGTAGTTCTTTCAGCTCCGCTACTTTCAGGAGATCACAACAACACGTCTATCTGTGTATTTAGGATTTGGCAAAATATTGGCACAGGTCAAAAAACCAAAAGGTCTAATAAGGTTTCAGCCCAATGCTAATGTTTTGCCTGTCATGGAAGTCAGTGGGAAAGGTACCGAAAGTCAATAAGCTATATTTTTGTTAGTCGCGGTGGTGTGCCGAACAGAAAAAAAGTCAGTCTAAAGGATATAAAACAAAGACTTCAAGGCATCGGAATGGTTGATCTTGACTTCAGAGGTGCCTCGCGAGTCATGTGTTCTTTGTTGCCTTCACACTCAAATGCACCAATGAGCCATGGCTGTACACAATCGTGTTAACGCTCCACTGCTTTCTCCTTCTTGGACCACAATCGGTCTGGGATCTCAATCCGTGCTCCGCCAAAGTTTGCTGCTAATTCATTCCCTGTCTCCAGCATACATGTCAGGATTGGTCCTGAGGTTAAGAGCGACCAAGTATCAGACTAAATAGTTGAGTTGGACTTCTTCAAAAGCCAATCTGAGTCCTGAGAGGAAACTGGCCAAACACCCTTGTGTTGAATTTAAAAGTGCCAGGACCAATCCATGGCTCTATCTGAACACTGAGTTGGGTAGTGTGAGGCTGTTGCTGGTTTGTGATTTTTTTTTTTATCGTTGAACCAGAGTCCATCAACACCGACCGCTTCCCAATGTTAACATCCCTCTGAGTTAGTTCTTGTTCGTGATGTGGATGATCAGAATGGTATTCATTTCCTGGAAATCCAAAGAAAAATCACGATGCAGAGTTTATAGTAAGTCGACAAAACCACTAGCTTTACCACCACCAGTGCACAAGTGGATAGAAGATGAAGACCCAGAAAGACTCGCTCCAATAATTACTACCTCCTCAGAGAAGCAGCGGAGAGGACAGAGAACAAGCGCTCGCAGGAAGGAGGCCCCGCGCTCTGATAATGGCGGGGTATCACTGTGCCTCTGACAGTGTTAATCTCAAGGTTCTCTGCTTTGTTTGCGGCACTTGTGCTGCAGAATCACAGGCTATAAGTCGTTGACACCTGACAGCAGTTTGTCAAACTTTTTTTGCCTCCTTCAATTTCTTTATTTTACCTCTTCTCATTTGAAGATGTGAGACACTCATTTAAGCCTGGTTGCACACCGACTCACGAGGAAGTGTTATGAATATGTATCAACGCAGCATATGGCAGCGGCAGCGCTGGGACGAGGTGTGTCCAGAAGGTAGAGTGCTGCCAATGCATTATTCTCCCATCAAATTACCATAGTCAGGGAGCCAAGAGGTATTCGGCACCTCTGCAGACGGGGCAGGGGAGGAACCGGGATGAAAACGCCGAGAACTTCAAGACCATGGTGAAGACAGAAGTAGACCAGCTGAGTTTCCTCATCCTTTTTTTTTTTTTTTTCTCTCTCTCTTCCTCCTCCAGCAGGTTACAAACCAAGCGCTCACTGACACAAACGTGATTAAAAGTGATATTTGTGACACATTAGGATGCACACGGGAAGTAACCTCCTCTAAAGCGTTCATTATTAGATGCATGACAGACCTGAATATTTATAAAATAGATTTTAATAATTAATAGCAGCAATCTGCTCCCGTAATTCATCAGATTTGCACTTCAACAGAGTATCCGTTTTCACTTTAAAATAATAATAAGAGGAATATTAATGTTGCAGAAATGAAAAACGGGCAGCTGGATGCGGCCCAAACATGCAGCCGTGCGATGTACACTTCAGAGACGTTCACCTGTCACTTTTCAAACAAGATCGTGTTTATGAGCCGGGGTTATTTTAAAGTTGTTTGTGCTACACTACTCGACAACGCGTCGCCTCACAAATGTGGCATGTCGTGTCGATAAAGACACAGGAAACAAAAGCAGGTTTGGGGTAGAATGCAAAAGTAGCTTCTGTGGTTTTATCAAAAGCAAATTTATTTGTTTGCGTCAACTAAGGAGCACTTCCTTTTGTACACTGAGCCCCGAAATAGACGACGGCTGCTGCCTTTTTCCTGTAAAACGCCTTTGCTTGTTTCATCATACCATATTTTGTTGTTTTATCACCACTTCAAAATAAGTCACGACGCCCCCCCGCTCCTCCTCTCCCCGTCTGCTCTGCTGAACTTTTGACAAAACAAGATTGTTCCTGTTTTAGGTGAAAAGTGTCACGATTAGTTCCACCTCCACTTTGCATTGAAGTTTTGGGTTACGCTCCCGTACTGCACATCAGAGCAACTCCAAGTGTGTGATCGTGAGCGTGTGAATTTGAGCGTGTGTGACAGAGGAAAGCAGTCGTAGCAAGCATTGTGTCCTGCTCTCTGCAGCTCGACCTCACCTAAACACACACACACACACACAGTCAACTTCCCTTCTGACACAGACCCCAAAGGTCTGATTTGTGTTGAACTAACAGCATTTTTTTAACCATTACAAATAAAATGCAAATCCAACTGCAGTCATTTCCTCTTATTAAACGCAGCGATAGGTTATTAACACAAAGAGCTTTGTTCTACTGCGGGTCCAAAAAAGAGCAGAAGTCTGTCAGGCAGAGCAAATGTTTTAATGGGAGCCAGAGATCGATGCTGTCACTGAAGGCATCCTGTCCCGACATAAATGTGCTTTTTTGCAGAGGGGCTAATGTCATCGCCTTGTTTCTGCTCAAGGAGAAAAGAGTTGGAGGGCGGTGAGGTCAACACTGACTAATGGAAGCTCCAATTTAAGGAAATGGCTCGAAAACAGCCCTTTCGTTCCCTTGAAACTTGAAGCTTTTTCAATCGGATCTCCATTTTAGATTTCAGCCAGCCCCTTCATCGAGTCACAAGTCCCCTGATGGTCTGTTCTTCGACATGAATGTCTAGTCAGAGTGCAAGTGCAAAACAGGTTTATAGCTCTGATCAATCTAAAGCTTCGACCTGTCGACGGTGGTCAACCTCTGGTGCTCACAATGTTTTTGAGTCATGAAGCTCTTATTTATGAGCTGTTTACAAGCGCCAACCCGTCGTGGAGGTTCATGTTTTGGACTCAAATCGGGGTTGCTAAAGCTAGGTCCAATCTCGGTCTGAAGATGCATCTCATCTGAAAATAAATAAATAAAATAAAGCAGTTTGAACATTCCTCTCACCCTTATATGTTGAATTCTACATGGTGCGCTTCATACATGCTGTCAAACTGTCCTCCCCGTCTTATTAAAGAAATGCCACAGCTCATTTCCTTGTAGTCACACTGGTGCGCCGGTGAAAGGGGCATGTCCAAAGATCCAAACAGCTTTGCTTTTTAGGCTTCACATTAAGGGTTATCTGTGAGGGCTTGTCATTGATTGACATTATCTGGCCTGACAGGGCCTCATATCAAGGTTAACCTCATGGACAAAAGTGCCAAGCGCACACACACAGACATGCTGTCGGAATAAAAGGCGGCAAGGTTTCGGGGCTGCGAGATACGGCTTCATCTGTGCGTGTGCCAGGTGGAGATTTCCAGACTTAATTGATAACTAATGGAGCGGCATGTGCTGAGTTTACCCGGGAGGATTGACACTGTGCGTGTTTGTGTGTGTGTCCTGTGGTGAGATGGAGGGGGTCGGAGAAGCTCAGAGGATGGGGACGACTTACTCAGCGGAGGAGCGCCGGATTCTGCTAAATTAAATATGGCTCCAAAGATTATGACATGGAGGCATCACTCACCAGTTGTGGTCTCCTGACCTCGCCACGGCCGCCTCTCCTTTGCACTGGTGTGTGCGCACGCGTGCTCACTCCCTCCCTCCCAACAAAAAGCGATGAGATCCCCGTGACCAAAATACAACTGAAGCAGTTAATCTGTACAGATATTAGCTCAAGGGCCCTTGAGAGGTGCACCGCTGAGCCCTTTCTGCACTGTACTACCCACACTGCTTAGCACGAGGAGAAGGGGGGGAGAAGGGGAGGGCTGTCTACTCATTTACCAGAGCAGTTGGTTTGTCAAATTGTTCTCCTGTTGACTTGCAATAGATTCCTCGAACCCAAGGCTCAGTGGTCGTCACTCAATTAGGGATAAAAAATAATAATAAACTTGCAGTGAAAATATTGTGTTGAGAAGCACCCTAACACACACCTTCATCCTCGCTCAAATATGAAATGTATATGAATATGTTTCTGTGCTTCAACTCCAAATTCCTGGAAAAGTTTTGCATTTTTCATTGTGAAATAAATATTGAAGGCCGCTCAGTGGAGAGTGACTCTTCTGTGCGTGTTAAGAGCTCAATTTAAAATCCTGAGGCGCCAGATGTGCGTCCAGATTCGACGTTCAATATTAACAAGATAGCCATGTGTCCCGTGAATTACCCAAAGCAGCAAACTGAATAAAAGTTGGCTGTTTTGGTCCGTGGCTGTCAGAAAGCTTCATGTCACTCATGTCAGATTATTTTCCTCATCCCTCAGACCATTCCGGCGCTCAGCCTCCGTGCTGGAAAATACCGTAATTACTGTGTTTGTGATGAGGCTGCAGGGCGTATTTGTCCTCAGATTTCAAACTTTCCTGCCCTCAAGTTTTTCCTCTTCCGCCTGCTCTTGAAACACACATTGTTTTCTTCAGCCATTGTCCCGAGCCGTCGCTGTCTCACACACTGGAGCCTTTTTTTTTTTAGTTTGTGTTTGTGTTCCTTTGTCCCGCGGCGTCTTGTTTGCGGCGATGTGACAGGAGTGTGGCACTTTGGCTCAGGGCTCGCGTGTGATAACAGCCCGTGGACGCAGCTCAAGTCAAGCCGTCCAAACGGGTCCTTCAAGGTCGGCACCTCTGTAGAGACGCTGCGCACTCAGCAAGGTCACATTGGCGACTAAAAGCAAAGTGCTTTATTGACAGAATAAAAAGACAACAAAACAGGCAGGCGTGATTAATAATAAAATAGATTTGAGGAGAAGACAGTCACCTCCTGTCTTTTTCAGCATGGATCCTTGCAATCCAATTTGACCCACGGAAAAAAGTCACATTATTATTATTGTCTTTCCTGTAATGGTTATCATAAAGATTTACAAGAACTTGTGCAACTCACTTCCCCAAATTAAGAGTGTTTTATCTCTTATATCTCATCACTATCGTGTTTTTATGGTAGGTCACATGATCAACAGGTTCTTCTTTCTTTTCTGCAGTGTGTGAGAGCAGTGTGTGAGGCCGTCAGGTGTGCAGTGGGAAAGCATGCAGTTTCTCCTATTTGTCTGGAGACAGGGATGGATGATATGACCAAGTGTGTTGTGGCTTAAAACTGAAAATATTGATGTACTCAATAGTGAATATATTTTCTTCCGGCTAAGTGAGTGGAGATGAGGTCACTCAGTGCCAGGGTCAGATTTTTTGGGGTGGGGAAGCCCCAGTCATAGTGGGTTCTCTGAGGACAGTGTGAGAACAGGTGGGCCACGGGAGGAGTCAAAAAAAAAAACAAAAAAAAACAGGAAGTCATTTTTTTTAAGCGCATGCTGATATTAAACTGAACTCCTGCCTTTGCAATGTAGCTTTTAGTTTACCAACCCTTTTCGATGCTGGCACTTTTTCATTTATTTTTCGTGATTTAAAGCTTAGAATTGATCCGATATACAGTTCAAATTTTTCCCAGTCGCAGTCATTCTAGCTATGTCAGCGCTCCAATTTAAACCAGATCTCGCAGTGTAGAGTCGCTGTCTCAAAGCTTCATTTGGTGCGACTCCACGTCTTGACTCGAGTGTGGAAGAGTGATATTTTGCCGCCATACATACTCTGATGCGACTCATCGTTTTGCTGAAGCAACTCAACTCTTCTTTCTTCACACCATCTTTGTTTCTTCCCCCCTTTCTCCATCAACTTCTGCTCAGAAGCCCCCCTCCCTCCAGCCCTCCATCTATCATCTAGTTGGCAATGGCATTGTTTTTAATCATCCGAAGCTCAAAATTATTATTATCGCTTCTGATGCGGCAATTAAAACTTCAGGTCAGAGGCACAACGAGCGGTGATCAGCAGCCGAGCTGAGAAGTTTTAATTAGACGATCAGAACCATTAATGCACAAAAAAAAAGGTGTGCGCTGGGAAATTAACGGGAACGTCTTAATCAGGGTTAGCGACTCCGAAGAGGAGTCAAGTGAACAGAGAGCAAAAAACAAATCATCTCCGCACCACTGGGACAAAACTCAATTAAATATGCATGTGGAAAAATGGAAATTTCTCAGCACCGACTGGTGGAAAACTGTGGCGAAACCTCGCGGCGGGGTCGGCGACCTGCTTATTGTTATTCTTGTGCAATGAAAATGAGAAAGGGGCCAGATGCTGGGGTCCGGGTGTCGCGGCGCCGTTGTCCATCAGTGGCTTTCCGCTTGACTTCCCTGCCGCGGCCTCTCCGCCGTAAAGCAGGAGGAAGAGAGGGGATTGGAAAACATCCCCGGACTGTGTCTCTATCTGTCTGTGTGGCTCAGCGATTTCCCTAAAACACTGGTTCACACACACCGGCTTACATCTCCCCCAGAGCCTGAGACACAAAGCTCCACTGAGCTGCGCAGAAGAAGCCTTGTTGATTAATCTACCAAGGTTCTTAAAGTTAGACTTTTTTTTCTCTCTCTCTCTCTCCATCTCTTGGCATCGGCACTGAAACCCACTGGGGTCGATGATCTGCTTCTTACTTTCAAGAGTGGCCACTGCGCTGCTCACTAAGGACTAAGGAATTGCCCTCTCTTTTCGCATATATTGCAAATATGAGAACATTATTTTCTATATTTTCCAGCACTGCTGCATTTGAGACAGAATCTATCTCATAAAATATGTGTTTTTCTCTTAAAGGGCAGCTCAAATAACGCTGCAACTGTGAGTACAAGATGACAGGTATTTCATTTCTGTTGAGGTCTGGAGTTGACCTCTGTCTTGAACATTCCATCTTCAGTCCGAGGTTATTCTGCATGTGCATGCATGAAACTTTACGTCCAAAGTTATTTTGTAGACTTCTTTTGTCATCTGAAAAAAGCCGTAGCACCATAGTCGTCTCCCACGTTGTTTGTATTAATTGAGTGCGGTTCTTGCGGGGGGTTGGTACTTGCGTATCAGAACTCAGCGGGTATCTCCAACAGGCCTAGAATCTGTGTTTGATTAGGCGGAGAGATGAGCTCGGGTTTAAACAGATAATACCTCGCGCACAGACCCTCGCTGCATCTGAAGTGGCATCTCGGCAGGGAGTCGCCGTGTTTACAGTGCATCTCTGAATCCACCACAAACTTCCTTGAGCAATCACTTTGCTTTAAGTTCAGTGTATAATATCCGACACAAGTTGATCTGCGAATCCCACGCCTTTGATGATTATAGTCGTGGCACGTTCACACAAATAATGCACATCTGAAACACCGCTTGATTGGGCGTGATATCATTTTGGCATTCAAACACAGACCACACATCAGAAAACAAAACAGAAAACATCAAGATCTGCGGGGCCAGGCGAAACTTCTCTGAGAAGAAGCAGAAGCCACACAAACTTCGAGACATTCTTTTTGACGGAAGATGAAGCAGATGCTGACCTTTTACAAATGTTTCTTTTTTGCTCAGGTTGTGGCCTTATACAGACAAGTTCTTTGCTCTCTCTCCTCTGTTCCCAGTAAAAACAAGTGTCATGGTTAACATCAGCAGCTGGGAACATTTGACTTCAGATGCTTCAAATTCATTTTTTTTTTTTCCTTCCCCACAAAACAGGCGTTGCTTACCGAGGTGTCTGACAATTAGCACGCCAGGCTAAAGCAAATATGTTGGCCGCTGTGACAGTGTTGTTTTTCTGTCTGATATTCATTAATAAGGCAGAGTGCTTACTGGACTCTCAGGGAGGTGGGGGGCTGGTCCCGGGGGGGAGTACTGTTCTTTCATGTAGGTCCCTTTAGATTTTCTATCATTGTACGCTATCATGCACACAAATGACTTGAGGTAAACAGCTTAGCGTTGCCATGGTGATCTCTATTGTAAACAAAAGAGAAAAAAAAAGCTGCTGTGGACAGAAATACTCGGCATAAATAATACTTCCGACAGCTTCCATAAAGCAACCAACCGTAGCGACGGCTCCTCGGGGAGGATGCTGCGATCACTGAGAAATTACCTTGAAAAGAAAACACGCGCAAAAAATGCTGTGTTGATCGAGCTATTGAGGAGAGCGTTACCTAATAAGAACGACCGATTACGGCCGGACAGAAGCTTTTGCAAAATTCAAATCCACACAGATGTTAAAAATAAAAAAATTGAAATACCAACACATTGAAAAGAAGTCTAAATATTTAAGAATTAATTTAAGGATAAATAAAATGTAAAATGGAATGGAAACTACAAGTTATGTAATGGATAAAACATCCTTAAAATTGATCGATATTGATGCACTTCTCTGACCTACATACCGTACGTAGTGTGACCTGTGGTCAAAAGAGAAGCCTTTTGTGCCGCAAACCTGCTGAGATAGTCATCTGTTCCTACTCACGCTCCTCATTGTTAACAGAAATTGCACGTAAATAGTCAGTAATGGAAAGAAACAGCTCGGTGTCGGGGTCATTTCCGACACCGAGCTTGAGACTGCGATGCAAAGGAAATCGGTAGTTAAAGCATGAAATACTTGAGCTGGTAAACACAGACTACATCCACTGCAACACCCAAATGACCTCAATCTTCCCTGGGAGACTGAATTCAAAAAAGAAAAAAAGATTTATGTCTTCCACCTCTTAATAGTTTCTGCAGCTGATTTTTCCTCTCCACCCTAAATTTGCTCTCTTCTGAAAAGCTGACCTTTTCACCCCAGCCTGCAATTGTCTTAAAACTAAATTGAACAGCACCTTGCTGCATTTGCCCCCCACCCCTCCCGAAAGGTCCATCATTTCTGCAGAAGTCATTGTTTAAAAGAGGAAGTGTGCAATGTAAATACAGTAACTGAGAAAGCATGTGTGGAGAGCGCGGCATTGTGATTTGTAAACTCCCTTAAATTGTATATCCTCTAATGATTTTCATAGCCAAAGAAAATGAAAACAGGTTTTATGTTGCGGCTACATGATTTACATAATGCCAGCGATGGCTCACATGTGATTGTGCTTCTTGGCTTTATGGCTGTGCCAAATGAAATGGCTCACAATCGTTGTTGTTCAAAGAGAATTGAGTCTTTAAAGGAGAATTTCTCACGTCTGTGTATTGCATCGCAGCGGCCCAAACGCCTGGACCGAAGTACATGTCGACTGCACCTAAGTGGGAACTTACTGGGCTATGTTGCCCTTTAACTGCTTAGTCTCAGTTATCGTTTTAAAACTTGATATTTGGTGTCCATAGCCACCACTCCGTGACATCCAAATGACTCATTTCAGTGAGTTATTGAGCGCAATCTTTGATGTGTTCAAATTAATGCAACTTAAAAAAACACACAGAGATTTTTTAAATATATTTAGAACTAAGAAAAGTGCACAGGGGAAATATAAATATAATACAAGGTAGAATATTTTGATAGGGAACAAGTAGGTAAAAAATTGAACATGTGATTTCTGTTACCCCTGCAGTACAAGAAGACAGAAAACAAAGAATAGTTTTGTGAAGAAAAGCCTTAATATTAAAGTAAAGTTCAGTCTCTAAACAACTTGGTCACATCATCTATCATTTCCAGTTGATTCGGGATCACGACGCTCTTTCTGCCGATCTACATTTCCTCCCACATTTTTCAGATATTACAAAGTGTGGAGGGTCCTCTCCCCCTTAGTTTTTACTGCCTGGATAATGATCTGGCTTTAGTTTTGAGTGTGTCCGAACACTGTCAGACATGAGCTTTGGTGGCCCTGGAAATGAAGTGAAAGGTAACAGAGTGCAGTTTCTGCCCTAAAAAGGCAGCTCTGGATATGGAATGCCACAGGCAGCTGTTCCTGCCTCATCAGAGGACATGTTATAAAGATAGCCCCACTTGGGTTTGAATAATGCCACCCATCCCTGCCCCAAAGCACACTCTATCAGGCTCTATTGTTCGGAGAGGCCTCCACGGGGGCAAAAATTGAAAGTGTGCAGTAGGTGTTGGGAAGAAACAACGTGTTTGATGTCAGTGCGTGACTCTCCTGGATGTGTGGAGTGGTGAATAAAAGAGAAGACACTGATCCGCGAGTCAGCTGCCAACTGGCCTGCAAAAACGTCCAAAAGCGTTCAGCGTGTTTCCTTCCATGTTCTGACAGCTTTAATGCTGAGCAGCCCTCCACTCAGTGGCAGGACCACAGCCTCTTGAGGTGAGAGTGGAGATAACATTTCACAGTGTCTCTAGCGCAGGCATGTGAAGGATTATGTAGCCGTTTATTTCCTACTTGTAGTACCGCAGGGGTCTGATAACTTTCTGTTTGTGGTTTCAGCTGCCATTTTTTTCTTCTTTTTTTTTTCTCGCCGCTGTTAAACTCTGAGCCAACGTTAGAGGTGTGACTTGGAAAGATATGTACTGGATCTCGACGTTCGTCCTTTGGATCTGTTATTGTTAAGTGCCTTTGCGTGTTATTAATAGCGGCGGTTGCCATTGTTACGCTGACGGCTTGTTTTTCCGCCGTGACATTCACCAGCGGCTATGACTTTGAAAAGTTGCGCAGGATGATTATGGTTTTTAACTTTTTGCGTTCTTGTTTTCCTTCCAGCTGAAAGCAGTTTATGCACTGAAACGATCTCAGGAAAACCCAAGATGGCCGCCAAAAGAAAAGGTGGCCTAAAACTCAACGCTATCTGTGCCAAGCTCAGCCGGCAGGTGGTCTACGACGGCAGCTCCCAGAATGCGGAAGGAGACCAGAGTGTAGCGGAGAACAGCGAGCGTGGCAGTTCCCACTATGACGACAACGAAACCAACTTCCCAGAGAGCCTGAGCCTCGAGGAGGACCAGAAGCGACGCGAGGCCATTGAGAAGTGGGTCAACGGTGAGTACGGCGACGAGCTGCCGACCTCAGACTGCGGGGACGAGCAGGAGAATGAACTCAAAAGCAGAAATGATGAAGACGAACCTCCAGAGGGGGTCTACATGGTCCAGCCGAAAGGCTGCAGCGACGAAGAAGACAATGGTGAGGAGGCCGAGCCGCTGACAGGCTCGAACGACGGCAGTTACCATGACGACAAATCAGCTGAGGCGGGGCATTTGAAGACTGAGGCCTTTATGCCAACAAGCGAAACCCCAAGTCGCCAAGCACCTTTCGCCTCTCCAGGTACGGCCTGTGCTGGAAATGAGATTTTTATGTTTTTATTACGTTGCTCATGCTGGTATTCACCAACCAAAAAATGCTAGCTAGCAAAGCTTTCTTTCGTGATTTTAGACATGATAACTGCCCGAGTTATTGAATTATTACAATGGTATTCACCAACCAAAAAATGCTAGCTAGCAAAGCTCTTTCGTGATTTTAGACATGATAACTGCCCGAGTTATTGAATTATGACAATGGTATTCACCAACCAAAAAATGCTAGCTAGCAAAGCTTTCTTTCGTGATTTTAGACATGATAACTGCCCGAGTTATTGAATTATGACAATGGTATTCACCAACCAAAAAATGCTAGCTAGCAAAGCTTTCTTTCGTGATTTTAGACATGATAACTGCCCGCGTTATTGAATTATTACAATGGTATGAACCAACCAAAAAATGCTAGCTAGCAAAGCTCTTTCGTGATTTTTGACATGATAAGACGATTTTTCATTTGACTCATTTGAGTTAGATGCCTTACGTCCCGACTCTTGACTCAGATCGCCCTTGCACTTCAAAATAAAAGCCTTTAAACGGGTGACATTGCCATGGCCATGTGAGCTCTCATTATTATTGGAAAGAGGGACTCTAGAGTTACATTATGAATAGCCAGCGACATTATTACCCCTAAAGACAGGCGGCCGAGGGCCGGCAGAAACTAGTCTGTGTGTGTAGAGTGCATTGAGAAATTCGTAAATGGAGGTAGCTTACAAGCGGAAGACAGGCGCAACAGCTGCGGGGCCAAGAGCACATGGCCAGGCTCTGGTTTAGCTTCGTATTACACCCAGGATTACTTATCAAGTCTTTGATATTTCCCAAACTCGCTCAACAGAGCCCCGAGTTTGGCTCCTCCGCCACATAGCAAGTGCTGTCTTCTCTTCGTGTAGCCTCACTTGCAATCATTTTAAATATTCAGATAAATGTTTGGTGGGTTTTAATGGTGGCGTGATGTTATCAGGTCGATAAGGAGTCTATGAGCAAAAGTGGCAGCACACACCGTTTACAGTTGTGACCCTTGCAAGTTAAGGAGTTTGACGACGCAGGTGTTAAAAACTCAGTCTTGTGTAAAAGATAAAACCACAGAGAGAATCGTCGCTGGGACCGGTTGCTGTGGTATGAATCATGATGTGTTCTCGTCACACTTCAAAAGCTTCCCTTTTGTCCCTTTCTTGCTGTTTTCTTCTCAACGTGCATCTGTGGCTGCACACATGACGGCGGGGGCTTCTGGGAAGATGAAGCCCGTTTCTTGTCAGACGGTGGTTTTGATCAGTATTGTTCTCACTTTATGATCGCCTGTTTAGTAAATATGTTGCCCTCCACCTTCTGCGACTTCACATCTCTAAACAAAGTGTTTGAAGGCGGCAGGCGGAGCGGGCACCATCACTTCTCAATCTTTGCCGTGCCTTTTTTCCCCCCTTTGTTGATTGTAACTGGGGCATCTATATTGAAACGTTCCTGCTCGGCTCACAATTAAAACATTTTTTTTTTTTGCTCTCGCTCTCTCTCTCCGCTGTCTTTCAAAGGCTGATGCGGAGTGCACGCAATTATGCATATAAACATAGTGGCTTAATTATCTCGCACAACATCAGTGACAATGTAATTAACAAACATCGCAAGATCAATGAGAGAAAGTGCGACCTTCAAAACATTTAACTCCTCACATTGAGGCTCGGCGTGGATTTTCATATCTGTGCGCAGCCCTGTAATACTCTCCCAAGATCATTTCGATGTTTGAGTTATAGCCCTGGTGAGCCAGTGGCTGTGAAACACCAGCGAGATGCTCCTGGACCTCAGTTCACTGCTCATTTCGCATGTTTCTCTTTTCACTGCTGGTTCATTACAGCGACGTTGAGCAAGTCTTGAGCGTTGCCAGACGAAGGCAGTGGGGGACAGGAACCCTCTGAGCCTTCCGTTTTAAATCCAACTGGCCTTGTAGAAGTAAAACCAAGGCGACAAAAGGAGAAAACTACTGTGACTAATCGGCCATGTCGAGTCATTTGCTGCTTGTTTCTGAACAGTCTGGTTTGTTTGTTTTGAAAAACCACAAAAAAACACCAAGTATATGTTGTTCATTTTTGTTGCTGTGTCAATGAATGAGAACAAGTTATCCTAAAGCTTTGAAATCTAAGATGTATCCCACCGTCAGGTTGCTGAAACGACAGTATAATGACTAGAAGTGGCGAGGTATATTTGTCACAGTGATTATGTGGGCCGTCCTTCCAAACGCTTCCATATTTATTTGTACATTTCTCTCCTGAGTTGCCCTCCAGGCCGACCTAAATCACCGGCGAGTTGTTTCCATACGAAGCAATTATGAGAAATAATAGAATCTGATACCACGCTGAAGTGGCCATGACACTTTCTGAGCTAATTTGAGTTGGGGGACTTTGCAGATATTGGAGCCCCAGATTACTCCATATTTAGCAGTAACATCCACCTTTATCATCAGCGACACCTCTGCCTCTGGGCTCTGTGAGGTTGCCACGCAGATGTCCATGTTTGGGCAGCCCAAAGTTGATAGAACGCTCATCTGTTATCATATCTTGTTGGGAAAAACAAGTCCTAAATGCCCTCAAACATAGACAAGTCGAGTCTGGCGTCTCTCGGGCGTCAAGTGTCCAGATTAGATGGAATTTTCTGGATAGTGAGGGATTGCAAACAATGTCACGTTGGTCTATATATATATATATATATATATATATGATTTGAAAACTTCCACATGATCCCTCTGTATTTGGCAGTTATCGGTGCGCTGACATTTTCTGTCTGATAGCTCTTTGGGGTGGGTCGAGCCTAACTTTAGAGCTATATGATCCACCGTGACCTGAGACGCCCTTATAAACGCAGTAGCCATAAAATCCTCACAAGCTTCAGGTCTTCAGCGCCTACACCCAAAAAAAACAAAACAAAAAAAACAGGTGCGTTAAGTTACCTCCCAAATGTGCTCCTTCAGGTTTTTTTTTTTTTCCACTTTGGTTGTGTCAGTTGAACAGTTGCCATGTGCAAACACGCTCAACACGAAAAATGAGACGTCATTTTCTATAGAAACAATGTAGGTGAGCTGGTCCATGGCCAACACTCAAATATCCCTTTCTCTTAAATTTTTCATGCCCGTTCGATCCAGCGGATAGTCTTTCATACTAATCCCGCGTTCAGAGGAGCGACCCTGAAGCCATGAATGGAAATTTAGGGATTATTTTACATGCAATGCCGGTGATGTGAAAGCAAGGCACGGCGACTGATTTAGCAATAAGTAAGTAATGTGAGACATGAGCCAAAATATTTGTGTATTAATTACCAGGCTGGTGGTGGCTGTCAGTGTGCGCCAGTGAATGGTGATGAAAAGCAATAAAAAAGACATTTGTCAATGAAAATAAATAAAGACCATGTGACCGAGGCCAGTGGGAGGAGCTTCGGTAGATCAATGGGTGCTGTTTTTACCATCAAATACCTGATTATTTTGGAATTAAATAAGGTCCAAATCTGATGTAGAAAATGGATAGAAATGATTTTATAAATATTGAAGTGTTTTCAGGTGAATGCATTTGGCTTCAATCCCTTATTTTGCGCTAAACTACCGCCTCAACTCTCTTCTCTCAGCAGGTGATTTTTCCTTTTTTACCCCACTTTTGACCCCGTTTCCCAGTCGGACTGAGAGTTAATGGTCTGAATTAATCTCCGCAAAGTGCCATTAAACTATGCATTGTCTATATGTCCACCATGTCCTTGAGGGACTTTCTCCATTAAATGGACTTATTAAGTAAAACTGACATTTCAGGTGGGAAACGTGTAAAAAAAAAAACTGGAGGACACACTCCACAATGATTTTGACTTTACTGTCTCATGTCTCCGAGTTTGTTTGCACATTTTGTGGAAAAGGGAATTCATCTTTTACCAAATTGAAACAGATCCATCCATCCATGTATCTTTTTTCATTGAAAAAAAACCCACTTTTTTCTAAATTATTTGCATGTCTTACGGTGTTTTTCTCTAAAGTATCTTGTGGAAAGAAGGTCCAAGAACCTCCTGCTAAAACCTCCCCGTCTCTCTTAAGTACTCACCTGCTTCCCGTAATGAAGACATATGTACTGTCCTAAAAAGCATTTCCTTAGTTCTTGCAGACACATAAATATGCAGACAGATGTTGCAGCTTGTGTTGCAGAATGACTTTCTCTGTTTTTAAATTGACTGCAGCTCTGAAATGATGAGGATAAGTGTTCCACATCAATTATGTATGCGTACATATATTATACTTTTATACTTGATATTTAAAAGGCAGTGAAATAGACACATGGTGCGCTATATCTGGTAATGTGATGAATGTTCTCTTGCTGGAGCAAAGTGCCATCCATGATGATGTGTGTTGGAGCAGTGAAGAGTGTGGGATCAGAAAGTCAACCGAGTTTGTGCGTGGCGTGCTGTTTACATACTCATGGGTGGCATCACCTGATATGATGCCAGGGTGCAGCTGGTCGTTGTGTGAAAGTTTTCCATGTTTCTTGTGGCGACTCACGGTGAACTTCTCTTTTTTCTTCAGGGGAAGCTTCAGCCCTGCGAGACTATGCAGCCAACACCATGAATGAATTTCTAGGAATGTTTGGGTATGATGACCAGCAGGTTCGTGATGAGCTGACAAAGAAGATCAGCTTTGAGAAGCTGAAGGCCGCTACCTCAGACCCCTCATCCCTCAGCAATGAGGAGGCTTCGCGGCGTGCTCGCTTCTCCAAATATGAAGAGTACATCCGCAAGCTGAAGGCAGGGGAGGCCCTCCCGTGGCCCCTGCACGCTTCCCCACCAAAACCAGATGACCTCAATGCAAAGATGGCCCAAGACAAAAGTGTGGGCATACTTCAGACCCCCGGTTGCCTCCCGGCAGCTGAGGCCCAGATGTACCCCTCCAGCTTGGACCAGAAGCAGCCTGGAGCCCCTCAGCTTGGCGCCACACAGCCGTCCAACCCCTCCCACATCCAAAACATGGCGTCCCGCTCCTCAAAGTACGATTTCTATATCCAGAAACTGAAAATGGGCGAAAGCCTGCAGCAGCAGAATGGAAACACTTACAAGCGCTCCTCAAAGTACGACTTGGAGAATATCAAGTACCTGAACCTGTTCAAGCCGGGCGAGGGCAATCCAGACATGGGGGGAGCAATTGCGTTCAAAACTGGCAAGGTGGGCCGCCCATCCAAATATGACATCAGAACAATCCAGAAGCTGATGCCGGGGAACCCTGAAACCTCCATGATGCCCAACGTTCTGGCGACAGCACCCGGGAACCCCGGTGCGCCCGGCGTGCCTGCCCTGGGAGCAGCCAGCGCCACCATTGCTCCAGGTCTCGCCATTGACCAGACTGGGCATCTCAGCTTCACCACTTCTGACTACCTGAAGTCCAGCTTTTCCAAGACTGACTCCATCACCACGGGCACCGTGTCCTCTGTTAAGTACGTACACATCTAAACACGAGCATCTTTTTTTATGAGATCCATTGACATCTAGTGGTCAAATTCACTATTACTTACAGTATCACCCTGTGGACAGCTGCTCTCAACAAGACGCCCCACACATTGCAAAGCAACTAACCGTTGCTTCTTATATTAAACAAAACTGAAATAGAGCTCGATTCCCTCGGAAAAAAGGTTAAGTGTATCGACAAAGTAAGCTCCGAAAACTGTCAAGTCTATTTCCGTCATGCTACCCTTCTGAGTGTACCTTCATTACTTCCAGCTACGTTTTGCCGACGACTAAAACAGCAGCTTGTTCATCACTCCACCGTTCATCAAATTTCTCATTTAAAGTTTATTGGTGGATTGAAGACATTTCCAGCTCCGTGGTTTCCTTTCCTCCCTCCCTCCTCCGAGTTCATGCGCAGCTGACATACACTTAACAGCTTGGGCGAGTGGGTTAGCCCAACGCAAAGGTAATTGCTACCTCCGCAGCGGCGGACGGGAATGCAGTGTGAAATAGTGCATCGCGCCCTGCAGATCCACGACATGATGAGTTGAGAAGGTGTTTACTCGCCGTAGCACTCCGTGGAGACTGATTTAGCACAGTCATCGCAAAGTGACTGACTTCTTTGGTTTGGCTAGGGTGTAACAACTCTCCCTTTAATTACTTCGGAGCCATGACTAACCTCCCGGCGAGTCACAGGGGCCGACTCCACACCGCCTGATGAGTGCACTTTAAAGCAAGCAAACGAGGGGTTTGGGGAGCTAGCTTATAGTCGTGCGCTATCACCAGCAGGAAACGGCTCCCACCGTCGGTTTGATTGGTTTTGACCTTGTCTCTAGTCAGACAAAACCTATCAAAGACTGGGCTCTGGAGCCCTCCGGCTCTTCCCCTTCAGGCTTGGGCCTTTGTCAGGCTGCGAGCCTGGCTGACCGATCCCCACTTGTGCACAGAGAGGGGATGCTGTGGAGAATGTCTGGCAGTGCATCCTCCCCTCCGGGCCAGATTAACCCCAGGTCATCACCCGTGTGGAGCTGCTCACATGGAGCTAAATGCCACCGCTGAAAGGAACCAATATTGGACAGTGCGCAGTCAGTGGCCGATAACGTTGTTAGCAGCTTCATAAAGAGTTTAGAGTAAACAGCTTTATGTCTCACATAGAGCGAGCTTGATTCAAACAAATATCAAAGTTTGAAATGCCTCTATCCAGCAGAGAACTGTGAAAATGAAAAAACGTGTATATATATATATATATACATATAAACAGGCTGCACTTCTTCAGTATTCCGTCGCGCTTTTGATCACAACATCGAATGATTAGTTGTGTACCGTCCTGTACAGACAATCCAAATCCACCCCTGCCAGATCCTTCTTTCTCCCGGCTCGCCATTATCCAGTTTTGCATATCTGAGCGCCTCATAAAGATAAATGTCTCATTTTGCCTCCCATTGGTTGAGAGTCCATGCATCAAAACTGTGCTGCGACTCTCCCTGATTCATGTGCCACATGAAAAAGCTGCGGTGCCACGAGAAAATGTATATTGATAGTCCCAAAGTTTGGGAGTAGCTTGTAAGTAAATACGGTGTCAGTTTGTTTTTATTAACAACGGGCCGCCCCACCTCACCATTAATCCTGTCTCTTTTGTGTTGCGTTAGGAATGGCCTGCCACCAGATAAACCCGCCAGCGACGACATCAACCTCTACCAGAAATATATTGCAAGGTATGCAAATGTCCCCCTGGCGCATTGTAACGCCGCACATGAATAAATGCGGCTGGGATTGAGACAAACCCTTTTTTATGCAGTGATGCTTTTTATTCAGCTGATTGTATGAAGCTGCTCGCCGTGTGGAGAATTGATAAAGGAAAGACCTGAGTTTATGTGTTAAGCGCAGGTGAGCGGTAATGAAAGAGGGTCGCGGTGGTGTGTTTGAATAAATTCTAGCAGTGTGTGTGTGGGGATGAAACTCTGGTGGCGGCCGTGTTGACATGGATGCTCCCGCTTTCATGTTAAAGTCATGTGAAGAACTGTGTAATCCATATAAGGTCACCGGATTAACATGGTGTTGAGTCAAATATTTACTGAAAACAACAATATTACTGTATATAGATGTCAATACGCTGCCGTTGAGCGTTGCATAAGGTCTGGTTCCAAAACATCCAGATAAAGATTTTACCAAATTTATCATAAGTTTTACTTCATGTTTTGAAAAGTTTTCAATAAAACAAGAAGAGACATGAATAGGTTTTAGCTTCTTAGCTTGACATTTCAAGTTTGAACTCCTGGTGCAGGTTATGCGAGTGAAGATACTGTATCTGAAGTGAATGTGCAACACCTGTGTGATTCATCCAGGTGACAAGTGTGAGCACCGGAGTCGTGTGTTATTGCCGCAACAAGTCCGTAGTCAGGATGTTGCTGTCCATGTGAAAGAAGCCGTATATTTTTTTTTTTTAACCTCGGAGGAGGTGGCCGATTTCAGAGAGAAAAACAAAAGGGAAGGGAAGGTCTCCGTCTATTCAGTGGACAGAGAACAATGGGGCCCTTTCTGGATTAATTTGGAGCCCACACTAGAAGGTGATTATCACTTGTTTGTTTATTCAGTTTAAAAAGAAAGAAAAACAGCATTTGAAAAGCCAAAGTGGCTTTGGCGTTAATGATTACTTCTCCAAGCCATAACATGAAGGGCACAAATCAAAGCCTTGGCACTGACAGACACACTCACACACACACACACACACTCACACACACACACACACACACACACACAAAACCTCTTCCTTGGACTGATTACATTTTGCAAGAAGATTTAATTAAGGAATTTTTAATGAGGCTTCTGCTGGCACTGCCAAGAACTGTTTTGATATTTGCGCTGCATAATGCATAAAATTTGTCTAAACATCTCGGCAGTTGATGCACGGGGAGGCTGCAGATAAGCCCAGATACAGTTTCAATTTCCGTGTTGGGTGGGGAAAAAAAAGAGAGAGAAGAAAGAAGAGGAGGGAGGGGAAAAACGGAAAGAGGAGAGCTCATAAAAAGGGCAGCAGTGAGGGAGAAGGTAGGAGTGGGGGTGGCATCTGTTCGGATCTGGGGGCTAATGAGGGCACCAAAATACTAAAGACCACTGTGTTTCGACACCGTTCTTGGGAAAAAAAGAGAAGAAAAAAAGAGGTTAATCGTCTCCCCTTACTAAAGCTGACTGGTGTTTGGTGGTAGTTTTAACTGCTTTCCTGCGCGCTTCTGCCGCGCCGCTTTGATCTGTGGATCTCAATTGTAACTGGAGATGCGCTGCAATCTCTGTATGCTGCTGATATTAATATTTAATCTGCTGCTGAATAGCAGCGGCCCATTAGGCCCCCTGACACAAGTGGGAATTGTCTAGAGGCAAAGTGATACAGCTGGGCAAAAGCAGAGGGGTGGGCCCCAGTCCCAGTGGGCATGAGGAGGAGGGGGGGGGGGTGATAAAAGTATTAATGTGTGCATGTATGAGAGTATAGAAAACATTAATGGCCGGGACATATGTCTGTTTTTTTGGCGCTGCCCAGTCGCAGGAAGTGGCTGCTTGTGAAATGACCAAATTATTTGGATAAGTATATGTGAGAGGTGGATTATGTTTACGTCACACACATGAAAACAAGAACAATTTTCGAAAAACTCAAAAGTAATGATGATTATTGTTATCAAAAAGAGAAGCAAAATACTTTTTATGATAAGTAATTCACTTAAAATGGACCTGTCATTTATATTATACATTGTCGTACGTTGAAAAGAGAACATTGTCATTCACTGCTTTAAAAAACGAAACCAAACATTTCAGTGTCTTTCCTGTTATGCGCTGTTATATCCGTGCACATTTGCAGCAAGACGCAGCACTAATGTTAATATGTGTGCAATTAAAGGCAAAAAGAAAGCAAACAATGCGCGTTACTGAAGAGCGCTGGCGTATTCCCAGTCTTCCTCCTGCCATGTCGACTCACACACAACTTCAAAAACAGTAGTGGATGTGCCGTTCAATTAGCTTAATGAACTCAGCAAAGTGATCTGTAAATGCAGCGCTGGGATAATCCCGACAAGAAAACGCCAAAAGAGAGATGGGAAAATACGATTTGGCCCCGGCCCTCCGCCTCCTGCCTCCCTCTCCACAAGCAGATGGAGTTTTTGGCAGCAGCAGAGCAAATGTTTATTTGTGTGTTTTCACTGGTAATTGGAGGATTTTAACAGTCATCATCGCCGGGCTTATAATCACCACAATAAAACCGTGGCAGCAGCAGTTTTTTCAACAGCGTGCCAGACTGAAGTGCAGTTTTCACCCCGTGAAAGAGTCCGGAGTGGTTTGTGGTGAAAAGCGCACGGAGCTCTCACTCACTTGACCCGTTTATTCTCCCAGTAAACCATATTAACCTGAGCACGCCGTTGATTTTCTTCAGAGAGTGAAGGTAGTGGGGGCCGCGCACGTGTGTGTGTGTGTGTGTGTCGCAGGAGCGCCGTCTAACAAGTGTGTCTTACAGCTGCTTTAGAAATAAAGGCAGGTAATTTGGCTGGAATTGGTGTGACAGGCAGGTAAATTGTCGCAGCCGAGTGGAAAGTCGAATCCCGTCTGAAGGTGTAAGATGTGTTACTTTTGAAGGTGAGACGAGCGCGACGCCTTTGAAAACTTCCTCGCCCTTTTGATTTCTCGCTGTTCACGGAATTTCAAATCATTTCTGCCCTAATCATCCCTAATTTGCTGTTGATTATTCCGCGGGCCCTGACTCCCCCATGTGCCGTCACGTGACTCTCTCCGGTGCCTCGTCTGCTTTTGAAGTGGGACTGTTCTCTTTCAGGTTCTCTGGAAGCCAACACTGCGGTCATGTGCACTGTGCGTACCAGTACAGGGAGCACTATCACTGCATGGACCCGGAGTGTAACTACCAGGTCAGTACTGTTTCCAAGAAGCCAAGTCTTCATCCTGTCCTTCTGTTTTCGCTCAAGTTTTTCAACTTCATGCTGATTGTTGGTTTGAAGCGTCTCAACAACATGTCTCAGCATTTTTTTTTTAACGTCACCGGCTCGCCAGCTTTTTTATTTGTTTCAAAACGATAAGAATTGTCATAAAAAAGGTGTCTTTTTCTAGAATATAATGAAGATATAAATAAATAATTAAATGACATAAGGTAAGTTCACGACTGACGTTATTATTTATTTATTTTACATTCAACTAAAGGGCAAATGCCTTATTTCTGGAGACATCCAAATGGACAGGGTTCATTGACACTATTTCACCTTGGATAGTGACTGACAAGGTTCTGGTTCCAGAACTAGCACTAGTCCTCCAATGGGCCTGCGGGTGAACACTGGAGTAGTACAGACACTTCTGGGAAAAGCGCCGGCGCTGGCAGTACCAAGCCCCATGCCAGACACAACCTGCAGTGCAGGGCTTGAACCGGGTTCTCTACCTTCCGGGCAAAAACAAAACAGGAACTTGAATTCCTTCGCTGTCAACGTGGATTCTGTGGCAAACCTTGTTTGTTTTGCATTTAGTGTGCAAAACGTCCTCAATATAAATTTAATAGCAGTCTGTCATGATTCATGTTGTTGTAGAGCCGCTTTATTTTGACATCCATGTGTCACCAGGCTGGTACAATATGTCAGCTTAATGCTGGGACAAGCAAAAATGTCGGCTGGGGTGTGTCAACATTGAGGAACAAAAGAACAGTCAATGGAAGTTCAATAAAAGCTGTTTTCACACTGAAGATCCTTTAAGACCAAAAACCAACGTTTGCACTTTCCCATCAGTAAATATGACTTTTAATATCCTGGATGACGACACCTGAACGCAAACAGGAACCCGTAAAGGATTAACTGTTTGGGTGAAGTTAAGGCAAATAAAAAGCTTGTTGACCAAAAGAGCTGATCCATTTGTCTAGTCTTTGTTTTTCGCAGGCGACCTTTTTATGACGTGATTATAACTAAGTGTGAGATATGTCTCCTATTCTGTCGGCAGGGCCTGGTTTTAATCCCTGCTAACATTGTTAATCATGTCCTGGTCCCACGAGTTGTCATGTATGGCGAAGGAAACACAAAGCAGATGATAATAGAGTCCTTGTGTTTGCAGTCTGGAGCCCGAGAGAGTGAGACAAATGCAGGTAGATTTGTCAGAGACGGCGAAAGGAATCCATGAGCCGTGCGTTTTTTCCGTCGCTTTCTGCTCAATTTTCCCAGTTAAACAATCTTCTGGCGTGTAATCTCTCTCGTCTGCTGGATAAATGTTATTTACGCACCAAAAAGCATCACAGATCAGAGCTTTGGGCTTCGGCATCAATCTTAATTCACACTCTGGTGAGACACGTTTGTGAGGAACACAAAAGAGAATGATTCCTTGTCATAGTTTGCGCAGTTTGTTCGACAATTTCCTGGCTCACACTCCACTTTTTTAGGTTCACTTGAGCATGGAAACAAATATGTTCAGCAGCCAGGGCAGTGGATGTAGATATTCTAGGAGGAAAAAAAAAAAAAAAACCCAGCGAGTGATAACTCATGAAATGTTACATGACACACACTCCTGGAATATTATCCCGCTGCCAGCCTCCTGACTACTGGCTGAGTCTGAGCATTCTCCTTTCATGGAGCGACAGAGTGTGCATCTTGCCACACTGGCGAGAATCCTAAAATAAATGTAGCAAGTGGCTCCCAACCTTCATTGCCACTCCACTGAAAATGAGCTCTTTTCTCCAGTCAGCTCCCGCCTGACTATTTTGGACGACACGATAGATCGGATGTACCTTGACCGCACTTCAACTTATCTTTCGCTCATCATCAACTTAGTTCAATGTACCAAAAACAGGTCATGATGATAAACTGAACTGATGATGTGACTCATGTGAATCCCAGAAAAGGAGCACATCAGATGTAGTGTTCTTAAAAATGGATGTCTAAACTTAAAATACTTTCTTTTGATCGAAGCCTGAAAGTAGCTAGTAGTTGTCATAATGTCATAATACACATTGACCGATCCGCCCAACATTACTGGAGCCATTTCAACATGGATCCGGGCTCTTTATGGCCCACCAGCCTCCAGCTGGACAACAGGTCCCAATTGGTTTCAAAGGTTTACGTGTAACAAGTCAACATGGCGCTATAAAAAAAAACCCCAGCTACTTATGATCTTTGTCGCAATCTGCTGAAGTTATCGGCAACAATCGAGCGACGGTCTCAAACCAATCTGCCGGATTGTTTACCCACACACCAGTCAAAGATTTTCCAAATATTCCGCGGGAGTCGGGCCAATATGGCGGCAGCTGTGTGAAACACGACACAGAGCAATTAGCCTACTTTGCAGAGCGATTAGTTGTGTTTTCCAGAATCTTCCTTTCTGATGTTTTTTCTCCTGCCGCAGCAGATAGACGTGGACTAAAGCAGAAGTGTCTCATTGATTCTCTCGTCTCCTCTTACCGGCTCTCTTACAGCAGCTTAAGCCCAATTACAGCAGATTTGGTTGCAGCCAGTCTCTGTGGAGCACTTTTTTCTTCCCCCTCTCTTCCCAACTTGTGCATAATTCATTTATATATTTATTTAGTAATTCTCGGAGAAGCGTCTCTTTGCATATTCACTCATCAGAGCGGGCGGAGTTCCACCGCGAGTGTCGGCGCTTTTAATTAAAGACGGAATCGTATCTCGGCGAAATGAATGAGAAAAGGCTTTTTGGTTGACTTGTTTGTTTGTTCGCCGTCTTCTTCTCTGGCGCACGTCTGTAAAACCATCTGCACGGAACAGGCTTTTTTTTTTTTTTTTTCCAGAACTAGAAACATCAGGACTGTGATCTTGCATGTCAATGGAATCGTCTTCATGAAAGACAAAACAAAGACACTGCCAGAGCTTGTTGTTGAACATGGTTTCAGATTTGAATTGGCCACGTTTAAATTGCCATTTCCAAAAGTGATGCCAAACCTAGCCTTGTATTGCAATGATATTTATATTATTTCAAAGGACAAGGTGTTTACTACTGAGAAGTACTTGGTCAGGGAATGCACCGTTGTTCACTGTTGGATTTCCCTCATGAACGTTTCAGTCTCTCACGCAGCTGCTGCTTCCACATAGAAAAAAGTGACTTGTCGCCGATTTGGGTTGAAATAAACTGCAAATTGTTTATGCCTATGCTCACCCTCAACACTCTCCTCATTCTCGCTCTCCCCCCACAGAGGTTCACAAGTAAGCAGGATGTGATCAGGCACTACAACATGCACAAGAAAAGGGACAACTCCCTGCAGCACGGCTTCATGCGCTTCAGCCCGCTAGACGACTGCAGCGTCTACTACCACGGCTGCCACCTCAATGGGAAGAGCACCCACTACCACTGCATGCAGGTAGAGAGACACACCCACCTTTCCTTAGATGAGAGAGTTTAAGGGATGAAATGTGATTTTTGATGTCATAAAGTGACCATGTTTCATCAGAAATACAGTCAAGATCTGAACTTTTCAAAGAGCATCAGCTGTGCGTGATGCATTATGGGACTTGTGGTGTAGACTTGTGAAGCAGAAAAATGAGAATAGTCATGTGACCCAGTGGCGGTTAGGTTGCCGGCACTGAACTGTTCAAACCAAAAGGAGAAGTGATGATGAAATTGAAGTGGTTGGCTCCCTCGCTCCTTAATTGGTATGGATAAAGTCCCCTCAGGTGTTTACATCACTACACATTTTTCATCTTTTAGTACCAAGCAACTGTTAAAGATGTTCTGCTTCTGTTAGATTTTTTTTTTTTTTTGGCTCTCATCTGCTTCTTTTCAAACGTCTCGCTGTCGGGGGCAGCAGCGCTGAGATGTATTCCGCTGTTGTCATTGTTATGAGGACGTTTCAGCTCTTGTTTGAACAGTGGCTGAGGACCTGCAGATGTTGGCATCAGCGCCTCCCGGTTAAAAGGGGAGAACTGGGGGCACTTTCTTCATCTTCTGACTTCATATGGAGAAGTCTGTGGAGCGAAAAATGGCCACGATGATACGCAAATGACAAACAGGGCTCCAACCAGACCAGTCCTCGCTTTGGTTTTTCACCAGAACAGAACTGAGAATTGCCGTATAGAAGTAAAAAAAAAAAAGTCGTGACCACAGTCAGTGTTAATTAGAATTTCCTCTGTGTTTTTTGAAGTCACGTGAAACCTTTTTCTAGGCCACTTGCATTGTCTTTTGAGCGATGCTCCACTTTTATTTTGTGCTTCATGACAAAGCACTGAGCTTAAACTCTGCATCGTAATTCATCTTTGTATAACATTTTATAAATAAATAAAACTATAGAGTTCCTGATTTTTTTTTTAATTTTCCAAATAACATCGCTGGCAAAAGATTAATATACTTTTCTTTAACTGTTTAAACCAATAAATTCTAGGAATTGACTTATACTGAGCTTCATTCATACGTCATTGTTTAGGTTTAAAAGCAGAATTGTTCCCTCCTCTGCAGGTGGGGTGCAGCAAGGTGTACACCAGCACCTCTGATGTCATGACCCATGAAAACTTCCACAAGAAGAACGCCCAGCTGATCAACGACGGTTTCCAGAGATTCCGTGCGACGGAAGACTGCGGCACCGTGGGCTGCCAGTTCTATGGGCAGAAGACAACACACTTCCACTGCAGGTGAGCCAACCACTGCTCAGTGACTTTCATGTTTGCATTCAAAGTATTGAATAATGGAAAGGAAATGGTCAATTGAGTCCTTTGATTTGAAGTTTGGAATTGTAAGTGCCAACGTAAAGTGGGTATGTTGTTGTCCCTCAATGACTGGCTCAGGCGTCCTGGCTGCACGTTCACCTTCAAGAACAAGTGTGACATTGAGAAGCACAAGAGCTACCACATCAAGGACGACGCGTACGCCAAAGATGGCTTCAAGAAGTTCTACAAGTACGAGGAGTGCAAGTACGAGGGCTGCGTCTACAGCAAAGCGACCAACCACTTCCACTGCATCCGCTCCGGCTGCGGCTTCACCTTCACCTCCACCAGCCAGATGACCTCACACAAGCGCCGGCACGAGCGCCGACACATCCGCTCCTCGGGGGTGATGGGCCTGTCCTCCACCTTCATGGCGCCCAAGGACGAGCCGGAGGAGTCCAGCAACGACGACCTGATGGACTTCTCCGCCATCAGCAGCAAGAACTCCAGCCTGAGCGCCTCGCCCACCACTCAGCAGTCCACAACCGTGTCGCACCTGATGGCCACGCCCACCACGGTCGTCTCCGCTTCCTCGCCGGGCCACACCCTCAAGTCTGCCCCCTCAATTCCTGGCAGCGGTCAGCGCATGTCCACGCTGCTGTCCCAGGCTCTGCCCAGCAATATTCCAGTGGCGCTCGCCCTCTCGAACAGCAACCCGTTCTTCCCACTCATACCTAGACTTCCTCTGCAGCCCCCAACACCCGCTGCAGCTTCCCTGATCTCCGCTGTGTCCTCTGGAGCCCACTCCATGTCCACCGACTCACCAACTCAACCGGCAGCTGGTGCCGACAGGACCATGGTGTCCACCCCGACCTGTTTCACCACCTCCTCCATCATGGAGAAGATCTCTGCCAGCAAAGGTCTGATCTCACCGATGATGGCTCGACTTGCTGCTGCTGCCCTGAAGCCCTCAAGCAATGCAGACACAGGTCAGTCCCTTCACTTCCATATTTTCCAGAAAAATTCATGGAAAAGTATCGACAATTTTAGACAAAATAGCTGCGAAATAAAGAAGCAATAAAAAGCTTGAAAATATCACACTTTAATCTGAAAGAAGACGTTTCCTCTCATGATCCCAGGGTTGTGTGTGAGATCAGAGAGTGCAGTCAGAGGTCACTTCTCTCATGATGCCGCTGCTCGGGGAAAAAAACACAGGGTTTTGAGCTTAAAGGGACGCACTGAGGCCAGGTCCTGTGCTCTGGCTTGTTATTGTGTTGATTGTTTGTTAGATACCCACAATCCATTTGGAGATAAATGCGCTGACAGAGGCGAGTGGAGCCTGTAACAGTCCCTCCTGATGCTGCAGAGGGGGCTCGGGGGGCTCGTGTCCAACATGTTTCCTCATCATCAGTCTCTTATCTGCGCCTCTGCTCGTTCCACCAAATGGAGGTGGAATGAAATTAAGTTCAGAAATTGCAAGAACAAAAAAAAAAAAAGAGAAAAAAAAAAGAACATTTTCTCTCTCCCCGCCTCGTCACACTGATAAAAAGCAGAAATCGCTCAGGCAGAAATGACTCAGTGTTCTGGAGCTGAGAAAGTGGCTGTTTTTCGGTGACTGATACGCACCTGCACGCCTCAGCGACGCCGCACCGTCTGAAATTTTGACAAAAAACAAGTCAATATCTGCTTAGCATAAACATCAGACGTTTTCCAGGTAATTGTTTGTGTTCATCATTTTGCTGCAAACAAGCCTGAGAATGAAACGCAAGCTTTTAAATAGATAATAGGCTGCTCCTCAATTCAGCAGTAGCAGCGGGACCTCCGGTGCTGAGCCCGAGCAGGTGGGCTGCAGACTCCGACTGTATGGGGGAGAGATTCCGGATAGTGGGAACGGGACGGATTAGAAATCCACCCGGTGTTCCTCCAGCAAGGAGGGAGCCGGGCACCTGCTCCTGGGGGGGGGATGAGCAGCACTGGGCTGTCAGCCTCTACTCCACCTCTGGGCCTCCAGCAGGTAGTCTAGCGTCTGTAAAGGCCCCCACTGTGGGTGAGGGGCCTCCACAGATGGTGCTTCACCTCCCCTCTCAACAAGAAGCTGGTGAATAATAAAAAAGCAGCTTGAAATCGCTCCTCACTTCAGTTCATTATTCATTTTAAATTAAAAATCAGGTTTAGCGTGAGAAGAGAGAAGATGTATAATACATTGTAGAGAGGATATATAATATATGTAAATATAAAATATATAAAAATACACACAAGTAAAATGTAAAACTGCATTTTTAGAAACAATAGAGATAAAATCAGCAATTGAATACACAAATGTGAGTAAACAAAAAGTTTTTGGCTTTCACACTGGAAATGAGTTTCAGTTTGGACTTCATCAATATTCCTTTTGGTTATTGTTTATGCAGTATAATCCAGTCTGGCCAGGGTTCTCATGCTTCTCGCAGACAGACCTGGTCTGACTTGAGAACAGGAACCAGGCCTTTAGGTTTTTTCTGCATATTTTTTGAATGTATGAACAGGGACATTTGGGGCTAAAACTCAGAGGAAGTGGTTTGCGCTTCTCTGTCTGTTGTGGCCAGCCTTCGTGCTCTTGAACATGCTGCACTCTCTTTGGCTTTTTCCACGGCTTTCTTTTAATGAATGTTCCACTTTAATTTACCCCCTCACTGTTCGCACAGATCCCAGCTCATGAAGAGTTTACTAATTAGACACGGAGTACAAATGATACGGGGCGAGCGCTGTATCTTATCCCGAGTAATTACACGCTGCTACATTATTTCGGGATCATTTCCAGAAAGATGCAGATTCCAGTCATTTGTACTGGATGCGAGGGCGACGGAGCTGAGGCATGGGTCGCACAGAAGGGTGTTCCCGCCTTCCAGTGACCACATGCGAATGCATTTGTCTCAGACTCCACACGCAGTATGTGGGTCAGCCATGACATGAAGTGGGACTAGGACTCGGTTGGGCTGTGAAGGGGATGCCTGTGGAGGTTGTCCGCAACAGTTTGACAAGGCACAGTGGTTGAGAGGTGGCTAGAAAGTGACGTCAGCCTGTTTGAACATCGGAGTCGCCTTGTGTGGCGCCTCTTCGTAGAAAAGAGCTGAGCCAGAAGGCAAGCCTCTGAGAATGTCATTCAACCCTATACAACCTGTCTGAAAAGATATAACACAATGATCTATAAAGATGAGCATGACTCCATTGGAGACTCAAAGTAGAGCCGCTGGCGGGCGAATTATAAGACGCGTAAACGGAAATCTTAAACAAGACTGAACAATTCTTGACAATCACCGTTGCCGCTCTCATTTCCTCCCAGACTTGATTTAATTGTGGATGACAAGGCAGGACTAGTTCATTTTGGGTGCACTCGATCAAGTTGAGGGTGGGAGAGAGGGGGGTTAGATGGACGCATCTCCTGACCTCCTGTCAAACGTGAGACTTCTTTCCCCCTTCAAGACCAACCCCCCTCAGGAAGCCCCCTTGCGTTCCAAGGCCTGCGTGTTCCTGATCCCCCTTCACATATTTGGCCGTCTTTCGGGTTCAAGGGCGAACACTTGACATTGCCCTCTCACAGTCACCCCCCACCCCCACTTTTATTACCCCCTTAAAAGCCTCCGACTTCTCAGTGTTGCCTCAGGACAAATTAATATTTCAGTCTCACAGGACTTTCAGGGCCAGGATTCGTCATCGCACTCTTCAGCTGCAGTTATTTATTTATTTATTTACAGTCTTTCGCTAATTTGGAGGAGAAGTGCGATGGAGAGGTCACGCTATTTGAACCCATCTGATTGGCTGTCAGCTCCAATCTGACCGACGTAGTGCCCGCTTTCCTGGTGGGTACGCTTGGTGGCATGGACTGCTGCCCGTTGTCAGGCCAACGCAGAGCCGAGGAGGGGGGGAGGGGGGTGGGAGGGGGCGGGTCGGAGACTGCCACTCTCCCTCAGCATTAGCATCTCACTTAATGACCAGTTAAGAGGCAGCCGGGCAAATGAGTTGTGACAAGTGCTGCAGAAAAAGGAGTCTTTTTCCCTCATATCGCCCGCCTCTCAATCACCGCTTAAAAGGCTTGACGGCCGCGACATCATTCCACAATAATTATCGCGCGGAGAATCGTCTGGGGCCAGGACAGAAGTCAGATCGCATCTCGTCACGGGCTAATAATGCTGACCAACAATAACTTTGTTGTCTCTGACTCCGGCTTGGTCCTCAGGGAACGGGCAGGCGGCCTCAGCCAACCAGTTTAGTCTGGCTCAAGTGAAGCAGGAGCCCGTGGACGGAGCCCAGCAGGAGTCCACGCAGGAGCACAGTCTGGACCTGAGCAAGAAAGAACACAGGTGAACAGGCGCGTCTGACACGTGAAGTGTGACATCATCAAATCTTTATTTAAGCAGTCGATTTGCATCTAAAGGAGGGAGCAGCAGTGGAACCCCGCTGCCTCGCCTGTGACCCCTTTAATAGATGTGGTGTCAACCATGTGATCTGTGTGAAATAAATGAGCGAGCGTCTCCGCGTTTATCTCCATTTTTGAGCGAGAAGGATGTTTACAAGGACTTCAAGCCCAATCTGCCGTCCAACCCTTATTTCTCAAGAAGACAGTGTTTTTTGTCTTCATTACAGGAGCCCGGCGCGCGCCCCTGATAAATCGTAATATTTACTGTTCTCATGCAAATCTTGACTAAACATTGTTCATTTTCCTTGTTCCAGTAATGAATCAAATGGACACCCTGTACCGGGGAATACATCTCTTTTATCCTCGCTTATGAATAAGGTAAGATCCATCCATCACGCGCCTTTCATCCCCAGACAAATTAGCGGGACACGGAGGGGGCCTGTTTGTTTTTTCATGTTTCACCGCTAATAAGATGAGTTTGTATCATTTCAATTTTCCTGCCATTTTTCACTGGCTGTAATTTCCACGTCTCACAAATTAAAATAATGAAGTAGTAGCGGGCTGCCACGCCAGATATATAGAGATGTTTGTTTTTTGATGAGCTGTTTTGAACTCCACATCCATTTTTTTTTTTCTCCTCGATGCCTTTTCTTCCCCGTCCTCCTCCTCCTCGTTTGGCCTTTTATTTATAGAGTTTGTAAATTATTTGATTAAAAAGCCGGCGCAGGAAAAATTACAAGATGACTCTGCCCTCATTTTTTAGCAGCGGATGGAAAATTGAAAGTTTTTTTTTATTCAGGTGAAGATAAAACTCCATCACGTTGATGATGTAATGACAGAGCTGCGGCAGATCCCTCTCATTTGGCAGCAGCTCAAGAGCTTCTTTTTCTCACACACACACACGCAGTCTTTTCCAAATTTCTCCTTGGAGACGTGAACTCTCCCTCACTCCTCTTTGTGCTCAGACGTTGACTCTTGTCCAACAGCTCTTCATGCCGTGTTTCCGCGGTGTGATTCGGGCCGCTGCGTTTCACTGGCAAACTGTCTTGGCCTGAGCTCAAGCAAAAATGTTGTTTTGAATATTTTTTTTTTTGCCTTGCCAAGTCATCTGTCTGTGTGCGGAAGTGAGTGAGTGAGTGAGTGAGTGACGTTGTGCCTTTATGCCTGCAGATGACACACGTGAACCCGGCTCTGTTCAACTTGAAGACTGAGATGGAGGGAGGTCAGGGGGCCGACAACTCAGAGGCAGCACAGTATCTGAACAGAGTGCTCAAGAGACCTTTGGCTGAGAAACCTACTGAGATATGGAAGACATACCTTCGCAGGTATGCAAACATCTTCAAACGTCAGTGACAAGGCTGATGCTCAGAGGTCTTACTGACTTGTTCGCATGTCAGGTTTGACACCGACGACTTCTGCGAGGCTCAGTGCGACTTCCTGCAGAAGGTCCACTTCCACTGCCTGGTGGACGACTGTGGCGCCCTCTTCAGCACTGTGGATGGTGCCATCAAACACGCCAAGTATGTGTGGTGCTTCTTTGCTCAGTGCATCTGCTGACTCCTCCAGGTTCAAACGTCTGTCTTCTCCCTGGCAGTTTCCACCTGAGAGCCACCCTGAAGGTGAAGTCTGAGCCACATGGCCCCAGCGAGGGGACTCCGCTGCAGCCCGCCGCCCCCGTCTCCATGGCCAACAATCCCTCCATGGACATGGCACAGATGAACTCCTCGGGCGGCTACAGCTCACCACCTCCCTCCTTGCTGGCGTGGAAGCAGCTGACCGGCAGCATCCCTCAGATGCCGGCCTCCATGCCCAACCTGCCGGCCAGCTCCCCCCTAGCCACCACCTCCTTGGAGAACGCGAAGCCTCAAGTCAAACCTGGATTCCTGCAGTTCCAGGAAAAGTAAGAACGTTTTGCCAGCTTTCCCCTGTGTGAGAACAACCTCCACTGATACCACGTGTCCTTCAACTCTCTTACTAAGTGACCCATGCCTGGCAACAGACTGCAAGTATTCCAACAAGTTCCACTTCCACTGCCTGTTTGGGAACTGCAAGTACGTGTGTAAGACCTCCGGGAAGGCGGAGTCTCACTGTCTGGACCACATCAACCCCAACAACAACCTGGTCAACGTGCGAGACCAGTTCTCCTACTACTCTCTCCAGTGTCTCTGCCCCAACCAGGTGCGCGGTGACTGATCCTGACAGTGTTTTCTAAGCATGAAGTATTCTATCCATTACAGCGGTATTTGAGGTGATTTGACTGGAGGCTTTCACACACTCGCCGCCTTCCATCTCTGCTGGGAAGACAGTCAACTCACCCCAGTAATGCCTGTTTATATGTCAATAATGTCATTTTGACTGCCGCATTCTCCTCTCAGAAAAGGCCAATTTAGCTGATATTAGCCAATAAATCATTGTCAGCCGCTCGGTAAACAAGGCTGTCGAGAAGAGGGCAAAAATCAGGGGAATGCTCTGCAAATGAAACCTAAATGGCAGCCCCCTGCCTGCTCTCATGCGCCCGCGTTTAAATGAATTCATTAATGTGTCGAAAATCATCCTTCTGAAAAAAGAAAAGCCCTCCCCCTCCTCCTCCTCCTGTCTGGGCTTCAGGCTGCTCCCAGCACTGGAATTGTTCGGAGTTGTTTCCCACCTCCAACTCACCAGCCATCAACCAGTCCCAGTTAGTTGGGAACCAGTGACACCACCTGTGTATTGATTTATGATTATGTTTCCTCTCTAGCACTGCGAGTTCCGCATGAGGGGCCACTATCACTGTCTTCGGCCCGGCTGCTACTTTGTCACCAACATCACCACAAAGCTGCCATGGCATGTGAAGAAGCACGAGAAGGCCGAGCGCCGCGCCGCCAATGGTTTCAAATACTTCACCAAGAGGGAAGAGTGCGGCAGGATGGGTAAGAAGTTCTGACTGTGGACCTGTCGGAATGACACTGAGCAGTCAAGTTACGAGTCGCTCACTGAGATAAACAGTGGTGTGGCTGGATCAGGTACCGCATCATTGTAAGAGTAGATGCACAATTGTGGAAGCTTGGAGGACCTGGAGCTGAGCAACAGGTGTGAGGGGGTGCACACAGGTCAGGCAAGCAGAAACCGCATGGGTTCAAATCCCACTCGAGCCAAGTGTCTTCGTGAAGTTTTACAGCTCCCGGGTGCAGTTGTTGGAGAGGAATGTGCTGGCAGCCCAGCGTGAGGTGTGAAGGTGAGCTGGTGTAGTGGTGGCTTCAACCGAGTCCTCAGCAGGCAATGCAGCAGTGCTCGTACGCCTCGATTGGTACCGAGTTCGAATCCCACGCTCCCCCGGTGATCTGGATCGGCCGTCCTGGGCGCAGGTCGGGGTGGGGGCTGTGTCCCCACCTCGGGGTTCAGCTGGTGACTAGAAGGGCTTATGACAAATACTTCCAGGCTCCATTGGAGTTTTGAAAGAGGGGTGTCTAAAATGAAAAAAGTTGAGAAAAGTTAAAATGTCAGTATGATGAGTTGAAGAAGCCACAGAGGAGAAGTCACAAAATAAAAGTTGCATATTTAAAAACACATGTCAACTTAATACTAGAGCAGCCGCTGACCAATATTTACTACTTTTTCCTTTGTTTTCCTGCATGTTGCAGGATGGGAAGATTCCGAAGATGACTAGTTTCTGGAAAGTAAAAAAAGAAAAGTTATTATCAGCAGCGAGTTCTTGTTTGCACTAAGTTATGACCACATTGTGTTTTGAAATATGCAACTTTTTTTTTTCCCTCTCAAAACTCCATTCGAGCCTAGAATTATTTGTGATAAGCCCTAAAAGTATCCAGCTGAAGTGTGCCCACGATCCAAATCACGGGGGTAGCGTGGGCTGAGAAATTTGCCTGAGCTGTCCCCTCACACCTGTTGCTCAGCTCCAGGTCCTCCAAGCTCAGTTTGCTCTGAAAATGATGTGTGGAGGACATTTGAGTCATGGAACCAGAATTGGCCTTTACCCTTAAAATGACATTCTGGGATTGAAACCCATGCAGCTCGTGCTTGTCATACCTCAGTGAGCTGTCAGATCCAGACACGTGCTTGACTGGTAGCCAAGTGTGTACGATACGATGATAGGGACATATAGAATAGTGGATGCACCCAGTCACTGAAGCTCCCTCCAAGTCAGAGACACCACAGTAGAATCAGGACAATACAAGAATATTGTTGAAAAACAACACTCTTCCAGAAGCATGAGCTGTTGTGAACTGAGCCGACCAAACTGGTGTGTGTCAATCTCAGATTTGTTTACCTCTCCACTGTTAGAATTGAGCAATTAGATTTGTGTTTGCCAATTATCCGGCTCGCCTGGTTCTGCCTGTTGGTATTGTGAAGCTGCTCTCATCAACATCCTATAGGAACGAATTAAAAAGTGTTGTTTTTTGTTTTTTTTTCTGGGTGCTTACACAATCTTTTCAGCGCGGTTCAGAAACAAGGCAAACAACAACAGGCCCGAAACAGCTGTTTTTCGGTCGGCGGCATGATCTGCCAACTGCATTGTTTGCGCATGAGGGGAGGGTGAAACACACAGGAAGGATTACCAGCGCTCGCACTCCAGTCATAAAGAATTGATGGCTTGCCAGTATCCATGGCAGCGACATTAAACTGAACACTGCTGATGAAGTTACATGGTTTGGGCCTCACAAAAGACGCTGCATGTCACCGGGGGGGGTTTACTGTTATTTGCTCAACTTTGCCGCGCGTGTGCGCTGAAGCTGTTCAATGACACGGACGTGTTGTGCTCTTAAAGCAGCTGCCATGGTGACTGACATGCTGGCACCTGCCCGGCATGTTACTCTTTCAATTATTTCTGCCTGCCTTTTTTTTTTTTAAATGGTATTTGATTAAACAGAACATTCATTTAATTTGAAATCATAAAGTAATCAGACTGGTTAAAACAGGAGGCAGCAGCAGCGCACAACAATGCAGAACAAAGGAGCACCAAAATAATAAAAAAAAAGACAATGGAGATACTTTGAAAAATGAATTTAATATGGCAATAACTGTATATTTACTTTGATTTGCACGGGGTGCGCATTATTGGCCCACAGAAAAATGTATTTATGTAAATTCCTAATTGAATAAAGCATGTCAGTGTAATAAAAGAGCTCGGCAGGTTTAGTGCACAGCAGCCTCCACTGGCTCAGTGTGACACCGCCGTGATCTAATATTCCTCCCACGTCTACACCCCCAAACACTTTGGAACGCGATCCCTCTTTTGTCTGAGATATATCATGAAACTGGAGACAAAAATACCGTACGTTTCTCTCGTGCAGTGTTGCGCAATACAAATGTAAAGCCGTTCATTTTGAAGGCCGTGTCAGTGGTTCCCTCGCTGAAGTTGATCCTCTTCTTGCAGGCTGCAAGTACAACCAGGTGAACAGCCACTTCCACTGCATCCGCGAGGGCTGCCAGTTCTCCTTCCTGCTCAAACACCAGATGACCTCACACGCACGGAAGCACATGAGGAGGATGCTCGGGAAGAACTTTGACAGAGTCCCGTCCCAGGTACGGACACACTTTGTCACGAGCAGCGCGAAGGATAATTATCTGGTGGGGGTGGGGGAGGGGGACTTGTAATGCCAGGTGTTGAATACTTTATTGAACTGAATTCCAGCAAAGTCAAATTCCTCCCACACCCTTCCAGACCGACTGCAGAATGTCTCTGCGACTGGCGTTCACGCCTCTGTGGCGAGTCCTGAACACTGCGCTTCTCTCTGAAGCGTCACTGCAGCGAGGTTAACTCAGGTGCGGCTTTGTCTTAGGGTTCAACCGAGGCAAGTCGACGACCGATCTGAGTTTGTTAACTTATTGCTAGTGAGAATTGTTCACTGCATATCTGGTCTGGTGTCCAGCAAGGTCGAGCGGTGCACAGAAAGTGCCCTCAGGTTCAGCGTGTCTCATCCTCACCTGACCTCCAGAACACGCTGCTCCCAAAGCTGCCAGTCTGGTTCAGTTGACTCCTTGTTTTTCATTCGGAAAGGCTCATATCATGACACAACTATGCGCTTCTTTCTTTCAAAATACCTGCGTTGAGAAATGCTTGGTGCCACGCCAGCAGCCAACACCTGACTCATGACACGTTGCGCGCCCGCGTGCTTCACAACACTGTCGTGTCACGCAGGTGATGCCTCTGGTCCAGAGGGGAGACGAGATGCAGCACGTGTCCAACATGGCGTCCGGGCAGGCCGGCGGTCATCTGGACATGGGCTCCGGCTTCTCCTCCTCCGGCGTCATGGACGAGACCGACGACTACATGGACTACACAGGAGCGGGGGGCAGTCCGCTGGGCCTGTCCTCAGAGTCCTCCAACCCAGACCGCAGCTGCACCAGCACCCCAGTGGGACACGACGGCTCGCCGGCAGGTGAGCGGCGCCCTCTTCCTCCTCCGCTTCATGTTAGCTCACGCTGGGCTGCTTCACTCAGTCCCATTCTGCAGAAACACATGTGAAGGAATTAAATCAGAACCAGGGAGAAACAAAGATCTGTAGACCAATCCAAACCCGTAGCACTGAAGGTCACCTGGCTTGGGCTGGTTATATAGATCCCTGCTAACTGTCAATAGTAGCCTCCTCCCTCCCTTAGTTACAGTGAAACTCTGCCTACATGTTTTTTTTTTCAAATGTTTTTTTTTGTGTCATTTCTCTGGTGTTGGGGAAACTTGTCTGGCAGGGGCCTCATTTTGTATCATTCTCTTATCTTTATCTTTCCCTTTTTTACCTCCCATCCCCGTGTGACTGTGTGTGTGTGCGTGCGTGTGATGGCTGTCTCTTCCCTTCCTTCACCCTCTCTGGTCGCCCTCCAGGACAAGGCTGCCCAACCACCACCTCCGCTCCCACCACCCCTGCTGACACCCCCCAAACTGCACCTTCTTCTAGTTCTTCTTCCACCCCACCACCCCTCCCTGCTCTGCCCCCTCACTCTGTCCCTCAGCCCGGCCTCCAGTCGCAGGCTCCGTCCCCGACTCCCGCCCTCCTCCGGCCCCCTCTCCCCTCGCTGCCATACCTCCTGTCTCCATCCTGTCTGTCATACTCTCTGCTCAGCGCCTCTCTGGGAGCCACTCGGAGTGTTGTCATGCCAACCAACACACCAGCTTTCAGCCCCATCATTGCCACCCCGTCTCCGGTTAAAAATGACGTCCCTATAGTTCAGGATGCTGCAGGTACAGACCACACTGCAGCGCAGCTGATGATTGTTGTTGTTGTTGGGGTGTGTGCAGCATGCAGCGACTCTTTTCGAGGTCAAAACTTGGGGCTGCATGACGACAGGAAACAACATGCTAATGTGGCCAGCACATAGTCATAAAAGCCTCATGGTTTCATGATGAACTAGTGGCCAGTCAACGCAGTTCTGGACTTCTCACAGGCGCATGCTCACATGTCTGTGTTGCGGTACTTCATTGGCATCTGTGTGTCGATCGAAGAGCAGCGTCTCGTCGGACGCCTGCAGGACAAAACTCTGGGCTCATTTAGCGTCTCAACCGGCAGCTGCTTGTTTTAATCGAGCGGTTTATTGGGGCGGACGGTTTCATGTTGGGCAGAGAAGGAAGCACAGAAGGTGGTCGCCCCTCGTAAAACACGGCGGAGACCAGAGGGTCGGCCCAGACCCTCGACTCCGCCAGTGTTGGGAGGCGGTAAAAGTGCCTGTAAAAGTGCCACGTAGCCGAGTCAGTCCATCATCTCCCACCAGTCGTGCCAGCAACTCGCCCTGCAACTGAGAGCAACTTGTGTCACACACTGTTGCCGTTGCTTTTGCTAAATCCCTCCCTGTCTTGCAGGCAACACCATCTCCATGCCGGCAGCGACCGGAGCCAAGAAGCGCTTCTGGATCATTGAGGACATGTCGCCCTTCGGCAAGCGCCGCAAGACGGCGTCCTCACGCAAGATGCTGGACGAGGGGATGATGCTGGAGGGCTTCCGGCGCTACGATCTCTACGAGAACTGCAAGGACACCAGCTGCCAGTTCTCCCTGAAGGTCACCCACTACCACTGCACTCGGGAGAACTGCGGCTACAAGTTCTGCGGTCGCACACACATGTACAAGCACGCGCAGCACCACGACCGCGTGGACAACCTGGTTCTGGACGACTTCAAGAGGTTCAAGTCCACCCTCAGCTGCAACTTCCCCGACTGCCAGTTCTCGGGCAACAGCACCCACTTCCACTGCCTGCGCTGCGGCTTCCGCTGCACCGACAGCACCAAAGTCACGGCGCACCGCAAGCACCACGGCAAGCAGGACGTGATCAGCGCCGCCGGGTTTTGCCAGTTCAGCTCCAGCGCCGACTGTGAGGTTCCAGACTGCAAGTATAAGCTCAAGTGCTCCCACTTCCACTGCACCTTCCCGGAGTGCAAGCACACTGTGGTGGGGATGTCCCAGATGGACTCACACAAGAGGAAGCACGAGAAGCAGGAGCGCGGCGAGATGACCTCATTGTCACCCCACCAGGAGGTGCCGCACCACCTGGCGCTTCCTCCTCCGCCGATAAGTCTGTCTGCTTCGACGCCTGCTGGCCTGAAGGCTCTGTCCCACGGCATCAGCAGCAGCGCCCCCTCCATGATCTACTCCTCACTCTCCGAATACCACCCATTCCCGCCGGCCTCCGTCAACCTGGACAGCTCCCTCAACCTGGGCACCGACGCCAACAGCTCCCTCTTCTTCCTCAAGAACGCTGCCGGCCTCGGACTCAGCGACTCGCTGGACCTCAGCAAGAAGATCCACCAGGAGGCGGCACACTGCGGCCCTGCTCACAGCTCCACCCCCCCTCTGGGCCTGTCGGCCACCCAGGACGACACCACCGGCACGTCCGCTGACGCCGAAGACGACCTGTCGCCCGAAGACGAGGCGCAACCCGATGACAAGGAGGAAGAGGAGGAGGACGAGGACGACGACGAAGACCTCAACAGCGACTCGAATGACGAATCGATGGCCGACGGCGAGAAAGACTTTGGGGACAACTTCGATGCTTCCGTTAACCACACCGATGCTTCCCAACTAGACAAAGAAGAGCCGTGAACGTCGCGGCCTCACCAGAACCAACGGCCCAGAAGGACCCGCGGCCGTGTTTACACGACCTCCAACAGGGCGAACTCATTATGCATTAAACAAGGACACGGACGCCAGGCCTCGCGTGAGCGCGCGGCGCCCATGTAAAGCATTTTACTACACATCAGTCGTTTTCGTGTGCGTGCATGTTTGACTTTAATTTATTTTTCCCCCACTTATTTTGTGTGTCGACAAAAAAAAAAAAGAAAAAACAGATCTCTATATAACGATATTTGTGCGTGCGCGTGATATTAAACGTGGACTCCTGAAGGGGACGAGCGGCGGGAAACTAACGGTGGATCTTTTTACTGTATTACAAACGGCCGGAGGAAACGTGGAGACTGGTCGGGAACACTTCTCTCTGCTAGGAAACAAAACAGAAAAAAAGACTCCCCTGTCCTGCCCCCTGCTGTGGAGGACTCGTGTGTGTGGACAGTGCACTTTTCTAGACCATGATAACAACATATTTAAAATATTTTTGTTACCATTACTGTGTAGTTTTGTTGTGTCGTTTCGTCGGAAGCATATCGATCGGAGAGGTTGCGATTCATGGAGGGTGGGGGTGGCGGGGCTGAACAGAAGAAATGATACGTCAATCAGAGGTAGCGGGGGAGGGGCGGGGGAGTGTATTTAATATTGAAATTGTACAGTGCAGAAGCGCCCGGTCGGCGCGTCTGTTTGTTTTCCACTCACTCTGGCTGGTTTTATTTAATATTTATGTGACCTTCCAAAAAATACTTTTAGGGTGTTCTTGCACTTTTTAGTTTGTAACCGTCTGAAAAAAGAAAAAAAAAGATAGATATATATATATATAAATATATATATCGTCCAACAGGGAATTTTGCTTTAAGGATTTTAGTTCACTTTGTTTGCTTTAATGCACAAGTTAGCAAAGAGTTGTGATTTTATTTAATTTTTTTATTTGTGTGTGTGTGTGTCTGATCGGAGCGGGACGCGACCCGCGCGAGTGAGAAACACTAATGCGGACTGTGATTTGAATTTACTCTTCCTGTGTCTTTACTGTAAAACTAAATTATACATCCTGTTTATATGTACGACCTGCGGAGCATTGGAAATGGAGGGGATATGAATAATAATAAAGGTGTGACCATGATGTTCCTCCTCACGTTGTTTTGAGAAGTAAACAAACAAAAAAAGGTTGTACAGTATTTTCCTCCTGTAAAAATAACTATATATGAACAAAATGCTCTTTGATGAACTTCCTTTAAAAAGAAAAAGGTAAAAAAGGAGAAACGAGAAATAAAAAGTCAAAAACATTCTGGTATCTTCAGAGTTTGCTGGTGTGACGTTTTTGAACAGGGGGGGGGATTTCACCGGTTTCATCCTGGCTGTTCAGCTGTTTTACTGGCTTAAAACTACAAAATAGCTGGGTTATTATCATTGGATTTTCACTTTGGTTGAGCGTAAGGGTTAAGTTTAGCTGCTGGTTGGGTTTTTGGGGGAGAGGCTGGGGAAAGGGTTATGTCAATGACGGTCCTCACTAAGATAGGAAGACAAATATATGTGTGTGTGCGTGTGGTGGGGACCAATTCATGACGAAACACTACACTCGTGGGGACCTTTTACTGGTCCCCACATGTCCACACCTCAATTTGAGGATGAAGACTTCAAAATAACCAGGTCATTACAACTGGGTTTCAGTTTGGTTCAGAGTCCTGGTTCAGGTGAGCCATGTGTTTTGGATGGTTCGGTTTAGGTGGAGAGGCTGGGGAAAGGGTGATGTCAATGAGGAACCTCACAATGTCCCCACAGGGACAGCAATACAAGCAAGTGTGTGTTGGCGTCTGAACAGACCTGTGGCTGCGTCCCAGCTGCTTCGATTCATATTTCATGACCTTGCCAGTCCCTTGTCGGCACATGGGCTACTTCTTTTTAATCTGAATTTCACAAAGGAGAGAAACAAGCGTCTGAAACAGTTTCATCATATGTTGCAGCCAAGATGAATCGTCGAGTTCCAACACTAGAAAACTCAACTGCTACAAATGAATTGAAGAGAACAAAACCACGAGAAACTAATGTGACCAAAACTTCACCAAAACAAAAACCCGAAAACACTGCGTGGAAACAAATGGGACAGTCAAGAGGAAGCGGTGAGTTCTAGGCCAATTCCACCTCCATAAAGCCAAACTTTAAAGAGCAAATATTCCCTCCACACATCAGAGCATCTCATGAGTCCACCCGTGTCTGCAAGAGCGCACTCTGCCGGAGCCTCCAGCCTGCTGCCCCCCCCCCCGCCTCAGTGACCAGTCGGCTCCACACGTCTGTCCCATCGTCTACAGCTGTTCCTGTCCGTCCTGCTTCTCTTCTGAGTGGCTTTTTTAATAAAAAAAAGAGAAAATAAAGTGATGGGGGTGAAGGCAAAGCCATCTGTCAGACAGCTGGCAGCCGGCGTATAATCTAGCTGCAGAAAAAAAAAAAAAGAAAATTATATTACTTGCAAAAACCAGACGGAAATGACCTCCAAATCCATCCACCCACCGGTCGCCTCAGTGCTTTCATCATCAGGCCGAAGAGGCTCCACTGGGGACCGGACTCCTGGAGCTGGATCTGACCTGGGACTGAGAGCAGTCGGATGGTCTCAGAAATGACTGTAAACCTGGAGCATTCAGCCATTTGTTCGATGTGGTTTCACCAAGTGTGTGTCACTCCGGTCCACTGACTTGAACGCCTCATGAACACAAAGTCAATGGCCTTTTTTTCCAACCCGTCGTCAGCTAGAGACTCTGAGTAGAGCCTCAGCATCACGTGTCGACTGCGTGAATAACGGTTTAAAAACCTTTTCAGAAACGCTACTTCCGACTTGGTTCACCCAAGTCTCAGTCTCTTCTTCCTCTCATGTCTCAGGAATAAACTCAGAGCGCTTACATTCGTGACTGTCCCCTGCTGGAGCTACGACAAGTCCAAACCAGGGTGATTCAACTCGCGTGAGGCGTCTTTGCCTCGGAGACTCCAGACCTGCTCTCAGGCTCCTCGGATGAGTCTCACAAATGGCTGCCAGGAAGAGGTCGAGGGAGCAGGAGCGCGGCTGGAGCTGGCACGACAGGTGTGCGCCGCAGCCGTGGTCACATGATGCCCATCATAGATTAGGGCCCAAACAGATGAAGCGCTGCTTAATGGCAGCTTTTATTAAGTTCACAAAGCGAGGCGGGGGTGGTGGGGCTGGGGGGGTGGAAGCAGGTGGTCCGGTCTGTGCGCTCCGAGCCGAAGACAGATATTGGAGAGCAGCGTGGTGAATGCCGTGCGACCAAACCTGAGCGAGAAGGTGCAAACAAAGGAGGAGAAGAAGAAGCCTCAAGCAAACTATCGGATTCTAACAGTCCCATCCTGAGCTCAGGACCTTTCCTCCTCACAGAAACTCTTTCGGACCAGACCCTTCCTCTCATCTGTCTCGGCCCAGAAACACCCTCTGCCCTTCGCAACACTCATTGATCTATTTTTGTGTTTAGGCTTATTTTGGAAGGAGCTCATGAAGCGCGTGGATGTGTGTGTGTGAGAGAGAGAGAGACAGAGAGAGAAGAAAAAGCCTCTTTGGTAGCAGCTGTTGCTGTTGAGGCTCCTCTGAGGAAATGGAGAATTGGACACACACTCATCCAATTTAGCATTAACAAGACCTTATTGGATGCAGGGCACAGGAACACGCGGCTCTGCCTCATGTTGGGATGTGCTGCCGACTTGGCATCCGTGGTGGGGGATCTGAGCAAATGAGCTAAAGCAGGGCTTTAAAGAAGACCAGATCCAGGAGGAGAAGAGAACATCCTCAGCCTCGGTCTGAAAACCAAGATCCAGAGTTTAAAACCCTTCAATGACTTCAGGGGGGCAGCGGGTCACGGTAGATTTGGGTGGCAGGTTCTGGTTCTGGCTCGGCTGCTTGCTTTTACTCTGGCTGTGTTTTCCACAGAAACGTGTTTTCAGAGGTCCAGATAGCTGCAGATCCATCTCAACAGCACGTTTTGTTCTTGCTGAGCTCAACAATCAGACGGGGAAAACAAACAGGTGACGTTGTGATTTAGCCAAAAAACCAGAAGAACTGGATTCATTTTTGGCAAGTTGGAAGTAGAAAACAGTTGAGAGTGCTGAGCGTGTGGGAACTGCAGCAGAGGCGCGGCAGGGGTGGAGAACAAAGCTGACCTTCAACGTCCTTCACATTCTTTTTTTCAAGGTTTTAAAACAAGCAAACACGGTCTGCCATCTTGAAAGTGGTGTTCGGTCTTCTTTCAAAGGAGAGACAGAAACACTCGCAGCAACCAGGCCTCACATCCAAGTGAACGTAATCCACAGGTGAGATATTGGACTCATGTTCTGAAGTGATGGCAACTGCCTGGCTTCTGACTGACAGAGGCGTTTGAGCGCCCCCTGCCTCCCGCAGAAGCTCTCAGCGACAGGACAACAACACAACAGGGAGGACGACTACAACACTCCTGGAACAGAAATCTCATCAGAAAAGGTGGTCATAATGTTGCGGCCGACTACGTTTCTGTGGAGTTGAGCACAGCCAATAAAGGCTTTCCAACATCAAACCTCATTAATAGTTAAACGCACTTGATTTTCTGGGGATGTTTGCTCGCGAGCGAAGAGTGTTTGAGTCTGCGGTGCGAACACGCCGCGGTCCAGAACAAACATGGCCCCACTGCGACTATGCGCTCTGTTTGAGGCGAACACATTGTGGAAGTTGCAGGGAGAGTGGTTGTTTGCTAAACACCCAGTTGTCGTCTTACAAACAGAAGCCAGTGGCCAGATTAGCGATGGCGCTAGTGAAAGTTGAGGCTGCTGACAGCCGCCTCATACGAGTGTTTGCTGAGAAACACCAAACATGGCGTTGCACTTGTCTCAACTTTTGTCCACGGCAGAGACGGATCCACCTACGGAGGAAACCAGGAGAGGCGGGGAGAAACAAGTACATAAAACAAGCGACGCAGGCTGGCAGGCCGCCACTGCCTCATTTCCATTCAAGCAATGGACTCCAGCTCGGGACCAGAGGTCTCCCGAGTCGCCCGGCGAGTGTTTCGTCACTCTATAAGTCTCCTCCAAGAGGAGCGAGCTGGGAGCGAAAAGTCTAATGGCCCTGACGCGCTCCTTCTCCGCAGCCAAAGCAATTCTCATTCCACTTCAATTGCCGCCGCGCAGCCCCGCTAACTGAGGCCTGCCGCCTTTTGGCAAACGGGAGCTTCTTAAGTGCTAAGCTGTAAATTTGCTTAATTTGACGCGAGTCTGAGGGGAATGGGATCATTTTCTGCAGAGGGGCAAAAAGCCCGGCGTATTGGCTGACAATAAGCCGGAATGGTCCGACATGGTGTTGGCTGTCGGCGCCAGAACACATGGAGGACAGCGCTGTGAAAGCACTTGACTCCGGCACCAGCGATGTGTGACTCGCTGGAAAAAAAAAAAGAAATCTTCAACGCTGCATCCAGCAACACAGCCAAACGCAGACACCAAAGTCACCGTGGCGACACATGTAACTCAGGGCAAGCACTGAAGATACAGTGGTACTTCGGTTTTCAAACATCCCGGAGTTCAAACTAAAAATGTTGAGATTTTTTTGCTTCTGATTTCGAACGAAAAAACCATAACGTGCGCGGACCGATCAGCTGACCCACGACGCGCTTTGTTATTGTGTATAACGCAGCCTCTGTATGCAGACGTGTCCCGTTAGCTACATTTACTGTTTTTCCAAGGCTGGAGCGCGGGCTCCAAGGATTGATGTCCTGTTGTGGGCTGGAGCTGGGACAGGGATGAGGCGAGTCTGGGACAGAGCGTGACTTGGTTTATGACTTTGTCACAGCCAAACTGCACAGAAGCGCACATTCAGAGCTGGACACGCACCGGGCACCTCTTCACTTCTGGAGAGACGTCACTCACTCGGCAACCCCTCCCACATGCAGCGGCCACACACATAGAGGAACAGCGCACCTGCAGCAGACACTCCACATTCACTCCTACAAAAGACTATTTTAAGGCTTGGAACGCATTAGTTCTTTTCCCATACATTGTAGTGGTCGAGAACCGAGATACCACTGTACTCTATATATTTTGGAAGTCAGCATCACAACTAAGATCTTCATGAGCCTTTGAGAATTCAGTCAGTTCCTGGGTGAGAAGAATTCACTTCCGTCTCACGTCCATCCTTTTGGTAAAATAAATCTAATAAATAAGGGAGTTGCTTTTCTATTCCCCCCTGTGAACTGAATAAATCTGACCCCTCGGCCAGGGCTTGAAATAGGGGAGCCACACCACTGGGCTCCAGTGCAACGGTCCTCAAGTCCTCTTCGACCTCAAGGCTTAAAAGCAAAGGAGTGATCCTGCCGAGCCTTGCTCTGGAGGGTGTGAAGGGAAAACTCACCAGAGACAACACACACGTTTGTGACAGAAACGGTCCTTTGCAATAAAGAGAGGCACAAGTGGCTTCAGTAAAACAAGGGGCCTTTCTCACCTCAGCTATTATGAGCCAAAAAGTGGCAACTGTTTTCTTTAAAGGAGAGAATGTCTGGCAGAGATGGCAGGAATCTGCTGGTATTTACTGTTGCTAACTTTACCGTGGACTGTTTCTGCCCCATCTCCAGCGCCGGCTGAAAGGCCCGTCTCAGTCCTGCAGCTGTGACCTTCATAAAAGCAGAGCGGGGGCAACAGGTGGGCACCGTGTGTGCGCTAATCTTCCACATTATGGTTGCTGATAACAGACGCTGCACAGGCCGCCTGCTCAAAACGGAGTAATTGAATCTAGAATACATCAGCAATGTGATATTTGTAGCAAAGGTTGGGAAGATTCTGCCCGGGCTAAATTTAGCCAAAGTCCATCATTCACTTCGGGTTTCTGTTACCAAAAGTATTCTGCGAGGACCGCACACCCTCCCAAACAAGACGTTGGGCGTCCACTGAGGGATTTTGGGATTTTTTTTTAACACCCCCCTCTCCTCCAGCTCACTGGAGGCCTGGTCATGTGGATAGCATTTCAGTGCCACAATCCACACCAACTTTGGAAGTCAAGGTCAGCGAATGGAAATCCTCCCTCGGCTCCCAGGCCGCCCGACTTGATCCGCGGGGTCGATTTAAAGAAGCTGAACTGACAGGGGGTCTTCAAAAAAGGCATTGCATTTCCAGCACGGCTGGGCCAAGATCCACTCGGAAAGTCTGAGCTGCGGCGGCATTTCATCCAGTCAACAGGCCATGTCAAACGGGTGGGAGCGCGTCAGATCTAAGCCAACAGAACGGCAGCGTTTCACCTGGACTGTGGTGAAGTGGCCACCCCTCCTCTCCCTCCACGGTTCATCGCCCCCTCCTCTTCAGGTGCTCCACATCAGGCCCTTCATTTGTCTCCCTTGCGCACACGCTGGCGAGCGCTGCACCTGTTGCCCCGCTCTGCCCACAGCCCCGCTCCCTCAGCAGGCTGACAAGCGTCCGCTAGGCTAATCCAATCTCCTCGCGAGCGCGTCACTGCGCCGGCACAGGACATTTGTTTTCACTTCTCTGCTCTCTTCATGCTCTCATGGCCACCGTGAGCTGATGGCTCATTATGAGGCCGCTCATAAATGCAGCCCACCACATCCTTCTTTGCTCAGCCAGCGCGTCCAAACACCTTCTCAGCACTTCCCATACCTGGTAAACAAGCCGAGCTGGTGAGTTAAGAGACCCTCCCAAGGTATGAAACAGCGATTCCATCAAATGACAAAGGCCATGCAAAGAGCGCCGTGGAACATGAGCCCATGATGGAGAAAATGGTTTATGGCAGCAGCGGTCGGCCGACTATTTCCCTTGAAGCTTAGCGCTTGCTGAGCCCACAGGTGCCCTTGGCTTGTCAAACGCTCACATTCTCACCAGAAAGAAGTGTTCCGCAGCTCGCATTCAGGACAGTCACAGGGAAAGTTAGGAGCTGAACACGCTTCCACCACTCTTCAGTCAGCCTTTAAACAAGCGGCGATCGCGAAAAGAAACCCAGTCTTAACAACCTGAAAACCTATTACCATCGACAGCTACATTTACCAGTGGCATTCTGCAAGGCTCTATTTTAGGCCCTCTCTTATTGTCAACATGCCACAACGGTTCTATCCCACGAGATGGAAGGCAGAGCTAAACCTCTGAAACACAGAGGCACGAGCGTCTCCCTCAGCAAACGCTGCAGCCGCCACGATCTCTTGTCTAGAATCTCACCTCTTCTCTTCGACTCATTTCGTTCTTTTGATCAGCACATGAAAAAGCAGTTCAGGCTCTGTTATTGTCAGTTAAAAACGAACCTTAAACCAAACCCAGATTTGAATCTTCACATCCACGTCAATGATATTCCGTTTGGTTAGAGACACACAGGAGGAGTTAGCTATGAGATGGAGACAAGAAAGTCATTTAAATCAGACTATCAAGTGTGGATCACTAAGAACTTCAGCATGTGGTATTGACCGAGTCACTGTGACTGGCCGATGAGACATTTGCATGAACAAGGAGTGGCGCACGCGTGCAGAATAATGTGGACAGTGCACTAAGGTCAAGGAAGGTGGAGGGAGATCCACTGCAAGCGAGCGTTTCACAGACGCGGTGTGTTTGGCATCAAGCAGACAGCGCCCTCTGACCAGCGGCGAAAGGAGAAGAACCTGCGCATTGATCGAAGAAGATACCAGCCCCTCTAACCTGCTGAGTGCTCAGTTCCAGCGAACAATGAAGTTCACAGCACGTCAATACATTATCCTATTGAGTGCTCGCCGTTTAGCAGCAAGATTGATGAGCTTAAGGCTCATGACCAGGAAGGCAAACGCTGTCAGAACCACGTTGGGTCCATTCGCAAACATCGAGCTTCTGCCCTGAAGGACAGCGGTGAAGGAATCCCACATCATGAGTACGATCATAGGAGTATTTCTGGACCAGAGTATGCGCACTATGCTGAGCCTTCTTCAAAAGCAGCCTGCCTTCTGACAGCAACGCACTGCAAATCCCCCAAGACACTAAATGATGTACAAGTGGATTTATTACAGTAGGTTCCTATAAATCTCAGGTTGGCCTCAGCTCCAGGGAGAGGTTAATGGATTACAAAGGGATGCGGTATCGAACCTCAGAGAAGTTTATACACCTCATCAATATGTGAAGCGCTATTGATCATCCAGGCCTTGATGAATTACATTCATGCACTAATATGTGAATGCATGAACGTGTTTGGGTGAGTAAAAGTAACCAGCGTCAGAGCAGGAACGCGTGCTGAATTTCATGTCATGAGAAAATGGCACAGCAGACTGTAGTCCTGAACAATGATGGGAGTGAAAGCGTGACGTTCGGTTATTTCAGCCAGACTTGAGGCGCCGTACAACAACTTTCCTCCGCACAGGTGGCAGCAGTCATCATCATTTATGTTGCTTCCTGTGTGAAACCTGGTTCAGATGAGTCATCAGTGGTGAAGGTAAATAGTTTTTCACAAAGAAATTTGTTTCTGCCGAGATGAAGGAAAAAAAAAAAAGGCTAGCAGTTCCATTACGGATACAAACATCACCTTCCTGAACGACTGCACACTGTCTCTTCCTAAACTGACGTGCCCAAGAAACCAACAAGACAGACTTCATTCACAGTCTCTCATGAATGACAAATCCAGGCACCATCTTTCATAGAAAAATAAAGCAACACGCTGCCCCATAGATCATCACAACAAACGTATTCACGATGCAAACGGCAACAAATCAGATCTGAATTCAGGATCATCAACACAGCCACTGAAGCGTCCAAACACTTGAGAAGAAGAAAAATGTCCTAAAAATATTACAATAAAAATGACAATGAACTGCCAAGGTGCCATGAATTATAGGAAGAAAGGCCAGGTGAGGTTCAAAGCGACTCACAGATTCAGTCTTGTGTACGTCTCTAAGGGACAATGTCAATCTTTCATGTCTTTTGTTTTTCCCCCTCTGGTTCAGAAGGCCATGTTTATCTCTTTACCTTTGCTGCTTTCACCTGTCACACACTCCTCACCTGTAAAGCACAAGGAAAGACTCTAAGCATCGTGAAGAAAATATTCCAGTTAAAAGAAATGGCATGTTTCAAGTAAATGTTTTCAAAATGAAAACAACAAAAAGCCCCTGCTCTATTTTGGGCTGGTGCTTCATTTCCAAAACACTTATGACCGCATTCAGGAAGTAGTAAGGCAAGTGCGAGTAGACATTGTCATCAAACACCCCAACAAATGAGACTTATACATGTCAATAGTGCGTTCTTGTTTTTTCTTCCCCTGCCTACTATTGGGATGTTAATCAGGCAGACAGGAAGACTAATCAGTAACAAGATACTCAACTGGGATTCAGATGAAGCGTCGTGGTCTTTACTGGAAGTCAAGTGTTAAACAAATTGCAGCGATGTAAACCAATAATGGACAGCAGGAAATGAGCCGCTAATATAAATATACTGATGTCAGACAAGGGTTGTTTTACAGCTGAAGCACCATGGTTTCATTTTAACAGTTGTGACAGAGAGAAGTGACTTTCTGAGGCCGACCAATGAAACGTCAGGAACACGAACAAGAGAAGGGCTCTTTTATTTTGAAGAAAGAATACATTTTGCCTAGTCAAAGTTTGTACTGAAGGAGTGTCTTAAACCTTTGGCCAACAACTCGGCATCATACGACATTGTTGCCTCATGTGTCGTGACCCCCCCCCCTCTACCTGTTCCTCCGACTTACGAAGGTCCGATGTCGAAGCTGGGACTAAGAGACCAGCTCGCTCTCCCTTCTCTCACATGGACTCTTCTTGTGAGCTGGAGAAAGAATGAGTAATTCAATAAGTCAAGTATTCATTTATGACTTTCCTTTTCAATCACTGGGCTTTTTGGTTCTTCAAACTTCCCCCATCCACCTCCACAGCCACATAAAGTGAAAGACTATCTGCCACTTCCATCTGTGTCATCCCTCCTTGTTGTTCTGCAGCTTCATGACAAAATATTAGCGCAGTTTTCTGTAAAGATTACTCACCGTGGGAGGCCCGACACAATTTGGACCCGAGGGTTTGATGCAGAAAATCATCGCGAGGCTTTGTGAATTGGATTTCCGCTTTTAGCCTCCTTGACATTTCAAGCTGCATTAACTAATACATCTGTTATTTGTTGATCATTTGATTATTAACATAGTTCACAAACCAAATCAGCTGCCCTGCTGGAGACACAGACGCAGCACAGCAGACACGTGTGGATTTCCACGCAGGAAACACACATACAGCACTCACTGCAAGAGGAAAGCTGGGGGGAGCGTATGAGAAGTGTGACACCGGCGTGGAACAAAGCCCGTCATCACATTCTAATCTTGAATTTCAGGGCTTTTATTTCAGCCAAATGCCACTCTGCTGGCCTTGTGAATTATTGACAGACTGACACCAATGCGAGGGGACACATAAAAGAGGCTAAAAGCTGCAGCGTGGGACGAGCACGTCCTTTCCTGTTGCCATCAGGAGGGAAAGGAATTGCTGCTCTGGAGCCTCACGGTAAATTTGAGACTGAAGTTGTGACTTCTGATCTCAGAACTGCACCGGTGCTAAGTGCAGCTCTGTAAATCACGGGTCACAGAGAATTGGCAGCACCAGTGGGAAACAAAGAAAATAAAAGTGGCTTTGTTCACATGGGCGGCAGTGACGTGCTACCAAAGTGCAGCTCTGAATTACTTCATTCACAATCCCTGACATTACAGTGTCTAATAACAGCCCCAGAGCCCATCAAAATAATTTTGATGTTGTTCAGATGTTGTCCATGTCAACACAGCCACTGTACACCCGCTACACCACGTGAGTGCTCCATACACGGGTACTTCCATCCCACCTGGACGCTTCCAGCTTTGCTTTCTGCGCTCCGCTCGTGGCAACCATCTGTAACAAACTACGTGTGTGGTTTTCATTTATTTCTCACAATACATTGACATTGAACTCTCATGACAACTCACATGGAACACTGTTGATACAGAAATCCAGAAGGCTCACCTGTGAACACAGGTATTCAAAAGGCCTGAGGTGTGAACCGGTGTCAGCGTGAGAAATAAATAATGACGTAGGAGCGAGGATGAAAAATTCAGTGAATTATGTTCATAATGCAGATTTATACGGGAGTAAAGACATCATTCTCAGTGTCGACTGCTGCGAACTCGGTAAAAATTGAATGGAAATGAGGCATGTGTCAGGGAGACACTTGAAAAGTGGTCCGTTTGCAGCCTCTTTCAGCCTTGTTTTGCCCAAGATTAAGATGTGACAGGATCAAGTGGAAGCCAACATCGAGGACGAAGACGGATTAGTTGTGTTTCTTCCACTTAATCCACCTCGCTCTCATTACTGGCACCTTCGGGCCTCCTAAGTTTTTCCACCTGTTCGTTTATCTGTCCGTCACCTCCTCCACGGTCCTCTCTCTGCAGTCCATCCTCTTCTCGGATCTCCTCCTCTCCCTGGACCTCCATTCGAACCTGGTCTTTCAGATCAAGTGGTAAAGTACCACTGAGGTCTTCGGAGGAGGATGTACTGGCGCAGGCACCATTGGAGGCCAGCAGTGCGTCGTGGGGACTGCGGCGTCCCTCCTTGGCTGGAGACGAGTTGAGGGACTCCACACTGACAGGAGAGATGTCACTGCTGCTGTGGTTGACAGACTGGGAGCCAGATACAGATGGTGACTTCAGGGGAATCTGCCACGCTGGGATCTTGGGAACGGAGGGAGTGGAGGGAAATTGTTTTCTGAGAGAGAGAGAAAGGAAATGAGACGAGGTTCCTTGTGCAAGCTTGTCCACTGGATCATGAGCCAACAAGGGTGATGTAGGAGATGTACACAAATGTACATCTCCTCTGAACCTGCCTCCTGTGAAGGTCCCTCATCTGACACCAACACAACACATCCAACAGAGAGGAAATGCCTCTTTCAAAATGTGACTGTTTAGTGACGTGTTGTAAAGTTCAAGGTACTGTGAGCTCATTCTCTCATTCTGTGAGAAATGCACCCAGGAACAGCCAGATGTTTGAAACAGCTGGTAAAAAAAACAAGGCAGCTTTTGAGATCAAAAAGAAGCAGTTGAATTTCAATGGGATCAGCACTTTGTGCTTGCTGAGACAAACTATGCAGGTTTAGGTTGTTTCAGAGCAAGACGTTTGGAGACAGGGGACGGTATTTGGACTTGCCGCCAGGATGCACTGGGGAAAGTAAACTATAAAGGGATTACTGCCGATTAGAATGGAGCGCAGGAACAAAACAAGCACAAGTATATGAGATTTTTTTTTCCTTTTTCCTGATGTATACTTCATTACTGGCATGGACGTGTCATCATGAATGCTAATGTGCAGACAGAGCGGCTCTGCCTGATGAGTTTGAAGGACAAAGACGGAAGCAGCAAGAGGACGACATCAGAAAGGACTTCACATATTGAGGCAGGTACACTTGAGGCAAACAGCTAAGCTGGCACTACTGTCTTCATCCTTGCACATATCGATGCACTCATCAGCCATTACATTATGACCACAGGCTACTTCTGCGCAGCGGACCAAGCCACATGTGCAGATGGCGCTAAAGTTCATTTCAAAAAGCCACACTGAACATGGTCACAAGTGCTTCAGAAATGACATTGTCTTATTGTCCAAGTTGAACTACGGCTTTTTCAAGAACTACAAAAGCAGTTTCTCAGCTGGAAATCGATGTAAGCAAGTGGAGCGTTATCAATCCCCACGCAGAAACCACACAATGTCCCTTCATACTTTGCCCCGTCGTCCTTCAATGTAGCGAGTTTGAGCGGAGGCGATGTCAGGCCGAAGATGAAAACGCCCGTGTAATGCCGTTTTATCTGATATCCACTGTCCCTGAATCATGGAGGGTGATTCCATTCTTCAAACCCCACATGACAAGTAAATAAAAGGCATCTGAGAGGAAGGCCACTTGCAAAGATGACAAAAACACAGACATTTTTTTGTGCGAAATATGAGAACTCATTTTCAGCATGAGGCTTCTTGGGCTGCAGGTGCTACATGGTGTTACAGTTGAGCCATTGAGGCACAGCGTTTCTTATTTTAAACAGAGAACACTGACCTCGCCATCACCTCCTGCACATTTTAGGCACTTCAACATGGATCAAACAGAATACATTCAGAGACAAAAACAACAAATCTCCACCCTCTGACAGAAACACACCTGTGACGGAGCGGAAACTTTGTTACCTGCTGAGTAGTAAGCCCTTCAAAGAGGCTATTTCGGCTTTCAGTTCCCCAACTGTTTGGCTGTCCAGGATGCGGTTATTTGCAGATGACGTCTGTTGAAAAACACAACAGTCAGTGACAGCATCAAACACATATAGTGTTGATAGCCACGACAAAAGGTCCCAGAGATGGGGTGGAAAAACTGTTTACATCGGTTAAGCAGCAATATCAGGAGAATGCATAACGCCGAGGCAAAAATAAGATAATGGTGTACGGAATCATTTGACTCTGAATCTCATGGGTAGCACATGGTTTGGGCATCAGGGTCCCACACACACATCAAATAGTTGGAGCCCAGTGACTTAGAAAATTGCTACATTCTTACTCTATTCCAACAAGAAAAGCATAAACAGGAGCAAATTGAAGAGTCAGGCCCGATGAGACCAGAGGAAGGAGAAGTGTAATGAAGACTCTCCTGACTCTTCAGAGGGAGCTTGTTAGGAGGTGTGGAACCCCTATCGAGAGGAGACGAATAACTTGGACTCTTTGGCTTGTAATTAAATCTAAGAGAAATTAATTTCATCACATCTAAAAGGGATCAGACTCATTTGCAGGAGGAGGCAGAGGAGGAAGGGGGGTATAAAAAAAGGGGAGGTGAGGGTGGTTTTTTTGGGGCTGTTATCGCTTTTCTCAACCACGCAGATAAGATGTGTTCCAGCAGGGTAGCATTGGAGACATCCTTATTACAGCCCTCACCTCATTAGAAGCATGCTAATCCCTCGCCTCCCAAAGGTACTTGGATAATAGGACTGCAGGCAGAATCTCACCATTTTCGTCGAGAAAAAAAAAAATTAATAGCTCGACGCGAGGCTATCACGGCGCAAGATAAACTTCAGTGAAAGGCAGGTTGCTCCAATAGGCTGACATATGTGAGTTGGAAGCCCTTCATATTGTCGTATTCCAGTTCGGACAGAAAACGAAAAGATGAGTAAATCTTGTTAGGCATACTTGGTTCCATGTCAGCTTTTTCTCCTCTTATGAGTTGACTTCACCACTGTAAAGCCATTCAGACCATCACCTCATCTCAGCAGCTTTACAGTACATCATACATAACAGGATTCATAATCTTCATTCGAGTGAAACCAAATTGCACAACACTTCGTAAGAGCCTGACAACTTAGCCATGTTCGAACTCTTCACCAGAGTAACAGGATATGAGAAATCCATATCGTACGTGAAATACAGACCAGTGTTCTCCATCAAGGCCTGCTCCACGTGAAACACACCGTCAATAAAGACAAGCCACGTATATTATCTCACATCAACGCTTGTCACACAACACTACCTCTGACATATGTCTTATTAAGTCTGAAGAAACCTAATTAAATGTTGAGCCAGTGCTGAATTTCAGCTTTGAGATACATTATGTCGGTGCGTTGACACACACTCCAGAGTGTAAGGCTCTTGTGTTAAGTGCACTATGGTGCCGGCTGAGTGCTGCGATATCAATGACAGGAACGATTGAGGAAAAGTGCGCTGACCCTGAAGTGCTGACATTTCAAGAAGGCGAGTAAAGATCGGATGTTTTAACCAACATGTGAATATTATATACACACATACTGCTTTAGAAGCATCACTGTGGTTCTTGGCCTTGACACAGTACTGACTTGACTCACACAGTTTTCAATAGTGATAATGAAGATCCTCAAATCTTCGAGTGACATACTCTGTTGTTGTTTGCACTGTTTGAATCGAAATGAAATTTTGGTGATGAATGGATTTCTGCAAAATCTGCATTGTATTGCATAAAGTGTTCGCTGTTTCATGTCATGGGTCAAGTCACGGTCCGGCTTGTCCTTCATGAAACACCCAACCCCAGTACAAACACCAGGCAAGACTCTCTTCTCACTGCTTATAAACCTGGTGTTAGACCTCATGTGGGTTCCTGCCAGCGAATATTTCTCCGGTTAAACTAAGCGTTTCTGAGAGAAAAAAGAAAAATGAACACATATCACATCAAGAGAAAATGCACCACCATCTCTAGTAGCACCCAAGGACAGAAACGCATCTGGCTAAATGAAGATAAACGCCTGTGGACCATTAGCAACAAGATAGCATCTTTAACAAGCCTTGTTTAAGAGTGTCTGAAGGCAAATTAATTCATAGTTACTCTGCCGGCAGACAGTGTGTTTTCGTGTAACACGCGCATGTATATTTATGATGGAATTAGTTTCAAAAGGAAGTCCCCAGAGGAGTGATTTTGAGTGGAATCGCAGCTACAGTGCAATTGATTTCACTCCATTTATGCTCTTTCCCACTGGCAGTTTGTCTTGCAAAGGCAAAGAGGCGGTTTCTAATCTTCTATGTAGTATCCACTAATAAAGAGAGCCATCAGTGTGTTGAGACAGCAGGGCAAACAGAGTTAACAGGCAGATTTGTAATGATAATGGGGCAGAAATAGACTTGTCTGCTTAACATCGGGGATGAATCACACCAGGGGAAAATTTATCCTCCAGTTCGGAGAGTAAAACCGCCACAAAATGCGGCAGTCAGACTTAAAATAACTGAGGAAATTGAAAAAGAGCAGCAAAGTGGAACTGGCACTGAGGTTTAAATGTGTGCAGCGTCAGCACCTACATGTGTAAGTGTGTGGACATGAGTCAGTCGTCCGTAATGAGGTTGCCAGTTCGGTGACAAAATACTCAGAGCGGTTTCCAAACTGCAAGAAATATTTACTTAGCAGCTGTCGAAACTTCATGTGTTTTTGGTTAAAGTCACATTTCCATGTCGAGAGGCTTAATTGGAAAGTGTGGCACACTCCGAGTGGCGCGGCGAGGCCAACCCCAAAAGCCACAATCGGCGAGCGATAAGTATCTTTCCAGCTTGGACATGTGTTTCTCATCCAACATATCGGAGGTCAAAACAATTTTCCAATTTTGGCCGGCGACAACAACAGACCCTTGTGTCGAAGAATTTAAGACAGACAATATAACTATAAAGCAAGGTTTACGGTTTGTTTAAAGAGTGTTTTCATGTGAAATATAACTTTACACACTGCTGCCATCCAGCTCAGCACTTAAAGAAAATGGCACTTCATGTGGTCTGAAATTTAAAAAAGAACAGAAGCATCTTCTCTATGCCCTGAAGGTTGTGCTGTTCAATCTGCTAATCTCTCCCGTTTCCATATCCCTGGTTCCTACACCACTTATAAAGATAAGTTAAAACAGCACAAAGGGAGCTGTGGGTTTTTTGATTAATCTCATCCTGAGAACAGATTCATATTTTCTCTCTAATGTTGTGCTGGAGCAGATGTGTCTGCATATGTTTTCCTGCACTATCCAGATGCTACAGTGAAACACCCATGTGCTTAACAAGCTGGGGGACATAAAACACTGTCAGAGACTCCAAGGTTCTTCTTCTGGGTTGCACGCAAAACAGCTAATGATGAGCGCTTATAAAATACAGCCACAAGTTTGGAGAACAATCCCTTTCTGAAAGAGGCGCAGTCGTAAGGAGACGATAATCGGGGTCTATAAAAATCAAGGTGAACGACAATATGGTGAAACATTACAGAGTCCTAATGAGATGCACCATTTTTTATTTTTTTTTGCAGTGTGTGTTCTGATAAACTGTGTAATAAGCCTGTCTATCACACAGAGTTATGATTACAGGTCTCTAGAGCCATTTCAGTGTGTGTGGGAACCGCCAGTGTTTTTCTCTCCTCATCAGTCGGGAGAATTCATACATTTGAAATTTGTGTTTCCAAAGTTACAGCCACAGATTTACACCAACGTTGCTTTTAAAGTAAAATACAGCGTGAACAGTGCTATTTTGCAGTGATCACCAGAATAGGTAAATCCTTTTCCACACCGCTGGCAGACTGATCCAACACATTGAAGACCATCATAAAAGTTACTCGTGATGACCCCTGGCCATAACAAAACAGTAATAGTTGCAACAGTATTTTCTCACAGTATTTCAGTAAATGGTAGTTACCTTTGCGGCAGCCAGCTCTTGGGTGAGTTCCTTGATCCCCTGCTGCTGCTGGACTAGAAGTTCTTGCAGAGACACCAGAGTCTGTTGGAGCTGGCCGACTGTGAGGAGAAGCAGGGAAACACCATCAACTCAGCTGGCAAAATGGCGAAACATTAAATAAAGACGTGACGAGAAAGTGAAGTCACTCGGCTGACTTTAGAGACATTTTCAGTTCCGCCAACATTAAATGCTGGCACCACTGTAAGGCACATAATTGTAATGTAGAACAATAGCACATATTTTATTAGTGCACATTACCACGGTTTTGAGTCGTGACATATTCAGTCACTTATCAAATCCAACACTTCCGTCACAGCCTTTTGGGCCAAAGCCCTGACAGTAGCTGAGGAATAGGGGTTGCACCTAGGGTAGAGATATTAATCTCTGGCGTCTGAACTTAAATCAAATAACGGTCTCTAACCTTCCATTATCCACCCAGACACTGCCTTCTAATGCATCTTAAATCCTCAAACGATCAACAAAGGAAAAACAAGGCTCTCATTTGGGAGGAGGCTGCCAGACAAAATGTCCCCCCTAATCCTAATAAATATTGTTCTTTTTCCATTGACTTTGAAGATTGAATTAGTTCAAGTGTTGGTGTTGGACGAGGGTGTATGATTACAAATAACACCAGGCACAGTTTGTTGCCCCTTTGCTTCCAGTCACGCGTGTATTACCAAACAATGCATTAAGTTTCCCCGAGCTGATTATATTACAGAAAACCAATAAACATTCATATAAATCATGGGCGTGTAAAGTGTTAAATCAAGCCTAATAGGATTAACATCAACAGTTATTGTGGTGGTCCACTGCTGAGGTTGACAGGCCACTGGTTAAAAGCCTGAGGAGCAGCAGCCGGCTGGCCGGGATGTAAAGATCCCTCCCATCATATTCAGCCCAGCCCGCACAAAAGGCGCAGCCCTGTTTCTTTGAAAAACCAACGCAGACAAAATATTTGATCTTCCACAGAAGCCAATATATTTCACTAACACCTGTGTTTAAATGGGTGGAGTTGTATCAATAAAGGTGGGGTGCTGACTGTGTTTGATCTTCTCATCTCACAGAATACTACAAAATGCGAGTTTGAGCAGGATCTCAACCATGACAAAAAAGAAAAAAAATGAGCCTACATTTTAAATTTGCAACTCGGCTTGTGAGACCAACCTTTCAGAAGAGGCCAATTAAACTAAAATACAACCGCTGTCCCGACTTAAAAAGGTGTGACTGTGACAGGGTGTGCTGGCTAAAATGGCCCTATTAGTGTCTGATTCCAGCTCACTGCGAAATAGCTTATCCAGATGTGTGGGTCACTCTTCCAGCTGTTCCATATCTTGAATTAACACTGGGCTTCTCATTTTCAGCCGCTCCAGCTGAAGCATCCAAAATTATTTGCGTCTCTCGACTAGACTGAAATGAATCCTATTATTTTATTACATTACAAAGAGATGATTGTAGAAAAAAAACAATGTGCAGGGCTGGCTACTCGACACACAAGATTAATGCCATACAGAGACATTTCATAAATATGTGTCCGTACATCAGAAAAACTGGGAAGAGTTGGGCCGTGAGCTGCTCAAGACGGCATTTCCTGTCTCAAACTCCTAAACAGACCACAGGAAGAATCCACAGACCAACCAGGCAGATTTGTCACTGAATGTTTTTGACACCCACTGATCCTGTAAAGGGATTTTAACCCCTGATCTGACTCTCACAATCGCATGTGTCAAAAGATGAGCAGTTGAGCAACAGGTGTGGAAGATTAAGAAGAAGCAGGCGATGCAAAATTAAGAAGCTGAAGTTATGAGGAACCGAAATAAACAACTGACGCCAGCAGTTGGCATCCCCACATTAACAGTGTTCTGACACAATTATGTGGACTTGGCAGAGGAGCGCTCCCACTGAGCAACATTCTAAATGTGAGATATTGCCTTATTCATACTGGGCTGAATCATGGTGTCCTTTCTTGCATGCAAATGTAAGGCGGCATGAACCGGAGGGACGTTGCTTGTGTGCGCATCATGAAATATGAGACCAGATATGTTTGGCAAGCAGCTGCTCTAAGCCGGAGTGCACACATTGTGTATTCAGTAAATTATTCAGGAAATACCTCGATATAATGTAAACTACATATGTCCTTGTCGGTCCATGCCTTAATGGCCAGCTGGTCACCAGTATGGCTTTGACTCTCCAAGAAGGCCCAAACAGTACTCTCAATTCCATTAGAGCCAAGCTGCACGGACAGACTTCTAAAAGCCATTCATTCATTGTCTGAGTGAAGTTGTTGGAATATCTTAATGGGAGTTCAAGGCCTATATTCTTAAGCTGAGGCTAAGCAACTTACACTTGAAATAGCACAGCAGACTGTCCAGGAAGGTCTGTTGAATTCCCCCACTGTGGGACCAATACATGACATCTCATCTAAACAAAACATTGTAAAATATTGTGGCCAATCTGGTCTTCCTATATACCAACTAGGGGAAGATACCTCGAGAAGAAGAGTGGTGAATGACGAATGTCGGACACAACGAAAACCATTTTATGACACTTGAGACGTCATTCCTCAGGTGACTCATCTGGCTATCAATGTTCTTTGTGCTATATGTGTAACCGATTCTGAGTCGCTTAAAAAGGTTATCTTTTGTGATGTAATGTTCTATCTTGGGCTCAGTGTGACTTGATACTGTGATAACTATAAACACACCATGTATTTATGAAGAGCGGAGTCAAACACGACTCCTAGTTGGTCTTAAAAGGCATGTGGCATCACAGGCAGGAGATGAAGAAAGCATACGGTCACATTATAGAGGAGTGAGCAAGAGGAAAAGGGAGACAGAGAGAACTCTAATTGCATCCCCGGCTGCTAACGACAACAGTCATTAACATACAATAGCAGCTCCACAACCGCAGTCATCGCAAATTAGTTCCCCACGCTGGCTGAAGAAAGGACTCCAGTAGCAGGTCGCACCTCGTCGCAGGAGAGCGTCCACAGGCTTTCGTGGTGAAACCCTGTCCTTCCCAACAGGGAAAACTAGCTTTGTATGTTGGCAAATCTCCAGAAATTGATAAGGGTAAAAAAAATGGGCCAGAGAAGGAGCCAGAGGAAACGTGTTTGCATAGTTGGGAGAAAATTGACCATAAAAGAACATGTATTTGTTAATCAGATTCCGGGTGACACACCTTGCACGCAACCACACACAACCTCTGTCCTCAAAGCACCTCCTGCAGGACAATAGCATGCGTGTACGTGGAATATATATATAACAACTATAAAGACTTGATCTGACCAAATTTGAAGATGAAAAGAAATATTCAGCTGTTTCTTGACCGGCATGTGAAGGTAATATTCTTTCACATCAAAAGTCGAAAACCCAGTTCCTTTAGTTCACTGAGGCATTAGTCAATGTTACAAGAAAGAAAAAAAAAATGACATGAAAATGAAGCTGCCCAACGGCAAAGTGACATTATTAAAAACACATAATTTGATATTAAAAGAAAAGTATTTGATCAAGCCAAACACAGGTGAGCTTTTATCTCTAAAAGAGCTAATTTCTGGATCATCATTTTCAACTTCTTATCTGTCAATGAATCACTAAGGAAATGTAAATGTTTAAAATAATCCTCAATTATTTTGGATGGTCTCAATTCATTGACTTCACACAAAGGCTTACAAGAAGACAGTTTGTCTTGCAGCCGGTCCTCACCAACACCTCCTCCGGTTTTTAATTACAGTCACGAAGGGCAGGTAACTCTCCGTCTGACAGATAAGTTGAGATTCTTCACCTGTCACTGCAGACTTAATCACTCTGGTGCCACGCTGCACCCTGCCACACTGAAACAACACACGTGTGTACAGACGCTCACACCAAATTAAAATGAACCCTCCCCTTAATGGTGAAGAAGGTGCGTGATGATGGTGGTGGGCGGATGTTTGGTTGGAGCCTCACGTTGGTGCAATGGGGAGAGATGCCAGAGAGGGATGAGCATTGAGGGGGATGTGTGGAGGGAAGAAAAGTTGTCATTTCCCAACTGCTCATTAATATTCCGAGGTTAAGAGCTTTTCAACGAAACGTAATTAATTGAGCCCGAGCCTGACAGTAAACAAGCAATTTCAAATTAAAGCGAAATGACAGTGGCGTCATTTGTTAAAAATGTGCGGGGCCCCCCGATTTTGGCGACAGATAAATGAGGGAAAATGTTAAGGAGGGAGAAAGTGATGAAGATATTAATCTTCACCTGTCTGTGTCAGCGTGCCACTCATCGTCGCGATGTTGCTCTCCATCCTCTGCAGATGCTGCTTGTCCTCTCTGCATCCCATAATGAGGGGAAGGATGCATTTCTGCAATTAAAAACGTGGCACAATATTAGACCTCTCTCCGGTGGGAAAGGACAGGGAGATGAGGAGGAGAAAAAAAAAAAACACGGACCACCAGGAGTCGAAACATCATTCCACTAGACGAGTGGCTCATTGTGTAAACTGTCTGATGAAGTGCAGCCATTTATAAAGCAGACTGTCCGAGCCAGTGATTAAAATATTTAGAGTTGACACCATTAGTAGATGACTAAACAGACCAACAACAGCTTTGATAATCGGCTATTGAACATTTTTATACTTGTGCTCAGGACTCATGGTTTCAGAACCATGCCAAATAATTATTTAGGCATGTAGTAGCCTTGTTCAAAAAATGGAAAAAGCATAAAGAAACTCACTGCATCCAACTATCTACTTAGTACTAAGGAGATAGTAGGTGAGTTTCAGCTCAAGCTACCGGTAAGCAGGATTTATAAGAAATGAATTCTGCTTTTCCAGATGAGTCAGACTCAGAGGAATAACAGGGTCTGCAACAGGACAAAAAGATTACTAATGATGTAAAACTAATTCTAATTGAGGAACATCTCCATAGGTAAGACCAGACAAATGATAAACAGCAGCGAAAACCTTATATGGATGGTCATAGCCGTCACTTGAACATCACCCAAACCAGAGGAAAATGATCTGTGTTAAAAACAAAACGCTTCTTTTCATCAAGCTAATAAGGAAAAATGCTTACTCTTTATGTTTTGATAAAAAAACAGTAATTCAGTCTGACAAAATGCACCAAACATAACCCAAGTCAGTCAGTTGACTTACTGACCCTGCACCAACAAAGTTAAATCAGAAGAAAAACCACCACAATGAAAAAAAAGAAAACGAAACATCAAAAATAGTTCACCAAAACCAAATTCAATGCAATTTTCGTCATGGATTTGCCACCAACTCCACATAACTCTACCAAATGATACGACCATGTGACAGCTAAATGACAGCGTCTGTTATCCACCGTGGCTGTTCACCAGATGGGAGTCCGGTGTGTGGAGCCAAGCAAACCGCCAAACTCATAAAGTAGGTTTTCTTTATTTAAAGACGGCATAAAGATTGGTTAGTTCCTCAGAGGCGGTAGACTGTGATCCGTGCCAGGTTTTCTTCCCCTCCCAGGTGGCAAGTAATAAACACTTTTTAGAGAAAAAGATTAAATGAGTGTCAACACGTGGTAATTAATAAAGGCGTTGCAGGGAGCGAGGTGTTTACAAGCGGCACTCTAACATAAATAAAGTACAAGCAGACGTGCGGACATATGGCGTAGCTGGCGCTACGCAACATGACATGACAGCAACCTGTGCCGAGCCACTTGGAAATCCCACCTGCCAGGTGACCAACGGCTGGCAAACTCTGCGGCATATAGCTGGGGATCTCGTGCTTATACACACACACAAGTATCGACGGGCGACTGAAACACAATGAAGCATTTCATAAATAGTGACGGTTCAAAGTTAGAGTGCTTCATATCAGTGTTTCAAATGGAGTCAATTTTCTACTGTTTAACTGCTGTAGCATACAGTATTGCTCAAACACCTCTTTTCCCCGGTCCAACTCTGGGTTCTTCAGAAGTTCCTACACCAGACTGGATGTGATTAATATCTCCACCTGGACGTGGGTCTGACCCACATTGGCTTCCTACACCGAACCACCTCAAAAGACTCCCCCGATCACAGAAGCAGTTGTTCTACTTACTGAGTCAAATTTAGATGAGTAAGATAAGTCATCCCAGCCTCAGAAAATGCTCGTCGTACATATGAAGTGAACTGAATAGGCGGAGTGAAGTGAGCGAGATCATCACCGACTTGAAGCGTGGTAGTTTTAAATAACACCAGAGCTGAGTCACGAACCCATCCAGCTCTGAAAATCATCAGAACTGGATCTAGTCACTAAAGCTACTCATTGAAATGTAATGTATGGGAAAGGCAGATCAGCAGAAAGCAGACAAGCTCAGAGGAACAGAAAAAATATTTACAAATTAGAAAATGCAGGAGTGTGACTTACTTTGTAGAGCTGATGGAAGCCAAACGCTAAGCCCACCATTAAGAAGGTGATGGCGCCATAGTCTCTCCATCTGTAGCCTGGTGGACCTGGAGAAGACGACCAAACATGTGGTCCACCATGTTCAACGACGACAGTCATTTGCAATAATCTATACATTATTTACAAAAGAAAATGATGTGTGATTTCATATGTGATTTTTTTTTCTCCCGAACAATATAAATACATTTTTTAAACGACTGAAAAGCGGTTACATGACAATACTTTGTTACTTTTTCACAGCTCATATGAAATCACTGTCATGTAAGTGGACTGTTGGTGGTTAAAGCTCCAAAGACCAACAAAGTACGACAGGAAACACTGAGTATTTGCTTTCAAAAGTTAATTTCAAAATAGTTTAAAAGCATTTCAGAGCCATTTGACCTCTGGCAATATTTTAGCAGATGCCATTGATGTCATGTTGTCTGTGTGATTTGACATGCAAATCTATCGCCACTGTCATGCTGAACTATACAGTAGAATTTCAAGGTGAATGGTTCTTACTCTCTTTACTCAAGGGCACGAGTCATTGCCATGGCAGCATTCAGCGATGAACCTGTAACCTTCCCCATCGAAATTTCTTGAATCATTCCCCAACATTCATATGGTAACCACATAAATTTGGGGCTTCATCAACATTACAGCGACGATAGAGTGTCACCTCTCCAGAATGCTGTGCTTCTGAAAAGCCCTGGAGTCCTTGGTGCGGGTGGTTGACCCTGAACAAGACTCACTGCATCATCAGGGGTCTTCATGTGCCCCACCCACCCCCACCTCTGCAGGACCTTTCATTCTTCCTCTGCCACTACCTTTTTCTCCAGCACTTCCACTCTGCCACCTGCCGTTTTTTTTTTATTTGGTCACTTAAGCAGAGGAACTGTGGTCTCCATCCCCCGTTTTTCCAATCTCCTCTCAAATTTATTGGGTTCAGTGGAGGCCTTCCTGTCCTTCTACTGCGTGGAAATAGAGATCAGAGTATCCATTACTTCGACAGAGATGGATGCGGGTCTCCGTGCACCGTCCCTATAACAAGGACATCAAAGGGAGGTAGCCCCCACTTTTCGGCATGACCCCCCACACTAGACTCCCGGCTCTCACCTCATTATGCAGCTTCCTTATAGCCGTTTTGATATAAAACCCCCACTATGGACGGAGAGGCGCGAGTCTTCCTAACTACATGGCCATCCCATCAACATCACTTTCATTACAAAACATGAGATGCCGAGGGAGTCAAGGACAGTGTGGTAATAAATGAGGGTGGAATACATCTGGAATCATTGTCATATGGGTTAAGCATTAGGTGGACTTCATTCTGCATTGGTAAATCAGTGGACAGCACTCGTAACCTCCTGAGGCAATAAAGATATAGGTTCTATTCCGAGGTCCTGCCAGAGTGGAACCCCTCTGAAAGAAAAGTCGGGGGTGCCGTTCGCACTTTTTCACCTCTTCTTTGTGTCCGGCGTCTCAGTCGGAATAGTTGGGACTTGGGTCATAATGAGTTGTCCACTCAAATGAGAAAGAATGGAGCAGAGACAACTCACATACAGTGTGAAGAATAAAGGAAACAGAACTCACTCTGCGCTACAGGAACCAGGTAGGGCGTTTGGTGTGGATGAGGGGGGCCAACAGGGCTCAAGGGCAGAACTTCCTCAGTGCTGCCGGAGCGCTGTATTGCCAATTCTACCTCCAAATCGCTCAGCCCTACAAGCAAAAGACATTCAAAGGCATGACTTTTGTGCAGAACGACGACTTCCCTGAGGTTCTACATTTTAAATACCTCCCAACATGAACACCCCAAAAACAATGATGAGGAAGCATGTCAAGTTTGTTTTTTATTCAATTTCATCCATTAACCTTAAAAATGTATTTTTACTTCATGACGCATAAAATTCATAGAGCAATTCAGGGACATCAATCAAGGGAAGAGTGTGTAAAAGGTTCACTGAGTGAAATTGGAGACTCTCTAAGTCTATTATCTTCCACCAAAGGCAAAGAAAATCCGAGTCGCTCTAATTCTCAGGTTATATTTCCCATGTGGAGGTTTCCGACGCCCTAGACAGCAAAAATGCATTATTTTAATTCCTTCATTGTAATGTAAATGTATTACATAATTTTGCAAATGCCAATATAATTTAATCTTCAGATCTTTTTTAATGATTTTAGTGATGATTAAATTGCAAAGGGCTCCCCGGTGATGAGTTCAATGGGAGGAGAGAAATAAAACCGAACATGAACATTTCTTCTCGCAGGATGGAAGGAGTACGAGAATATTCCACACTCGGTGATGAGGTGCCTTTGTTTAATGTCTTCATGCAGATTTTAGAATAATTAGAGTTGATTAACTTTTTCTTTTCTATTTTTTTTTTTTTTTAGTCAGTGAAAATGAATTCATATACGAAGGAGCAAAACAGCATTCATGTACACATCAGCTTTCAGAACAAGATTGTTGCTTGAACTGCAAATATAATGGAAATAGTTCTCACAGCTTTCATATCAGAATACAGGGGGAGTAAAACAGCTATGGAAAAAAGGCAAAACTTTGCAATGGCTGCAGTTCTCAACACATCACCAACATTTTCAAAAAACATCCCTCATGCTTCAGTATTTCAGGATTCACAATAATTCACTGTGGCATCATTACAACAACAACAACAACAATAACAACAAATAAAAAAATCATGTGATGATACTTCAGCCCAGTTTTGGCAAGAGGCTGTCCCTCATGCCACCTATTTTAAACGCTCCAAGGACTGTAAATGGCCATGAAAATTGTTGAATAATTGAAGGCAAATATTGGCCAGTGGTCTACAGCCCTACAGTCTTTAGTGCCAGGAAGTGGTGAGTGCCATGTGCTGAGTTTGTGCAGTCAGATTGCACTGTCAAATAAGCAATAATGTGTCCCTGGACTCCGGAATCATCTGACCACAGCAGACTCCATGGTGGCAGACTATTGAGTGAGGCACACTCAGATCTCAGTTTCATCCAAAGATAGGGGTGAAAAAAAAAAACAGCATTCCTTTTCACCTTGAAATGTAAAATCTGGAAACATTTACGTTGTCATCAAATGTAAATGTATGTACATTTTAATGATCAGTGACAGCTTTGATGCCGATTATTTGGCAAATGAAAGCTGCAAGGACGCACGGAAATTCATAAAGCTGTTTTCTAGTTAAATTATAGATCGCCACGTTGTGATATGTTTATTGTTGAGGGGAATGACAACAAATGAAAGTAGCCTTAGATCCAAGGGAAAATAAGAACAAGGTAAAAACTAGTTTTACATATAAAAGGAGAAGACCATAAGGGTTTATGAAATGTATTAGGGGGTTCCAAAACCTGTGGAATGACCCCAAGGACCCCTATTTCAGATTAAACCGCAGGGGGATGAATTTTAAGACATAAATTACACCTAATGACGACACAATAAAGAAAGAACAATAATGGAAAGCTATTCTGTATTTCATTATACAGTATTATTTGGTGCACCTGATACACACGCACACTGCCTGTTTATGAGTCACCATATTAGCAGATGCTCAGCAAAAGCATTTGCTTTGACCTTGCCATTCTCATTGGGGCATGAAATTACGGTGCTGGCACCTCGATATTACAGCTATAAATACTGTAAACTGCATATCTGGGCAACGTTTTCTATTGTCTTTCAACATAAACCTGATCGGTATTTATTTAAAGGAAAACCCATTGCTGGTCGGGTTATTTACAGCTCTATTTCCAGAGGATCGTATTCTGGGGGCATTTTTTAAGGGCAAACGGGAGGCAAGGCTCTTACATTAAATCCTTTTTTCTGATTCTGGCACTTCTAGATTTTATGGGTCAGGACCTCTGCAGGGACAGCCAATTATAAAAATTGCTTACTGAAAAAAAAAATTGGGGCATTAAAAGAGGAGCAAAGTCTGAGTTACGACGCTGCCCTTGAGAAAAATTACTTACATTTTCGACACAATGTTTTTCAAAACATGCATGGCAAGAGACATAAACAAGGAGGTCAATGGGGGTTTAAGAAGCTCTGAAATGGTAAATAGTTCAACCAGGTTTAGTGCAACTGCTTGAAAACATCGCACCCTAAATAATGACCACTCTCATACACTATTCATTTATGTATTAAAAAGGGAGACACTGTGCTTATTTACCCGTTTTATCACCTTGTACTGATGACAAAGTAGGTAAGGCCTAGGCTAGGTGGCGCCGTGGAGTAATTTATAACCACATCAATCCCTTCACCATCTTCACAGGCCTTGGTCATTGTCACTTTTGTCCGAGAGGTGAGTCACATAACCCCACTTACAAAGACCATCCTATTAAGATCTGGGATGATGAACTTTATCTTTACCCTTACCTTCATACCAGGTATGGTAATGGGCCACCTATTTCCCTGCTGACCCACGAACAGTGGTCGTCTATTCAGGGTGAAATCTATTTGTGTTATTTATTCAACGCCATTAAAACCTGGTGCCATTAAAAATAAATACCTGGCGATAATTTATGTCGAAGACCCTGGATCAAACACAAGAGGACATTGTGACTGAACAGCTGCACTTTCATTGATTTTAAGAGCTTACATCCCAATGAAACCAGGAAACTTTACTAACTGTGATCAAAGTGCCTTGATGTTAAACTCTTCACCATTATCATTGTCATTTTTCAAATGGGTTCGAATATATTTGCATGAAGTTTTAGCACCATTTTAGCAAAGAACCCAACACATCACTTCAGTTATTGTCTGTGCCTCATAAGACCAGAGTACAGCATGCCATTCAACCTTCAACACCCTTGAAAACATAAAATAAATTCTCCATGAAGTGACTTTAAAGTGAATCATGCAGTTCTGTCACTTTTAACTATTTAAGTCTCTTTGTTGAATGTAGGGTTTCCCTATTGATTTGCCATATAAATGACTTGAGCATTTGTTTGGGCCGTGAGGACACAATGTTCTCTCCGTGGTAAAGAAAATTCACTATATTTGATCATGATATATTTGAAAGCCAAAATAAGGTAAGGAAAGTGACTTACTGTGACGGTTTGGGAAAGTGAAGCAACTGCAAATATAAAGCAATGTATATTATTGATGATCTTCAATCATATCAGATTGCAACTGCATTCACTGTATTAGTTTGATAATGGAGAATGTGAAAAATAATCCATAACACGCGTTGCCAGAGTTCATTTCTTAACTAATCACCATGAAGCACTTTACGTCGAATGCACTTGTGTGAAAAGTGCTTTATAAATAAAGCTGATTGAAAGTGGAATGGTCTTGGTAATGGCGTCGGCAGCAAAGTGAAGTCAGTTTTCGCCACCGCGGTCAAAGTGACACGCTGGAAGCTGGAAAATGTTGTTGACTTTGTTGTGGGAATTAGATTTTTCTTGGTAATTACGTGTGTAACTGCTAATTGCCTGGGCCAAATTGCAGCGCCAGGATTTTGCCCTGCCACTCCTCCCTTGTTAAATCTGATAGTTAACTTTCACTCTGTGCGATGTAAGCGCATTACATTTCACTCAAACACAGTAAAATTTGCTCGGTCTTGGCGAGCAGGTGAAGGGAAATTGCTTTGAGGTGAGTGACTTTAAACACAATCCATTTCCCGAGACTTGCAGCCGCGAGAACCACACATCCTCGACTTTACATTACATCTAAGTGACAAAGTTTCAATACTCCAGCCAGTTCATTTGCCCACCACTCAGAGAGGACAGCCATAAATATTGCACTGCATAATTGCCAATTCAGACAGCTGAGCGAAAACAGAAAATTGTATTTTTCAATAAATAGAGAAAGAAAGCTCTCTATTAAGAGCTCTGAAAATGGAGCGATGTGAGCACAGAGGCATCCTGCAGTGAAGATTAGGCCGGCAAAATAATGTGCGCGGGTGAGAATATCGTGCAAAGATTCTGCAACATGCAATTAAAGTGGGCCCCATTTTCTCCTTCATCAGCTGTCCGGCGTAAATACTGTCACCAAGAGAATCCAATTTAAATTCCACTCCAGCGGGAGATGGTATTGTTTCATTTTATGTGTGCTTTGACATTTCTGGCTGTTAATATGAAGTAAAATCTGGAGTATTTACATAAATATGGCATTAAGCCGTATTAGAAATTAAGAGTGACATATCTGCAGTGGTGGCAGGATGCGGAGGGCGGAGGATGATTGAGTTTTGTGGTCGTGTGGAGGAGATGGCAAACCAAAGCCGTTGGTCTGCTGTGGTGTGTTAACAGCAGCTTTCAGACTCAGACGGGGGGACTTTTAGAGGATATTTTCTTTAACCAACATTAACTTACGGAGCCGGTTAACAGTGAAGTGAAATACTTTGTACGGCACTTTAAACTGGAAAGGTTCAATATTCAGGAAACCTTTTGTTTGCAGCACACAGTGTGAGACAACGCACAAATGGTACACAAGATGAGAGGGTGAATTTGAGCCCACTCCGACTAACCCAGTGTCCCACCATTATCTTTAACCTACTCAGTTCACACACCCGAGAAGTCAAATACAAATGTTTTCATTTTACACAATATCAGTTCAGAATCAGAAACAGGAAACACACAAACAAATGCAGTATTCTGTGACAACACGCATACACACAACGCAGAAATAACAGTCACAGGATTACTTCATACATTAAAAGTCACTCACTGATTTTGTGCATGTGTGAGCACATGCACACGATGACACAATATGACTGACAACCAGTCATTTGAAATCAGCTTTGCTGCAAATCACTTTTGTTCAAAGTAATAACGAAAATAAGAGCTCGACTTCAGAGAGGTTTTCAATACACCGTTTAAAAGATTGCCCGGCACTGACTAAGTAATGCTCCAATACAAACGTGAAACATTTCCTGTTTCCATGTTATATGACTATAGTGCACGAGTTCTCTCATAAATCCGGCAGAGTGCTACTTAAACATCCTTTTTGTTCACTAGAGTTGTACTCATCTTCACCTGGACTGGCCCGGAGATCAATGTCATCATGCAAATCGACGGGTTGTAGTTTAGATCTACAGCGGAACGGACTTTCCAAAATAAATTTGCATTAAAGCGTCATACATATTTCATGTGCGTGAAGTGCAGCGAGAGTGAAGCCATTTTCCAAAGCAGGATACAGAAAGAAAATGAAGGAAGACGATATATTTAGCATCGGCTGAAATGTTTTGTAACAGAGATTCTGGTTATCTGTCAATAATCGGAGACAGGGACGTGCAAATGATAAATGATATCGTGGGTCATTAAGGTCACGTGAGATGTGTGAATGAGCATCTGGCCGTCATGGATTTGGTTTTGGGTTACCTTGCTCGGCATGTGTTTACTTTGCACATCCGAGAAACTAAAATGCCAAAGTCTTTGAAAGTCCTTAAATAAGTACATATCTGTGATGAAACTCCATTAGCTGGGTTCATAGTGCTGTTGCTGAGAGATAAGCCGCCTGTGACAACGCCGGCCCTGCATGATATCGAACACACATAAATGAGTTCAGAGTAATAAAGCTTTTTAAGTTTTATTGCTCGAACAATATTGTTCCACGTGTCAGAAAGAATCCTGATGAATTGCAAAGAAACTGTGGAGTAAACAAATATTTGGCCTGAGCTCCTGCTGGAGAAGCCTGGCTGCCTCAAATTTACAATAACAGCTAAATTAAGTAAAAGGGTTAAAATGCTGCAAGGCAATATTGATAATTCCATTGAAAATGCAGAGGGTATTTGTCAATATTAATTTTCCTGAACCCAAAGGAGCTTCCCGACTGGTGTGTCATCTATTCGCGGGGCTTGAATCATGCACTCTGAAGCTAAATCGACCCCTATTACTTCCCCGAGGGCAAAGAGCGCTGACCGTAACCTTTGACCTGGACAAGTCAATTTAAAAAAACACAAATGTGCGTGCGTCTTTCTCCTGCAACATATTTACATTATACGCTGAAATAGGAAAATGAATTCATGTTTTCACTATATAAATTGTCTAATACTTTTTAGAAGAGCACTGTTTGAAATGTAACAAAAAAAAACATTACATTGGCACACACTTGATTTAACACCACAGTTCAATGGAAACTCATAAACAATTCCAAATAATTACGACAATTTTATATTTAACAACTAAGTTACTCAGTCGGTAAAAAAGATTGAATATATATATATATATATATATATATATATATATATTTTTTTTTTTTTTTTTTTTTTTTTTTTTTTTTTCATAAAAATATTTAAGGGCATTTTTGTCTTACATTAAAAAAAGCATTTCTTGTGTTAAATATTTAACATACATTTAGGGAGTAGGAGACAAAGATTTAAATCTTTGTCTCCTACTCCCTAAAATAAATAATGACTTTTTCAGCAAACTATTTGTTGTTTTCTTTAGCTAATACTGAAACAAAATTCTAAATGTCTTACCTTTCTTCTTTAAGAAGGCTTTTCGAGTGGCCAGAGGGCTCTGACGCACTTTCGGGTTTTGCAGGAAGTTCACAGCGGTTGTGATCTGCAAAAGAGAAAAGTGATTTAACTCCATATAATGAGATGATGTGGAAATGGGATGAGACGTCGGTGAGGAAAGCTGAGCATTTAAAGTTGAAAGTAGAGTTAAGAAAATGGTTGAGATGACATTACGTAAGGGTGGGGTTAAAGTCTGAGCTCTCAGCTGCAAAAACCATGGCGTATATTTAAGAAAATGGTTCATTATAAAATCAGGGAATAAACTAATGGATTCCATTTAATGTGCACTTTCAAGCCCCCACACACTCGGTGGTGAGGAGAAAGACCACCTGAGCACTTTCATACTAAACGTGGGGAATGACCAAATCAGCAGTTATAAAATTAGACCATCAGGAGCGCCGGACAAATGGAGTATGGAGCGTAATTTGCTATTACCCTCCTAAAGACAAACTTCCATTCTAAAGTGCGCAGTGAAAGAAAATCTATACTTAATGCAGAGGTGATCATTTGTATCTAATAACTTGAGAATCATAGCCTGAAAACTTGTGTAATTCTGCCAGTTAAAAACCTGCCGTGATCAAATCAGCCGGCCTGACGGTTGTAATGACTTGAAACGTTAATGCACTAGAACGTTAAATAGCATCAGAACATCCGAAGTTTTTAAGTGCACTGCTTTCATCGATTCTATTATGTTTTCCTTCGAGATGCCCCTTAATTTTCCACGCCAGTATGCATTTCCAAGAACCTGGGGGAGGGGGGGGATCTAACACGTTCCTCAAATGGCATTAAAACATACATTTGGAAAAGGGCGCCGTGAAGTGGCGCCTCTTGAAACGGAGAAATATACAAGAATCCATGGAAAACTCAGAAAGGCACAGGCGATTTGGATGACTTATTGCACCTGTGGTCCCTGTGATTCAATTGTAAAAGTCATCCCTCTAATAGGTTGAAAGGTTTTGATTACTCCTTTTCTCTTAGTGTTGAAAGATACAAAGTGATTGAGCACCCTGCCAGGGGTAATTCATTTTTGGTAATGCATTGCATATAGTACGAACTGGTTTCAATACAAAAGAGCTGCAGTTGAAACTTGGGGCGGGTGTGGCAGCGAGTCTGCGATTGGTTTTTGTGGAAAATAAACACCCGAGGATTACAGGTGAGGTTCTCAAACCCTGGGATTAATGCCGGTAGAAGGATTTGACAGGTGCACGAGTCGCCAAACACTCTGCCTTTTACAGCAAACACAATGATATAGAGAATTCATGATTCAGATCAGGTCCCATAACAAGCATAAATCGATTGAAAATGTAAGAAAATAGCAAGGCAACTATAAAAATGACTGTGGAATATGCTTAAAAAGAAAATTTAAAAAGACATTGGCAATGAATAAAATAGGGCACAAGAGTGAAGTATTTGTAGTATATACAGCAAACTGAATCATCATGAGAAAAGCCAGGAAAAATAAGGGTCTCAATGCTTGCTTAACAATTTAACATATTTTGAACATGTACAGTTTAGAAGAAAAAAAAAATCAGAGGTTTATGAGACCTGACATGGAGGCCTGGTCCTCCTGCTGGGATGGCAGTCCCTGTTGGCGTTTGACAGTTACATCAAGGGTTGATCAAGAAAGTTCGGCATGGGGAACTACACTGAACGTAATTCAGGTTCCGCCTCCACTCTGACGTTTCAATGGGAGACGGTGTCAGAAAAAAAAGGTCCCAGTGTCACATCTGACTGTTGAAAGTAAATACCTCTGACATGTGGCCACAATAAAACAGCAGTGGTGATTTTTATCAGTGGACCCAATTCATCCCCAGAGATGCTTCTAGAATTCATTGGGTTGGCTAATGTAGGCTTTCACTTGTGCACCAGTGTGACCTTGATGCACATGAACGTTACTTGAGGAGTATGGAATTTCAAGGGTCTCCATAAGCTCAATGCGTATAAAAGTCATCGGCCCTTTCACAGTGACATTAAAACACTTGAGCATCTGCATGGGGCCCAAACTGTATAAAGAGGAAGGGAAATGCTATCGTATTTCCATCTTATTTAGCCCAGTAACTGAAGATAAAAATATGAATTAAGATCCAATTGTTATCACAGTAAGGGAATTAAATCTGTGTGAGACAGGATGACCTCATATGACAGGAAAACGCTGAACGAGCAAACCTTGTTGACATTCGCCTCCAATCTGAATAGAGCGATATTGACAAAAAAAAAATTGTGGTGATGTAAAAAGGCCTCACATCTTGCTAAAGACCAGCGCTTGCTCAGCGGCAAACTAATGAGACACACTTCCATTTGGTTAGTGGCAGATCTTCAGGGAAAGGAAAAGTGCTCTTCTTAGCAGATGACATAGATGCTTTGCACAAGTTCTACTCAGACATTTCAATCAATTATAACCACATTGCACCGATTTCAGTCTTGTCTTGTTATTGACTTATAGATCATCCCTGTTATAGTGTTGGGTAGCACACAACCAGGCTTTTAGAGGGGTGAGATGGATAACACTACAAGGCACATTTGGGCTCGCAATATAAATAAAAGGAGAGAAACGCGATGAATTATCTTCCATTCTCAAACTTACCGAGTCTTTTTTTTTTTCTTCTACTTAAGCAGTACTTAGGCTTCTTGTAACGCTTCTGGTGAGGAGTACCTGCTAATGCAGCAAAGTGGTCGGTGTAAAGGGCATGAATCTTTACAAACCGGATAACCAATAAAGGGTCAGGTATAGCCGAAAAAGAGGCAAAAACTCAATCACGGGAGGAGACAACATTAACCAACACACTTAAAGAGAGGGAAGTTGATAAGAGGACACGATTACAGGGATATTATTGAGTTTGAATGGACAAGACTTGGAAATGCACTCATCGGAAATTTACTCTTGTGATATCTTGACTTGTGAAACCGAGAATCTAATCAGTTTACGTTCGAACCATCATTTCAACACGTTCACATCCTGTGTAACCAGTTGTTCCTTTTAGCTATACCTCGTAAGAGCTCTTAACTACTCTATAGTGGAAGGCTGTATTGATATATAGTGCTACAATACAAGGTTGCAGTGTATAGGCAGCAGAGGAATTGCTGGTATTGTAACTGCCAGTCTAGTACTTTACTGAGAAGTATGGGTGAAATCCACTATAAGCTACTTGAAAGGATGGAGACTCATCTTTCTTTAAAATCGACTGAAGCCTCACTAGTAGGTTTATTTTCTTCATGTTTTATTTTGTCGGAACTGTAAGAAGATGGCAAGTAAGCCTACAGGTCCATTTAAGCTAGTGAATTGAATTTTTCACAGCATAACTTTACACTTAATAGAACGTAAAGTCTGGTAGGGGTCTAAAAGGAGATCATTTAGATGCGCAGGATTCAGTCTCAGTGTGAATCAATTCATTCCAAATTGCCCCGGTCTGTACATTTGTGGAGAAGTGCCCCTGATATAATAACACACTGACAGACATGGACAAAAATTATGTTAGCCTTGTCTCCGATTACAACCCCCACCCCAAACACCATTTTGGTGGACCAAAAGCGAGAGAAAGTGAGAGGCAGTGGGGAAAAAAAAAATGAAGCCCTATATTAATTTGGTGCTTTCATGGAAGATTTTCAAACACGAGTCTTAAATGACTGAACCCTTTCCAGGATACAAGAGCCCTTATGAAACAGAATGAAGTTTTAATGCAATTATTGCATTTCCTTTAGTTGCCTGACTGAGTGTGATGTGGAGAGCAGTGCTTTTTAATCTTTTTAAAAGAGCAGCTTCTAATTGTGACATCCCTCCCGCCTTAATGTGACCTTTAGCGGAGGAAGTACGGCCTCGTGGGAGCAGCTATGGGGAATTATTGACCCTGAGAGACATCAGGAAGAGAGGTGAGGACTCCACCATTTAGCTCAACTCCACAATCATTCTGTCATTGTAGCCAGCAATGGGAGACTTCCATTTAATGTGTCATACAAACATAGTTAAAAGCCTTTACACTTAGATTTGGTAGGTTTAGAACATGCATAGTTTTCTCCAATATAAAAGGTGTTGGAAAAATCAACCACCACGAACGCAGTGAAAAATGCTCCGCAAAGGTCTCCTCAGCCACAAACTGAGAATTGGGTCAATTTTTATTGAATTTAACTCGCGAAATTGAAAAGTTCAGAACCAACATTTCAATAGATGAAAAGGGTCATGGAAAAGTTAATTGACATTTTCATCACAAAGGTTTAAAAATAACGGCGGCAGATTGGTGTCAGCGCTATTGGCAAGGCGACAATCATGAGATCAAACAAATATTATGCAATTTTGTGGAGGGGGGGGCTGGAGGGTGAACGGAAGTAAAGCTTTTCACAAAGCTACCGATGCAGACCAGACTTTCCATTCGCAGGCTTCCCCTATCAGTGTTCGATTATCACACCACGAGAAAAGGTCAGGAGGTTCACTGGTAAGACACACTGAGTGCATCAGTGCAGATAAAACACCTCATACAAACTTTCACAACATTCATCAAATAAAGAATACTTCAAACTCTGCCATTTTTTATATTTAAAATAACAGCACAGCAGTTACATTACATATGGTTTTGAACTTGACATTTCAATTTGATCTCTAAAATCTGTTGTTGAATTGAAAGAGAAAGTCATTCACCACTACATCGCCACATGAATATCTGAACAATCAACACAAAATACAACCCACACAATAACTGAGTAAAAAAAATAAATTGAGTAGAACAATAAAGTGTTGCAGTTTATTCCCATTTATTAAGTTTAAACTCGTGATTTCTACCCAATTCTTAACATTTTTGGTTCCAACAGTAAAAAAAAAATGTTTTGCAAGCTTCCTGGAAGAAAAGTTTCGTTACACATGAAGTGAATATGAAAACAAAACGTGACATATTTATGGTCATTCTGCTTCACACATCTCTGAACACTGGACTGTTGGTGGTGCCATACTGAACCAGCGAGACTGTAAAGATAAGAGCGTCCCTGGAGACAAAGCCAGAGAGAGTCTGGACAACTAGCAGGCAGCAAGTCCATCAGTTACACCTCACTTTTAACCACTTTGGACAAAAACAGTACTTATTTAACCCACAAATTCCTTTTAATTCAGGTGAAAGGCTTGAACCTTGAGAGTGGTGCTGCTCTGAGAGATGAGGGTCATCAGAGATTAACCCGTGGCACTTTAGCAGTGGGGGGGCGATAGATCGCAGCAACAAACTACTTAGCCACCACAAAACATTCCAGCTCCTCTGCTCTGCTGCAATCCAGTAATGGATACTTCCCCAGCTCCTCAATTGGTCAGAATGTTTTCATACAATAATTTAATTCTGAAACACATTTACAAAGCAGGAGTAATCAATTTTAATTAGTTGATTTTTTTCATTCGCATAAAATTTAATGTACTGCCATCGATCTCTTTTGTTCTTTAATGCAGTGCTGCTTTCCTGTAATTCGAATCTTTGCTTTTTCTATTTTTTTTTTTTCTGCCTCACTCAATGATGACATTGGGTGACAAGCCAGAGTGGCAGTGTAACTTAAGAAAGTGGTGCTCCATCAAAAGTCAGTACAGATTAAAAAGAAACAATAGATTTGAAATAAAGTTTATATTTGAAAATTCAGGATGATAAACAACGATTGCCTTCATTCACCAGCAATCACAATGCTCTGTTATGTAAGAGTGAGTTGTCAAAATCTGAGGAGAAAAACCAATGAAAGGACAAAAAAAAAAATCCAGGTAAAGTTGGAAAACATTCAAGCACCAATGAATGACTTGGTTTCGTACAGTGGGAGTAAAGCACAGCAAACAAACTGCTGCTTGAGTTGCTTGTGTGACACTTGCTGTGGAACTGACAGAAAGGATTTTCTTATAAGTGCCGCTGCACCGTGTTGTCCTTCACATCATCAAGGCCCGCTGCCCTTTCACATCCAATTAGCTGATTGAGGTAAAATGCAAGAGGCACCAGCAGCAAACAACGTGGAGCTTGTGTCCAAGCGACACACCACAGAAGTTGTGTTATGGTGTCAGGAGAAGAAACGCCAGCATCACAGGCTACATACAGTGACAAGCCTAACCTTGTCTGCTCATTCCACCAACACACCAGCAACTTGATTTTCAACCAGAGGATCTGTATTGAATAGATCCTTATCATAAAGTATTAAAATAACACACCCCACATACCAGTTACATACATTAATAATAGGAATTATATATTTAATCACACACAGATACACATTCCAGCGAGGCAGAACATGAACCTTTAAAAGGTATGGATGCGGAGAAATTAAAATTTATAACAGATATTACAACACAGGAGCTCACATCTAATAGACATAACTTAGATATGTTTTGAGGAAACACGTCACCTTTCTCATCAGCTTCTAATAACTCAGTGGTCCCTGAATTCTATATAGTTTTCAGTTGTGTGCAGGCTGAATCTCAAGTATCATACCAACACAAGACTGTTCACCAACAGGTTAATAAGTGAACACATGTGTAATAACAGTGTATTCAACAAATATGGAGAGCTTGGTAAACAGCTGCCATGAGACACTTTCCATATCATGCTCGAAAAAGAAACTGCCACGTATGCTGCCGAGTAAAAACCACAATGAGAGGCGTCACTGTTGATCTCAATAATAATTCTGAGAACAACGTGACACTGAAGCTCACAAAAGAAGAGCCGACAGATTGTGACATTCCTGTGACATTATAATCGGTCGTCCACCCTTCTCAAGTCAAAAGACTGAGTGCACTAATCGCACGTCTTGGATCAGCAATTTCATGGTCTTCAGAAAGAGGGCCAGGAATTGGTGGCATGACCCTCAACACGGGGCGAGACCCGTCTTTCCCTCCATAAAGGAGTGGAGAAGTTATCCGGAGCTGTGCATTCAGTAGAAGAGGTCAAATATCGCCATCTACTGGGGGGCGCTGGTACAGGTGGAGTGGAGAGTGGGAGGACAGTCTGACAGTTCACCCTTGCGGCCTGTTTTTTTTTCACCGAGACTTGTCACAAACATTTAGACACATGAGCCAAGACAATGGGCCCCACATCTACAGTGGGAGAGAAGTCAGAATGGAATCGCCATCAAATCAAAGGAGGAGCACGGAGGGGAGGGGGGTGTCGCTTCAAGGTAGTTTCTTCTGGTTTTGGCCAAAGACGGCAAACAAAAGTCTGCTACTGATCATGCTTCAAACGATGCTGGAGGACTCTCCGTTTCTGGAGGCCATGAGCTGCCAGCAACAATCCGACCTCAAGACGCAGAAAAGCAGAAAACGAGTGCCGGTGCTAAGAGCCCCTGAAAAACAACAATCACCAGGCTCACAGGAAGTCCGTTCTTCTCATTTAACCTGAAACCAGAGAGGGTATGAACATGACAGCTTGTCACATCGAATCATGATTTCCCCCTCTTAGAGACGAGTGACGCTTCACACTTAACTTTTCTTTGTCCACAGACGGGAACAGGATGTCAATTCTGGCAGGTTTTGCGGCACGTTTAAGCTTATGATATATGTTCGACTGATGTGTAAATACCAAGGGCATTAAGTAAATTCCACTGCAAGAAGTGCAACAGGAACTTGTGTCTTCTCCATCCTCAAAAGGCCTGGATAAATACGCCCTTAAAGAGAGCTAGCATCAACTCCATAGTTCAGTCATTTTGAGCAGGCTTGCAAACTGACATTTGTTTGCCCTTTTTATGATTCAGAATGATCAGAAATGTACTCACTGCAAATATGTGCATCTTTTGTCAAGATGCCACTGCACAGCAGAAGAGGAATTTGGGGTGTGAAGGGTGCTACGCGGTTCTAAAAATAATACAGTATGTATATGATATGTTGAGTCATAATATTCAAAATAACTAAATGAGCTTATGGTTTTTGGAGAAAGATCCTACACTGTTGTGTTTAGGTGTATCTCCAGTGAACCTGCTCAGTAGCAGCAGCTGATAAAATTGATCAGAAAATATATGTTAAAAAAAAAATGGGACGCCAAATGCCCTACAACTTCCTTTTAATCTGACACTGAATCAAGCAGATTGGCACAGGACATCCATGACATTCCTAGGCCAAAGAGGAAAAGCTTTTTTTCTATTAAGTTCTGGTTTAGCCCAGAAAGCCTTCCAGTGAAGGAAACATCGAGACAGGGCACTGACCAACCTAAATCTGCACCCTTTTTATGTGGCTCTTCAAATCCAACAGCTCCAACATCTTTTCCCAGTTCAAATTCACTTCCAAAATTTACTTCAAAATAATGAGCTGTTCTTGAAAACTAGTCACTTTTAAGATTGAAAAAACATACTGAGAACCTTCCAGAGACTTAAAAGAATAAGTGGAGGAGACAGTGAACCAATATAATGTCAGTAACAGTGGCGTGTTATGGCGAAGGGGCTGAGTTGACAGCTAAGCAGCAGACGCACACCTGTTCTGACATTTTCTGACAACCTTGACACAGAAAACACATGACAATGTCACTCTCTGCATTTTAAAAAAGCATTTAAAAAAAAAAAGCCGCTTCCCCAATGAAACGTCAAACCTTTTACAGCCTTATCCAGGAGAGGACAATTGACACAGGAGGGGAAAAAAGAGAACACGTTTTTAGAATGCAGACTTAGCTGGGTATAAAGTGTGACATTTCTGACACTAGGCATATTCTAAAATATTGAGTGATAGGAAAAAGGCTTTATAAAATTCATCAATTCAAACAGACAAAATATCTTAGACGTATTAATGGTTCAAAACTTGAAATACCCGTCTTACTACCGTCATCAGAAGTCGCCTTGGATTTGAACGCATTGCTTCAGGTTGTTTTGGTGTTTAAGGAGAGACTGGTTGGGGAAGTGGGGGCATCATTTTCTGATTTAACTTGTAAGAATAAAAGTAATGATGAAAACATTTCAAAGTCATCTTTGAAAAGGACCTTGTTTTCACATCTTTCTCTTTTCATTTTAAGACATGGAGGTTCAGATGAGGGTGGAACTTAATTATGTCTGACGTATTCCAAATTACACACCATTCACTGAGGAATCTTGTCAAGAGGACTTCCTTGATTTTCCATCCTGCCAATTTTGCAATCTTAGCTTTTGAGAGTTTAATTTGACAGAGAGAGAGAGCAACATATACGTAATTTAACAAACCTACTCGGCATAATAAAATACGACAACAAGAGGTACAATTGACTTTTTTTTAAATATGTAAACAAATGTGAGCAGCAAACTCTTGCAAAAAAAATGCATGCAAAGATCAACAAGATAAGTTCAACACATTAGGTGTTCAATAAATATAATTTATAACATCACAATGAAAATCCAGGGACCCCATAATTTCCCCAATTATAACATTCCACACCTTATAGTTGATGAATCAAATCAATAAATTCACATAATGTCACGGGTTCCCAGTTCAACAGTCACGACACACACCTGGGCGAGGAGCCAGTCCAGGTGTCTGAAAATTGTCAGTTGGGCCTTTGGCTACGGTGTCTTTTTTTAACCAAGCAGGTCTGTTTAAGAGCAATCTTTGGTCACACCCTGACTGCAGTTTTTAAAGGCTTTAGTCAGCACACAGAAGCGAACAAGCCTTGGCAACAGTTTCTTTATGTTGACAACAGATGAAAGCAGAGATATCCTTGGTTGACCTACGACAAATCGAGACCAGCTCCATTTCAAAGAGGGACAACTAATCCAAGTGTTTCTGCTTATTTAAAGCTGGGGTCTATAGTTATCTTAACCCTTCAAAGAAAAACTTGACTGTTTGATTTCTCACTTTGGTAGCGTGATACACACAAATAAGAGCCATAATGTCATATTCCCATGAGAAAAAAAAATGTAATTTAATCGTTCTGCGATGGAATTGTTCAGTTCTGCTGCTGCACTGGTGTCGCTTCATTTTCACAGTAATGTTGCTTTTCTGCATTCAGATTTTAGCAGCAAGACTTGAATTTGACTTTCAGTTGGGCAGAGAGTAAATGGAGGTTAATTTAAAGTGTAATATTTTCAGCAGTGCAGCTCATTAGGCGGACCAATGATTTATTTACTTCTCTTTCTTCATCATGTAGTGGCTGAGCCGCCATCTACTTTATCTGAGTCACATGACAGAGCCACAATCTCACTCTACCACACACTGAGAAACGCTAAAATCACATTAGCATTTTGCTTTCATTAGTTTTAATCAAAAGCAGAAAAGTGACACATATTAATTAATAACCATTACTAGTCTTGCACCCCCCCACCCCACCCTTTTACCCGGGATAGGGGGAGGGCGCAATTAACAAAACTAAATAATCAGAATTTTGTTTCTGAGATCTCTGATAAATGTCATGTGAGGTCCCACATCAATGTTTGAAGTGTAATACATTCTTGCTGTCATATTCCATTAAAGTGCTATTACAGTCTTGATAGGATTATCAGTCATGACATTATTAATAACTCTAATGTACAGATTTTTGGTGTACACGCCTGCTTTCAAGCCACAATTTATGAACACGGCCCGGCATATGCTCAAACACTCCCCCATCCAGACCCTTTTGTGTTGCTTATTGATCATGAAAATGGTGAGAATTCCAAGTCAAACTTGCAGGCTTCCTCCCCCGCCCCCCATGCCCTGGAACGTATTGGAGTGGGCTGTTTACATTAAAGGATTGGAATAAAGTGCATTTACATCTGAAGCATAACTTCATAATTTACATTCCAACATTTATTAGAGGTGACAAACGGGCATTTGGTCCACTCGTGCTTTTCTACAATGCGGCACTCATTCCATCCATATAAATTACCGCCCGGCTTGGGAGTGCAAGAGCAAATTATTTTATTATATTTATGCATGTATGACTCTATAGGGGGTTACTAAGACAAACAGGGAATTGCTTGATGAGGCCAACTGTGGTTAACAAAGGAAGAAATATGAGATGAAGGGTGAGCCAATCGGATTGTTTGGCTCCATTTCAGACGTCCAAAACACAGGCAGTCTTCATTGAAGTGCTTTGCCTCTCTGACAATGTACAGTACAATCTGAAATGTTTGTTTTTCAAATTCATTTTAGTGTTAAACAGCAGGGAGGAGGATCAGCACCTCCAAGTCTGAAGGGCTCAAATACAAACCGACTGCGCTGAAGGCTACCTAAAAGAAACATACATTTTTATCACTTATAAATTATATCGTTTAAAATTTTAGCAACTTGAAATAAGCCAAACACAATAGACATCCAATCAGCATAAGGCAACAGGTTCTCTCCTTCTGAACCTCAAAACTCGAAATAGGATTATAATTTTTTCATACAATAAATGCTCAATTATTCTCTTGAGCAAGTCTCGAAATGAGAACAAAAAAATCCTCCACAAAGTCCGACGACTGATGCAAATTGTCTTTGGAGAAATACTGTCATATATAAGAGCAGAAGCTCCCAGCACTACTTAGCTTGAACCAATAATATTTAATTAAGAGAATCTTGCCTAAAAGGCAGTATTACATTACATAATTAGACAGGGAAGCGTTTTCAGAAGTGTAGTTACAAATGCACTGAGGGGATCCCAGCATTTGAACAAATATCTGGCGCTGTAGGGGAGCGCGCAGACAAATTAACAGCTAATAACTAACTGGGAAGCCCGATAAAAGGAGAGAAAATATGTTCCCCAAAGTGTCAATTACAAATAATTTTGCCTCTGATTTCCATACTTGTGAAAGAGCGATGAGGTTAAAAGCATTTTAATAGAGTGATAAAAACTACTTGCAGCTCATTTATTCTGGCTTTCTGGATGATTATTTATAAAGCAGTATCATCTGGGACATGGTCTCAGCATCTGACTGTTTTCGGATGCTTTTGCTCCCAGCAGCCGGAGCGGATCAAAAGAGGCAAAGCTGCCGTGGAAGGGAGACGGCTTTGGATCGCGCCGCAAAAACGACAAATACGCCGACAAATCAAAAAGTCTCAGCACCTGAAATTACCAAGTCATTTACTTATTAAAGCCGGCTGCTTCCTGTCAATCAAGCAGCGTCACATTCTCCATTTGCAGCGGAAAGCCAGCGTAATTGCTTCTCGTACTAATCAACGCAACTTGTGTAATTACGCCTTGAAAGTGACATTGGAGGGTGAAAGCGATGTGAGCGGTTTTGACAGCGGAGACATCTCAGATTTATCGGGAGATCTCAGAGCATTGTGGCGAGGGGATGCCACCACGTTAGCCACTGCAGCAGTTTGCAGCGGCAAACACAGAGAATACAGCATAAATCTGCTTGAAGTCATTACAAAGCCCAACGGACGGCGCACTTTCATGAGAATACTGAGGCAAAGTGGAGTTCACTATGAGAGATGGGGCATTAGATTTTCATTATGCTTCTTTGCAACAGAGGAACTCCAGTAAAAGACATGTTGGTCATGAGACAATAACATCCATCTATACAGTGACCATCGCAACTTTCCCTCCGTTTCACTTCTCCAACGCCAAATTTCCATTTCTTTAGTTGGCGAACGTTTGTCTTGACCATGCTCCCTCAGTCGCCACAATGAGATAAAATGGTCTGGCAAAGCAACATCTGACGAATTTTCTCACTAACCGGTGGGCCAAGAAGAAGCAATTCAAAGTGAATTAAATAAATCTTTTGGTATTGTTTTAAGAACGTATACCACCCACCATTCCCCCAGCCTCTTGTCACCAGCCAAACACAAAGCGAAACCACATTCCCAGGATACATCTGCTGCTTGTCACAGTGCAGCGCGCGTTCAGGAAGGCCGCCACTCGGTCAAGTCGCCCCATGAGTCGCGGATGCCGAGTCATGACCTCGCGTGCTCGCTAAATCTGATGTCAAAATTTAAATTAGTGGGCTTTCCGCACATCCAAGTTTGTAAAGCTCATAAACCACAGAAAGGATGAAAACAGTTGGATCATCGGCTGGAGAGATGAATGCGGATTAGAAAAACTTCAAAAAGAACTCATCTGATCATTCTGGCTGCAGGACCACCGCACACTGATTTAATCGGCAAACAGAAACGGAGACGACGGATTTATGGCTCATAAAAAGTTCACAAACACAAAAAAAAAGACCTTGTTGCTCTCATGATTGTTCCAACTCGATCAAGATTAAAAAAATATATATATAAATAAACCCTCCATCTTGAGCTGCAACAGAGACTGGCTACTACACGAAAGGCTCCAGTGATTCATTCACTGTGTTGGTCTCTAATGAGTCAAAAAGTGTGACCTGCTCTTAAACAAGAAGTCACAGCCAGAAGCTGTAAACTCATTTCCCCCCCCATTCAAGCAGCCTCGTCGGCAGGACGTGGAAGATGTGCTCCGAGCATGCACGATAAATCTGACGTGAAATCATAATCATAAAGGCAATTAGCTGACCCTGCGCCACTCGTCCTTGGACATGACAGTGAGAATTCATACCGAGTCCTCTAAGGAGGAGGCGCGTGGTGTCGTGAGCAGCCGGGAAAAGTGCAACACAGCAACAATAAAAACGAAAGCCCTTCTTGTGTCATTAACCAGCCAAATAAGCAGCAACTGATGCACAGTGATTGTTGTACTCGGAGAGAAAGTTGCACTGAGGGGAAGAGATTCAGGAACACAGCAGCTATGACTCTCACAAAACCACAGCTACAACAGACAGAGAAAGATAGAAGCAGACGGGGACACCTCTCCACAACACTCAGTAAGATGCAGTGCACAAAGGTTCTTGCTTGTGGTGGAGCGCTGTCATTCACACTTCTCTATAGGCATTCAACTTTTGAAAATGAACTGCCTCTCAAATCTCTCTCCTCATATTGTTACATATGTCACACATACTGCTACATGATCCTGCAAGCCATTTCAGTCAGAGTCAAATCCTACTCACACACACACACATGCACTCCACCACTTCCCTCTTCGTAATTACAGCGAGGCCGAACTAGTGGCTGCCACCTAGTGACCGTCTTCTTCAATAATCATGAAATATCTCTATGGCTCATGCCCTCACTCGGACCATAACTCTCCTTTACTGCAGGCAACTCCAATAAAGGATTACAATTACAATTAAAGTAATGAGCAAAGAGGAAAAAAGGGGGAATCGGAGGGAAGGTTCCCCTGACTGACTAAATGGTAGCCTAGTTTCTTGACAGAATTGAGTTAACATAGCGGACTCATTACTGGCTCCCATTTTTTATTCTGTCCCAAGAATTAATTCGCTGAGATTTAAAATCGCCCGTCCAGAAAAATTAGAATAACGGTTATTGAAAAGAAAAGTTATTAAATAAGTGGAAACAGCGATGATTGAATAAATGATTATTCCGGCTTGACTTTGCGAAAACGGGGGCAATCTCTTTTATTGGCAATTTTAGAAACTACATAATGGCGTAAAGGGTAAAAGAACACATGGGGAGATGATATTAAACAGGCAGATATTTGTGTGGGAATTTTTCACAGGCATCATTTTCTTTCTTAAGCAATATTGAACGCAGTCTTTGGTATATTAGGGTGAGACACAGGGAACCGGATTATTGTTGGCTGCAATGCATATTCAAACACCCAGCGGAAACATTTGGAGGAGCGGACTCGGAATGGACCTGGAACATTTTTCAGTTTTGATATGAATATGAACACTCGTGCACCAATTGGCCATAACACGAAAGCACCTGCCTCATGATCCATGAACGAGGAGCATTTTATAGGGTGGAAGGCAGCAAATTCTGATGAATGCAGGGGTGATCTTAAAAACAACAAAAGGATGAATTCCTGTTTCAAACACATGCAATACAAACATCGGCAGTAGAGTCTTCATGTGGATCCCCACACAGCTGCATAAGAACAAATAATCAATAAATAATGCAACAGAGGAAACATATTGCAATTTGACAGAGTCGTGACCCGCATGTGACCTTTGACTTCTTTGTTTGACAGCTGTGTTGCAGTCATGTTTCACTTGTGCGCCACATGTGTGGAAGACAAACCATGAGCAGAAGTGGGGAGACCAGAACCACACAAAGGCAGAGGGGACGGCAGCGGCAGCAAATACTGTTGACACAACCTTTGCCAAAGCAACCTGTTTCCAAATGACTTCCAACACTCACCATGCTGCTGTCCCCGCTCCCCGAGTAAAAAAACCTTTATAATGTGATGACTGTTACAGAAGGGCCACGGAAATTTGGAGACTGCCGAGCCAAAACAGATCACTTCAAAGCGGCTTATTTAACGCTTGCTAAATTTTTCATCATAGACGCTTAATATCCTGGGGAAGGGGAGCTTTTGAAGTTGCTGTGAGACCGGGGATGTTCTTACAATTCTTTGCCCCCCTCCCATCTACCCCCCTTTTCCTCTGCTGTACTAAACACACACAGGCAGTTCATGTAAACCCATACACATGCAACATCAACTGGTGCCAGGCTATGTTTTTAAGACAGATATAAGTATGGAGGACAGTAAAAACTCACGGACAACACATCCAACCAACCTGATACAGAGCGCTGTGTAATCGCTGAAGCTTCTGGAGCTGACATCAGAGTCCCAGCAAAACACAGCTCCACGTCACCATCTATTGGCCCAACTTGATTAGCTACCACTTTGCAATGGAGAGCTCAAAACTACTGTACGTCTTGTTCTCTCAACGCTATTGCCTGACAAAAGCAACCACATACGTAATGAACATGAGATCACAGACTTTAAATTCCTTAATTTCTACACAAAACCACACTTTAATTTTAACTAAAACATGAAGCAGTGTAAGAGATACTGGAATAAACTGACAATTGCTTTTAAATAAGGTTAAAATCTACTTACTCTGCCTTTGTTTTAATCTTCGCCCATATAAGATCTCAAGGCACGCAATATTGCTATAATAAGCTTGAATTGTGGATCAGGCTATATATCGTGTTTTTAGTCTATATGGCAACTTCAAATGAATTTTTAATTGCTTTTCTGATCATGTGGATTTTTGACAGTTTATTATGATGCAGAAGACTCACAGAGAAAACAGTTGAAATGCAACATATTTTAAAACCCGCAGCATTGTTAGAAAAATTCCCATTGAGCGGTCGCCAATCAAACACTCAAGTTCAACCGGTGAAGATTTGCCTGCGGCGAAGGTCTGTGGAATTATATGATTCTATTTTAGTTATTAACGTTGGATGAAGACTCTCATAATTAAATGCAACCGAAACTAACACAGGAAACCACAAACTGGCTGTTGGCACGAAGCTGTTTCATAAAAGACACATTCACATGTGTGCAAACACAAAAATTGATAAACATCAAATCACTGTGCATTAAGCCACGAAGTATGTCCTCATTTAGATGAGGACATTAAAATCATATATCTATTTTTGAAGAACACCACACCTTTTTAATTGAAAAGAAATATCCTTTAGTTTCCAAGAAAATGTATTAATTCATTATTTACTTATATTCTTGAAGCAAACTTGGCAGTCTAGTCAAGGACTGAGATTTTCATTTCCAGCTCATTCTGGTTCAAGTGAAAGCAACTAGGAGAGTGATGGTGCGTCACTGCTGGGAGGAGGTCCAGAGACTGCCCAGCAGGAGGCTGACAGAGATAATGGCCACAACACCGCGGAGCGGAAGGTTGGAGGGGAGCTGGAGACACAGCAAGCGGCGGTGAGAGCGAGCAAAGAGCAGCACCGGGGGCAGCAGCGACGGCCTGCCGCTGACTGGTACAGCAGTCAACCGCAGAGCACACACGCTCCATTTTGCTGCAGACCTGGCCCGGTGGCCTGGATGGCAGAGAAGGTTATGGCATGAGCCCTTTGGCCACGGAGGAGATCTCACACCGACCAGTGTGCCAAAGCCTGCTGATCTGGGCGAGGTGAGTCAGAACCTCTTAACATGACTGGTGTCCCCAGACTGCCACGCTGACATCCACATGTGCACATTAATGTTACACAAGTGTCTCTCTCCCGCTCTCTCTCTGCCCTCCCAACACTGCCAGCACTCCCACTCCTCTCATCCAGATAAAATCCTTTCAGACACAAATTTCAATTATTCACCTCATCCAAATAATGCCATGTGACAAGAATTATCCCTACTGTAATAATCCACTTAACTGGGAAAGAGCAGCTCATCAAAAAGGAAAGGAGAAAAGGGGTTGGTGGTGGAAATGGTGGAGGAGGTGGGGGGGTGACTTGTCAACCAGTCTCGAATCAGAACCCTCGTAACAAGAATTTCTTCCCGTTTTGAGCAGGCAGTCTTGAAGCGCGCTGGGATGATGAAATTGAAGTAAATTGAAAGAAAGCCTGGGAGAATGCTCCCACAATCAATAACCCTTGGATTAAATTAGCCTTGGCATGAAGGGATGATGGGGGGAGGATGAAGAGTGAATGACATTGAGACATGGAGGCAGAACAATACCTCTCTCCTCTAACCTGAAGCCCATACAAGGACGGCGAGTGGATCTGCGCCGTGTTCCATCCCACTAAGCACCGAGACAATCCCTGTTGTGATCGTTGTCATCGCTCGGGCTGAGCGTTTCCGATGAACACTTTATTGAAAAACAACTGCTGTTTATGGCCATTAAATGCCGCTTGCTTTGCTTGCCTTTAGCACGAGTTTTCACCAAGTCCAGCAGGCCACTGGAACGTTTAACTGCTGCTGTTCGCCATAAACCACGAGTATGTGAGGAAATAAATAGTTCGGTTATTAAATAAAGAGACAAGAACGATGGGTGCATCCCACCACCTTCAACTGAAGACAATTGTAATACATCAAGCTTAATTGCTGACAGCAGCAGAGCACGATCTCATCATTTCAATTTTGCACTTCACATCATATTACTTCATCCCTACAGAGGACTAAAACACAATGTTGAGATCATATTTATCAGATTGGCAGATTATACCAATTTCTATTGATTTTTAAGGGACATTTTGTTCTGTGCCTTATCTGTCTGTGGATGAAGCCAAAAATATACTTAAATGTCATTATTGGATTTATTTTTCCCCTTTAAAATATCATAAATACAATTATTTATGAATTGACCACACATCCAAGTATAATTCCGCCCCCCAAAAAAACAGTGGAAGCTTCTTTCATGTAGCAAAAAAGATGTAGCAAAAAAACAGTTGATAAAACCCGAGTTCAAACTCTATATTTGAACAACTAAATAAGACATTCGATCTAAAACAAAGTGGTCATTTTAATTACTCTAGGCTTGATGAATATATTGCACTTATTTAGACCTTAAATAAATTCATGATCATGTACTTCACCAAGGTCGAATTCAACCAAGAGTAATGAGTCCAACTGAGACGAGAGAGAAAAAAAGTAACCTCAAAAGCAATGACATGTCTATTAAATGTAAAAACCTCACAGTTAGAAACGTACAATAATGGGGCACAAAATTATAAAAATACAATATAAAGACATCGCACAGAAAGGAAGCAACTGTTCAATGCCACAAAGAGTTTAGTTACACTTCTCACTGTGACTAAACAATGAACAGCCTTTGCAAAAAACATTGAAGGCATGGCACTTTATTCCTCTGAACTGACGATCGAAAACGCAACATGTGCTCACACAACGTGTGTACTTGAATCCTATAAGACTGTTTGATCGTCTGCTCTCGTTCATAGTGAAGCCAAATCCCTTACCAGAGCTTCTCGCGGAGGTGCAGCGACATCGGCCCCGAGAGGAAGCACCGCCTGTGGAAGCACACGCACAACAGTGTTAGACTGCCATCTAGTGGACAGAAAAACGAACTGCATTATTTAGCGCAGACAAAACCAACACGTTTATTATATTTCTATAGTTTACTATATAAAAAAATAATTGCGTTTGTTTTTCATCGTTTTAAATTGATTCTTGGTTGAAACAGAAAATGTGTATTTAAATTAAAATGACATGACCATTTAAAAGCAGACATTTGGTGGTGCGTTTTTGTTCCTTTGACATTTGCACAGGGCAACACAGACTATTGATTCAGACACGCAATGCAACTAAGGTTTCTGACAGAATAGCTGAAGAGAATTCCTATGGAGAAAGAGCGCTGAAAAAGCCTCCATGTTTACCCAGTTAAGTTGCAAATAAAAGGACATCACCTGAAGGCAGATGTAGTTGTACATGAACTCATGATTCTGCCTGCTGATACCTAAAACATTGCTGAATACTATTAATAACAGTACGACAGTGTATTAATAGTGTAGATTCAAGGATGGCGCCTCTCAAGACGAAGATGTTTTAGCAATACAGTCAACATTGGTGTCATATGGCCGCCGTGGTTGGTCGTCTCAATATTGATTCTTGACTTACCTGTTCGTGTTCGTAAAAACAACAATAAAAACAATTCAGTCGTGATCACAAACACCGATAATGAAGTGTTGTAGCGTGAATAAGTTAATTCAGACAGACTCGTAGTCACCTGTCAGCTAACACGAACAATGTTTTTTGAAGAATAAAGGGCAAGTTAGTATTCGCCCAAGGTAAAACAGACGTGAAAAATACTGTAATTTTCAGTGTATGAATGGGTGAAATCAAACCAAGTACCAACATGTGTTTCAGTTGTGACGAACAACTTGGAGGCGTCTTAGCAGCTAGCTAGCATGCTAAGCAGCAAAACAAAACTCACTCACATTTACACAAACGTCAGTAAACAATAACTTATTTTATGCACACACCGAGAGCACGCTGGTGGAAAGTGACATGTATAGTATACTGTAAAATAAGCTGAATAAGTATCGACCTGTGTTGCTGGCTCAGACTGCTCGGTGGATGCCATCTTTCTTCTTCCGCTCGATGGAATCAGGCTCGATTGCTTGCACCTGAACGCCGGACTCGAAGTTCAACCTGAGGGCACTGATAAACATAAACGTTAAAAAAAGCAAGAAAAACCACTTTCGACGGTTAAAAAGATAATTGAATTTTCTTCAACTGAACCAGACATACAAGAAAACTGTCAACAGGAAGTCGAAGCATGAAAGATAAACTGTATTTTCAGACTTATACATTACTTTTACTGTGAGAATTCTCTCTGAAAATAAGGAAAAAATGGTACTTTGAACTGACTCAAATGTCAGTATTTACCGCCAAAACAAATGCTTAACCTGTCCTTCGTCGATGTCATTTTCAAATTGTGGAAAAGAAAGGGCATATGAAATATTTTTGAGAATCACAATTTTATGTAATTTGAACAATATATGAACAAAATATTTTCTAGACATTTATAAAAAAATCTACAGCTCACACATGCTTCCCTTCACTACCGTCCGAGAATCTGTTGCATTTTTAAAATCTCAGCTTTAAAGAAAGAAAAAAAACATAAACATGGTTAAGATGTACACCTTACTTAACTTAATAAATGCATTTACATTGGACAGCAAATCAAAACTAGTCGTTGCGGTAGGTGAACGTTAACATCAAAATCATGCGAAACAAATGTACAAAATAACATACTGCGGCGGTTTGTTTACAAATGGATCCAGGAAGTGACGTAGCGGAAAGGGCTCTTCTACGCTCCAGGCGTTTTTGCTTGCTTTACGGAACTGCGCATGTCAGAGTAGATGACGCGATGACGAGAGGAGTGCACATCTTACCCGGACGGCATCATTTAGTGTCATAAAAACATCTATTTAGCGATTTAGTAAATCACTGAGCAAAGCGATTTCAATTCTGTTTACCGTCCGTATGAAATAAATCGGTCGAGTAAGCGTTGTGATGATCCAGTATTTAGTGTAGTGTATATATATATATATATATATATATATATATATATATATATATATATATATATATATATATATATATATATATATATATATATATATATATATACACCGAACTTTCTCAAGAGGTTTTAGCAGCATTTATGCTCGACCAGTACAACAGCGTTGCGATGCCAGTTTTCCCAATATAAAACTATAATAACTATAACTAGAATAGTGTTGCGTCTCAAATCACTGTATTTTATGTGATAGTAGGATGTGTAACTTGCAATGTACAGCATTTGCGCTTGAAATAATTCATTATCACCTACAATCCGTTTAAAACATTTAGATCTAAGCACGTCAAACAGAAAACATTTATCCATTATAAATAGCCAATTTAATATGCACCGGAAATGTTGTAAAAATGTAATAAAACAGCAGACGAGGCTTTCAGTTCGCGTCCGCGTTCGATCAAAATACATTTCCCGGCATGCTTAGCGTCCAAGCGGTTCCGTATTCGAAACTGAAAACAGAGCTGCCGAGTGGAGCTGTCTCCTGTCTTTGTTTTGCTGAGATCCCGTCGATATTTTGACCCCAAAACCACACCATGGCGGACAGAAAGCCGTGTAAGGTGTGTAATTTCTCCCGACAGAAATCTTACGGCCTGGTGGTTCCTTCTCTTGAGGAGTTGAAGACAAGAGGTGAGATAGTATCAACTTCTTATGAGTCTGATTCGGTATGAACGAGCATCGTTTTATCAATCCAAGTGAATTGAAGGTGTTGTATTCGCGCGTGGCGTTTTCATCAGCTGACGTATTCAACCCCGGCAGCGTTGTTCAGGATGGTAATATACTGTATGCATTGTGAAAAGGGTCATGATCTGGCTGTGCGGCTGCGGTCTTGTTGAAACTTGCAGGACCTGCCTCTTGTTCCTCTCATTCCTTCGCTGCGAGTCAACAGGCGTGTCTCAAATGTTGCATTCTTGAGCGCTCTTTCTGCCCCATGAATGAACTTGCTTCCCGAAGCGAGAACCAAAACGTACAATCTAGTATAATCCCTGTAGTTGTAGGCGACAACAGTGTGTAAAATATCACAGCAGCTGTTGGTGACAGATGAATGGATGAACTAGTTTTTGAAAGAATTAAAACCCTGACCTATGTAAGTTAAATTCATCGACATCTACAATGTTGTTCAACTCATCTTTTATTTCCTGATGTCTAAATAATGCATCATTCTTCGCAGGTTGTGAGTTTTTTGGCTTCACGGCGAGCGACGACGTGACAGTGGTTCTGGAGGACGACGGGACAATTGTGGAAGATGAGGGCTACTTCTTGTGTTTACCTTCCAACACTAAGTTCATGCTCCTACATGAACGAGAAACCTGGTCCCCGCTCCGCAGAGGTACCACAGATCACGCGCCCCTTTGTGTCCGAAACGAAGTGACAACAAATCCCCCCCCCCCAAAACAAACCCCTACTATTACAGAGAAAAACTTTCATTTAGCAAAAAAAAACAGTTAATAAAACCCAAATTCAAACTCTATATTTGAATAACCGAATAAGACATTAAAATCTAAAACAAAGTGGTCATTTTAATTACTCTAGGCTTGATGAATATATTGCACTTATTTAGACTTTAAATAAATTCATGATGATGTACTTTACAAATGTCGAATGCAACCAAGAGTAATGAGTCCAACTGAGACAAGAGAGAGAAAAAACTAACCCCCAAAAACAATTACATGTAAATGAAATGTGAAAGCCTAACAGTTAGAAACGTACAATAATGGGGCACAAAATAAAAAAAATACAAAGTATCAATATAAAGACGTCGCACAGAAAGGAAGCAACTGTTCAGTGCCACAAAGAGTTTCGTTACACTTCTCACTGTAACTAAACAATGAACAGCCTTTGCAAAATATTGTAGGCATAGCACTTCATTCCTCAGAACCAGAAACATGGTTAAGATGTACACCTTACTTAACTTAATAAATGCATTTACATTGGAGAGTAAATCGATACTAGTCGTTGCGGTCAGTGAACATTAATATCAAAATCATGCGAAACAAATGTAGAAAATAACATACTGTGGCGGTTTGTTTACAAATGGATCCAGGAAGTGGCGAAGGGGAAAAGTCTCTTCGACGCTCCAGGCGTTTTAGCTTGCTTGACGGAACTGCGCATGTCAGAATAGATGACGCGATGATGTGACGTGCATTTTGTCTTGGTCGTAGTTGACGGTGGCACGGCCTGGATGGCTCGAGAGTCGATGATCATGGATGCCATTGATGCAGCCACAGCTGGAGATGAGTGGTTGGTTCAGGCTCAGCAGCTCAAGCAGGACCTGGCCAGTATTTTCCTCATGTCTGAGGCCGACTTACAGGTATGAATTCTCTGCACAAACACAAACAAATACACTGCCTGGCCAAAAAAAAAAAGGGTCCGACACTCTAATGTTTTGTTGCTTGTTGCACGCATTCGTTGTGGCATTGTTTCGATAAGCTTCTGCAATGTCACAAGGTTTATTTCCATCCAGTGTTGCATTAATTTTTCACCAAGATCTTTCATTGATGGTGGTAGAGTCTGACCGCTGTGCAAAGCCTTCTCCAGCACATCCCAAAGATTCTCAATGGGGTTCAGGTCTGGACTCTGTGGTGGCCAATCCATGTGTGAAAATGATGTCTCATGCTCCCTGAACCAGCCCGATGAATCCTGGCATTGTCATGTTGGAATATGCCCGAGACATCAGGGAAGAAAAAATCCATTAATGCAACCTGGTCATTCAGTATATTCAGGTAGTCAGCTGACCTCATTCTTTGAGCACATATAATGTTACTGCAGCAACCGCACATCCAGGATCAAGGTGGGCACTTTTTTTTTTTGGCCAGGCAGTGTATGAGTGAATATTACTGTCTGGTGATGCACACACCATGGAGTTGTCGTTCACACTCCTCTAAACTTTATTCTGGGCGCTTAATCTGTGCAGGATATGAATTGATCAAACTGTTTATTTGGCTTCATCATATGGTAAATGGTGTTGTTGTTGGTGTCATTCCTTCTTCCAGAATTTAGTCGACGCCCCAGTTTCGGAGCTGGCCCCTGCTCTTGGGTTTTCCGTGCCAAAGGCAGAAAACTTTCAGGAGAAGCTCCAGGGTGTGCTGGACCGTCGTGAGGAGGAGAGGCAGTCGAAGGAGCTGCTGCAGCTTTACCTCAAAGCTGTGGAGAGGGAAGAGGGAGAGCAGGCGGAGGAGCCCAGTCAGAAAGGTAGAACACACATTCCACTTTTAAATCTAACATGTCAGTTAAAAATACAATGTATCCAATGTTGATGCTGTTTGCCTTTTCGCCACTAGATGGTGCCATTGGCTTTTGCGGAACTGCATCGTGTGTCTATAAATGACTTCTAATCCACGATTTAATGTCTTTTTATGGCCACAGAGGGGGATATGGTGGACGGGTCAGAGGCGGACCAGGTGTGTGGATTCATGTCCAGGACTCTGATGGTGTTGAAAGGCAAAACAAGCCCCGAAACAAGGCTGTCAACGGAAGATCTACAGGTACACAAGTTGATCCTGACTTGAATTTACAATGTAGAAATGCAAAACAGGAAAAAAAGAAGTCCATAAAGAAAGGTGAAATATAATGAATATGTCTCTTCAAAAGAGGAAGTGTTGACGTCTGGATTGTATTTTAATTTATATATTTGCTTTTAATATTTTTTGAAGTTTGAATGTTTTTATTTGTTACTGTTTCTGATGATGAAGAATTGAATTACATATTTTGGTCATGTTAAATCCCTCATGTATAAACCATACTTTGTAACTATCATCATCTTTTATATGGAACAGGTCAGTCCTAGTCCTTCCGTTCAAAGGAATGCAATATTCGACAGATGAAATAAATATAGTCAATGTGTGACATTGACTATATTCATTCAGACTCAAAATGACTAGAAGCATTCAGAGTCAAAATGTGACTGTTTGGACATGTTGTTTGCAGTTGGTGTTGAGCCGAGGGGTGGAGGTCATGGAGCAAGTCCTGGGCTGGGACAAAGTCCGGACCGCGGCGCTGATAACCGACTGCACGGCGGAGTTAAACAAGCGACTCGGGAAGATTCAGGCGGTGCAGTCCATCAGAACCGCCAACAGCCAGCAAACAAACGACGACAGTGGGAGCGAGGAAATGGCCTAGTCGCCTCGGGTCGCACCTGAGCACAGACTGATAAGACTTCCTGCCGCGACTGTGTTGCAGATTATTCCCAAACACTGAAGTCTGTGAATGTAAATTTTTGTTTTCGCCGTCAACCACTGGCACAAATCGATGTACAGAACTACTAATTTAATGCGCTGGTCTGACTTTTTTCTTGTTTGAAATGCCGTGCTTGAACTTCCTCCATGCAAACTTGACAAAACTATCGATGACATTCTATTTTATTCTATTTCAGATGCATTGGTGTGTGCAACCTAACAAACACACAACAGTAAAACTGGATTTTCTTACAAATATTTTTATATTCAACTTTGAAAAGTGTTTACTTCCAGTTGTAAACCAGACAGCAGGTGGCAGTAGCGTTACCCTTAAATTGGCCAAAAAAAAAAACAGTTCTGTTCAGTCCAATGACTTGAGAAAAATAAAGGAAGATTTACCAGGATCATTTTATTTCTCGTAATTTTACCGTTCTTTGACTGACTTAAAAGAGAAAGAAAGAAAGTAAAATACACATGCATAATTTAAATGCATCGAAGAAGCGCATCAGAACTAGCAAGGATGAACTGATCAGCTGTGAGACGTCAGTCTTTGTGACCCTCATGTAGAGCCATGCTGGTCACACAGACAATCTTTGTGTCCGATATTTCCAATACCTCAGTGAGATCAAGGTCTCTGACTGCGAGCGTGTGCATGTAACTTTAGATCATGCTCACACCACTCGTCGACATTGTATCTTGTGGCTCAAGGTTGTGACCACTGTGTCCACATACGAGTTCTTTCTTCTAAAGCATCTATTAGCATATGAAAACGCAGACCTCTTCATGTTCAATAATAGTCAAACATTAATTCAAGCGGGCCCAATATGTCTAGGTACATAGCAAAATGGTCATCACTATGAGAACAAGTCTTCTCAAAGCCAAACATAATGATATTGAAGTTTGATCTAATCCTAATATACTAGGCAAAACTGGGAGCCTAAACAAGGCCATGTTGTAGCACATGATTGTGATGGGTAGGTGAGGCATCATGAAACATGTGATGGCGCTCTTGGTGAAGAAATGATGTGAGGTTCCTTTGAATTACCGTCATTTCCGGACTATAGAGCGCACCGGAATATTAGCTGCACCCACTAAATTTAAGAAGGAAAATAGATCTTGTTCATACATAAGCCGCACCGGTCTATAAGCTGCAGGTTCAGTGGTGCTGTCTGCGCTGTGGACAGGTCAGTGGTGCACGGGCTTGAAAACGGGGTCCAGCATCCAGAGTGAGAAAATTTGTCCACGCTGCTCTCACAACAGACAAGGTGCAGCTCCCCAATCGGGATCGAGTCAGCGACCAAAACCTGACTCACTCAAGTTCACGTCTTCCACTTATGAGCCGAACGCACTTTGTCTTGAGACAGAGTCTCACCTCTATTCACAAAACCCTCAAAATGCGCTGTTTTCGCCTGAGTGCCCAAAGTTCCGACACCACAGCCGGTCTCAGCGGCTGCTTCTCGATTCCAGACCTCAGGGAGATCAACTCTGTTGACGGAGCTGTAAATAAAAAAGCCTCTGAAAATCAGGACACTGTTTCATGAAACCTCATCAACCGTTTAATACTGCGTCATGAAGCCTCATATACCCATCACTAGAAGACGGCAAACGCCAACGAGAACTCATCTCCATCGCCTCCATCCGGTCAGTCAACTTTTGATGATGTCATGCAACGTGGTTACAGAAGGTGGAGCAGGGTCTCGCTCTGTCCTTCGTGAACACGGACTACTGGTGAAACGCTTTTGGATTGGCAGCAGGCGATGATGCAACAGAGTCGTGTAACCCCTGAGGCGAGGGCCTGTACTGGGCAGACTTCAGCTGTGGCTACATGTGATCCAGACTCCTGAGCAATTCCAAGGCGAGGCTGTTACCCGGGGAGCATATGGCAGCACGTTGGTACACAACATCTCCCCCAGCAGCACTTAATAGGTTTCATGGGGTGCGTAATTCCTGTGGAAATAGATCCCACCAGGCTGAGACACAAAGAGGGAGGGTTGCGCTGCAGACTGCGCTTGCTAGGTTTGATAGTCAGCGGCAGATTATTCAATTAACACCCCACTGAGGAGTGTGGAGGTGAGCAAAACTCCTATCTCTGTTTTTAAGGTTCAGGATTGTGGATGAACTAGTTTCATTATGAATCATTATTTTACTCTGTTCCGCTGTGAAACCTCTTCCTGACCTCACAAGTCAAGGATTCAATGGCTTCCTCCCGTGATGCCTTCAGCGCTGTTTCATGCTAAAATCCTGCAAATGCCCCGTTCACAACTGTCGATGTGCAAACGCCACGTTCATCTACGCATCACTTCCTGCTTCTCACCTGGCTCAACCTTTTGCAGGTCGAGTCGTGACATGTCAGTGGGAAACAGAGGACGAGTTAGGCCGTAATTTCAGGTTGAGAAACAGAAGATTGGTTTCAGTAGCACGAGTGTGGTGGATGTCGGTCATCCTCCCGGTCTGATGTGCTCTTCTGCTCCACTTGTGGCAGCGCGATGGAGAAAATATCATCTTGAGGGTGCAGAAGTATCAAGTAAGAGGCAATTTCACACGACTGGGGAAGCTAATAATCACTGTTTTGATTGGAAGTGGGAGTTTGGATTCATGATACATGTGGGTTAAAGCGACGAGCGAACTCGCCTACGCAGCGGATGGTTTACATAATTCATGTGTGTTTTCAGTGGAGGTAAGACAAGGCTGTACTCCAGATTGAAGAATAAACAGTGAGAGGATTTAGAGAGTACAGATGAAATGACTCGGCTCTGAGGGTTGATCTGTTCAGCTCTAGGAAGCTAGACTCCGGCTGTTTAGAGTCAAAACACATCAACAGAGCTCCTTCACCGACGACTCACTCGTGACTTGAAGCAGAAATGTGCATTTGCTTCCTCATCTTTCAGCAAATTCTCCTCCATTGGTCACAACATTTTTGCAGCAATTTAATTCACCAGTTTAAACCAGTTACACGCATTTCAAGATCACATGAGGTGCATTAAACAATTGATGTTTGGAATATATGAAGTTATATACATCATATTATATATAGAAAATGTGCTGTAAATATTTTCCCCATGAAACAGTTTTGTATTTTACTCATGACATTTGAAAATAGCTATTCATTTTCCATTTAAATTTATGAAAAATAAAAAAACAAATAAAATAAAAATTTAATACTCCACTAGTCAGGCAAACAATGGGTTAAAATGTTTACTGGTTACTAATGTTTGTTAAAAATCAGCTTGTATAGTAAGTGAGGCCATCAGTGTCCTGCTGTAAATGTGGCCTTTCAAGTGTCAAAATAGAACTTCTACCTCATCGCTGGAGAACTCAATCTTCCATCCCTTGTTCTTCCCGCTGGAGTCGGAACTGAACTCGACTTTGACTTGGTTGCTTCCTGTGTCGATGTTGCCCGGCAGGTTAGAGCCACAAAAAGGTCCATAATTTTGTCCAACAGTTGAGACCTGGATTGAAAGAAAATCGAATTAAAACGCAGTCGTGTAGCCGTGCTCACCATGTGAGTGACGACCAGCTCGGAGATGCAGGTCAACACACAGAGGAGCAGTCCATCACACGTAAGAGGCTGAGGCGCCGACAGGTGGCCCACGCGCTCATGAGGGTGAATACATCTTGGAAGGTGTAAGAACCTTCAGGGCGTCGTACGGGCACGGCACCTCCGGGTGCCCCTCGATGTCAAACGGCTCCACAAATTGCAGGATAATTCGCTTCCCAGCCGTGAGCTGGATGGTGTAGCTGCAGTGGGACATTGGCGGGTACGGGTTGGGGTACCCTGGACTGGTTAGAACCCCGGAGGTTGCATTGATCACCTGGTGTTCACATGGCACTGGAGAGAAAAGACCAGCGTGATAGTTAAAGACGAGTAAAGCTCCGACATTGATACAACTCTTGCTTTAACCCAGCAATGACGCCGACGGCTGAACCCAACTCGACTGGAACTTCTTCACTTTGATGATCTAGAGTGACAAACATTCGCGGCCCATATTCCCAAAAGGCTGCAGGTGGCTTTCTAAATGAAGCGTTGGGCACATGTTTGATTATTCTCCATTAGTCGGCCCTTTCTTTCTCCACTTGAGCCACTTCCTCGCACCATAACTGATGAGAACCATTTGTGTTATTGCCCGCGCAGCAGCGCAGACTCAAACAAATGAGTCAGGCCCAGTTGCAGTCATTTTATATCATTGGTAAAAATCTGTGGGCAGATAATGATTTTTGCCTTTTCGTTCCATGATTTGTTTTGTCACACCCTTTTCCTCTGGCGAGTCATTATGAGCGGAGCGCGTCAAGTGGTAATTGTGATGAATTACCGGGTGTCACTCAGCTATTAATGTGGTGCACAGGTATCAATTATTAATGTGGTTTTTGGAGAGGCAGCTCCCTCGGGAGTTCACAGAATCAGCGGCAGAGATCAAGCGCTCTGTTCATCCGTGTTGCCCACGTCTGGTGCAGGACAGATGTGAGGGAAGAACTTTAAGTCGGCAGACCGGTCAACAGTAGATGAGGCATCATGAAACAGTATTGCAACAGTGTCCTAGTTTTTCTGAGGCCACTGCATGCCGCGCTTGGCTTAGAAATGACGCGAGATTTCATTGACTGAGTTGTTCAAGTCCAAACATTTCACAGCAGACAGCGCCATCTGGTGGCCTCTGAATATCAAGACACCGTTTCATGAAACCTCATCTGCGCATCACAAGTGGATGACGCTCTTCCGCCATGTATCAGCTCCCATGACAGATCACAACCTTGTCAAAAAGTGAATCTGAAGTTATTAAAAGTCACTTTGGGAGTTTAGTCTTTGAAGAGTTTATCAACAATGATCTCATCCTGTAATTCACACACACAAGATGCAAAGGCTGGGGCCTCTCACAGCTCAGAGAACACTAATGGGAATGACTTCTGCCTCTGGGCTTTTATATTAGCATCTAATAAGAACGTTTATCTCCAGGTCATAGCAGGATCTGCAGCTCACCTGTGCAGGATCTTTGGTTCGGATGGAGCTCAAACCCTCGTCTACAGGTGCAGTAATATCCGCCGATGTAGTTGTGGCACAAGTGGTCACACACCTTCTCCTCGCCTGCCTTGGGGAGGCACTCATTAATATCTAGGAAGAAAACAAAAGGTTAATGTTATGATGTTAGTTGAAGCAGAATTATTCATGCGCCTGTCTTTGGCTTTGATTCAACAGGAGGAAAGGTTAGTTTTTAAGAGCCGCCGCAGGACGCAAGGTGCCGTGTTGGTGTTTGAGGGTTTTATCCAATTAAAATGGCGCTTCATGCTGAGGCCGGCGACGGAGGTTAAAAATCCAGATTCAACTATGAGCAGAGCTACACGGATGGAGAGCTGTTGAGGTGAGAGGTCGTCAGTTGGGCGTCACTACGGCCCCCGTTTAAAACCGTTCAGACGCAGAAGGTTTACAGTGGTGCGCCACCTTCCGAGGTATAAAAGGCGTGGAAACCGGTAAATCGGCCTTCATTCGAGTAGTCGCTCCTGAAGACCACTGACATCAGGTTGTTGGCCGACAATATGACGGTGTTCCTCGGGGTGCTCTCCAAGTCCTTGCTCTCCTCACCACAGAAGCGCAGGGTCTCATTCCCCTCCGCCAGAACCTGTCGTGACAAGGTCAGGAATGTGAAGCCTTTAGTGTCGCCGGACACTTCCTACCTGGACGTAGTCGTATTCACACTGGCCGGACGGCTCCAAGCTGAAGTGGGTGAAGTAGAGTTTGAGCCTGTGGCCCAGCGGGACGCTGAGGTTCCACACCAGGTGCTGGTTGTCGGGGTACGGTGCCGGGTAGTTGGGGGAGGTGAAGCTGCCAAACAAGCCAGTCAACTCGGTGCTCAGGGAGAGGTGCAGGACGGTCAGGAGGAGGCAGGCTGAGCCCACGCTGAGCAGGAAGAGGTGAGACGATGAATCCACCGCGGCTAACTGAACCTGACACTCACCTGGTCACTGGGGCTCGGAAATCCATCGACTTCGGCTGTTTAAAAACTCCGCAAAAGGTGAACAAACCAGGTGTCCCGCCCGGATGAATTTTGGGTAAACAAACCCGACAAGCACATGACAGTGTCAGCAGTCCCCTCCTCCTCGGGTCACACTCATCGATCAATGACAGGACGCTTCTCCGCGGCGCCAGATCATGAGGAGCCCACGGCTGTTCCTGAGTCTGATGATGTTGATGCAGGAAGTGAACAACTGAACCAAGCAGCAAAAGATGATAAATATAAACCACCTCTGGCACAAAAGGAGAGAACCTGAATGGAAAACTATGGAGACTAGTAACAGCACTGGCAATGTCAGCTATATATACCCACAAAATGTTTACTTTAACAGGTTTTATATAACATATAACATTTTATATAACAGGTTTTATGGTATTTATAATATATATATAAAAATGTAAATTATAAATATTTATAAGGAGAATTGAAAGAGTCTTAGTAGAGTCAAGAAAATTCATCACATCTTTCGAAGGAAATGTTTCTCCACTAGCAGGAGCCGTCCTGAGAGGGTGACACACATGTTTGGACCGTGGCTGGACTCGCGCGTGTCACATCCTGGCACCCGATACTCGGACGTGGACTGGACTTGAGTGATGTGGCTGATTGTTTGCAACAGCTTTGGCCTGATTGTCCTGCAGCGAGGCTGTGAAAGAAAAAGCCTGGAACCATTACTCTCATCACCGATCCAGCCACTTTGTCTTTTTGTAGCGGGTTAATGATGACTTACTCAACATCCACATCTGTGCAGCCTCACAACAGAGAAGAGCCTCGGCCAATGAGCACCTTCATAATGGCAAAATCCAATTTCCCCCCGAGGTCGAGCGCTAATGGCTCACATCAATGTGAATTATAATAATTACCCACCTTTGCACCACGTGGACTCACTCAACGCCGCACTTTTAAACCGCGGCCTTAAGCTTTCACTCAAGCTGTCTTTAAGTGGTGTTTATCCTGTGCTAACTGCACACGTGTATCCAACATTGCTGATATTTGCGTGACACGCTGTTCACACTTTAAGGTCACAACTTCAGGTGTGAGAAAATCCCTGTGTTCATGAAGCTGTTCCCAGTCAGGGACGACACAATGAAACAAACAAACAGCTGAAGCTGCGTGACAAATTCCCTGAGGCCAAGGTGCTGGATTTGCAATCCTTGCTTTTCCTGCGGCGACTCAATGAGCACTGAAGCCATTTGAACAAGCGAAGCCGGATCTGCTGTGTAAATGTAACTAATGAGACGACCGCTGACACCATGACAGCCGTCTTGTTGCTGTCTCAAGAATGTGACAACGTTCACGGATTCACAGTCGGAGGCCTGATGGAGCTTTGCAGGAACGATGCCCTACATTTAGATCTGCTGTTTATCAACGGCTGCGTCTCCACATTGTAGCCTGCAGGCAGAATGAAGACGTATCGGTGCTGAATGTCGATATAAAACCCCAAATGCTCCACTCTCTCGGTGAGGAATGAAGAGAATATGATTCTTTTTGTAAAATAAATCCTGCTTTTAGCGAGTGGAACGCAGCCTACATCTTAATAATACAGCATGTGGTGGGGGTCACGACCTTTCATCCAAGACCACTAAACCAGTATATTAATAAGCGATAGTGATTCTTCTTTTTAGAAAACACTTCAATTGAAGTGCTTCAATTACTTCAACTGAATTATTATATTACATCTATATATTTATAATTGTTATATATACATATATATTATTTCAGGTTCAAAGATTGAAGAATGTTCAGTTAAAATGTTTTCGCATCACCAACAACAGACTTTTTTTTCTATATTCATAATTTTATGTAGCAATATTCCTGTGTTTCCTAATTACCAATTTTATGTCCAAATCTACTCTGATTATTTACAGAAATTATAGTTTGTATTACAGTTCAAAGAATAAACCCAAATTGCCACATTTACGAATCTTTTTTTTTTTTGTTTCCTTTTCTGTCTGTGGAAGGAAACATGTAAAACAAATAAATAAAAATAATAAACCAACTTTTCTAGACAGAAATTTAGACCCACATTGAATATTTCCATGAAAAGTAGAGAGATTTATTATTTATTTATTTAACAGGCATAATTTCATAAATATGATAGTAAATCATATTTATGGAAAATAAATATGTTCACATGAATTGCATTTTAATCGTATAAAAATATTTGCCACAAGAAGTCACATTTTTCAATTTGAATGAATGTGGTATATTAGAGAAACAAATGATGGACCTATACATACATTTAAACTACAAAATATTGTTTATTTTGCATCAGTTTGACAGTCACACAATAAATCACAATGCTGGATATATTCAAGTTTTTATATCACCTTATTTAAACTAAAGCTCTTTTCATGTCTTGAAAATATTTGTATAACAATTGAATTGAATTTTCATAAGAACTTCAAGTACATTCAGAGTAGTGGAAACCCTGTCCATTGTGTAGCGAAAAACCTCCCTGAACAAAAGCAAACAGATGCTTTTGTTTGCTTTTGTTCAGGGATTCCTCCATGTTTGTTGTTGTTGTTATCATCCTAGCTGCCACGTGTCTTGTGCATCAGTGTGACCAGTGGACCAGGAACTCCTGCACTTGGACTTGAATAAAATAAAATTAAATTAAAACGATAAAATGTGATTAAAATATTAATTTATTTTTTTTGTTGTAACTAATTTATCATTATTAACTTGTTAAAGTCCCACCACTAGTTGACCTATAAATGCGAGGCTCATTTTTAGGTCATCAAATTTTAAGAATAGAAATTAAGAAATGCTTTTATCAGAAAAGTGGCAAAAACTGAGTTCTGTACCAACCTTTTCTATTGAGATTTATTCATTCTAATTTGCCACAGAGGTTATGAAAACCAGGCAGGCACTTGGCTAAAGCTCCTTCCACGAAAACACTGATATTTGATGCCTTCAGGACAGTTCATCCAAGTTGTTTGCAAACTTGAGTTTCACACATAAAAGCCCAAGTATAAACACGCTTCAGGGCGCACATGAATATGAGTATTATTCACTGGCGTCATGTGGTAGATAGTGACAGTGAGCAGGGTGGTGCGCTTGTGCGTGTGGCGTGGATAATTTGAAGTCACACACACAAGAGCCGGGCTCATCACACGTGACGGCACTCGAGGCACATGGAATGGTGACCTCATCCCGAGGCGATGAATGTCCATGTACGCAAACCGACGCTGTGGCGCTTCACCTGCTTGCTGTAGCATGTAATAACAAAGTGCTTCCTCATAAGAAGGCAGCCAGTCAGTTCATGAGAGCCGGCCACTTCAGCTGTCACTCTGGCGCTCATGAGCTGCTCCCTTTTATTGTTTTCCATTTTCTGTAATTCATATCCTTCTGCCGTCATGGTTTTACATTTATTCATTATCTCTCGGAAGGAAGCGAATTATATTTCCAAACTAGCTGAGCGTTTGCCCTGATGCTGACATCTCTTTGCGAGGACCTTCTGCTTTCGCAGCAGTCTCAGCCACCCACTCCCTGTAAACTGTAATTAAGGACTTGAATGAGAGAGGATGTGTCACTTGAGCTCAACGCCGAAAGACAATGTGGAGTTAATCCACTGTAATTTGCTCGTCCTGCGTAGTTACACAGAAGGAATCGAATCAGGGGCTTCATCACGCTACCTGATGCATCGAGCAGATGTCTCCGAAACGCCACGCGCTGAAATGCCACTCACTTTAGTCTCATTTCAGAGTGTCGCTGCGACTTCCTGGGGGGGCAGTGTTTTAACAGCCCAGACAGACGCAGCCTGGGAGCCAGATGTTCATAAAGTAAAGCCAGGAAATTGATCGAATGCGTCAGTATGTAAATGCTCTTTTGTTCAGCGGCAAGCCTCAGCCTCGGTTTTATGTTTCCATTAAAGCGGCTACTGTGGATGCTTATTGTGTGCGTGGGTGAAAAGCTAGCTTTTAAAAACAACAACAAAGAAACCAAACACCTGGGGGATCTTGTTGTTTTTTTGGGGGGGGGCATCTCCATCTAGATCCATCCAGGTTGAACATTAACCTCATTCTCCAGGTTGCACTCTCGCTCAGCGATAACAGTGAGACAATGGAATGACGCAAAAGTTACTTGTAAAAGCTTCAGATCCATATGTTACAACAGCACATTGAACATCTGCACGGCTCCACAGAACTGCCCCGGAGCACAGATCAATGCAGTTCCCGACTGAGCTGGAGCTCAAGCACTTGCTGAAAATTTCCCTGGGCTACACCTCCTGAAGGAGCGAGCTCATCCAAACGCCTGAGCAGATGGTTGAGAACTCAACGCATTCAGCAGACCAAACACAGGAAAATAAAAAAAATTCCAGCTACTCACACAAGCACAGGGAGAACCTCCTCAACAATTGCAAATTAAAAGGGATTTCACAACAATAACAATGCTCTGTTTACAGTGTAGCCACTAGCCCTCACGTCAGTGATCTCTGGATCCAGCAAAGAGTGTTTACATGACAAAAATATATCTGGTTTGTCTGCTGGAATGCAACGTGAAGCACATATTTGCGGCAGAAATTGAAGAGCAACATGAGCGATTCATGGTGTTCACTCCAGCCTGCCTCTCCAGAAGCATGGAGGACCAAGAATGGACTCTGAGGAATCGCTTCTGACTCCTTTCCGGGGCAGGTTTCGCTCCTGACGTCAGCCCCATTACGCTATTAATTTGGCCCAGCACGGCTCTTTTACCGCAGATAACAAATGTGGTCATTTCTTTGCTAATTCAAAAAGACCCCAGGTTTAGCAATTCAGTGGCGCGCCACCAGGCAGTAAAGCATTCCGAGGCGCCAGGAAGCAATGATGAGAAATGACACACAGGTGCCGAACATGCTGCAGAATCCTTTCCTTCATTATGTGGCCTCAGTGCCAAACAGATGTCTGATGGAGTCACTTTCTACCTCCCCGAGGTGTCAATAAAAACCACCAGGTAACCTGAGAGAACAATGTCGTGCACCGAGTCATTTCAAATGTCTGTTACGCGTTAGTTGTGGTTAACAGGGAGCCCGAAATAAACTGGCCCAGAACACCAGCTGCAATTTATCAATGTGCTGAGGAAGCTAAAGTGCAAACAACCTGCAAACATTGACACCCCCAGAGGCTTCGGATTTCGAACGAAAATCCAGAACTCGGACACCCCCGAAAAAAGCCAAAAAAAACGTAACGTGCGCTCTGTTATTGTGTATAACGCAGCCTCTGTATGCAGATGTGTCCCGTGTTTTTTCTTCATATTGAGGTGTAAAACCTTTCCTGTCTCCGCACTGGACCGTGGTAGAGTGTCACAGGGGAGGTGCTCGCTCTCCACTCCTCTGAGGCTGGAGCGCGCACTCCAGGGTTTGATGTCCTGTTGTGGGCTGGAGCTGGGACAGGGATGAGGCGAGTCTGGGACAGAGCGTGACTTGGTTTATGACTTTGTCACAGCCAAACTGCACAGAAGCGCACATTCAGAGCTGGACACGCACCGGGCACCTCTTCACTTCTGGAGAGACGTCACTCACTCGGCAACCCCTCCCACATGCAGCGGCCACACACATAGAGGAACAGCGCACCTGCAGCAGACACTCTACATTCACTCCTACAAAAGACTATTTTAAGGCTTGGAACGCATTATGTCTTTTTCCATTCATGGGAAAAATCGATTCAGATTTCAAACAAATCGCTTCTTGAACCACTGTGTGGAACGGATTGTGGTCGAGAACCGAGGTACCACTGTATATACAAATGGTCAAATACATGATTTGGTTGCATAAATCAGCGTTTTTCACCTGGGGTACTGTCAGCTGTCACTATACTGTAGAGCTACAGTGTGTTGATGCGCTGATCTGTCCGTCAGTCAAAGCAGCGCTGCTGTGGTGCGCGGCGCTCCTCTTCCCACACACTCACAGCCAAGAAGCCGCTCACATGCGCAACTTCCGGCTGTTTTCAAACCTGATGCGCCTCTAACTTGACCACACACTTTCACCACAGAACCATGGGGGGATCCTTGTCGGAGCCGCTACAATGCCAAAGACAGTCTGCACCATCTGCACCACAGAGCTGACAGAGCTAACAGCTAACCTGACGTCTCGCTTCAAAACTTGATACTCATGGACTGGTCTACAAGTTGGCAAAAAACTAAATGCACAACAAAATAAACGTTCTCCAAAATGTAAAGAGAGAATTGTTTTTATGAAGCAAGTTCCGGCAAAGAATGCTAAGGATTTGTCTGGAAACTCAAAACTACAATAAAGTCATGCAAAAGAGAAGTGACAAAATCAAAACAGTTATTTAAAGTACGTAAGTAAATAAATAAATCATGATATATTTTTGCCATATTGCCGCCCCTTTCTGGACCCATTTGTTTCTGCAAGTAGCCTGGCAAAATAACAAGCGAGCGTCAGTAGCTAGAGTTGAATAAACTGGAGCAATGAATTGGGATTTTCTATATGACTTTAAACACACGTGCACTTTAGCCGAGGTTCCTTTGGTGGTGCGCCCCGGGATTTTTTCAATGAACCAAGGGTGCAATGGCTAGAAAAAGGTTGAAAAACACTTTTATAAATTGGCTGCACATCAGACTGGGAACAGAAATGTACCATCACTGAACTAAATAATGACTATTAAACATTAATAATAAGTTATTATGTTCACAGTGACCTCACGGTGACCATTCCAGGGAAATATATAGTTGGACTTAATGGGTTCTTAATACATGCCGTATAATAATAACAACTTGTTACATATGCTGCTAATACACATATTAATATGTACTTTATTTATGGTAGTATATGTTCCCTAGTATAAAGTGTGACCAGAGATAGAAATTACGTATTTCCTCATTCGACGGGAAAAGAAAGAGCCCCAAAATCTGACAATAGCACCCCCCCACCCCCACGCTTGTCTACACACACCTCAGCATTAATTTAGTTGATTAATCACGACTGCAGTGTTGCGTCAATATCACTGATATGAAATGATATCACGACATCGACAAGCCGTGACTCAATAACTCCAGCGGGGATATTAATGCAGGGGCATTTCTTGTATAATAGATGAAACATTTTAAGGTCTGTTGAGCCTGTGACAAATGATGGTCAGGCTGAACATTAAACATGGATTTTCAGCACGACGCTCGGATGCGGCGCTGCGGCCGCCGATGCAGCGGTGACATTTACGATCGGAGGAGTCGCGCGCACGTGGGCGGCAGGTTAAATGATATCAAGCAGGTTTTCTGTTTGCAGAGCAACGGCAATCACAGGTATTGTCATCCCACACCAGCCCAATTGTGCTGAAAATAGTGGTGAGCAGCACTCGACCCAGAAAGAAAATAACATTGGAGGTCCTCATCTGCTGCTGTGGTAACAACTCCATTACAGGTGTTAAGTCCGAGCCAGACATCATCACGGCCCTTGTGGTTCAGAAGCCCTCATTGTGCACATCAGAGAGGTCACTGCAGGGGTCAGGACGAGACGGTCAATATCACATCGGCGCGCATTGTTCCTACCGCAAAGGCAGATCCTTCTAATGGCACTCTGGCAATGAGTCTCATCGTAGCAATAAATAAAGAGGCTAATGATGTGCGCTGACTCCCAGAGGTTTATCATCGTGATGGAGAAATGATCTGGGATTGATAGTTACAGCACAGAGATACAAGAGAAGACCAGAAGTGGCGCTTGACCCCCTCAGGGTTAAAAACAATCCTGTTTCATAATAACACTTTTCACACTGACAGCCGTTGTTTTCAAAAGGGCTATGAAGAGGGCGAGCGTGTGTGGTGGAGCTTAGTAGCTTCATAAAACAAGCGGCTGAAATCCTACTAACTTCTAAAGCATCCATGTTTTGATACACCCCACGCACAGTCAATAGAATGGTGATGTTTCTGAGGCAGAAACTTTGTGTGTCTCTTTTGTGCACACCAAGCCAAGAAGGCATTTCCTCACCAAGTGAGGGAATTCACGCTTCAAATTGTGAAATGATCAGTTCAGTCTTCCCAGGACAGTTGGTGGACCACGAGAAGACAGTCCAGCAGTCGGGTAAAAGTGCAAGCCCCGAAGAGCGTTTCCATTTGACTAAAAGAGTATGTTTCTAAATCATTATTCGCTGAATTACTTATTCAGATTTAGGGGTGACAGAAGACTAGGACCCAATTTTGAGGACCACAACACCACTAGGTATGAAGGTATTGAAATGTCAAGGCTGCTGAATAAACTGCATAAGAATGAATGCATGAGTAAACACAAGGGTCTTGTGTCCAGACCTGACCTGTGTTCCGGCATCAAAATGCAAGCGGGTCATGATGGTGGCCGGATCCCGCGCCTCTTCCTCCTCCTTGTGACAGCTCATTTTCCAAGCCGCGGCTTCAGCTCTGAAAGACCGCGAGCCGCGTAATGATCAGCTTTTAGTGCCGGCATGGGCGAGCTGAATAAGCCATCAGGCATCATTAGGCCCCGGCTGCTGAAAACAATCTCCACATTTGGGCTCCCAAACAAATCTTTGGCAGGAATACATCACTTGAGTGTGTTTGTGTGCGCCCAACTCTGCTTTGATCTGACACCACCTTGATATCTCTGACACCCGGGCGACGCTTATGAGGGAATGTATGTACGTATAAAATACATATTTTTGTCTGTTTAAAACAGCGACACAGCTGACAGACTCAAGTTCTTCCTGAATGAAACTAAAGAGATCTCACAAAGGGGTGATAGGACACCGAGAGTCGGGTCAATGACGGCACAAAATATACCAAGTACTGTGTTATGAAGTTATGTCTTAAGCTATAAACTGTTTTCCCCTTACAAGCTGAACATTGAACACTAATGCAAAGCTAACATTGTGTGTGTGTTTCTGTGGTGTTGGGTGCGTAGTTCTCTGAGGATTTCTCACGGCAGGGAATCGCCGCACAAGCAGCCTGTTCACACCTTTCCCCAGAAGCATCAGTCAAGCGCCGGGTGTTAATTTGACCTGTCTGGACCAATCAAGGACCGGATCAGAACCGTCTGATGCTAACTGTTTCTAAATTTTCACGAATGCTGGATGTTTATTGATGGTGACAGTCCGTGAAGTGCAGGCAAACGTGGTGGCCAAGTTAAACTCTACGAGGAGGCCAGTTCTCAAAGAGAAAGTGTCTTTGTTTAAAGATTAAAATGAATAAAAATGTCAAAACATTTTACATTTTTGGATCTAAAAACCTGTTTTTAGATCCAAAAATGATCAGTGAATTCATGCAAAAGACAAACTCGAAATTCATCATGAATTGCATGCGAACATTTGCCCTTTAAATCGGCAACTCTGACATGAATTCATGGCAGGGTAAAAAAAATATTATTTGTGTTCGTATATATACAGAATAAATGTGTCTATTAATACATATGTATTTATTAGTGGTGGGACTTTAATTAGAAAATTGCGATTCATTCATTACGACAAAAAAATAATTGAATTGAATTGAATTGAACAGTTTGCTCTCCAGACAACAGGGAACCTTTGTAAGTGCAGGAGTTCCTGGTCCACTGATCACACTGATGCACAAGACACGTGGCAGCTAGGATGATAACAACAACAACAAACATGGAGGAATCCCTGAACAAAAGCAAACAAAAGCATCTGTTTGCTTTTGTTCAGGGAGGTTTTTCACTACACAATGGACAGGGTTTGCACTACTCTGAATGTACTTATAAAATTGAAATTCTGATACAAATATTTTCAAGATTTTTTATTATTATTATCCCACGTCTAGTATTTATTAATATTCATACAAAATACATCTTGAGAACACTAGACTTTTCAGTGCTAATATTCCATTGAGCACATTGAGATCAAATATATGGAGCGCGGTTGCAGACAAAGTTCCAAAACTATTTCCTGAATTGACATGGCGGAGGTCTTTTGAAGTTGCTTCCCGCGCTCATGTCAGAAGCACCAACAAAACCAGCTCTTTGTTATTTTCAAACACCGGCATACATGAAGTTGGAATTACACAGTTTGGCCTGAGCACTCCTCTCGCCGCCTCCTTCAGATCAAAAGGAAAGAAAATAAAATGTTTGCTCGCAGCCATCTGCTTTGATGTCGCTCCTCAGCTCGCTCATTTGAGCCCGGCAGCGACCAAGTCCAGAGTGGACCGCACCTTCGCCAGCATCAAATTGTTTCGTATTCATGGCGGTAAAGCAGACCATAATAGTCTCAGATCAGCGCGCTCTCCCGCACACGCCGCCCGAGTGTCACTTGGAAACCCTCTCATTCATGACGTTTCTTTTTTCTTTGGATGCCAAATGATGAATAGCAATCAAGTCCTCTATTTTTCCAAGCAGCATCATTAAACAGAGCAACAAAGCGCTGGCAAGGAAAAAAATAAAAACACGTCATTACCAGCTTTGGAATTTGCGAACTGTAAGTCACGATGGAGTGGTGTCGTCAGGATTCTGTATTGTTCAAAGGGAAGCAGAAGGAAGCAACATTTCACTGCAGATCCACCTGAAATCTGATTCAGAGATGAAGCTCCTGGTGCTTGAGAGAGCGCATTCAGAACACCACTCGTAGTGAATCCTTATAGGTCGGATTTGAACAACATTGGAACTCACTTCAATAGCGCCTTTCAGTTCACTGCTACTAACTGGCTTCTAAAACCGATACAGATTTGAGGCTTGCTCATTCACTCGGAGCTATTTCCAACACGCCGCTCTCAAAAAAGACCTTTGACTCACAGAGTCACGTCACTCTTCACAACAGTCCACCACGTCTCTTTAAATAGATCAGTTCAATTCCTGAAAACAATTTTTTCGTACAATCCTGGACGTTAGTCTTGAGCAACGGAAGTGGGAGGTTCAAGACCTAGGATTTGTTCACCTTGAGTCACGTCCGGTTGGAAGTATGTTTAGGTCAAGTGTCCATTACATTTGCAGATAAGATTTTAAAACCTGTTTTTAAATCCAAAAATAATCTGTGAATTCATGCAAAAGACAAACTCGAAATTCATCATGAATTGCATGCGAACATTTGCCCTTTAAATCGGCAACTCTGACATGAATTAATGGCAGGGCGAAAAACTATTATTCGTATTGTTTGGTGCATGAACTGATCTATAACCACGAGCTTTTCCTCATTCAGATAAAATCCATCACTTCACTCATGGGGGTCTAGGTTGAGTCAATATTAGATGCTGGTCTGCGCCGCCACGCTCGACTGGAGTCAGCACTAAAAACGTAAACGTCACAATTGTGGCAAAGGAAAGGTCTGTCAGAGTGTGTGGTTAATGTGATGCGGGTTATCGACTCTTGAGCCGCATGTGTGACCGGAGAAGGAGAACAGATCTTAGCTCTTTTGAAGGAGAGACCGTGATTGAAGCATCAGACAGAGTGAGGTCAGACAGAGTTACCTGCCGTGCTGGTCTGAAACTCACATTACTGCAACAAATGTGCTTCTCGGAACAAAAACCCCCTGATTTATTGACTCGCACATTTTATTGGCAGGTTTTACTGTTTGGCAGTAACTTACCGACGCATCCTCCTCAAACTGTGACCAGGAATTAATGAGTCTGGTCGCTGCGCTCATGTTTACATGAAGCTGTTTTAGTTGCGACGTATCTCCATTAAACCAATAAAAAGGGCAGTGATTTTAAAGGCGTAATAAAAACGAATCACTTGATCAAAATGGTGCTTCGGTTTATTTTACTGCTGCTAGTTAAGTTCATTTTATTTCTTGTCGGATTCCTCTCACATTCCTTTAATATAAAGAAAATAATAATAAGTGGAGAGACATTTTTATACGTAAATGTGCAGCGGATTGTATCAAAGTGAAAATACAAAAATCGTCCACCACCATCCCAAATATCATATCTATGATTTATTATACATTCTGGGTACATAAATACAAACATTGTGTACATAAATAAATCATTAAATAAATACATAAAGAATGACTTCTCCATCGTTCACACTGTCTTAGCCAAGTCCATCGACAATCCAAGCGTGGATGTTTATTTACACTTGAGGTCTGCTACAGTTCATGAGGAGCCCGGCGGGGGCTGGGTGGACAAGGAGTGGGCGGTGGACGGGTGGCAGTCGGTGGTTTCGGGCAGTGTTAGCAGGAGGTGAAAGTTTTCCAGAAGAAGTTTTTACAGGGGGCTTTGCGGTCACGCTGGGGCAGTGATAGCCGGTTGTAGACTGCCCGCTCCTCCAGACGGGACTCCAGAGGCTCCTCCAGCTCCAGGGGCGTTGCTTCACCGGGCAGCATGTTGGTGTCCAACGCTCCGTCTAACAAGCCCGACACCAGCTTCAAGATCAGCTCTTTGCGATCTTTGCTCAACTCCTAGCAAGAAAACAGCAGGCATTTCAACATCATTCCCACAAGTGAAATAAAGCCTTCACAGAAAAACCACTCTGGAATGGACAGAAAATCTGCTCACCCTGTTGACGTGCATGGGACTCCTATCATCGACAGGAACCACGGAGGCTGCTCTGACATTGAACAGGACTCCCATGAGAGCTGCTATCACCAGGAAAAGCTGCATGCTGCAACCAGGGGGGACCAGGTCGAACCACAGAGAGTGATGAAGGAGGGAGTCAGAGGACCTCGGACCTGCTCTGGAGGCGGAGAAAGTCTCGGCGGCTGCTGGTCTTGGACTCGAAAAAGCGCTGATGTTTTACCTCCAAAGTCCCCGACTCTTTTATACGTCTCACTCCCCATCTGCCACTGACGCAGGAGGTGGTGGGTGTATGACGGAGGGTGTGTGTGTGTGTGTGTGAGTAAGCAGGGGGTGTGAACACGGGAGAGGAGGATGTGAAGGGGTCAGGACAGAACAAATGGATGATTGAAAGGTTAACCTTTTTAAGCAAATTGTGACTCATCATCGGTGAACAAAATTTCTGACCGCTCTCATCATCAACTGAAGAATCTCGGGAAAAAAAATCTGAAAAGAAACGCTGAAAAGAATCTCACACAGAAACTGTACTGTACTGAAGACTTGCACCGGAGATCACTTGGTTTATATGGTCAACAAGGATTTTCACTCTTTCAAAATGGTGCTGAACTTTCTGATGTCAATAAATGCAGTTCTTTGCTTGGTTGCTGTTCATGGTTGCTTTGTGTTTATCTTTCGTCTCGTGGATATACATTTGACCTCCTTCACTTTCCAAATGACAACAGAGAGATACGCAGTGAAAGAATTCAAACTTCTTAAACACTAACAGACTTCAAACGTTGACTCTTATGGATGTTAAGAGCTTCAACTGTTGCAGTGCATTATGGGAAGAAGGGCCAGTTGAGCTCCAGCCTCGAGTTTCTTTCATGTTTAAAACCAGAATCAAGGGAGAATTTTATACTTTTAATATTCTTCAAATTTTCAGATCACCAAACTACAACTTTCAGGGGTTTCATATCAACACAAAAGCAGACCCTCGCGCCCTCCAAGTACAGAGCAGACCACTCACACATGTCCAGTCGAAGCAGATGATATCGAAGCCATAGAGCAGTAAAACAGCAAGTGTGTGTGGAGTACACGGCACTGAGAGAGAGTGTAAACAGGGTGGGCTGAACAAAAGAAATGATTGAGCCATGACTGCGAGCAAATGACTCACGAGTGGGAAATGTCCATCTTCAAACTTCATATTAACCCCGACACCTATCGGCTCTCACAGCTCATCAGCTGCGCGGTCGCCAAACAAGGTGCATTATAATGACAGTCCTGCGAAGGCGCACCAGCCTGTAACAGCAATCTACGAATGCAAGATGGAGCTCTTATTGACAATGTTCCCTCTGATCACATCTGGTTCCTGTCAGTGGGCTGTGGCACCCCAAAATTACGATCGAATGGTGTGACACGCGTGACAACCCGTCCAGCCGTCAGTCAGGGAAAGCTGCTCGCGCAGTTCACAATGGAGAGAGAGGAAGAGATGGAGCTGCTGTTTCATGTTTCTCTGTATTATGTTCTACTTTGTTCCATAGTGAGGTATATCGGCACGATGTGGCATTGTTGTCGGAGACATTTGAACTCTAGCTTGTGTGATGGTGAGAGAAAAACAATCGGCCTGTTAAATACATAACTGTTAAAATAGAACTATGACTGAAATTATTAATTGATACAAAGAAGGAAAGTAAAAGTTACATTGTAGAGGATTAATAAATACTGTACTGTTCCTGTTTTTTTGTTTAGTATTTTATTAATTTAAGTTTAATATAAAAGTAAAATAATATGGGATTATGAATAAAATACTTAAAAGAAAAGCATACAAACAACATAGTAAATATGCTTTGTTAAAATAAAATACGGACATAAATCTCAATTGAAAACTGGTGTAAATGTAAAAAATGTGAACATTATATCAGTACACTATAAAAAATAAAGCAGTGACATAAATTAAATATCATATAAACACACTATAAATGTTACTTATTATAAGTTATTACGCTATTTTAATACATTAACTACAATGGGGTTAAAAATAAAATGGTACACACAAATTCATTCACATTTTAAGGACTCAAATGAGGGGATGAAAATATCAACAATAAATACTTACTAAACTAGGAAAATATAAATATATAAATATAACATATAAATACAAATAGGAAAATATAGGAAGTAAAAATAGTTCAATCACAAATGCAGGTGCATCAAGCAACTCAATGTATCAACACACCTCAAATGTATTTTTTTTTTAACCAAATGTCGATCACCGCACTAAAAACACGTTCCAAAATAACATGATCATCCCATCTATGCTGCCCCTCCTTATCCAAAATGATTACTGAAAGCTGGTTAGAGCGTGAAACAAACACTGTCACAGTTCAATTCGATTTAAGGATATAAACAACCCAAATATGAGACTGCTGTTTTAGGAGGGGAAAATACAGTATTCTCGTATCCGGGCCCTGCCAGATGAGTTCAAACTGATCTGGATGGTTTTTTTATTCTCTGCTGAGCCTCAAAAAGGCCTGGAGCAGATCCAGGAGATGAGCTGACAATTCATACGGTAACATGGTCTCAAATCAGAGTTTGTGAAGGCGCTTTAATATCCCAGGTTCTCTGACGCATGTCTCTTGTTCGCCCCCCTGAAAAACTTCAAACGCTGCTAAACGTCAGTGTGACGACTCCGACGGCTTCTATACCCCACATCTTCCTGCGTAAAAGTCGTCCTGTCGCCGCCGGCGACGGTGACGGAGAAGGTTTGCATTTTGAAGGTGCTTCGCGCCACAATAGCCCCATTTGAAATTTGAGAGCTGCTTCTGCTTCTACTTGCAGTTTTTACATGCCCATCAATGGCTCAGCTGTCTCAGGAGGTCAGGGACATTCCCAAGCCAGAGTGGAGGAGCAATATTTCCACCTTGTCCTGGGTCTGCATCCTCTCAGGATTTGGAAAACTTAAAAAAATACAGCAGATAGGCCAGGAAAAACTCCTGGAATTTCTTTTAAGGTGTATTAATTCACCAATTACCACACCATTTGGGGTAGTTAATACTGCAACGACAAGTGAAGCATGGCTATATAAGACAGAAGAAGTTCACCTTTTTTCCCTCAAGCAATATGAACTCGACTAACAGCGACTAAAGGGCGCCAGCCTGTGTCCAAAAGATGAACTGCAAGCCCCAGCTGAATCTTAATCGAATTTAAATGATTAAACTCGATTAAAAGGACAAACCAAATTTTAAGATTTTTTTAAAAACAACAAAAAAAAAGACAAAACAAACTGCTCAACCCCGCTGTGTACAGATTTATTATAGTTAATATACTTAATTTAAAAAAAAAAATGCAGGTTTTCACAGAACGGCATGACACTGGACTTGTTACAGCATTTCAACAAACTACGACTTAAGTTTGAGCTGCAGGACGAATTCTTAAAATCTTATTAAATACCCATATAACTGCTGAGCTCCAGCTTCATGGATTAAAGGGACAACAGTAATAATTTCAGGCACAAGAGGGCGTGGTTTCAGAGGAGACGGTGGCAGAGAATGAATGACACGGATCATGATGCAAGTTCACACAGTAAAATGATGTCTTCAATATTAAACGCAAACTTAAAACAAAACCAAAAAATTCTCTGAGGTCAGAATTGATGGTAGTGCTTCTCCCACTCCGCCCAGGTCCACAGGACAAAAATCAGGATGAGGTTACGATATTGGAACGAAGCGACTGGTGGGAAACTGTCCGGCTTCACAGCCTGCAGGCAACAAGAGGCAGCGCTGACTGCCACCTGTTGTTGAGACGTTTCAAATGAAGGTGCGTCTGTGGTCCGAGTGCTCGGAGCAGGAGCGACACGTGAGAGCACATCATGCTTCATTGAGAACCTGGAGGATGAAAGAGGAAAGACGAAGTGAAGAGGAGCTCTTGGTGCGCATGCAACTGGGAAATATTTTCAGATATATATTGCTGAAACCAATTCTATTTTCACCAGTACGTCATTATCAGTTGAAGAAATGAACCCTTAAGTCATGACGCCGCTTCAACAGTTCCAGTGCATTATGGGCGCACTCCATCCTCTAAGAAGTCAGCTGCTACAAACCTTCCTTGCGAACTCTGGCAGAACGAACGAAGCTTTGTGGATGTCTGTGTTGTAATATTTAAGCTGCATGCTTTCCCGCTCCTCGTCGGACAATTCCTTCACTGGTTTCTGGAAATGTGTTTCCTGTTCGTGGAAAAAAAAAGACCCATGATGGAATGCGATTGCCTGTCAGAGGTATTTTTAAACCATCCCACCAAGTGTGCAGAGTGTCAAATGGACACCGACAGGAAGACTTACATGATTTTTACTGCACAGCATGAATCCAATTTGCCCGCTGGGATAAGTGGGGATGGTGGTGTAGGCGTAGTCCACCACAGGGAACAGGGTCTTGCAGAAGGTCTGCATCTCCTTTATCAACTCTAAATGGAGCCACTGACACTCTCCTGCCAGGGACACACAGGCGGCAGCAGCTTTAAATCACCGGCACTCTCAGGGTCTCCAACGCTCTTCCCAATTTAAACTCCTTCCACTTCTATAGTGGGTTCCAGTGTTTGAATAAAGTCGAGGATGAAACACCTGGTTACCTTGAGAACAGAGAATTCCGTCTTTCTTCAGGGCCGTCTTCATGAGCTGGTAGTACGTCTCTTTGAACAAACTCTCGGCTGGGCCGACGGGATCCGAGGAGTCTGTGATGATGATGTCAAAAGCGTCTTGGTTCTTCTTCATGAATTCAAACCCATCTCCTACATGTAAGCTAAGTTTTGGGTCGAAGAATCCCTTGGCCATCGCCGGGAGGAACTTTTTGGAGACATTGATGACGTCCTGCAAGGAAAGGTGTTGAAGAATTAAAGGGAAACATCACATCTTAGATTAGATCTAAAGATTAGAATAACTAATCTAGCAACAGCTATTCCACTCTTATCGTGTCTTAAAGGACTTATTTAAAAAAAACGCAACTCCAAGTCCACTCAAGTGAAGCGCCTGATCTCATCTATCTTCATCCGATTACATCGGATGTGCCTTTCGAGTCAAACCTTCGTTGAATTAGACACTTTTCACTCGCAATAACAAACTATAATACTGTACTATAGAAACTATAATTCACTTACCTTACACTTCTCTCTTTACCTTCTCTCTGCACTAAAACTTCGTCTGCAGTCGATTTTTCTCTCAACAAAACTCCAGCTGTCAACAGTGAACAGCTTTGTTGGGCCTATAAAATGCCAATGTTCTAGAAACACTCTGCGAGAAGTGAAGGATGAAATGATCGGCCAATCTCTCTGTGAACGTTGCGAGTGTGCGTTCCTGCACTGACACCAGTGTCAGTATCTCGGCTAGCACTTCTCCATCTCAGTCTGTCTATCTTGATTCTGCTCAACAGTGACTGTCTAGACTCAAAGTCAGCAACGTCATTCCCACCTCATCAATCTCACACAGAACCACGGACTCCACCAGAGGATGCTTCACCACTTCTCTCAGCACGCCGCCGTCCCCACCACCGATAATCAGCACCTGTCGGGACAGAGACGAAACTTATATCTATATATCTACTTAAGTTGCTGTTGTGCAGACACACTCACATTGAGTTTCAAACTTGACCACTTCAATTTCTGAGTGTGAACAAATCAACCTTCACGTTTATTTTGATTCGAAGCATCTATCTTCAGAGAACCAATTCACAGGCAGCTGCTTTTGTTGGTGCTTGTCGCTTTTGCGGACGTGGAATACATTTGCTCCCAAGCCAAATCAAACATTTAGAGTGGCAAAGTGTGGTTTGTGTAGAAGAACTACCGTGCACATTGCTTCAACGTCTGAGACAAAGTTTTGAAGCGGTCACAGAGAACTTTGTGATGGTGTTTGTCATACCTTCTTAGGACAGGGGTGGCTGCACAGAGGAAGGTTGGCGATCATCTCTTGGTAGGCAAATTCATCCCTTTCGGTGCACTGGATCACTCCATCAAGAACCAAGACGTTTCCATATGTTTTACTGAAACAAAAGATGATGAATCTAACTCACACAGACGTTTCAACTTCAACACCTTAACACAAATCCTAAAGAGCCCAGACAAGTGAATAGTTCAATATTGACAGCAGCAAAATCACTTTCCCCTGACTGCCGCGAGCGATGGATATATGGATATATAGGAAAGACGCGTCACCTATTGATGTTATTGAGCCCTTCGTAGTGCTATCGCTGGTCAACTAGTCTTCTATTTCAGGGCCTTTTGAGCTCAGTCAGAACAGCCCACGCTGGCATGCTAGTTAAACACCGCTAGCTGCTCACCTCTTGAACACCAAAACATCCTGAAATTTGGATTTTTTATGATGGAGAACCTCCTCCACTTGCAAACTAATAGCTTGGCCAGGCCACAGCGTGCACGTCTCCGTAAACCAGCCGTCTTTTATGTTGTCCATGTTGTCGCTAGCCGGTAATTGACGAGAGGTTCCGTTAACCTGTTATTAAGATTCACAACGTGACTACCGCAGGGGTACAACCATACGTGCTGCTCCTCGGAAGCGGCAAATGGATGATGATGGCGTCATTCCTTTGCCGGCTCATCCGCCAATCAGAAGGTAGGATTTCCCCCTGGTTGGCGTATAGTTCGTTTGACTCGACACAACAGGCCCGCCCTTGGGCATACCTCGAGACCACGCCGGTAGGGCACTGCGCTTGCGCAATAGGTAGAACGCGTCGGTGGAGTTAAACTTTAGACACGCACAATACAGTTAAAATCGCATTTGCTTATAACTATTTTTGAAACACAAACTACAGATATGTTTATGTTTCAACGTTAAAATACAGCTTAACACTGTATTTGGAAGAATCCTTTCTATTGATTGAGGAGTTTAAATCATATTTTTAACCATACTTTTAGAAACACGACACATTTTATTTGGTCAGGAAAACACTCGTACTATTGCTCTTCTTGGTGTAAAATTAATTTGGAATGCTCCTACTATGCCAAATTGATCTCTATCCATCCATCCATCCTCGCCCGCTTATGCGTTGCCGGGTCGTGGGGGCAGCAGCTTCAGGAGGTCACACCAAACGCCCTTCTCCCGAGCGACATCCACCATCTCCGACTGGGGGATCCCGAGACGCTCCCAGGCCAGCGTAGAGATATAATCTCTCCACCTGGTCCTGGGTCGACCCCTCGGTCTCCTCCCAGCTGGACGTGTCAGGTGTCAAAGGCGTCCAGAGAGCATCCTGATGAGATGCCCGAACCACCTCAGCTGACTCCTCTCAATGTGGAGAAGCAGCGGCTCTACTCCGAGCCTCTCCCCGAGTGACAGAGCTTCTCACCTTATCTCTAAGGGAAACGCCTGCCACCCTTCAGAGAAAACCCATTTCAGCCGCTTTTATCCAGGACCTTGCTCTCTCGGTCATGACCCAAAGCTCATGACCGTAGGTGAGGGTCGGGACGAAGACTGATCGGTATATAGAGAGCTTTGCGTTCTGGCTCAGCTCTCTCTTATGGACAACAGTGCGGCAAAGGGACTGCAATACCGCCCCTGCTGCCCCAATTCGCCGACCAATCTCCAAATCCCTAATCCCCTCACATGAGAACAACACCCCGAGATACTTAAACCTCTCCACTTGAGGCAAGATCTCAGTCCCAACCTGGAGAGAGCAATCCATCCGTTTCTGGTTGAGAACCATGGTCTTGAACTTAGAGGTGCTGATCCTCATCCCAGCCGCTTCACACTCAACAACTCAAATTGATCTTTATACTTGACAATAAGCCAAACAAACACAACTTATTTTGTGCCAAATGCTGTGAGCCCTTCCAGCTCCAAAAACCATTGTTGAAGTTCCAGTGAAAACTGCATAAAGACACAGATCTTTGGTGGCATTGCAAAAGCACACAACTCTGTCATGAGCCACATAAAAAGGCTTTTCCAACAATGACAGGACATCAATGCTCTCAGTGACTGATTGATGCACTTTCTAACAACTGACAGGGTCATAATTTTATTGCATATTTTTGTTTTCATGAACCAGAAAGACAATCAGAGTAAACTGAGTTGATGACTATCACATGTTATTGTAGTAAGAAATGAATTAAACATGGACTGGCATACAATTAAGATAAAAATGCAAGAATACTTCTCCAGTTTAAAAAAAAAAACAAAAAAAAAACACACCCTTTAAAAATGTTTACTGTGAGTGCATATTTACACAAGTATCACGGATAACATGATGAAAACATTAGGGGTTTTCACAGTTTGTCAAATAAAAATATGACCTTCACTGTCATGAAACCATGAAATTGGCTCCACCAAAAACCAGAACACGTGCAGTGTGTTTTATCTTTTGGACCAGTTATGCCGGAAGCCCCTACAGAGAGCAGAACAGAAAAACATTGAAGCAACAACTGACATTTTCACAAAGTAGATTTGCCTTACCTTGCAGACTTCTCAGGAAGGTACGACATACTTCGATTTCCAGCGACCTGATTGAGCTTTTGTCCTTTCGCAACTTTCTGCTGAACAGCAATGGAAGAAGCAAACGACGACCATTAGTGGTGCATCTGAGTACTGCAGCCCTCATTGCAAAAAAAATCTACACTTTATATATCACAAAACTACGGAGCCCTGGAAGTGACATGCATGACTTTATTTATTTTTTTATTTAGCCCAAGATAACAGTGATCTTGAGATAATTTTTATCTCGAGATAATTTTATATGAAGATACAATCGTAAATGTCAGCATTTTGTATACGTCCTCCTGGAACTACTTTGTCTCCCATGGCTGGTAACTGTTCGTCAACTTTGTCAGTCACTGTCTGCAAGTCTGTGCGCTTTTAACACTCTGATCAAGTGCCTTCTTCTGAAAATAATACTATACGTGGCTAAGCTATACGTATTACGTGTCCCTGGAAGCGACATGCATGACTTTATTTTTTTTATCCTGAGATAAAAATTAACTCGAGATACAAATTATCTTGAGATGTTATCTCAGGCAAAAAAATAAATAAAGTCATGCATGTCACATGTGGTATTATTTTGAGTAGACGGCACTTGATCAGAGTGTTAAAAGCGCACAGACTTTGCTTCTTTAAAAATTATCTCCAGGTAAAAATTATCCGGAGATAACTGTTATCTTGGGCTAAAAAAAAAAATGAAGTCATGCATGTCACATCCAAAAAAATAAACACACGCATGTCACTTCCAGGGCTCCGTACAAAACATATTAATTCTCAAGTTATAAATATAAAAATAGTATGCTAACTAACGTAAAGTACTGAGGACTTATGCTTAAACATGTGTAATAAAATGACCTTTTTCTTGAAACCATGACTTCGCCGATTTGGATCAAAGTGTCTGTTGTCGTTTGATTTGCCACCTGAGAAACCAGAAACACATTTAGAGATGCTTTTCAAAGAGCATTTCAATATTTAAAGAGGTCAAAAAACGTGACATCACCGGAGAAGACTTTGAGGTCGGACTGACTGTAGTCGAACGGCTTGAACTCCTCTTGGGAGGCCGCTTCAGGTTCCTCTGAAGATTTCTTCAGCTTCTTCTTTGCTTTCGGTGTGGACTCTCCGACCTCACTGGGGATCCGTTCTCTCTTCTTCTCGTTGTCTTTTGCAAACTCCTGAAGATATCGATCGGTCAAAGGGTCATTCAGCTTCCCCGCTGAACGTGGTCAAACTCAGTCGACACAATTTATCATTGATCCCGACATCAGTCGACAGTACAGACACAGTCGGGCGCTCCCGTCCTTGAAATTGCAATTAATAATGATGATACAATTCTGTTCTTTCTAAATAAGATAAAAGGCAGACACAGATGCACAAGGAGAGATAAGAAGACACAAAGACAAAAACTGAGAGTGGAAAGCAGACACAAACAGACAGAGACAGGCATGGACAGATGCAGAGAAATAAGACATCCAGCGCATCAGTCGTTGGTTTCCCATGCTGGGATCCATGATTTTCAATTTCAGAACCTGCCTGTTTTATTATACATTATTATAATATCTTTGTGTTGTGAATGTTCATTAGTGGCTTTTAAGATTCTAGAGTCTAAGATCTATAATTTAGCAAACTAAGGGTGGAACTGCTGAAGAAGACTTTCAGGAAGTCAGTCTTGCAGTTTCCAAGCTCAGAGAAAGTGTGGGAGAAGCCTCTCAATGTTTCAGCCCCACACTGAGTGTTCTTCATCCCCCGACGCACCAGGTGACAGATATAAATATGAACGTGTCTCCATGACGCCGACACCGCTCTGAACCCGCGTCAGCTTTTCAGAGATCACAAAGCACAGGAGTGGGAAGCAAGGGAAAGATAAATGACGCACCAACGCCTGCTGGCGGACGCTGGCAACGTTCTGCAGCGACTGCTGGTAGGTTTCAGTTGTCTTCTTTCTCTCTCCTGAGACAAACACACCGTCAGTGATGGAATTACTTCTAAAAATTGACTGTAAAAAGTTGCAAACGTACCCGCAGCTTTCTTTGCTTGTAGTTTTGCTTCCTTCTTGGCTTTTTGTTTGGCCTCCAGCTCCTGCTGCTGCTGCTCCAATGTCTGGAGTTTCCACCGCTTACTTATCTGGACGGCCAGTTCATGGAAGAAGACCAGTACGTCAGAAAAATATTGAGTGAAGTAGGCAAATAAACAATGCAGTTACCTCAAATATTTTAGAGGAAGGGTCAAACTTTGCGTTCTTGCTGATGTGCACATCTCTGGTTGGGAGATACTGACAAAGGCAAAATGGTCTGTTAGGGAAACACTTAATAATGAACAGTGAAAGCTTGACCTACCATTCTAAACGGGTTTTCAAAAGACTCATTGATTTGTCTGGCTTTGGTTTGAGTCACCGAGAGAGAATCTCCATCGACCTGTCTTTCTGGCTCCTGCGAAAAAACTGATGAAGAATTGCAAAAAAAAAAAAACAATTGAGATTTAAAGAAAACTAAAACCATATTTACTTCAAACAATGTGATTTTAGCCGACGCGACAAGACCACTTGGGATCTGCACTTCAACGTCCATCTTCTGCTCATCTTCTGAAAAGAGGGTTCCTTGCTTGACCGGCATTTCTGGAAACGATTATTATTATTATTATGTTGAGCAAAATAAGTTACTGATTGCAAGCAGCCGCTTCATACCATCAACTGAGAAAGAGAGGTTATCTTCCGAAACTTTAGATGTATCGTGAGGGCCAAACAGAAGGGTCTCAGGCTGGAAAATAATACTTTGTTAGACTTTCAGTGACAAAAGCTTCTGAATCAAGAGTGTTTAGACAAACCCTTCTGATCGGTGTCAAGCCTTTCTTCTTCTGAGCTGCGATCTCGGCCTGGAGGAGAGCAGGAAACACATGTAAAAAAGAACATGGGCAGCTTCAATTCGTAACACATTTTTAGAGGAGTTTGTTGCAGCTTGTATTAACAATAGTGCTTGCGCAACTTCAACTTCACAGAATGTCAACACAGTTACAGCTCTTGCTTTCACACTCAGCAGCGGCTTGAAATTTATAATTCATAAGTTGTAATATGGACTGAGTCCCAACAGCAGCCAAACAAATGAGTTTCATAAAAACGGAATCATAGCAACAGCTGGTTGGTGTCAGCCCTCCTCACCTTGAGCAGAGGGATCTCTCTGGCCTCCTGCACCAGCAAATGAAGCTCGTTGACCTGCTGCCTAACCAGAGGGGGGACAGGGTTGCAGCAGGCGATGATGCCCTGAGGCTCTCTAGGTGGTTCAAGCCGGAACAGTCAGCTTATGAATAAAAGACAGAGTGGAGGAGATTTCATGAACTTACTTTGGCAGCTCCTCTGATATCTTGCTCATCATGTGAGTGGGCAGCACATATCTGCACACATGAGGACAACACGTCACACAAGGGGTGCGATCGGTATCGAAACATGACAGTTGAGGGCGAAAAAGCTGCAGAAAGGAAAGGTCTCCAGATTTCCAGACCAGCTGACTTGTTTCATTTCCAAAAAAAGCGTACCCAGTGCTTTCATCTTCCTGCCGGGCCAGTTTGTCCCTCCAGGCGAACAGCAGTCTGAAGGCAGCAAGCTGCTGCGTGTTAAAGGTCTTCTTCTGCTTCCTCAGCAGCTCCAAATACGACTCCTCAGTGAATATTGGCTTGATGTATTTCTGAGTGGAAATGGCAGAAGACAATTGAAAGAATAATAAAAAAATGGATTTTGATTTGATATGTTCAATTCGTCGATCATTTATCAAGCAATTTCGTCTTGCTTGAAGGTTCTTCCATCAGAACCTTCACAGCACAATAAGTAACAAACATTAGTGCCAAAATCTGGTTGTATTTTTGTGTGGCTGTGTACGGTGAAGGAAGGGCGGCAGTTGAAAGGGAACGATGTGATATATGCACAAACCTTCAGGGAAATGTCTCTGCTTTTATTCCACACGCTCTGCAGCAGACCTGGCTGTCCGTGGTTGAAGTCCAGCAGCTGTGCTCGCATGCAGTCGTAGATGTACAGGAGGTAGTGGGTGTCTGACCGGGCGTACTGCACCATCTCCTCCGGCAAGGGTCTGTTGGGTCAAATGGCACTTCAGCTACACAGTTAGGATAACCGGCTTGCTCGTTCTCGTACCGGATCCTCCAGTCCGCCAGCTGGTAGCGCTTGTCGGTGTCCATGCTGCAGTAATGCTTCATCAGGTGGTCCAGCGAGTGCCGGGCCAGGTTCAGGGCTCGACTGGCCTGGTGGGTGTCGAAGAGGTTGACCACATACAAACCCAAGTCCTTCTGAAGCCACTCGATGTCTGAGTCAGCCCCATGAAACACCTGCCATCAATACAACAGGTTATTAAAGTAACCGCAAACAGGAAGCTGAGACTCACAAATGCTGGTAATTGATGTTTGAAGAAAAAAAAAAGTGAAGGTTGCGCGCATTCATTTCACAGATCAAGCCTCTTTCAGCAGCTAAAACCCACGCAGCATCATTAATCACCGGCACCCCGCTGTGCGTTTGAGACCAGAAGCATGCCACGTATCAAAAACACCCACCGAGCCGTCGTTTGAAATTAAAACTCTCAAAATCCGACCGTTTAAGCAGAAGAGAATCCTATTATTACTTTGCCTGACATACAGTAAAAAACAAGATTAAACACAAGTGGATTTCAAATGACACCGGAAGATATTCTCTTCACCTATGACTTCATGTTCAGCGAGCAACAATGCTTTGGAAGTGACTCCAAAAATAGTTCCTCTCTCAATCGTGCTGCTCACTTTAACAATGTTGGAGTCTGTGAAAGACTCATTCAGGATATACATCTCGCTGCGGAGCACCAAGGTGTCAATGATGAAGTCTTCTTCTCTGGTGGAGATCTGCATCAGACATGTGATTCCCAGGAAACTCCTGTAAGAATGATGCTTACAAGAAAAAAAAAAAACAAGTGACGCACTGTTCAAAAATCCAACACAGTTCAAGCATATTTTATATTACCTCGAGATCCACAGCAAACTCTGGCAACTTGCAGAGCTTCTCGTTGAGAGCCACCAGATCCTCGAGCGTGTCGATGAAGCTGCAGCTGGTTTCAGAAATGGATCTGTACATCTGAAGCGCCACCAGGAGAGATTCAGTGGAAGTCACAACAATTTAAGTGTCGGGAGTATTTCCCCCACCTGAGGCTCCGGTTTGCACAAAAGGTTTTCTGGAGTAGTCAGGTGATCCAGTTCGTACTGGTACGGGTGAGCAAACCTGCAGGTGGTAAAAAGAAATTCACCAACTGTCCTTTTGAAATTCAACCACAGTTTAATATAAATATGACTCAAATTTGAACCTTAATTTAAAGAGCTAATAGGAAGACTAAGGTTGTCCTTGTGTACAATGGCACTTACATGTCTTCCACATGCTCCTGTGTCCTCTGCTGGTGGATGAAGTCAGCCAGTGCAGCTGGGACGTCTCCATCCCCTGGTTTGTCTCTACAAGTATTTTTGCTGGTAAAATCTAAAGAGACGAACATTTCAAATATTAAATGCTCTTTTTTTTTAATAAAGTCAGGAGCTATCAGAGAGAAAACAATATTTACACGAGGGAAGGGGTTTCATTGCGTTGGGCTTCACAAAGATTTTGGGAATAAACGGCGTGTTGCTGTTGTCAATTTTCTCCTTAAATTTCAGCTGAGGCCTCTGGATGTTCTTCGCATGGAGCAGCTTGAAAGTCCCAGCACGGCCGTCAGAACTTGAGCCCTGATCAAGGAGAGCAGAAACAAGTTACAAATATTTGCAGACATCAGAGAATAAAAATGTAAACTTCCAGTGGCTGCGTGCCAACATTGGCAGTGGTACAACTTGAACACAGACCAAAACAGAGATGAGCGATCGAGAAGGTGGGATAGAAAACCAACCTTGCGGTTCCAGCTGGAAACAACAATCTTGGGAGGCTGGAAGCCTGCAGGCATGACAGGCTGCTGGCTCCGGTTGACACCATCGGCTTCATCAAGGAGGATCCCCTGGAGTCCCAATGTGATAGTCAAGATAAAGATTAAGAGCTCCAGTGATTGTTTGAGTTTCTTTTAAAGTTTGGCAACATACCACTTTCTCAAGGATGACATCGTTTGAATCAACCACCAGGTCAAATCTCTCTTCCAGGCCGGTCAGCTTGTTAGAGTCTCTCACATGAGATCTGCAGTTGTGGTGCAGCATGATCTGACTCATGCTGAAGACATGTTAAGAGATTCTGAAGTCACTAACTGAGTTAGAAAACATTGAATTTTATATATAATATGAACATATGTTATATAGTTAACAATTGCTCTGTGTCCTTTGTCATCAAAATTATTCAGAGGCAAATAATAGATTTCTTAGGAGCCCTAAATCTGTCGTTGTTTCAATAGTTCATAACCTTGATAATAAAACCCCATCATATTCTATGGAGTCTTTCTACTGGCTAATATTAGAGCACTTTAAATTTCTTATTATTATCTTAGCAGAGACAAGAACAGCTTTTCTTGCCCAAGAATTCACAAAAAAAAAACACTCACCACTGCAGTAGTTTATCTCCCTGGCTGTCACAGAACTCGCGGAAGAGTGGGAAGCTACGATAAAAATCAAATTCATCTCCAGCTTGAGGCAGTCCAGCTGAGGCTTTGGTGGCTGACAACACAGCGCAGAGTCCATGCTGCATAGAAGAGGTGGAAAATCATTAAGATATCCAAGACACACAGAGCAGACAGCTGAAATCAGAACATTTCTGTGTTCGACTTGCACATTCAGAAAACAAGGGACTGAAAAACGCCTTGTCAATTAAGGGTGTAATTGTCAAAGTTTCAGGACAAAATTCTTTGTGACAGTGTAGCGGATTACTCCAAAAAAATATGTTTGTTATGAATCATTGCGTGCCATAATTATGACACCATGTATTTCAATTTAAATGAAATAAAAAAACATTATCAGAACGTGTATAGAATGGTCGATTACAGCATTAGAAAAAATATATAAACAAAACAAAACTGAATATTGCCTTTTAAGTTTATTGACCAACAGTTATTTATCAAGAAAGAAAGCAACATCAAAAACGCGACGTGTTGGATCGTACATGTAAGGTTGGAAATAAAAATAGGTGATTACATTCTCGACGAAAACCGTACTTTCCAAAATACTGAAGTCGACGAGGTGATGTTGTAATGTTTTTTTTTTTCTTTTTAATATGTGACAATACAACAGAAAACGCTTGTGAAAAGTGACATCGTTGCTTTTCCACTTTATTGTAGGGTAAATGATACAATAATGCTTAGCTTAAAGCTTAGGAAAGTGCAGAAGCCCTAAACACCACCCGAGATACATATGATGCCGATAAATTGAAATAAAATGACCTCCATAATTTTGCCTTCGTAAATACATTAAGAGATTTGGGCTACAAGCTCTCCACGTTGAGGAATTTACTCGAGAAACAGAAACCTAAACAAGTGGGTTGACTTACTTTAACAAAGCTGTCGACATCTTTGAAACCAGGACACAGCTCACGCTTTCCCTCCTGGTTTTTATCGGCGCTTTCTTCCGACACAGATGTATTTGCGGATTTTTTTTCCTTTTTTGAAGCCATCACTAGCTTCGGTGTGTGTACACATGTGAGAGACAGGAAGTGTCCTCTTCTTCTTCCACTTATCTCACGAGAGTAGACAAGCGGCTGCAGCAACAGCGCCACCTATCCCCATGGCTGCCAAGGTGCAGTATGGTGTCGCAGTGAAGCCTGTCTTCCGATGACAATATCGAACAGATGAAATCTACCCAGCAAATATTGGATATGACGGTTAAAATGATATTTAAATTAAAAAAAAACAGTCGAAATAATCGTTAATATTGATTCATGATGTGATGTCTCATATACATTTACCTTTACGATTTACGATGGATGGGGTCGGAGGGGATCCGGTTCGGGAACCACAGAATTTCATCTCTGCTATTTGCGGACGATGTTGTTCTGCTGGCCTCATCGGACCGGGACCTTCAGCATGCACTGGGGCGATTTGCAGCTGAGTGTGAAGCGGCCGGGATGAAGATCAGCACCTCCAAGTCTGAGGCCATGGTTCTCGACCGGAATAAGGTGGTTTGCTCTCTCCGGGTCGGTGGAGAGTTCTTGCCCCAAGTGGTGGAGTTTAAGTATCTCGGGGTCTTGTTCTAGAGTGAGGGAAAAGGGGAGCATGAGATTGATAGAAGGGTCGCTGTATCGGACCGTCGTGGTGAAGAGGGAGCTGAGTCACAAGAAGAAGCTCTGGATTTACCGGTCGATCTACGTTCCCACCCTCACCTATGGTCACGGGCTTTGGGTCATGACCGAAAGGATGAGATCGCGGATACAAGCGGCTGAGATGAGTTTCCTCCGCAGGGTGGCTGGGTGCACCCTTAGAGATAGGGTGAGGAGTTCAGTCATCCGGGAAGAGCTCGGGGTGGAGCCGCTGCTCCTCCACATCCAGAGGAACCAGCTGAGGTGGCGCGGGCATCTGCTCCCTGGACACTTCCCTGGGGAGGTGTTCCGGGCATGTCCTACTGGGAGGAGACCCCAAGGAAGACCCAGGACTCGCTGGAGAGATTATGCCTCCGGTCTGGCCTGGGAACGCCTCGGGATCCCCCGGGAGGAGCTGGAGGAGGTTTGTGCGGATCGGAAAGTTTGGGCTTCCTTGCTCCCAATGCTGCCTCCGCGACTCCAGATAAGCAGAAGGGAAGGAAAGGGATTAATTATCATGGATTTATGATTTATTATTTCTAAGTGAATTAAAATGCAGCTGCCAGTAAAAAATGATAACTTTAAACTCACACCATTATTTATTTTAAGCCTCACAACTGATTTCACTGCGAAGCGAGCAAGCAAAATATAAAGATTTTCTATCTCACCTCTGTCAACTGTCACAAGGATCAATTAAAGAACAGTTCTTCCTTGCAGCCACAGTGAGGCAGTATTTCCACAGCAGACTCGGACATGCTGGAATAAATATATATCTCGGGAACAAAGCCTGTAATTCAGACAAACGACCCTAAAATATAATTTTCATACACAGAGAAAGAAATTGTGATTCAGTGGTGAAGCGCCATCGCTGAAATATCGACGTACCTGCTCATTACAGATGATCTGATGTGTGTGTGAGGGAGAAACCTCCCTTTTCTTCACTTCCCCTCCTTATTGATCCCCTCACAGGGTCTTCTTCCTCTTATTATCTTAAAAGCATCACTGCAACACCGGCCAGATCAATACTTCAGTACCATTCTGTGTCGTTCAACTACTTTTTTTAAGGTGTCTGAACTTGAAAGAATAGCAAATCAATTCATCTTTTCTCCCTAAATCTTACATGTTTGCGTTTTTGGTGTCCTTTCACACGAAGAGCTCTGTTTTCCCAAGTTAAAAGCTCACTAGACTCGCTTGCTATTTTCTGCTATTTATATGCCTTCCCCATAATATTTTGGATTTCACAGCTTTGATGGCTCCCTGAGGTGTTGCTTAAATTTACCTCGCAGTTAAAGCTGCTGATGCCGAAAATGACAGCGCGCCACACATCATCCCATTCAAAGAACAGGCGACAAAACAAGCTCCTCAGTGAATTGTTTTTATTAACTCCCTCATTTAAAAAACACAAATGCACCAAACAATGTCATACATGCACAGCTTCAGCATGTCCAGATCAGCTGATGACGTTTCAATGTGAAAACCTCGCTGCCACAATCTCACAGAGATCAGCCGGACGACGAATATACTCATAGTCACGACAGAAAGGCCAAGCGTTGTCACCGAAATCGCGTGAATATTGTTTGTGGCGTGTACGTCGACCCAATTCTCACCTTTAAAACTGCGAGAAAATTGAATGTATAAAAGGCGAAATGAACAGCTGAGCGTTGACAGACCACCTTGTAACAGGTAGTGCTCAAGTCACTGCGTTATAAAAGCCTGTGTGTGATAGCAGCTGTGTGTTAAAGGGTTTTATTGAATCAAATTCCCAAAATGGGTCACGGAGCTCAGTAGGGGGCCGAGAACACATGCAGTGTGTGTGCGGATGCTCGTATGTATTTTCCAAACCTACGTTTGGAAGTCACGGTTTGGCTGGAAAATCATTCAAGGAAGCCTATAATATGTACATCATCACTTGTGATGAGCAACAGTATTTTCTTTCAAAAATAGTGAGAGACCTTGACAAAACCAGCCACTTGGTTCAGTGTCTCCAGAAGCCCCGCCTTCAGAGCTGTGCCGCAACAATTCGCTCACTCTTTCTCATTGCGGTGAGAGCAGGGAAGAGGCGGGGCAAATGTCAGGAGAGTTTGATAAATATATGACTTATATTATCTCACTGTTCAGATAAAACTATTGGACAGTGCTGCTGCACCTTCCGTGGGTGACTATAGGTTTACATTTTGTAAGCCTTTAATGACAATAAAGGCTTGAAAAAACTTCATACCTTTCCTTTAAAACCCCAAATAAAGAGCCAAATCGGTGCTTATCTCATCTCTGAGTGAAACAGGGATTCAAAGTATCCAATATCTCACACATCAAGTAAAAAGGGATGATTATTTTCTTAGAAAAGCTATACTCCAAGTCTCTCTAAAATGCACTCCAAACGCTCCTCTTGACTGACCACTTTGCTTGCATCAAACCGTGACTCCCATTCCGAGGTCCCCACAAGACGGTGAGTCTTCACAAGCTTGTTTCCGAAAGCAACACTTGACCTCTATGTCAACTCCTCAGCATCATTAGACATCAGAAAAAAAGTCCAAGTCGTAAGAACAATGTGGCGAGAGCTTGGCGGCGCTCGCGCTAGTCACACATCTCCACAGTACTGATACATTACAAAACAAAGGCTGGCAATGCTTCAAATGTACCCAAAAGACACCAGTTCAAACAGGATAGGAGCGATAAATTAGAAAGATGCTGCTTCCAAGTAAACATCTGATCACATTTGATCGTCAACAAGTTTGTTTCTGATGAATGGAGGTCATTAAAAAGAAGCATACAGGCAGGAAAACAAATGCAGCTTGGCGATGACATTGAGAGAGAAGATCATCAGTGAGCGGGTTTTGGTGCTGGTGACTGGCCTGGTGGCAGTTGCACAAAATACTTCCGAGTGTTTCTGACTGAAATTTAATGATGCCTGTCCCATGGCTTTCAAAGCAGAGTGGTGTTTTGACACCAGGTGGTGCTTCTTCCCTCTCAAGTGTCCCGAAAACAAGAACAAGAAACAAGGTCAGCATGGTCTCAAACAGCTTTAGATGATGGCAACGTAGAGTAAGGACAAGCCCCCCCCGACCTCCATCATACACCCGTATCCTTCATCTTGATGTCCTGATTTAGACCTTCCTGAATCCTGATATATCGCTCATGTGCGGGTGTCATTAGTGCCACTGCTCAGATGCCCTTCAGGCCTGTTCTAATTTATTCCAAAGTGTAAATGTCTGTTAAGTCTTGGCACATTTCCGCCTCCATTCAGGCTGTTAAACAGCTCTTGCGTTGTGAGCTGACAGATATCTGCTACTGTCGTTTAAAGGGTGTGAAATATTGAGACAGGCAGGTTGAGGAACCTGCACACGGGTTTTGCTGAGATACAACACTTATGACGGTGAAAAAAAAAGCCCCTTTTGTGAGAGAAGAAGGGACCGACAGAAGAGTAAAACGCAGCTGACCAAACACTTTGCCGTACAAACTGGAGGCTTCAGTGATCAGACGGACACAGATGGCTGTAGTTTCGACGCCTCATCTTGCCTGCGGTGACTGATGATGTGCGTGAGAGCAGCCTGGGAACAGTGTGTTTCCCCTGATTATTCGGCTGCTTTTACATCCCATTTGTTGGAGTGCAGTCCTGAAAATCGGAAAGTTTGAGGCCGATGCAATGTTACTTCATATATATTTAACTTTGCCTCAGGTTAAATATTTGTATCCCTCATTTCGTGCTGCATTAAAAGGTTTAGATCCAGCGGGTGGCCTCAAGTCAGGATCCATAAAAACGCCCTTCATTGAACTGGTTAAAACTGTGACCATTGATGCTGGTTAAAACGCAGCTTACGTCTACTTTATTAATTTATTTGGAGTTAAGTGTTACTCATAATAACAGCACCAAAGGTCCACCAAACCTTAGCTTCTTTATCTTTTAGTGGACTTGAATTCCAAACTCCTGCGGGCCCCAGGAAGTGGCAGAGTGAGCTGGATTTGGCCCCCAGGCCTTGCGTTTGGCACATACCTTTGTAAACAAAGTTTGATTGACACGCACAGGTTTTTCACTGGATTTTGGAATTACAGCTCCCAGGCGTTAATTCCAATTAAAGTCCAATTTATTTATTTATTGTCGGAAAATATGCATCAGCAAAAAAAAGCATTTGTTTTTGTCTTTATATGTTTAGCAAATTGTCGTTTTATTTACAATTTTAAGACTGCTCACTCATGTTAAAATTCTGACTGAAAAGTTTAATAAACCAGCCATTTTCTTATATTCTGCTGACCTAACTGCTATTTCTTCAACTGGCATCTCCCAGCTCCCGAAAATGCTTGTCCGTCAACTCACTCTGCATATCAAAAAACGTCAGAATCTTTTATCACAGTTTTCCAAATCGCAGCTGTTATTTCGCGGCTGGCCGGAAAAGAAAACGCTGGCAGCAGGCGTTTAAAGAAGCACGTAGCTCTGCATGTTTGAGAGCAGAATAGTGCGCTCGGATCAGCTTTTCCCATTTTTTAAGACGTAATGGGACATGGCAGGCTGTTGTTGCTGGGCCCGGGTGTTGCACTGAATCACGTGTGCTCTGCAGACCAGGGTGCGTGTGTAGCCTTATGACAGATAAGTGTCGAGCAGGTGACGAACCAGGAGTTTGGGACCCGCTTCTTATTCCTTCCTCTTTTGCTTTACAAGCGCTTCCTGTCTATTAACTGATTATTGCGGCGCTGGTGCGGCAGAATAAAATACCAGCGCTCTTCAGCGCTGAACACCAGCAGATGTAATGTTCATGAATGCGCTGTTAAATCCGATCCATCAGCGGGAACGTCTCAATAACTGCTCGGAAACATTAAAACCCTCAGAAGCCTCCGAGATACATCCATCTCTATAATCAAACGATGAAAGGTAAATGGCGAGCACTGCTGCTGCGAGGTGTTTTATGGGTTCTAATCTGATCTGGAACGCAACCAAACCCTTAATGGAACCGCAGTTTGTTCTAAAAACACCATGTATCACTCACTTGTGTCAATAAGTGACGTTGGTACAATAATCACCAAAGGCACAGGTGAATTAACGTTCCCACAGGCCGATTCCAGTGAAAAAAAATCTCCAAAAATCCTTATCATGGCTGTCCAGAAGGCGCACAGACGCCTTCCACAATAAGAGCAATAAAAAAGGTTGAGAACGGCAGCGGTTATTCTCACGTTTACAACAAGAAGACTACTTTGGCACATGAATGGAAGTAAGGCATCTCATTCTCAAGTGGAAATAAACTGTTAAAATGGAGCATTGTTCCCGAAAGAGCAATCGTCGTCGTGGGGGGGACAAAAAGCCAACGCGTTTACTGTTCATAAGTGATTGACAGTGTGCTTGGCTTTTGTGCTGCCTCGAACCCGCAAACTAGCCAACAAAAGGAGGGAAAGAGAAGGAAAAGAAAACACCTAAAGAGTTGAGCAGAGTCTATTCTGGTGTCACAACGTCGACCTGAATGTTGATACTGCGATGAAGAGGAGGAGGGGGAGAGGGGGGGCGCTGCCGGCGGTGCCTCGGGAGCCTCGGGCACTCATACCTGAAACACACAAGAAGATTGATGACATGAAAAAAGATGAGACGTGCCGTCTATCGGAGGGAACATGTAGACAGTCGCCCCCTCACTGAGTCATCGATTAACCTCTGCGGGGCAGGGTCTGTGGGAGGAAACTGGAGTGCCCCGAAGGGTGAAGGAAAAGGGCAGGTGGTTGATGTCCAAGTTTGAGTGACAAATGACACACATGTTCAGGCAGTTCAGGGATTATCAGGCATCTCCTCGGCTCGCAGCGACAACTTGTGAACACAAATGGAACACACCAAACCCAAATTCCTTCAAACAGTCAGGATTTATCCAAATAGATTCAGCAGTTTCAGACAATAAAAATAATCTTCATTTATGCTGTTATCATTTCTGTGTTCAGGAGTTTTGAGTCGACGAAAAACATGGATCTCTCAGAAGACGTCGAGCATTTTAAGTGTAACTGAAGCTTTCCCCATGCAGACAAAAGCAAGAAAGACACACTGACTGCAGCTTTAAGATCATTTTGCAAAATAACAGTCTGAGCTTCCAGTAAATAAACTCTGTAGCGTCACTACTTCTCCTGCAGAGTGTAATTAGCTGTTAAAAATAGCCTCTATTCCAAATTCAAAGGTGCATCAACAGTAGTGAATTTTATCTTGCACTCCTGATGTTTTCGGGGATTCAACATCGAGTATCAGCAATTCAAATGAGCAGTTAAAGATGTGCGCGAGTCCCAACGGAGTCCCTTAGGACAGCAGAGGCATCGAGTGAAAATAAAAAAGGAAGTCAACCTGCAACACAGATGACGAGTGCCACATATTTGAGCCGAATATTCGGCAGCGGGAGCTCTGGGGAGGGTGCGGTCAGGACACCCAGTAATGGCGAGTCAACAGAGGACAAAATGTCCCTGTCAGGATTTAAAAGTGTGACGTGACTTTATTTACAAGTGAGGGCGGCTGAGGGGGAGCTAGGAGCTGAAAAAAGGGTCGGGAGATGGAGACTCCTGTTAATCCACATGTCAAATTTCATACTGCGGAACATGTCAGCGTCAGCAGGTTTCGAGCTCAAGACTCGGAAATCATTGTGCCGACTCGAAAGCGAAGCGAAAGGAGAGTCGGAATCTGCTGGGGAAGAGCAACAACAACAACATGTTTCCTTTTGCTTTTAATCTATGTTATCATCTGGTACAATAAGCTCCATGCAGACTAGTGTGTTTACTCATGTGCGTCTGTATATCCCAGGATTACATGTAGCTTTCATGCTCATTTATTTATGCATATGATATTTATTTTATACAGGTGTATCTGCATTTTCTTGTCCTGTAATACCAACAAAAGACAATTTTTCACTATAACTGTGATGTATACAATAAATTATCACATTTTCTCCTTTCAATTTTAATGTTTTAATAGTTATGCTACACCTTAACCAATTTTTCAAAAATAAATAAATTAAGATAAATAAAAACGTTCCGTCCATTTTAATGTCCATTAAAAAAATAAATAAATAAAAATTGAGTGACTAATTCATTTCAATTAGCAAGTACATTACATTTGTGTTGAATTTATCAATGGCAACTGTATTTATGGTGGTGGGACTTCACTACACATGGCCACAATGGTTTCCACTACTCTGAATGTACTTGAAATTCTTATAGAAATATTTTCAAGACATGAAAAGAGCTTTAGTTTAAATAAGGTGATATAAAAACTTGAATATAGCCACCATCCTGATTTATTGTGCTATTGTCAAACTGATGCAAAATAAACAAGATTTTGTTGTTTAAACGTATGATCCATCATTTGATTCAGTAATATAACAAATTCATTAAAATTGAAAATTGTGGCTTCTTGTGGCACATATTGTTATACGATGAAACTGCGATTAATTGAGAATAATTCATCACAAATTCTCGAATTAATTCGTTTTTTTTTTTTATTGAATCCCACCCCTAGTATTAACATCATATCAGTTCAGGTTTGTTTGTGTTCAATACATTTTATTCCATTTTCAATAATAATATTTGTATTATACTCAGTAAATACATTTTCCATTGTGAAATTTGAAACAAGTGTCATAATATATTATTTAATAATATACCATTACCCATTGATTAATTCTATATTTATAGTTTCATTTCTGTAAATGTATTTTTAGAGAAAATAATTGTATTTTTTCTTGGGCTGCACTTTGACATCCACACAGAAATCTGTTCTAAGTCAGTGGCTTTGCCGAGATGATCCATCCACCTCACAGGTGTGGACAAACAAGACAGCGGATTAGACAATATGATTATTTCATTGTGGCCCGAGGCGGCCTCGATGAAAGGCCACAGTGAAATGAGCAGTTTTATCACAAAGGACAATGCCACAGATGTCTTGAGGGTGGCGTGATGACAACAGGAATGTCCACTCGCACACTCGCCTGTGACTTGCATGTTCCTTTATCAACCATTGGCCACGATTAATGCAGTACAAGCAGAGTCCCGAAGGCAATAACCTTTACTCAGCATCTTGATACGCCACACTTGCGAGTGATCCATTTTGCATATTTTTTTGAGCTCACTTTGTTGGTGGATCCGAACAGGATCGGACGCCGGGCCCAGGCCTCCCTCGCTCAGTGTTTGGATGTGGATGATGTAGTCGTCGTCGTCCTCGGAGAGATTCAGCACTAACGTAGTGTTGACTGTTGTGACTGTGTTGACTTCTTTGTGTTTGCTCCTCTTGAACGACAGCTGCAAGAAGGTGGGCGAAGTGATTTGAAAACACAAGGTTATGATGGGTCAAACCCACACGTTCACACATTCAGAGGAGTCTTTTAAAATCACTCGTTTTTTAAAGGAAGTGCGCATTAAACTTCCAACGTCACAGCAGTATAGATAAATGAAAACCTAGGAGGCAATTTAACGTCTTTATTTCAATTCAAACATGCCATTAGATTTCTCTCTTCAACAGACAGAGCGAGCTCCATCTTCACGGTTAACCACAAACACACTTCGGCTCTTTCCACTTAATTACTAAAGCAAAACAACTCTTTTGACATTTCATTTAAAACGGGTCAACTCACTTGGTATCCGCTGACTTCTGACTCCGACTCCATTGACACCACCGGCTCCCAGAACAGGGAGAGGTGTGATCCAATTAGAGTCCATTCAACATTCATCGGCGGCTGGGACGGCGCTGCAGGAGAAATAATTACACTGTGATTTAAAAATACATGTTAATGATCCTCCCCAGACCATTATCTTTGAACATCTAGAGTGCATTGTGTACCAGATGAGGGAGGTGGAGCGGGAAGACACACAGTGCCACAAGATTCTCTCAGTATTTTGGTCATATAGGGCTTCAGACTTACACAGCCACTATTGAGGCTGATCCTGCCGTGGCTCTTGCAAAGGTTTGAAGGATGTCTCCCAAAGAAACTTTGAAGCATCACATGGTGGTATTTAAAAGTTATCGCCAAAAACTTTCACGAATAAAAGAAAAAGAAAAAAGGGCAAAAGAAAAACACCATTTCAACAATGAAATGACTTTCAACTTTGCTTATAATAAAAAGACTTGGAGGTATTTGTACCATATATCTTGAACCGCAGCGCTACACAGTCAAACTTTATAAAGGAAGGAAAACTTCAGCGACACTGACTCGTGGCAAAAAGTCGGAGGCATTTAACACACCAACACAAAAGACATCAGAGGACGGGATGCCTCGCATTAGTCAGGAGAATAAAAAGATACTGAATACAATAGAATCAGAACCACCAGAGCAGCTGGACATCCTCTTATCGCTTAATGGGCTGCGCTTTAAGAACTTAAAAGCTTCGGGAACAGACAGCCTTGACCTGTTCTTTGTAAATAACAAGCTAGAAAAAAACCAAGAGGTGGTGCGAGGAGCCGACGTCAGACCCCATGTTGTCTGGAGTCACAGGCACAAACTGAGTGGGCAGACACTCAGAATGTCCATCATGCTTGTTTAAGCACTTAAGACTGAGACTATCGCCAACATCACACGTCCTTATTCACCCGTTGCTTGTCATCATATGGAATAAATCTCCATCTTTAAGGCACCTGAGTCATTCAGAACGGCAAACTGTGTTGGCTCCTTTTGATCTCCAGCGACGTAAAGGACACGTCTCAATGAACTGCACAACCCTGAAGTAACTCCTGTAACTAATTGCGCAATGTAAATTGACGTAAAACTCGTCTCAGCCTGGAATTGGATTACCATAGCAAAAGCAGCTGTGTCACTCCGTTGCCGACTTCGGTGCCTGCAGCCAGAATTAATCAATCGACCCATATATATAATTGATGAACTTGTGTCGCCTTTTTGTCAGGATGTCTGGAAACTCAAGGTGGGGACAGATATTTGGTGAAATTCAGTCGATTCAGTTCTGTTCTTGACTCGGTCACTCATTTCAATGACTGAAAAACATCCCAACAACATCATCCACAGTCATCTTAACACGAAAACCTCTTTAATTCTCTATTTCTACACAGGCCAACTTGGTATATAATGACAATATGGTTGGAGAATTGTTAAAAAATGTGCTACAAGTGGATGATTTTGATTGTTTTTTACAAGATGCAATTTCAAAATCTCAACTTGACCATCTCGTGACTATAATAGCAGTTCAAACCGAAAAAAAGACAATGGATTTTTAAACATCGAAACATCATTAGACCTTAAGTATGACATGAATAAGCAAAATGGGATGATGAATTTGATCTTTTTTACATTTCTTTGAGAACAAACTTCCATTATATTCTTCAGGTAAGAGCAGTGTCCAGGTGTTTTTAGTTGGTGAGGTAGGACAGAGCAGCCTGATGGTCTCTCTCTACATGACTGCTGGGAACCAGCTGTCCTCACCAAACTTTTGCCTGACATGAAATAGTTTTCCATGCCCTGCGTGTTTTTAACAGCACAGATCCTTCAGGAGTTGCTGACTCAGATGCCTGTGTAACTTGTGCACCAGTGAATCTCGTCTGGTCTGGGTCCAACATCTAAAGAGTAAGACCATGTTGACAGTTACTTGGGTCAGAACCCCACATTGTGAACCACTCCAAACCCAGAGTTTGTTTATCCTACACAGTCCTGAAACTGTTAATGTGTGAGTGAGTATTCTGACCATTATGTTACCAACCCCCCCTTCCTCGGCCCAAATCACTGGGACCGACTCCAGCCTCCGGCAATTCCATTGAGGGAATAAATGAATATGAGGCTTTTATGCAATTCACGTTCAATTTTGTTCACGTTGATTCTGCCCGTCACTACTCCAGGAACAAGTCCAAGTCCTGGCGCCATGTGTTTTAGATGAAAATTGAAAGCACATAAAGGGATTTTACATGTCGGAAACAAAAATATTGTTTATTTTATTTTGATAGATAAATAAATGAATTAAACACAGATAATTGTAGACTGAGGAAGACTCGATACTTACCAGGCTTCTTGGTGGTGACATTGATAGCAGGGAGGAATGGGCCGGTGCCGGCTGTGTTGAAGGCGCTGACTGTCAGGAAATATTGAGTGTTTCCAGCCAAGCCTCTCACCGTGACCGTGGTCTGGTTCCAGGGCACCCTCATCTTGCCCATGGTCTCGGGCTTGGTGTCGTCCTCCCAGTACACCACCTGGTAGAAAGAGAAAACAGGCTCACATCTAAGTTTGCACAAAAATCAATCATTTAAACGCTTAAAGTTTAAAGACTGATATGTTTTTCATTCAGGAGAAAATGTGATTTCCTCTTGTTTCAGACCTTATAAAAGATCTGTCTCATTCTAAGAGGGTGAGTCTCTTCCTCTTTGAAAAACAGTAACGTTGCTCTTGCATGCACAGTAGTGTCTTTAAAATGACATTCATCATAAACTTCAACGCGTTTCATGCGTCAAACACTTGTTGCTGTGTAACGGCATGATGGGAAACCCGTTTTTATTTGTTCCTCGAGGTGTTGACATACTGTCACGTTGTTACAAAAAACTATACAATTACGTTCAACTGAAACCACTGTTTCCATGGCAACGCAATTGGTGGCAATGTCTGCGAGGCTCAATGACAAGTGTGGTGAATTGTGTTCCATTTATACGAGTAAAGTGTACCTCATAGCCCAGGACCCTTTCAGGGGTGAAGGAGAGAGGCTGCCAATTCACCTCAATCTCCGAGGCTGAGACACTTCTGGCCCAAACTCCCACCGGCGTCCCACTTGGCTCTGAAAGTGGACAAATGGAACACTGCGGCATTTTTCAAAGAGGACAGCGACAAGGAAAACAAATCTCTTCCATCTCCTCACAACCAGAATTGGTCTTGATGAGCTGGACCGTGAGCAGACCGGGCACACGCAGGTGCCGCCGGTGAGCGCCGACACGCTCTCACTGCAGGCTGACCCTTCACTTCAGACGGAACATGGATCTAAATGCCAACCAATTTTCACTTTGCCAATTTAAAACAGAGCTGCTGTGCGTAGGCCATTTGTCCTTTTCCTTCTGTCAGATGCGGAACTGTACAGATTATTATTAGTCATCCTGCTGAGTTCATAATCGTCTGTCATTATGACATTGCTTTATGTAATCATTTCTCAAAAGCAATGTCATGAATTATTATGTAACAGAACCTCCTATTGCACTAAAATGTCACAAAAGTTTGAGCTTCACAGATCCACCTTTGGAGCCAAAGCTTTGGTACCCTGAGTCAAAATGGCCGACAAATGTCATACTCTCTTTCGCGCATATAGACATGACCTCATAGTGACTCACCCGTCTCCGCTGAATAGATGGTGACCACAGTACTGAACGGACCCTGTCCTTTGCTGTTGTAAGTGCCAACCTTGACGTGAAACGGGGAGAAAGGTGCGATGCTGTCGTTGCGGTAAACGTAACGGGCCGCACCGGGAGCCGACGTGGCCACGTGGGTCCAGCTCACGTCGCCGAATGCCCGGAAAGCAATGATGTAGCCAAAGCTCTCACCATTCTGCAGTTCTTCGGGGACAGGCTGAGAGTGAAACACAAAACTATAGTGATATTAAAACGTATACAAACGTCTCGCGTTCTTCCCGCCGCCAGACTCGCGCAGTCACCATCCACGTTTATGACCCGAAAATTGCTTTTGTGACCCACCTGATGAAATCAGGCGCCAAATGGAAAAAATAAATAAAAAGAACATCTTTCCAAAATGAAAAGTTATGTCTGCTTATGAAATTAAAAAATGCATAACAGGATAACTTGATCCAGCTAATGGCTCCTTCAATATCCACCTTTTCCTTCGGGCTGCTTCGCTTCACTGTTTGTGCAGCGTCTATTCGAGCCTCATTAATGTGATTCGATGTCAGACACAGTGTTGTTCTTGAGCACAGACTGCTGCTGCTACACATCAAACTCTCTCAATTTTAAGAACTCGGCTGTAGCTAAAGTTTAAGATCAATAACTTACCTCCCAGGTGATGACAAGCTCAGACCTGCTTCCACCTCCTCCACCGACGTCTCCCGGTGCTGCATCCGGAACTGGGAGACACAAAATGCCTTAAATCTAACAAGATCAAGCTCATCCAGAATCAGGTTAAGTGTGTATTAATGTGCTTATTCTTTGAGTTATTGATAATTTCATCAGCTTTTGAAGTGCAGGCAACCAAAATGAGGTTTCCTTATTGAGCCTCCGGACCCCCAAAGCAATAGAATGAGAAGGTCAGCTCAAAATCTAATCTGGACATGTTTAGCCAGACTGGTTACATGTCACAGTTGACCTCAGTATTCGGGGGAGAGGGGTATCTGGGCTACTTTGCTTCAACTGCTTCAACTTGTGGTCTGTGGGCCATTTGTGGCCTTCAGGATGCAGTTTTGTGGCCTGCCACTAGGTGCCCCCTTTGTAACGCTGCCATTATTTTCGATTTTTACAACACGACCAGATGACATCTGAACAGAAGGATAAAAAAAATCTCACAAACTGAAGACCTTTCAGTCCTGCAAAGGCATGATGGGAGACCTCAAGACCACGCCAGACATTTGTGGGATGACTATGGTCTGTTTTAAAGGAGCCGGGTCTATAGACATTCTAAAGACCAGATGCTCACAGAGACATGAAGTGGAATGACCAACAAGGATTATTTTAATGCAAATAAATGACAAGATCGGGTGAAGCAAAATATCTAAATATCTAAAACCACAAGACCTCTCACTCCACTGGCCTCATCGGACACTTGCCTAAAGTGACCCCTGGATTACATGATCTCCGACTGCGTTATTAATTCCACATACCATTTTTTTACTGTCTCATAAGAAAGCACTGATGGAGCCTTTTCGTTTCTGCTCCGAGGTCGCTCAAAAAAGTAGTGGCACTTATCTAATTACGCCGACTCACACACTGGTTTTAAAACCTCCACGTGTGACTGTTGGTAATATTTTATGATGCATCTCCTTCATTATTTATCAGACACAGAAATGATGGTTAAATTTAACTTGGGGCGTTTTTTTTTTTTGTGTTTATCAACCGTCTCCTTGGCGCTGTTAAATCGTTCTGGCAGCAAAACAGGAAAATTCCCGTTTTCTTCACTAAACGTTAAATTATAGTACTTTTACACATCAGATTTTAGTTGTTTCTTTCAGCGGCTGACACTTTGATTGCACATTTAATGGACAAATATGTAGCGAAAGTCTAGCTTCGTTTTGCTTTACAACTTCATATTGCAAAGACCTTGTTGGTTTTAGTGAATAAAAGATGATGCAGATCAAGTGAGAGGAAAGTGCTCGCAGAGTTTAAGTGGTTGTAAAAGAGTGTATGTCGTGATACATTTTCGACTCAGAAGGAAAAGAGGCATGGTACCTGCGTCCTCTGTTCGGGTCTTGACTGACACAGGGCTCGGTTCTCCAACTCCAACTCCGTTTCGGGCCAGCACCCGAAACTCATACTCCACCCAGGCATTCAGATCCACCACCGTGGCAGTACGAGTGTTCCCGTCGATGGTCTCTGGAACTGGCGTCGACAAAAGGCTCAGTAATTAACCACACAATTTGACTGTTGGCGTAACGTCACACTGACAATTCAGCACCGCAGACAGCTCTCGCACCAACAAAACTGAGCGCTTTTGAATTTGAGTGTTAATTTCCCAGTTGTGACCAGGAAGCTGGCGTTTGAGACAAGAGCTGCAGAGAGAGGTGATAATTGCCCTCACCTCCCCGAACATCATCCTTTTTGATCTTGTTAGAATAGGAAAACATTTATTATTATCGCACCTTCACCTCGACTCCACAGCTGCTCTGATTTTTCAGGGTCATGAATTTCATGTGATTTATTCTATTTTTACGACGCCTGAGTGAGACAAAAGACTCAAATTACCCTTCGGAGGATTGATCTAGTTGTTCATCCGACTAGAGCCGCAAATGAATACTTCAGGAACAAAGTTTAGACTGAAGATCAAATGCTGCATTTCACCCCCGTGGAAGCCAGCCGTGCATTATCATCCGAGACCTTGACGTCAGCAGCCGGGTTTTTCTTTAACGCAGGTGAGCGTGAAGCTCATTAAAACGGTTGAGTTGACATCATATAAAAGCCCCATTGACCTCCGGCTCTCTTGAGCAAGGTACTAAATCCGCCTGCTCCCCCTCCCGAGCCCTGATTCCATCGCTGACCCTCCTCCCTGACCTCCCTGCCGATCGAAGGCAGAAATGAGAGATTCCTCCTGAGGGGATCCACAGCCCTCCTCACTGTGGTCACATGAGCGGGAGTGCACAAATTTATCTTCCAGTGCTGCCCACCTGTGTTGACCCTCTGCCAGCCCACTGTATATGGAGTCCTGGTTTGAATGATGTAATTGGTTATAGGGCTGCCGTTGTCTCTTCCCGGACTCCATGCGAGCTGTGCAGTGCTGTCTGTCACCTCCTCCACAGTCACGGTGTCTGGAGGGCTGGGAGGACCTGAGGCCATGAGGGAAAACAGACAGATAGAGAGATAATTCAACCAGACACCCAGCTGATTTCATCAGATTGCATTATCTTTATCTCCACATCATATTTCAATCAGCTCTTTTAACCCTTGCGCTCCCACACAGAGTCGTGCTGGTAAATCTTCAAGAAAATGGAACATAATTTCAAGTTGTAAAGACTCTGTGACTCATAGCGCGACTGAGTTGACTGAATGTAAATCGCAGCAGGAATTGTGCAGTATTGTGGCCAAAATTAGGAAAAACTAAAGACGTTGGAGTTACAGAGGAATGTTTTTTCTGTGAAACAATTCTGACATCAATTATTTTAATGAAGCAATGAAACTCAGAAAAGACTGAAATAGATATTTTTGACGTTACAAACTAGAAAAGCATTTACAAAACACCTTAAAAATGACTTAACCTCAACAAAACTGTGACATGATAACTGATATATACTATCGATGAGATTATATGCTGTGTTTTAAAAAGGTTTTTTTAAATGTATTTATTGATTTATTCATCAGTAATGGAGTTAGGCAAGTGAGCAGCCGTGGTGAGACTCCAAACAGACACGCGCAAAGACCATACGGGCAATAATAATGGCGCAAGATCAAGAATTAAAAGTGGAAAACCATTCGTTGAAAACCACTCAAGTGAAGTCAATTGCAGGAGAAACAGCGTTCCACAGCCGTGGTGCATCTTGTGCACACTCATGGCAGCTGAAGGAGGCTTAAACTCTTAACACACTCAAAGAGAAAAGCTCTCATAAGCACATAACAGATAGCTTGCTTCCAAGCACTTGGAACATTTGATAATGAACTCCGGTAAAAAGGGAGGCAAAGTCGTGTGGTTTTTGGCACTATACAGTGAATGCTTGCAGTTCATTGAATGGCTGTTAACTTGGTGTATATCTCCCAGTCATACTGCACCACCGACAGCAGGCTGTGAAAGTTTTGTATGGAGAAAATGTTGCTTCCACCATTGAAAGACATAGGGAACAGTGATCTTCTCCACAGAACTGCAACCATTCATACTCACATATAAACTTTTAATCACCCTGAAAGTAATTGATTTAAGAAATCCATATATTCGTACTAAAAAAAAAAAAAAAAAAAAGCGAGTCTGGGAGCAGAGGCAGACTTTTATCATTTATTTTCATTATCGCGCCAGTTAAGCAGCATGTTGTTTTACTTTAACTCCATGTGCCATTTCCTCTTCTAATGAAGGTGTCAGCTCATCCGAAATAATGGTCCACTGGAGAGCAATGAGACAGACCGCTGAATATTAACAGCCCTCGCTCGGCTCACACACCTGCCCCGGTGCTTTCTAATCTGTAGGAAAACATTATTATTAGAAATCTTTTTTGTCTTCAGCTAAGCAAAGAACCCTTCTGCGGTAGAATAAACAAACTTATCTCAGGCTTATGATAGATCAATATGCTATTAGGTGGAAATGTAGAACCACTGTGATGACGCTTTGTTTGCCGCGGGTTTGTAATCTCTGGCCACAAACACTCACCTATAAAGCTCAGAAGATATTGATCTCTGGAAACCTCATTAGCACCTCCAGATGAAAAAAAAAAACTAATACTCTGGTCTCATTAATACATATTAATGGGGCACAAAATCGAGGATCAATCGCTTATCCTCTTAATTATATTCCATTTGCTGGAGTAAGAGAGCGCTGCAAGTGTCTCCCGGGGGTTCAAATAATCCGCTATTAATAAAGACAGACTGAGAATTGACCTGCGGCAAATTCAAACCTGGCTGCAATATAAGCCAAGTTAAATAAAATAACTGACACATTCAATTTTTGCAGGGTTCGGGATGAGTGTTTTCAAATCTAACAATGTGCTGAAAGTTGAGAAAAACAATGTCACACAATGGAAACCAGGGATGCTCTCATCAAAAGGAACATAACAACAGATATTCCACATCTTAGCGTCGGTCCGATGCCATAAAGAACAGGAAGTCACAGTTAGCAGAGCAGCATGTAGCCCCTTGCCTCAGCACTCCTTACTTGATCCTCCCAGACACTTGATAGACAGATTGATAGAGCGCATTATTGATCCCAGGGGGCGAATTGCAGTGTTGCAGAAGTAATTTCTATAAATCAAAGTCTCGCGGCAGCGCTGGTATTTACGGGAAATAGAGACGCGCAGCATGTTACATCTCTATATTCCAGCAAATCAAAATGGATGTGTTTTGTTGCAGCAATGAGCTTTAATCTTCCAGACTATAGAAAGTGATGCCGAATAACCGGATGAAAAACTCCCCATTCTCACACATGAAGACATCAAGGTGCTCAACGTTGCGATTCCTTAGTCGCCGGAGATGTAATCTATGAGCAAACACCTGATGTGTTAGGCATGCATGAGCTCCCTCCTAGTTGTCCTAACTACCTTCACTGCATTTGATTCCGCTGTGTGGCCGAGGGAGAAGCAATCACAGGAACCTATTTCAGCATCTTCCCACCATGGATGGTGAATACTGATTCTAGCTTTAGAGAGGAGATTTTTGGCCTGAAATGGACTCAACTGCTGCTCAATGAACACCAAGGAGCGAGCTCATTGGCATGGCGTCAAGTAGGTTCGGGCTCATGTCGCCTGGCTGATGATGACTTCCTTGAGACGTGCTTTGTCGTGGGTCACAAACCAGCTATTACACAGAGCGTCACCAGCGAAGAAAGATAGACAGTTTACCGGACTATTTCTTGAATTTTCCACATGAAAATGAACACGCAGAAATATGCTGAGGTGCTTGTGTTTCCATCACCCTGGAACAACCAGTGTTCATTCACGCAACACCACCAACCTTTACCATCTCGTGACCTTCACAAGCGACATCAGTTCATGTGTGACAACATCAAAGAAAATACAGTGGTACCTCGATTCTTGACCACAAGCCGTTCCAGACGGCTGTTCGAGAAGCGATTTGTTCGAAATCTGAATCGATTTTTCCCATTACAATGAATGGGAAAAGACATAATGTGTTCCAAGCCTTAAAATAGTCTTTTGTAGGAGTGAATGTAGAGTGTCTGCTGCAGGTACGCTGTTCCTCTATGTGTGTGGCCGCTGCATGTGGGAGGGGTTGCCGAGTGAGTGACGTCTCTCCAGAAGGGAAGAGGTGCCCGGTGCGTGTCCAGCTCTGAATGTGCGCTTCTGTGCAGTTTGGCTGTGACAGAGTCATAAACCAAGTCACGCTCTGTCCCAGACTCGCCTCATCCCTGTCCCAGCTCCAGCCCACAACAGGACATCAAACCCTGGAGTGAGAGCGAGCACCTCCCCTGTGACACTCTACCACGGTCCAGTGCGTAGACAGGAAAGGTTTTACACCTCAATGTGAAGAAAAAACAGTCAGTAAACGTAGCTAACAAGGTGCGTCGTGGGTCAGCTGAGTGGTCAGCGCACGTTATGTTTTTTCTGGCTTTTTTCTGGGGCGTTCAAGTTCTGGATTTTCATTCAGAAGCAAAGAAATCTCGAAATTTTTGTTCGAACTCCAATTTGTCGAAGTCCAGGATGTTCGGACGCAGAGGTACTGTATTTAAGCTTCCAATACCCTCAGTTATCCCACTTCTGACCCAGCTTGGTACGGTGATGGAGAAATGCAAAACATGTCTACTTTACTTTACAAAACATGTTCAAAAAACTTTTGAAACAAAATTAGAAATAGTAAAAGCCATTTATAACTTAAGCTTATTCAAGCAAACTACCGGTAATATTTTCCTCAGTTTGTAAGCGTATTTCAAAATTTGTTAATATGTTTTCACAGTTTGTAGATGTGTTTCCAGCCAGTGGCCACATGTGAAACAAAAACGTGGTAATTGACTGAAGCGACTTTCACAAAATGGACAGAATATCTTTCTGTAGCAAGACGACTATTAATGGGGAGCTTTTGCGATTGGTTGACATAGAACATTTCCAACAACCACTTCCGGATCACACCAGTATTATTGTCTCCTCTCTCTCAGTAAAATTTGCATACACTGGCAATACATTTACAAACTTGGAAATACACTTTAAAAAACAGGTAAATTTGTTTTGAACATTTTAAATGTGTTTTAAACTTCTCAGAAACTGCAGGTTGGACCACAAAGTAGCGGAATGTTATTACAATATGGGCCGAACTAAACCTTGAATGATGCATTAGATGGGAAACTAGTTCGGATGGCTTGGTTTCTACAGTCAGTTTAGTGCTGAACAAATCTATTTTTCTCCGTTAAAAAAGGTTTGAGGAACCAAAACAGAGAGTTGCAGTCGAGATACAACCAATGCTACAACTTTCGATCGTAGAAACATATGAAAAAAATGTCAATAGTGGAGTGATGATGGTGGATTTTATCTCCCCAGTCTTCCCGGGTGACGATACAATCTCTCAAACAAGTGACAAGTGCTTTGCATGCTTATGACTCATAATGACGATGATGCTCTCTTCATAGCATGACCTTCTCCACACCAGCAGTGGAGAGCTCATGAAGGGGGGGACCCAAGCCTTTTCCATGGCCATTCTATAAAAATAGGAATAAAAAAACCCAGATAATCACTTCAGACTCTTTGTGTCAGAAGTGACTGCCATTGACCTTGAGTGTGACAATGGAGATAAAAATAAAGGAGGCAGAACGAACGATGTACCACAATCACTGCAGCTACTAATAAGTCTACTATTACAAGCGCTACAGCAAAAAAAAAAAAAAAAAAATGTTATTAGCGCTGACGACTGGCTAATATTAATCTGAGAGCCAGTAAATTCCTCACCGCGGGGAGACATTATGGGCTGTTGTTCTCAGATTTGACTCTCAGGCAATGCAATTAGTTTTCCCTTCCTGGCTCTTTCTCAAAGCAAATGAGGGTTAGTGTCTCTAAGTTGGAGAGAAATGAAACATCCAACGCTCTCTTTCATTGCCAACTACCTGCACATCCTGACTTAATCCCTATTTGTCTTCTCTCTGTCTTTGTGTTTTCACCTAATAAATCCAATAATCCTTTCATGTTCCTGCCCTAATCTCTGGTTTACCTTGCCCACTTTTCACCGAAACCCCGTGCAAACCTTTTCTAATACTCATGTGGAATTCAGTCTTGTTTTTATCCACACTGCCGTTTTCTAAAAGGAGAGAATCTATTTCACTTATTTGTTGCCTTTTTTGAATTACAAACCCAGAGGGAAGATTTTATAGTCATGAATGATGCATATTTTTGAGAGGAGGAACCATGAAAACATGTTACAACACAGGATTGCCCCAACAATTAGCACTAAAACTGGACACGCATGTGAATAGGAACTCCTTTGGTTGCCATTTCTTCTTCCATGCAGGGTCTCGATCATCTCCTCTCAGCCAGATTAATATAAAATCATTAAAATGTCCGTCTGACGGCACTAGAGCGCTGCCATGGCCATGTGGCCACTGTGTTTTTCTTGGAACAATCCAACCATCGCTGAGTAAATTCCTCCCTGATCCTGTTTTCCTCTTACCATTTCCACGATTTGCCAACTTCTGAAGCCATTTGATCCAAGCAATGTGATGTCCACGACAGCTGCCATTAATAATGCACAATCCGAGTGTCCATTTCATTTGGGTCGATCAATGTTGTCTTCGCTTGTGGACAGACGCTCGCAGGTCATTTGGAAACCCTCATTTGTCGAGGAGATCTTGCTCACGCTGAGCGGTCCTCACAAGATATAGATATGGATCCAACCTTTTCAAACCTTGACAATGAACCAACACTCACGTCGTCTGACATTTAACATATTTGTGTTGTGTCAATTTGTCGAGCTATTTAGCGAGTCGATCAACGCCAGCTCTCTCGGCAGACACTGTAGGGACCAGGCCGGAATCAAAACAAAAGTTGCTCTGTTTCATTTTGTTTCAATATTTTTCCTGACAATTGTGTCTCACTGGAGCTATATATATATATATAAATATGCTGCATGAGCAAACACAGACAGGCATGTAAACATCACCCTGTCAAACATTGAAAATTGTCCATAAAAATAAGAAGCAGACGGCACTTTAAAAAACAGTGCCTGCTCTGCAGGATTTCTATTATTGGAGGCTTCTCTCAAATGCAACAGAATATAAACAAGCCTGCCATATCTGAATCTCACCAAATGGAAAGCGCAGATTGTCTCAAAACAGCCGAATGTGAAGGCAAATTTAATTACAACCTTCTTTCTAAACCCTAAAAGATGACATTGAAATGAATGTAATCTTGATCTCTCATAGTTGGATGAATGATGCCTTGAAAACATACACTAAAATCCAGTCTACACAACCCAGTATAATACAAACTATATATATATATATATATATATATATTATAAGTCACAAAAACAAATTTCATTGCATGCGCTCCTTTGCCATGCTTCCAATTAGCATCTACGTGATGATTTTTGGGCCCAATATTATTGTCCTATTAATATATGTTGTACGTGCAATGGGTTCTAACAAACAGCAGATGGCAGTAGCGCGACGGCGCGGGAGACGTGACGAAGCGGCTACAGCTAGGAACGACTAAGCTAACCTTAAAACGGAGGTAAAGCCACATTTTGACACCGAAAATTGATCAACTTTAGTGACGTATTTAGTATGTTGTGTTTTATTTAGCCGAAATGTCTGACTTCTGCCATTTGGTTTCACCAAACTGGTCAATTGTCGGCTTTTCTCTTGTCGAAAAATAAGTCAATACGACGGACGTTAATCCAAACGAAGCGAGAAAACACGGCAAAACTCAAACCACTTCTAACTTAACCACTTTCCTGCCAAACTGTGAACGTTTTATTGAAAATAGATTCGTCCGTTTTGGAGTTATTCTGTTTTACAAACGATTGCTTGACGAATAGAGTCATAATGTGCCAGACATTTTGCAACCACGTGAAAGTGTATTTATTTCAGTGACTTATTTCCATGCTGTGCAGAATAAGGTTAAGTTTTTATTTTTAACGAGTTCTGAGCTGAATTTTGGTCACACAGGGAGTCACTGAGAAGACATACAAGTGAATGAGGTGTCCTTCAAATGCTATTAAATCCCAGAACAGCAGCAATATTCTATCATCTGTTCCTTGATGGACTTTCAAGCATTCCTGCAACTTTAACTGACGCAACTTTTCAGGCTATTTTGCTCACAGACAGACAGATAAACACAAACAAAAGACTTAATCTTCATGAGATGTTCACTTGATGAATAGCTGTCATTCACAGCTAAATCACACATTGACTGAAGAGATGACTTATGACTTTGAAATACAACAAGAAATCACATTGCAACTCAGCGAAATTGACTCAAAAAGGCAGCATCTATTTTGCAACTGCTTTGCGAGGCTGATCACGACAAATACACATTTAGAAGTGGCTCCAATATTCATATAGCTTCCACTATAGTGACTAAATATTGTGTTGTTTAAGTAAGTTAATTCTTACACAGAGCTCTGATGAATAATATCTTTCCAGGTTCTCTTACCTTTGACGATCAACACAGCCACAGCTGACAGACTCTCCACGTCGGTGTCCACCACACAGATATACTTCCCGGCATGGTAAAGCTGAATGTTCCTGATCATCAGATCTCCTGCGGCTCTCTGCAGAGTGAGACACAAAGCTTTGTGCGGCGTGAAAGACATCCAAGCGTGTGACAGCTTATTAAAGAAAGTGGTGAAGCATATAAAAGGTAAACAGAGGTGCTGAATGGATAGAACACACTCATGTTCTCAAAAATATATACCATGAGCATGTGTCTTGACAAGGAGTAAGTGAGAGGAAATTGCCGGAATCTCAGGATCGGACAAAACGTCAGCGTTCACGGATAAAAGGGATGATTCTTGGAGCCTCTCCCATGAAGGAAATGGTGTTTTTGAGCTTGACAAGGCAGCTACAAAATGACCGCCAAGACCTGCTACAAGGAATTACCGAAATAAGCTTTCTCTATTGAGTTCAGCAGATGGGTTTTGCTCGATTGAAGAGAAAAAAAGATTTTCTTCTGCGAGCACGCCCAAAAGCGGCAAATGGTAAATTAGTGTTGAAAACTTTCTCTTGGCATCAGCAGTGAAACTTGGCAGCACAGCCAACGTGCTTTAATTATGGAAATTAAATTCCTTGAAGCAACAGAAGTTAAGTTGATAATCTCTTTGGACCGGGGACACCGTAACAATTCTGGGGAAAGCGTCTCTCTTTTTTTTTTTTATCAAACACTGTCAGTCAGACAAAAAGAATTGGCTGATCTGGAGGGTGTGAGGTCGCACAGTTTTGTTGCTTCGAGATGGTTTCATTCGCTATAATGACACCTTAAATAATGTGTGGCTGCAGCTATGAAGAAGAGAGAATTGAAAAGACCAGCGACAGCGATAATAGTTGCCTCAGAAGGCTGAATTTCAGCGAAAGAAGTCGACTTAAAACGATGCCAATCTGTCTCAATGGCTGAACAACTGTCACATTACCGATGGCTTGATTTTCATGTGGGAAGTGCATTCTGACATGAACCACTCCATTTCTTTTCATAAAAGCTAAATGATCGTGTTTTTTTCTCCAGGAACGTTGTCCGTATTCCCTCAACTCACTGAGCGTCTAAGAAGTGTGACGGATGAAACCGGCAGTGAGGCAGAGGAGAAGCCAACAGCCCATGTTTAGAGGCAGAACGCTATATAAAGTTCCTTGTGATGTTCAGCTCTTATATCCTATATCATCTCCTGAGAGTACCGAGCTGGCACACATGGTCGTGTGTATCTGAGCTCTATGGTAAGATTTATCTTTATTCCATAATGATGGATTTGAATTTTAACACAAATTTATTCAAGTAATTTATACTTAATGAATTCACTTTTCCGCAGCATCGTGTGCTGCAGTGCTCATGGGCTCAGACAGAGACAACACCGCTGTGGTTAGTACCGACTTAGATACAATTATGCAACTAAAATGTGAGCAGTTTTATGCTGGTTTAGTAATGTACCGGCTGATATTATGTTTTTAAGACTCAAGCATTTGTCTGGGGAGTATTTGTTGTGTTGTATCTGAGACAAGAAGAACCAAAGAGGGATGATAATTAAACTTTGTCTTCGTGAAGAAAGTAGCTTTTGGGAAAACAAACAGCAACAGAAAACAAATTACCTTCTAAAAATCCAAATTCCTCTCTGAAACTTTTGATAGAATGGCTTCTTTGTTTGGTTGCTGTCGACTGCTGATGTTCCTGCTTGCTTTATCATTACAGGATGCAAGTCATGCAAGTTGTGTCCCTGAAATGGGGTTTATCGGCCAAAGTTCGAAGAACAACAGCTCTTGCGTAGCTGCGACACATCTGGGACGAATTACAAGGCTGATCTACAGTAAGTATGTGGCTCTGTAATCTAAACAATAAATACAGAGATAATGACCGGCATTTATTCATGTCTCAGACTTCTGCAATTAAAGTTCCATAGGGGCGTCATTACAGTATACACTAGTGCTGTGGTGAGCGGCGTAGAATAATTAGGGGTTGAAATATTTATTATTCAGGGATATTTTAAAAAGCAGGGTCATAATAAGGACAAAAAGATAAAATAATAAAGTTTATTTTAATGTTAGTTACTGTCTACAGATGCTAACATAAATAATGATGGACATAAACACCAATAAAATATATAAAAATATTATTATATTATATTAAATTTCAATAAAAAAAAAAAAAAACAATAGTCAACTGGCTTTAGATTCTTGTAGTTGCTGGAAGATTAATTTAAATAATAATAATATATTTATCATCAACAGCTGGGGTATTTTTAATATTCCAAAAGAAGCTTGAAGCTACATAATAAACAAGTAATTTGTTTATTTGTTATATTTAAATATAATATATTAACATGTGTGTTCCCCGAACTATTTTTATAGTATGACACTGACTTCATGAGGGCTGGACAGATACAGGCTTCATTCTTGACACCACTCCCCCTGCTCTAAAACCTTTAATGTGACTCCTGTTGAAGCCCTTCAGTTTTCCATTCAGTCTGTCAGAGGTTCACAAAGAATTGCTTTGTTTACTGCTGTCTTGATTGAAGCTTATGATCACCAGACACTTTATTTTCATCCACTTAAGCTAAATGTTTGCTAGGATTAACTTGAAGGTCACCAGTATTAGGCCTGCTAAAGCGTGGATGTGTCTTGAATGGGTGTTTGTTTCTAAGAGCTATCGGCGTAGGAATCTTTTCCATTTAAGAACTTCCTTCTTACAAGACACACTGAATCAAAAGCCTGATATTAGTCTCAAACAGACGTCTGTCTATCAAATCTCAAGGCGTTTCTTTTAACCGACGGTAGAAATGAAGTGAGGAAAAATCGGAGGAGGTGTCAACTGCCCATTCGCGCTATCTAAAGTGGTACAATGGCAGGTCACTCACCCCTCCCACTAGCTCAAAGTGACCGTCACCCTTGGCAATGAGCTGTCCATTGAAGGCCCAGGAGAAGGAAACATCAAGAACGGGGTCACTCGTGACTTGACAGGGTAACACGATGCTCTCGCCCACGATGATTTCCATGTCCACCGGCCCCTGGGTGATTCGGGTTGGGTCTGGGAAACCGAAAAAGAAAGCGGCCGCCAATTTCAGAGTTTCAAATAACAGTTGCTGAAATACGGAAACGGGACAGACAGAGAAGAGCTGTCCATATCTATCAGGAGTAACATGATATCAGGCGCCCTCCAGTCAATAAAACGTCTAACAATGGCGAACGAAGCTCTCCAAATCTTGATAGCAATTATAACACACCACGGAGCAGATAAAGTCATGTAAGTGTGGTGTGTGCATCCAGAACAAATGAGGGGGCACCGCTTCAAAGTCTGTTGTCGCCATAATGTGATAAGGCTGCACTGCTTCAAAAGTTCAGATAATGAATCTCCCCAATCAAACACAGAATGTAGAACATAAGTACTGAAAAAGGAGGGCTTTGCTCGTGCATATTTTAACAAAGCAACTGATCATGGAGAAGCTGTTTTAAGCTGTAAGGTGTTGCGGCTCCAAGCTGGTTTCTGCGCCATGGTTTTGAAGAATAGTCAGGAAACAATAATGAGCTCCTGCGGTGAGTGTGATGCAGTTATGTCGGGCGCATAAGTAAAGTTAATAAGAGGCTCCACAAACACTTAATAATGAAAGCGTCTGCAAACAAGGATGAACAAAAACACCATTTGTTACACCTTTCTTTTCTCACGCAGAAAAAGAAGCGAATCACACAAGTGTCTTGCGAAGCGCTCCCCATTGAATCACCTCTTAAAACGTCTCCTTACGCTTTTCGTTGGCAGCATAATAGCATTACACAATGACAAGGCTGCACGACTCAAATGATGATCACGACTGTATTGATTCTGTTGCACTCATCGCATAAAAATAACACTTCTTTTGCTAGTGGAAGCCTCCAAATAAATCATTATCACCAGGTATTCGACTTAGCCGGATTTGAGGGCTCATGTGGATTCTACAGCAGTTTCAGTGGGTGAAAACTGCTCTTTTAATACTGAGGGTTGCAGGCACACGATGTGGCACATAAATTGTCAAGCTTAAATCAACAGCTGGTGAAGAGAGCTGAGCTTCCCAGTTGTTGCTAAGGTTGACGCTGGCCGACTGAGGTGACATTTAAACAGGCAGATGGGATGTGAGCGCACAGGTGTACGACACAGCGGCACAGCAAGTATATGGAGACACCGCAGTATCCCTGTCAGACTTTGTATCTCCTCATTTAAATCACGGAGTGTTGTCACTAATATTTATTAGTCTTTATAGGACAACCCAATTGTTTTCAACATTTTAACAAATTCTGTTTGCTCGTGTCTGTCAGACTACTCTCCCCCCGTTGCACAGTCAAATCTACTCAGACATGGTATCAAGTCCAGTAACCACTCTAACTATAGAGTACTTTTCTCCTTTCTGTCACAACTCAAGGTGGGATACAAAATGAAGCGCAGCATTGGACGTTACACTGGCATAATGCATTACATAAACAGACATATCTCGGGTATAGTCCACGGCAACCATACCTGACGTGAATCTATTCAATTTTGACGATACTGTTACTGTTACCACTATGAACCGGAATAGCATCAAGAAGCGCCATATTTTCCAAGCTGGATTCACTAATTATAAAGGATAATAAAGCGACAGCGTGCAGAAGATGAAAATGTTAGCTCCATCTTCCATGAATAAATAAATGCCCCCCAAATACATTATTTTACTGCAACTCCAACAGAACGTTTGGAGCAACTCCACAGGGAATTATTTCGAATGATCCACCCAACAGGTATTGACCCTGGGGGTACACACACTGGCTCAGTCCGCTAAGTCTTTAACTCACCAGTTACAAGAAGCCTTCCAGTTGTACTCGACATGCCAAATCTATTCCTGGCGAAACACGTGTAGCTGCCTGCGTCAGATTTGCTCACATTGGCAACTCGCAACGTTCCATCTGGAGAGAGCGTGATCCTATAGGAGAGAACACACGATATGTCGGCAACGTACAAACAGCACAGATCGAGATATTGATAGTCGAAATGTAATGTAGCCAGGATTTAAGATGATGCTTTGTGTCGACAATTTTATCCGTCTTGAATCACTAGTGTGGCAGTTATACAGGCCAGCATCCTCACTTGGAGCCCATCCAGCTGCGAGAAGTGGTCAGGGGCTTTGTGTCCAATGATTACCTGTCAGAGGTGTGGATAGGAAGGTTTCCTTTCTTCCACAGAATGCTGGCGATGGGATAGGCCTGAGGTTTACACTCCAGGGTCACGGTGGTTCCTGCCTTGGCTTTGAGCAATGCTCGGAGGACATTCCCAGTGAAATCTGGCGGAGAAGCTGATGGGAAACAGGAAACTGACTTTAGCACAAGAGCGAAAGGACTCTCAAGGGGAGAAAAAAATTGATTCATGACCATCGTCTCTGGTCTACGACAGTGGAGCTTGTTTTTATTAACTTATTTTATTTATCTTTCAACAATTCATTTTATCTATATATCTTTCAGAGGACTGTTTCAATATATAATTACATCTTATGATGAAAATCATTATGGAATATTACTATTATATAGTTATATTGAAAAGGTTTATAAATATGAAAGATCTACATGCAGTATACATATTTCAAGTACATTTTTAATATGTGACATCTTAATTCAATATTTAAAATTCTTGCTCCACGTGGCTTAAAGCTGGGGAATAATTGTTATATTATTATAGTTGTTGTAAATTGCCATAGTGCACATACAACAAAACGAATAAAAAAGATGAATATTTCAGGATTTACATAAAATAGATACATCATCATCACAAACTGCTTTCATGTCACATCTAAGAACGAAATACATTTCTTGGTCACAGCCGTAACACTCAGGACATGAAAGGAAATGAGAATATGTGGATTGCTTTTCATCCCTTTGACCCTCACAAACGCACTTTAACTGACCCCGTTATCTGCTAATCCAGGCAACCTTTCAGGATGACAGTAAAACGACCTTTAAGATTCCTGAGCAACAATGAGTTGAGGATTTGAGGCAGAGATAAATGCCAGCCTACCTAAAACCATTAGTTCAGCTGCAAAATATATAACACTGTGCTTATTCTCGGCCACACACTGGTACATGCCGCCGTCAGATATTGTCAGCACCGACACCGTCAGGACTCCATCCTCCACATGGATCCTGTCCTGTGAAGAAGAGGATGAAAGAAAGCAATTATTGCTCAAGATTTAGCTTTTGCTTTTGCGCACCGCGCCAGGCTTACGCCAAGAATCAGTCCATGTGAACAGATCCAACCAGGATTTTGATGCGGAGGCAATCAATTCCAGCTCTGTTGTGTTTCTCAGTCAGTTTCCAATTCCTCTTCTACATGTGCAACGTTAATTGTTCTGCTGGTTCCTTCTGATGCATTCGGCTGCACTCTCAGAGTCTAAGGCGCTGTGGTGATTGAGTGCTGGATGAGGCCATTGACAGTCATTCAAAAAGAATTCGGTCGAGACTTGTGCAGCCCTTTGCATAGCAAACATACATTCATTGGTAGCAACCGTTCCATGCTGCAACAGGAAAAGCATGCTTTTTAACTCATGCAGAATATGAATGCTCATAGTCGTTTCCTCGTGTGCAGTCTTTTATTCATTGATTTTTCCCCTTTGTTTTTGCATTTTCTCATCTGTCTTTTCATTGTTACTTTGTGACCTGGTTTGCCCAGCGCCTACAGTCCAGTCCCTCTCTCTTTTACTGCCCGCTCAAAGTCAGGGTCTTTTCCCAAATGTTTGAGCTTTCTATACTATTCCATGTGTTTCATGTTAAAATATAAATACAATAGATGTATTCATAAAAACAGAAAATTCAATAGAAATGCACCAAATATATTTTAAATTTAAAAATAATGAATTTCACAATACAATACAATACAAATATATTGTAAATAAACAAATTCGTTTTCAAAATAAGGACTTTTAAGGTAAAGGTAAGGTTTATTATCATTCTGCCACATGCATTGCATATGGAGGATTGTAATGTCATTACTCGTGGTCCATGTGGTGCCATATACGACCTTAAACTATGTATGAAATATAACATAAACAACCAAAACAAACATAAACAACAAGAAAAAAACATATGTGTCGAGTTAACATTGAGCGTGCAAACAAAGTAGGAGTGGGGGGAGTGTGAGTGTATGAGTGTGCATGTGTGAATGAATAAACAGTCCCTGAGATTCGAACGTCTCACTGTGGCGGAGATAAAGGATTTAGATATTTGTTTTCATTTTTTTTTTGTCCTTTTTTTCAATGAACAACTCAACAAGGTTGATCACCGTTTGAGAATCAAAATGATGTGAAATATTATGACCAAATTAATTATTTATATTTAACAGACTTCACTGAACTGTATCCTTCCGAACAACTTTGGCAAATTAATATGTAATGACAAGTGAAGCAAGTGACGGACTCTACCCAGCCACCTCCCCCCACTACTGTGGAATATTCGTGTAAATGCGATGAGTATCAATTCTACTCCAGGCAAATGTTTGCACAGGAAAATTGAAATTCCTCTTTTTTCTTACATTGAAAATCTTATATTAAATAAGCTGTGGGCTTTTCCATCCGGCTGTGGTGCAGAGTTCTGAGTGCGACCTGTACTTTGCGTGCGATTTTAATTATGCGTCATAAATTTGCAATTCAATCATAAAGCATATATGCAAAGTATGACAGGAGCTTGATGGCGGTCCTTTTCAGCCAATGTTATGATTCATGGGATAAAGTTCCTAAAATTTAATGAAACCATCATCTCTAAACGACTTCTTAATAAAAACATCAGGCTAAATTTACAAGCTAATTCAAAGACCTGAGCGGTTTTAATTGCCACATGGGAAAAAAGAAAAAGTTTAGAGGCAGGAAGGCTCAGAGCTGTGTATTTGAAGACACACCGCATGTCTCCGGTGGTCTGCAGTAACGTGTGCCGCTCTTTTCAGCGTATTTCACAGTAGATTAGGCTCATTGTCCCTAAATCAGCGGGAGCTTAAATATGCACCATGAATAATGAAAAAACAGCCAGTGAATCCATTCATACGAAATGGAGCAATCTCTCGGGGACTACACTGATCCACTCCCTAAGACGGTGTAATCTGCCAAGGTGAAGACGAGACAGTTACATCCATGTCTCATCTCTGGCACACCTCGCCACCATGTGTACACCGTCTGCTCATGTGAATCACACTCACAATGAACCTAAATCTTTTGAAAGTCAACCCAGTTTGATGCTGAGATTACCCCGGAGAGGAGCTGTTGGCCGTTCCTCAGCCACGTGTAGGAAGGCTTGGGCTTTCCATTGGCACGGCACTCCCACTGCAATCTATCCTCGATGGCCAGGGCTGTGTCCTTCATGGTCTGAATCCACTGAGGCTTTGCTGAGGATGAAGAAACAGGGCACAGTCATATGGGGGCTCCGAGGGATTATCACCCTCAAAATATTGGGTAAAAGAAACAGCTGAAGCTTCTCATGATACAGTTCTGTCAAAGTCACATGAAGTTACTACAATTATGTCGATGGATTGTTGTAAATATTTTTGAAACCCAAGTGAATCGTGGACAAATTTAAATTTAAAACACTGATCAAACAAACCTTTATCTTGTGTTGTGCATCAGTTGGCAGACAGCTTTTATGGTGAAAGCTTCACTCAGTACTATTTTACAGACCGCCCATGATTTATTAACTTACACCTTAGTTTACAGCCTGCCTTAATGCATTGCCTTTATGAAACTAGCAGCTCAAACCCTGGCAGCAGCATAATACGCAACTGTCTCTGACATTGAAAAAAACAGCGCAAGAATTAACAACACAAGAGCCAGTTATTTACAATTAGTTTAGTTATTTTTCGCAACACACTTTCAGCATTTTTTTATGTTTCCAATGGGGTAAAAAGTCACACATTTGAAATATTTGACATGGAGATCTCCTGCATTCTGGCAATATATTAATTTTATACTAGCAATAAATGTAATACATTTGTCTTCTGAAAGCTGAAGTTGTGTTCTTTAGCTGGCAATTTCTTTTCTCAACATCAGTTATCAGTGGTACACTTAAGCTCATTGTATGTGGTCCAAGTAAACGTAATGTTCCCGGTAATATTTATCCCACAGTACACGCATTAGCTTGGAAAATAACAGTGAATTATAGCAAGGTCCTGGCTCAATGTTGGAGACTCACTCAGGTCTCATCCATAAATGAGAGCACAGCAAGTAGCAATAACCACGCACTCACTCCGTAGGCCGGACCCCTCACTCTGTCTTCCAACACCAAGTGGCTGTTATTTAAAGCTAAAACAACAGTTAAAGCCCAGTGGGAACCTGACAATACAACACTTAAAGTTTTGTTTTTAACACTCTCATTATTGTGGAATTTTCATTGGGAGATTGCTGTTGCCAACATCATTCACAAGTCCTGGGCAAACTGTCAATTGCTTATTCACAAGTGACGTTTTCCCCCTGCAAGTCTGCTAAACCCAATTACATAAAGACAAATGTAGTTTTTGGGAGGATGAGCTCCAAAAGACGGTTTTCATAGTTAACAGATGAAGTTGAAAGAGCAACTCTTTCAGATATATTAAAAAGAGTAAAAATCCAACTGATCTGAAAAAGTAGTTTTGCTTCTTACTCTTTCTTCATTTCAACCGGTCTTATCTTGTTGGTGCCTGAAAAGATAGCGCTAAATGATCCGCTCGAACGATGCCTTGGTCTGTCTCCACGCAGAAGTTGTTAGTATCTCCACTGACTGTGTGAGCATGTGAGCGAAGTTATAAGGGCCAGGCCTTCCATAATTGGTCCTTCTGATCTTGCTGTATTCCTGTGAGGCGCTGGCTCGTACAGAAGGACAAAGGCTGGAAACATTTGTGACTTGTGCAACATTTTTGGGCACCCGAGGCGAGACTTTGTGTCTGAACTAGTTGGTGCTAAAAGAAGCCATTGAGGCTTTGTAAATCTGTGCTTCGACAAAGACTATGGATGGGATATAGGAGGGTGTTAGTGGCTGGTTGGGAGATGCCAGTGGACCTATATAAGTCGCCCAGCCTCACCTGCACCACTTACTTCTCATAGTCGTTTGTAGTTCCTACTGTTTTTATTCTGAGAGCTTCATATGTACCTGCTAAAAAGCAAATCCATGGCTTTAGAGAATTATGTGAATGTACCTGCTCGATATGTTACATCACGGCTCAATTGAAATTATAATGGAAAGCGCCCCTGCTTTTATGAGTTTCACTGAATGTTTGCTTGATGGCTCTGGCTACGCAGTCTGAAAGGGATGAGGGATGGAAGGCAGTATTTTCTCCCCATGTCAGCATGCACCTGTCGTCATTAATGGGGACTTAAGAAGCCCAAGGCCACTAACCCGGCTGAAACATTAAAATATTCCAATCCTCTTTTGAATAGATTTTTTATTGATGATTGAATATGTATTTTTTTATATATTTTAGCCAGACAATATTTTGTGGTGCCCTTGCGTGGACGTGTCGAGCTTCAAAGTACCTGACAAGTCGAAAACAGCATCAAATTTGCAACCGTCTCCAGCAACAATTCAAGTCTAAATGTAATAATTCCATCTGATAACTGCAACCTTGTCGACGTCTGGTTCTCCTGGAACCACTGCACCCATGCAATAAGTTAATGGATAGAGGTATTATTACCATAGAACGCCAGTCGCCCAGTGGCTGTGTTCTTCCCCATCTTGTTTTCAGCCACACACTCGTACCCTCCCGTGTCGTCCTGCTGGAAACTGGGGATCTCCAGCACAGCGTTGGCATACTTCATTTTCACTTTACTGGGAAATGGGACTCCATTAGCCCTCTTCCATGTGATCTCTGGAACTGGACTGGAGAAGCAGATAGAAGGTGAAGGTGTGGCCACATCTGACGTGTTGTTTAGTTTTAGTCTCTTATCGAGTGTAGATGATAGAATGATCCAGAAGAGTGTGAAGAAAGAGACACTGTCTTGGGGATTGAATGGGACCCTTTAAGGTTGCTGCTTGGATTATAAGTCAAACAGTGCCGCAATAGTCTTAACAAAGAATCTAGTCTTTGAAGAAGCGGTTTAAAATAGCCTAAATCCAACAATAAAAAGTGACTCCTGTGATTCTTGCAACAATCCAGGCTCTAAGAGAGACACAATTGCAGTAACTATACTTTATAGAAAACCTGAGGTCCTCCATATGGAAAGAAAGAAGGCAGATGATTGAAAAACATGCTTGAAGGATTCCAGCTTACTTCCCAAGAGCGAAACACTCCAGTGTAACTGTTGATCCTTTAGAAGCGGGTATATTGTCTGGGAAATTAACTTCTATTTTCGGCTCGTATTCACCCATCACTCCTGCGAAGAGGAAGAACGACAACTCAGACTTCCATTATTCATGGATAACATGCAATATGGTGTGCATTAGACACCGAACAAGAGCAGATAAACAACACAAGCAAATATTCACACACTTGTATAACGTCCCTTATATTGGCAAAACATTGTGGGACAATTTAAAGCTCATTTTTATGGGGCAGTATGTTTAAAATGTGAAACCAGCTTGAGTGTGCAGTTCCCGCCTTGTCGACTGTATCTGTATTTGCTTCGTTCGCCACTCAGAGCTGACACTCCAATCACAAAGTGAATTGTGTGATGTTAAATTAATGCAGCTACATAAACAGAACACTGAGTGTGAAGTAACTGGCGGGGCTGCCGTGTACCACATTCACTGTAATGGTTCAATGACGTATGGCTCATGTTTTATTCATTCCCGATGCTTTATTCTCTCTTTCTATGAAAGCACAACAGCGAGGGGCATGTAGACCAGAGAGAGCTGGCCCGTGAATCCGTGTAAAAGCGCAGGGAAAGCTTTTAAAGAGAATTATATGAAAGCCAAGTCAGCAAGGACGCGATTTGGATGCTTTGTTTGCTGGCCTACATCGAGCAAGAACTATTTACTTACAAGCATTAGCACCCGGTGGCATAACTAAAGTGCAGCTCAGCGAGCGGTCCACTGGCGCCACCTTGAAAGGGAAAACCCTGTCTGAAAGTCACACTGAGGTGTGTGCTTACCGTCTGTCCTGAGGATCAGAGAAGTGGGAGAGCTCTGAACTTTGCCCTTGGTGACGCTGTTCATCACCACGCAGGTGTAGTTCCCCACGTCAGTGGGCTCCACCTTGGCAAAGTAAAGGTTTCCTGTCTGCTGAGAGACAAAGCGGCGATTGTCTTGCTGAACAAAGTAGGGGTACTCGTTGAAGACCCATGCATATGTGAGGTCTAGAAGACAAGGAGTAGAAGAGATTTTCAATATTCAATATTTTGAGATTACATTGCTATTTTAGAATCAAAAGGAAAGAACAGCTTCATGAGATGTTGAGAGGCCAAGCGAGTGTATGATCGTGGGTGATCTCATATGACAACATTCTAATAATAATAATAAGACCAATCTTAACAGAAGAAGGGGTAAATTCTCAAACCTTTAAAACGTACTAAACGGTAATTTCACGAACTAGTGACTTGGAAATCTGATCCTCCTGATAACAAGGCACTTAGTGTGCTGCTTATCTTCATTATTCCTTATTATAGTGGGAAACAGTCATAACAGTTCTGGGTGGTAACCTATGAAGAGTCCTGGATAATGAGATATTTACCTCCTGAGGAAGTGGGTGTTCCACAAAGCAGCACAACTCCTTGTCCCTCTCGGACTGACACAGCGCTTCTGGTGTGGACTTTAAAATGATCCAAGTCTGAGGGAGACAGATGAACAGAAAGTAAATCACTGCTGCATGTCTGACATCAGTGAGGAGGAGCGATAGGTGAAAAGCTTAGACACGACTGATACAAGAACCATCTGTAGTACTGTACTTGCAAGATCAAGGGAGGAAATCTGAGGACAAATTCACACAACTTTGTGTCGAAAATTAAAGCCAGACCACTGAACTGGGAGATAGAAAATCAAGAAAGTCACAGAGCAACAATCGTATTTGCTCTATGTTTCAACATAAACACTGCAGCTGAATTAATGAACTTTTTTAGAATTCATTGTACACTAAAGCACCATCAAGCTTTGCAACAAACAAATAAAGCTTTGTACTGCTTAACAATGAAGGCTGGTTGCCTGTAATTATGTAAATATTCTTGGAACCATTTGTTGTTATTGTCCTCCACATTTTCTTTGATGATGTTCAGCACACCTACGTGAAAGGAAAAAAGGACTAATGCAAAATATATTTCAGCTCAAGTATAGAATTAGCAGCTATGAACACAAAGGAAGTGGAATGATAAACACAGCATACAGCAATTATTGCACTTAAGTTTGAAGTTAAGACCCGGACAAGTCATTGAATCATGACAGAGAAGTGTTATCGTTTGTTCATGACTTCAATGAAAGAGCGATCTGTTGTTAGCTTTAATGTCATGAACACTCTTCTTCCATTTCACTTCAACAACTCTCTCCTCTTTTAAGCAGCATTTATCTGGACTTGTCACCTGCACATTTTCCACTCACATATCTTGTCTGTTCCATCCTCTTTCATATCTGTCTAGTCCTTTTTTATAGTCTCTCCGTTCATTCTTCTCTGAATGGCCACGTGCCTTTGGCATCTGTGTGTGTTTAAAGCGCTATACTATTAGGACTCATGCATCAGTGCAACAAATATTTTTGGACATACTCTTTTACACTATATATATATATATATATATATATATATATACATACACGAATATGTTCGTAACATAGTGGTGGCACACAGCCCTAGTGCTTACAGCTTCCATGTACGTTAAAAGTTTAATGCAGCTTCCCATTGATGTTGATAAGCTAAATAATGCAGACATCTCCACCTCCACTTTATGCTTCGAACAGTAATGATTTTCTACTTACATGCAAACTGAAGACTTGCTTTCCTGCTGAGGATGGCTCCCACAGTGTTGTAAGCCATGCACTGGTAGGTGCCGCCGTCCTGGTACCGGTCCAGGCTGCTGATAATGAGGTTGCCCCCGGACAGACGCCGCCGGGGATCCAAGCCCAGATTTATGAGAGTCCCATTCAGTAGCCATCTGTGGGAGGGCAAAGACACCATCAGAAAACACGCATAATTTTCTCTCCTCAAGCAGACTCAGAAAGACACGCTCAGAGCAGGTCAGTCAGTGGTTAACTACTGAGCAGTCCCTCTATATATGAGCCGTGATGGACCCGTTCGGGTGAGGTATGTTGCTGGATCGACTCCATTAAGGAGTCGGTGCTCTCAACAGTCTGATTTTGATCGATGCGTATTTCCATTGCTGCCTTCATTGAGATTTTAAATGTGTCATCAAATATCTCATTTGAATTCTTTGCATGCGCTTTAAAGTGCTGCAAGAAACAAAACATTTCACATTTTTATCACTGGCGCGCTGTCTTCCTAGACTCGTTGGTAAGCAGAAGATTTTAGAGTACACTCCAGACATTATCATCGCTCTCCACCAGAATCACATCCTAACTGTCTCATTATATCAACTTAATGTGCTGCTAGTCCTGCCTCCATTCCATATCATGATGAGAGCTCGGCATTTAGCAAAACATGCCTGAGTGTTTGAGATCTCTTTCATTGCTTCTCACACGTAGCAGGAATATAAAATTACAATATTTGCTCTGCAGGATCACTTTGTTCTTTTTCAAATGAATGAACAACCACTTTGGAAACCTGAGCACCATTCGGTGATTTGAGAAAGTCGCATTATCCAGTGATAAAAGAATCACATTCTCTAGCGTCGTCACCCTGTCGCTCTCTTTCATAAAGCTCTGAAAATGGACCATTGAGGAGTTCATGGATGGAATGTGATCAAGAATGTTTGTCATTTTTCTTCTCAGTAATTCCATTCCTTTGGCAACATTCTTCTGCTCTGTTTCCACGAGTCGAATTCAGAAGCTTTCGAATCTAACCTTCAAACTATTTTTAAATGGATGACGCTGAAGCGCCGCCGTCATGACACTTTTGTCTGAAAACGGTGATTTCGTACATAAGACCGGTCACGGAAAGCATGGCCTTTTCAATATGTTAAGGTTGAATGTGGCAGATTAATGGATGTGAGCTTCAGCAGCAAGTTACCGGCATGACCTCTGTATGACCTGTACGGTGTGAAGTGCCGCGGCTGCTCAGCAGTGTCCTTAGCGTTGTGCAGATGATTGAATAACAACTTCAAACTGAATTAATCTGCTTGAGATTCTCCTGCTGTACACATGTTTTCCGACAGCCTGAGCAGCCCCAGTCATCCTGCAACCCGGAGCTCCAGTCCTCTGGTCAAACCCAGGACAGTAGCAATTGTAAATGCAGGATTGCATCACCTTCACTGTCGAAAGCACATTCAAATCCAGTGTAGGCAGCTGTTGCATGAGTTGAAGATATGACAAGGAGAAACAGAACAACACCAACTTGTTTTTGAGTTGGAGGCAGCAATTCCTAAACATAAAAAAGTGCCTTTTGTTTTTAAAATAATTAACAGCTCTGCTGGAAGGCATATGTATCATTTAAAGAAAAGTAAATCATTGATCACTGCTGCATTGAAGTGGCGGCACATTCTGGTTCCAAAGTAACTCAAAGTGATTCAGATATCTTCACCTTTATTTTAGTTCATTTGCACAAAAAAATAGATAAGAATGATTTAAAAAATGACTGGTCAGAAGTGCTGTCCTGAAAGCCTTCGACCACAGAGTCGTATTGAGCAAGTTGTATTGAGCAAGTGAAAAAAGTTTGTGTGTACGTGCATGTTGAGAAATCAACGAATGTTTCACACTTAAGTTTGGAATATGAACTTCAGATCAGTGGTGAAGCTCTTTGGAATCAAGGGACACGCCGTCCAACACTCACTCGCCTCCGTATGTCGCTCCACTGCTTGGAAGAAGAAAGCACCAGGGGTATTGAGCCCAGGACGTTCTCGCAGCGAGGGCTTATTACCAACCACTAAACCACCATGCTGCCACCCCTAATTCAGCTGCTTCTAAAACAAATAGCTGTTGCTAACACTTCATTTGCAAGTTTGGCAATTATGCCCAATCAGCAGTTTCCACTCAAACATGCTGCTTATTATTTAATGAAGCTCAAAGCCTACGTGACTTGCCGATCAACTACTACACACTGCATGTCTGGATTCAGTTTTCGTGCACGTGATTTCCTCAACGGAACACCTCCAATCCAGATGCGTGGTTTTTTGCTTCCGAGTCTGGCTAATTTCCAGAGTGAGAGGTGGTTGTTGGGGGTCAGAGTGAAGCGGCATCAGTAAGCCGACTGTGGAAGCTTCCCATCCTTCCATGAATGACAGAACCAGCAGAGGCAAGAAACAAAACAGGAAGGAGAAGAAGAAGGGGGTGGTAGAAGTGCTCTCCCATTTACACTTCAAGAGCGAGGCGCTGGGGGCAGGCAGAGCTCTCCACAGCCGACTTGACAAGCTGGCACGTTAAACAAGCTCATCTCACCTTTAATCAGAACATGGAAATACCTGGTCTTAGGCAGGGAATGTGAAAAGCTTGAAATAATGAAGCTCCACACGCCACTCTGTTATCATTCTGCTCGTCTGCACTGAAGCAATTCCACTGTCGAACGGCAAAGACGGCCATAATCAGCTGCCGACGACTTCTGGTGTCTAGCAACCGTCACGCTGTTTATAAGAGTTCATCATTAAGATGCTAGCTGTGTTGCACTAAGATACGATCTGGTGAGACAAGACACAGATCACTGGCATGTTAGTCAATAGGAATTAGCAGCGGCCTAATGGCATCGCTGCGAAATGTGTTTGCATGCAGACGCTTTGTTTACCTTTGCAGGAGAGGTCGCCGCAGCCTGTTTGTTAACAAGATCGACGAATAGCTAATGATCGGTGGAAAGTTTGGGGTTTGTGTATCAAGCACCATTGAGGAAGAAATAGATTCTCAAATATTTATCGGCTATAATTGCTGCGGTAGAATAAGGGACAGAGTCGCCATGCTTTATTAGTCAGAAGTGTGAAGTGAGTCAGAGATCGGCATGGTTTCTCTTAACGCTTGGCATTCATCAAATGTCACCAAAACAAACCAGCAAAGTTTTAGACAGTATGAGCTTCAATGCTTTAATTCATATTATGACATAATTATTCATTCAACACACTTCTTGATCGAGTGCAGTGATAGCAGAAATAACTTGGGCAGAAACGATTCATATTCGGGAAGTCATTTTGAAGAGCAGCTTGTTCACTCTCAGTTTGACAAACTATCCCACAAGTGAAAAAAAAAAACATCTTCTACGAGGGTGTTTGTCATGCACCATTTATCACCTTATTCATGTGAACTGTTTTTCCAAACTGTTTTTCTAGTGGGTCCTTTTCACAGATCTACATGCAGCAATACAGTCATCAATTCAAAAGATGAAATTATTCCCCGCTGTATTCTTCTCATACCAACATTTCATTTTACACTAGAATAATGAGAATGGTGCAGAGAAATAGGCAGGTAGTGACTAGTTCAGTTGCTATATTCCTGTCATAGCGTTGGCTCCTACCCAGCTTAAGAGTGCAGAATCTCCTATGCCTCCAATATTAAAGCTTGAATCGCCATTAAAACCAGTGCCTGCGTCATTACAGTCAGCATCAATGGTGCATTCATTTACGCTCAGGAAATTCAATACATCTGGACACATGACTAGAAATGTAACCTAAATAACATCCTCAAAGAATCATCCTGATCAGTATTTTGTCAAGTATCTAATTCTCACTTTTAATTCGTGTATCGCCAGTCAACATTCTCAAAAAGGACATGAATTTCTTGCAGTTCATTATCCAAACAAAAATGAGAATTCATAAATATTCATCTTTATAAACCTGACTTAATAAGAATGAATTATTAACACTGTTAAAGGTTCGTCTTTATATTAACAAGAGGTAAAAGGTGCAATCATAAGATCTGGATGTTTTGAGAGTTTACATATAGCAAGAAAAGTATGGCTGTTTCAGGCCAGTGAGGAGATACTGTATCATCTGGCTACCTAGTCCTGGGTCGAGTCTCATCCTCATTCTTGATAGAGGAGTTCTATTGTTTTAGTTTTCGTGGGAAATAACAGATTCATTTAGGTCACCCTCAAAGCAAATATACAATGTTGTCATTTTACATGAAACAACTAGGTAATATTCTGTAATAATAGAATAATTCAATGATATCAAATATGTTGATACTGTGAATTCAATTCAGCTGAAAGTCTTAGTCAAGGAATCTACTAATCATATGGGCAAGTGATTCAGTGAGTTGCTCATCCTTGAAAATTATCCACTAGCGCATCAAAGATGTGAAACTGTTTCAGCTATTACGCATCGATGTGTACAATGAAGTGAGAAATGTAGAGACAACAGTAACTCTGGCTGTTTTATTTGCCGACTTAAGTGCACACCTTTTATGCGGCTCTGTACTTGACCAGGCTTTGGCAGCAGAAGGAGAAGAAGCCATGCGCAGACCTTCACTACCGTCACCCACAATGTGAACTTGACCCAGGTAGGAGAAAATTCTTTTTCTATCATCCACGAGTGAATCCAAGCACCCTGATCACACCAGTCCAAAACAAATGGACTCATCTGAGAAGAGATTTTTTTGGTTTTGCAAAGTTTAAACTTCCAAATGAGTTGACTGAAAAGGTTTTAATTTGTATTTTTTTGAAGGACTTAATAATGGTTTTGACATTTAAAATTGAACTTCTATAAAAACAGGTCCCTCACATGTAAACTAGTCGTGAGTTGTGAAAATGGCTTATCACCATGCACCTTTGTGAATGGCATATTTAGTGTGGCACAGTGAAATGTGGGGCAATAAAAAGTGGAAAGAAAAAAAGAGGTGAAAGGTGTAAAAACACATTCATTTGATTGCCGCTTGTGGCAGCGAGCTCACGGGAGTGTTGCACAATTACGCATGGTTGTTGAAGCAAATTGTCAAACGTGAAAACCGACAGTGAAAATGATGTCTCAGATAAATAGATTAAGTGAGGAGGCTTCACCTGTACTGAGGCGTCGGCGTGCCCTTGGCATCACATGTCAGCGTGGCTTCCTCCTCTATTGAATCCACTGGGATGAACAAGTCGCCGGGCTCCATCCTCCATTTGGGACCATGGAAGGATCCGCTGTCCAGACAATCTGTCAGGGGAACATTGGCAGCCCAAGCATTAAAGCTGAAGCATGTGCCATTTTGATAGAATCTGCGCTCAATAATTCTCCATTCCTGTGAAGGGATAATGGCTGTTTGGGTCACTTCAAATCACCGAACAAAAGAAATGGCTTCATATACTTCACATTATCTATCAGGAGATCATCGTTCCTGATGAATGGGCAGAGAAATTACAATCAAGCCTCATTCATTCACCGCCGACCTTGATGTTTGCACGCACTTGAGGCCAGGCTGTAATCATGGTGTTAGCATTTTTGTAGCAGAAATATCATTCTCTCAGCTGAAGCTCATCGGCGCGATAAAGAAGCGCATGAAAGGGATAGGTGTGGCTGGGGAGTCAAGACAGGTTTAGATGGAGGAGAAAAACCGGCATCTTGTAGTTGTGAAATAAACAGAAGTGTTCCTGCTTCCTGCCATCGAGTCTGGATAGAACTCAAGTGTATTGGTACCAGAGGAACCAAATGTTTGATCATGATGTTAATGCTTTTACTGACTATCGTCCTCTGGTTTGGTAAGGGCTGTGACACAGTGAGTTCTGAATGTGTATTCTGGAGTGAGATACAGTATAACTCACAGTGGAATGCTACTTGACTGTTGTACCGCAGGGATGTTTACACATGACTAAGAAAATCCCAGGTGGGGACGACGACTGCATCTCACTGTAATAATTGTAAATCATGGCAAAGAAGAAGTTCAGTGACGATAATCTCAGAATAATTTTACACTTCCAAACGGCTGCATTCAACCTCGCCTGCCCAAACTTCCAGCAGAATCTTCTGAGACCCATGCCACTCACTGCCAGTGCTATATCATATCAGATTGATGGTCTGGAGTGTCTGTTGTGAAAGTAAATCAAAACACAGGAGCGTCTTTTTAAAAGCTGGGCGACTCCATCAACCCTGACACACACACACACAGGCTGGTATTAATCATCCTCACCTCCATCATTCCACAACTGTAAATGTCTGCACGTGCAGGATTCATTACTCTTAAATAAAAAAGGTGTCTCACCTGCCAGACAGTCGATGATTGATAACAGGAGAAGCTGTTTCCATGGCAACGTCATCTTTGGCAGCCAAGGGCGAATGAGACTCTCATCCAATGAGCTTTGAAATGGCACTTGTGATATAAGAATGAGGGAAGCTTGACCTGTCAGGACGAGGAAGAAAAACCAGTAAACTAGTCGAACCGAGTGCGTGTAGTGACCAATAAAATGACTGGAGCACTGACCAACGACCACACAGAGATAGACTCTGTGGATTCTCTATTTGGCACAGTTACTCAGCAAAACTGTGCCAAATGTTTTCGTACGTCTTGAAAAGAAAATCTGGCAAACAGATATTGCTGCAGTCAGTAGTGAGGACATAATGTAGTCAGTGGTCGTGACATCGTCGTCTCCTCATCACACAGGCAGACACACTGTGATAAACTGTTGAGTCATTTTCATCCAAAAACATTTCTTGCTTCTGACTTTGAATAGGTTTTCAGGTAATTTGGAGCATGCTAATTAGGATTGTATGACAGCGGTTGTAAGACTGGACAAAATCTAAAATGTGGTCCAAGACAGAGACCGCAAAACGTAGTTTGACAGCCAGCGACTTTCTACACTCATCACACTGAAGGCTTAAATATCTACCTGCTGTCTGACATTGTCTTCCATTCGTGTCCTTTTTTTCTGTACAGTTGTTGATAATCACTGTTCCTTAGCTTAGCTTCTCACTGGTGTCCTCATAGGTCACAGCGTCAACATAAACATTACTCTGCTCTGACTTCAATTTTGAGCCGACCATCTCATGGGCCATAAAAAAGACTGGGCAGGCCATGTTTGCCCCTGGGGCCTGGAGTTAGGGTTTGAAGAGTTCAGGGAAATTAGACATTATCACGTCAATATATTCTAATAGAGGCATCCTCTCTCATTTCTACAAACTGTTAAGTGCATTTTACTTAATAGAAATTTTATTTAGTTCACCAATCCTCTGAGACTGATGCTCTGTCTCGAAACAGTAAATGGATTAAGGCTGCAGACAGAATTGACACGCGCAGGAACACTCCGTCTTTTTCTGTTCATTCTCACTTTTATTTTCAAGAGTCTTCAGGCCTCTGCACCCCACTTGCACCAAGAGATGTCTGAGGGTGATACCACAGGCATATGGGTGGAATCCTGTGCCAATCTATTAAAGGAGCGACCAAAGCTTGAAGCTCATCCTTCACTTGGACGGATTCTGTCTCCGGCAGCCTGAGGAGACTTGGACCTGGGAATTGGGTGTCATCCAATCAATTAGATCCACCCATCGCAGCATGTGTCTCCCCACATGCCGGGGTAAATCAAGACGGCCTGATGAGGGAACGTTCCACCCAGGTCTATAATCAAGGACGAGTGGCTGTCCGCTCGCGTGGCACAAATCGCCATGCATGACAAGGGGGCGCACGGAATGACGCGATTAAGAAATGCCATGCAGGAACATGAAGTCAGGTGCCAGGGCCCTACGTCATATTACCATTCTGACTGGACCAAGACACGATTTTCTCGGGTAGCTGTAACCTGAAATCACAGATGAGCATGCAGAACCTTGAACCAGATACTGATATAGTCTTCATATGTCATATTGGCCCCATACACTAAAAAAGTTGCCACGTGGATTTAACTCAACATATAGGTATGGAGTTGCTGCAGTTGGTCAGGTCTAGGTTCAGCAACATGATGTGCTCAAAGAATGAGGCCAGCTGACAACCTGAATATACTGAATGACCAGGTTATTCCATCAATGGATTTTTTTCTTCCCTGATGTCACGGGCATATTCCAAGATGACTTATACAGTGTATGTATATATATATATATATGTGCTGTAATATGTGTGTGTGTCATTGTGATCAATGATATCTCAAATGCTGAACAGATTAAATGGATGCAGGGAAATAAAAAAATCACGATGATGGTGGAAATGAAGTGAGCAACTTGGAGGAGGTCTCTGCTCTAGAGAACATTTTTTTAAGTTGTTATGAGTGTTGTATGGCTTTATTTATTTTATTTGTATTTTAATTAATTTAATGTATTTTTATTAATTTAATTATTTAATCTTCCTTATAAATTATGAGGCAAAAACATAATGGCTTCAGCAAGATAAAATCTTATTATCATATTCTTTAAAAATAAAACAAATATTCATCATTTTTTAATGAAGCAGTATGACTGACTACCGTGTGTAAAACATCACCATCAGAACAAAACACTACTCTGTTCAAGCCGGGACTATGAGCTCTGCTCTCGTCCGCACTTTGAAAAACACATTTCTCTAAGAGGTGTCCAAGATATATTAAGGGCAGGGAGAGATAATAGCGCCAATCTGCTAAATGTCACACGACTCACACACCTACACACCGAACTCACTTTCATCTCATATAACACCCAGCCTCCACACACACACACACACATGAACTCACTTTCCATTTAGAAGACATAAGCCGTGATGTGTGGCTCATTTGTGGCCTAATCCCGGGGCAAGCCCGCTTCACAGTGCTACTTATGGGGCTTCTAATTGTTTGTCAGCTGCCTGGATGTCAAATCAGACATGCCGGGCTTCAGCCTGGAATTTTCCTCAGCACCTTTCATGTGTTCTTGGTCCTTTTTCTTTTTCCAAAGTCTGCAAAATTGGATTTATACGCTTCCTCTCAGAGAGAGTCCTGCATGCCATACCTCAGTGATAGGCTTGCAGTGTGCAAACTGCTGGCACCTCATAACTGGAGATTGGTGTGTGTGTGTGTGTGTGTGTGTGTGTGTGTGTGTGTGTGTGTGTGTGTGTGTGTGTGTGTGTGAGATTGCACGTGTGTTGTGGGTACAGTGTGTGTTACACTGCTCGTGCCCTGGTTGGCTGTATTGTGGTGAGGCAGGGGGAAATGTACCCACATGTGCTTCTTTATTTAAAATTCAGCCGCAATAAATCATTCACAGACGTAAAACGCCGGCTCCTGTCAGGAGCAGATCGCTCAGTGATTCACATGTACATACTGCATGAATACAAGATACAGACCCAAACACATTCAGAGGAAGGTGTTGCATTCTGTGCAGGGAAAAGAAATGTAGCTGAGGAAGCCAAACGGCACGGTTCCACACAATTTATGGTAAATTAATAATGTGAGGAAGGAGACCTTGGGGATGCAGGGATTTTGGTGGGGCAAGTCTGGAGCAATGATTCATGTAAGAAAATCAGGTTTAGCGGAGTCTGCTACAGAAGAAATGAAACCCATATTGCCATGACGGCTGTCAGGTTAAGGCACTGAGAACTGCTTAAAAGTGGATGGACCAAAAGAAGGGACAGAGAAAGATTTAATAAATTGTAATAGCCAGGAAGCGGCTTCGGAGCATCTCTTATCAAAAGTGGCCCAAAGAGGGAAAAGCCGTGAGCCAGCAATTTAGTCCCAGACGCACCTGGGAATGGAAGAACGGTTCTCAAGTTCAGATTCAACTGATGAGCTCCGGAATTGCTCGAGAAGTAAAAACTGGTCCTGACGGAGGAGTAAGAGGAGACAGTGCATCGAAGTTTCCCTCCTTGTGTCGCTAGTCAGGGAGAACAGACGCTTCTTTTTACGTGATGAATGACTGACAGTGGAATATTGTCTCCATGTTACTTGTTGGCACGAAAGCAATTTTCTTTGGCAGGTTTAAATAATTGTTTCTGTTTAAAGACTGACCCTAAATTACTTCATTTTATCCTTTTTATTGTTCAGATAATAACCGTTATTGTCGATTTTTCCATTGGGTCTCCGAATTTTGCCATCAATTATTATGGTATGCACCCATCACCCATCAATAAAGTGATGCTAGCACGGCCCATATTTGTGTCTCACTGATGTGGACTGAGGGCAGTTTGTTGCGGTTTGACATTTGAGTTGGAAGCCCACTCCATCTCCCCGCCTTAAAAAGGTCGCCACAAGATGTTGCTCAAAATAGTGCAAAGTCTTGTAGGACTGATCTTCAATCATTCATTGCTGCTTCTCGTTGGGTGCTAATCCCAGCTACACAGGACAAGAGGCGAGCGACTCATGCGGACTGGTCACATATTAAGGATTTGCGTTACCTTATGAATTCCAACATGGGACCTGGTAACATGATGTCAGGCCCAGCTCAATATTTGGCTTGCTACTTGGCTACTGAATGCGTATAAAAGTGACATTATTGCTTTCACACCTTCAGTAGTCTAAACTTTTTTGCAACTTCCCTGGAGGCAGTAAAACACAGCAGCTTGGCAGAGGCATGCGCCCTCTGTCGGTGAGAGATTTGCATGCAGTGATGCAAGCGTAGCATGCTGCCTCTATAAGCGTCACTGATTTTGAAGGCTGTTTCAATGATGCGCATCAAAGACAAACATCGGCTGAATGGCGACAAATGTTGCCGCCCACGATGTCAAATTAATTACCCATCTCAAATGAGCTTTCATCGTACAGAGGACTGACTGTGATGGACCCAAGATTTATCACCATCAAGCAACATTGTACTGTACTGCGAATTGACCTGATATCCCGCCGCTCTCCTCACCGGGTGAATCACTCACAATCATGGAGGGGGACCTTGTTATAAAACACACCGCTGGGTTTGATCACGAAATCTACCAACTCCATCACACTGCCAGCATCTTAGTAAGCAACATGCTGGTAGAACAAATAGCCCAGCTGGAAGAGTGGGAGTGGGCTGACTTTGAAAGCATGAGCAGCATTCATCAACAGATATTGGAGCAGACATCATGACGAGTGATGAAAATGGAAATGGTGGTTTTCATGTCGGAACGTTTTGATCTTTGTGAAGAACTCGCGGTGTTCAACTGACTCAGGTTTCCTCCGACTCACCGAAACTTTCACTGACTCAAGACAGATGTGATCACCCTCAACTGTCCTCTACTTGACCGGAGTGGAGCTAGTTCCAAAGGAAAACTCAGCCACCGAACTAAGAGACGTAGATCTGGGCCACTGAATTTAAAATTATTTATGACTGCGAGAGCCAGACTTAATGGTCGCTCTGATATTCCAAAACAATCCCCATAGTGGTGAAACTATTTCAGCAAGAACTTTGTGTGGAAATAGGAAGAGGTCAAATATGAGACGGATTTTCATTTCCCTTATGAATTGAAGCCAAATAAAAGAAGAAGATAGACGCGACTGAGGAGGGAGAAAGTTGAAGGAAATAACCGAGTCATCCATCGCCCACGTGGCAAGACTTCATTATATTTCTCCCTGGCAAATTGGATCAAAACAACTCTTTCAATTTGCCCCCTAATTTGTCTTTAAAATTCTGTGATGTTTTTCAGCGTCACTTGTTAATTTACCAAAAAAAGTGCCTGTACGCTAGAGTTACGGGATATAATTAAACTTTCTGTCTGATTTAAAGGGCAAATTTGTGGCCCTGAAAAGCTGCACGGTGGCGGCAACAACAAAGCAATTGGAGACAAGCGGTTGCCGTCTAATTAAAACACAAATTCTTCTCTCATGGGCCTTTCTGACATTTAAGAGTAAACCAGATCATGCACCTAAATACCAGCCCCCACTTTCAATGCAGAGATTACAAAATGATCCATCACTTCTTCCCAGATCTGTTCAACGCTTCTGCAAATTGTCTACTGCCACAACCTGTTTCTCCTGCTGGGGGCACACACCCACTGCGAGGCAGGCGTTTCTTTCGCCTTCAGACGTCCACATCATCCAGAAGAGAAGTTAGGAGTTCTTTAAAGTTGTCTTCCCCCCTGTATTTTACATAGTAATGCACTGAATATTTTTGCTTTACATTTTTAAATCCAGATTGACTGGATTTGAAGGGGTTCTGCGTGGCATAAAAACCCAATGACTAGCACCAACTTTTCTGTCTGTCCACTAAAATTGAGAAACTCTTCCCCCCCAAAAAAATATGTATACAAAAAAAAAAAAGATTTAGCGGTGGATGCTCGAGAAGCAGAGTGGAGGAATTGTCTGCAGATGGGAGGAGAGGGCACGTCACGTTGGTCCAGCTTAAAGCAAACATTGCTCACATTGTCATCAGGTGCATGGCCCTCACCAATGGATGCGCAGATGTAGGTTAGTGGACACGCTGATGAATATTTTAGCAACCTGATATCAGCGCGTTAATAATTCAGACTCGTGCGTTTGTGCATCTCACCTCTTATCTGGTGTTTCTCAGCAGCAGGGACGGGATTCTGCTCTCAGATGTTTTAAAGGTCTCCTCCATGGAAAGGCGCGCAAGGTCGTTCTTTCAGGTGCAATGGTTCTGTCCAGATAGCGAGAAGCTTGTCATGTCCCTCCGTTCGCTCCTCATCACAAAAACGCACACACGCTCCGGAGCGCGCACACGCACGACACCCACGTTGTTTTGCGGTGGCTGAAATTAAATCTTCCCTCTCACGTCCAACACGCGTGGTTGTGAGTGGAGAACACGAAGAGCGACCGGTCGCTGATGATGCGCATCTGGGCAGGGAAGGAAGGAGAAGAGGTGGTGGAGGAAGAAGAAGAAGAAGAAGTGGGCAGCACGGAGGACAAGAGGAGCTGGAGCAGTCAGAACCAGCAGCACTGGGCTGGGTAGGTGCGCGGGAGGAGGGCGCACCTGCTGGAGAACTACACCCTCCTAGCGGCCCAATATGGAACTGCCACAACAACACTATTGATCATCTTTTTTTTTTAACGCTCTTAAAACATATACTTGAAATGGATGACTCTGGACCTAGATTTTCACAACCCACCCAGCTGAGGTCTGGTCGTGGGGGCAGCACCCAGGATAAAGAAGCACAGACTTTCCCGTCTCAGCTCAGAAGCTGAGCTTCTCATCTAATCCGACCCCTCCAAATGATTCTTTCAGTGATGACTCAGAGAAGAAAAAATCTAAATTGGGTGGAAACGAAATGTCAGCGATTGAAATTCTGAATTTCGTGTGAGCAAATATAGCTTAGAGTGTATATTATCCATCTAACAGACGTCTAACAGAATAATTGAAGGATTTATTATTTGAAAGTTAGAAACAAAAGGTCAATTTAGGGAGTATTTTGCTTGGAAAACAAAGAAAATGATGATTTTGGAAGACATGGTACCGGGGCTCTCCAAACAAAAAAGACCTATTCATGTCAAAACTGAGGAAAATATTTACTGGAGGTGATACATTCATTGTGTAACTACTTCCACACATCCACTGTGGCTGAAACTGGCCGTAGCGGGGTCACAGTGGGCTGCTGCCAATCCACTCTGCTCGCCCAAGATTGGCTGCCAGTATCACTGCAGGACCAAATAGACAGCCTGGCACCAGTTCATGCTCACATTCATGCCCACGGACCATTTAGAGTCAACAGCCTGCAGAGTTTTGGACTCTGAAAGGAGAATAAAGTACTTGGAAACAAGCAAGTTGTGAAGAACATAAAACAGCTACAGAATATTAATATGTTTCTCTTTAAACTGCAAAAGCTTTATTCTCTTTTTACGAGCCAGATTCAGGTCCAATTCTGAGCAATGTTGCTAAGGAATGAGATGCTTGGAAGCAACTAGTGAAGTCTCTCACACCATCATTGAGTTAGATGATTGAATGAACATATGTTATTGATAAAACATTTGTAAGGCTCCAGAATCAATAGCTACGTCCTCTTAAAGAATACAACATGTCACACGATGTATTCAGGGGTAAAGGTAGGCAGGTGAAAACAACTGGGATGTTTGGGGTTAGAGGGCAAAGGGAGAGAAGAAAAGAAATGGAATACTTTAGGTGGTGATGAGAAGAGGGATCAGAGATATGTGAGAGGAGTTGGATGAAGGGTGGAGGACGGCGGTATGGAGTCAAAGGGAATGGCTGAAAAGGAAAGGGGTGAGATGAAAAGATGGTCAGTGACAAAAAGCAGGGTTGAGAAAGTTTGACGGTGTAGTTCTCCTGCCAGACGTCTGACTTGTTTGTACTCACATGACTGACCGCATCTATACTTCTTTCATGATCCTAAAAAACGTGTGAGCTGAATGTGTGTTTTTGAAGCCTGATGGTTGAGTTGTGGTACGCATAAGAATATCAATTTATGTCCAGCAGGAATGTTGGTATTTAAATTTGATAATTGTGAACAAATGTTTTAAAATTAGCACATTTTCTGTTTAGTTTTCTTGTAAGAATTGTCCATTTAGAATTGAAAATATTGTGCATCTTTTTCAGTTCTAATTTTCATTTTTATTTTCATTGTTACATAACAGTTCAGTTTTGAATCCATTTCAATTTATAGGACTCAAATACACAAACTAACAATAGATGGCCTCTTGTCGCGGGGAAAAGCTGGTCATGGATTTTGGAAATGAAATGGGTAGAATGGAACAGTTAAAGGGTCTGAAGTGGTCTGAATTGTGAATTCATGAGATTAAAGGAACACTTTGGTGCGTGAAATGGCGGAGAAGAGCTTTCAAGGTGTGCAGCACTGCAGGGGCGTCACTGTCTTCTGCTGCGGCAAATATTCTTTTGTGATGTACGATCAAAAACAGTTCTTCATGTTGGTTCACTCGAAACTTTCCTCCTAAAATAACACAGAGGGAGCTCTCTGGGCGATCTTTTGACCAGTGCGAGATGGTTGGCAGGTTTGGCAAGAGCGATGTGAGGAGGACAGAAAAATGGAGCGGAACTTGGCTGATGAGGAAAAACTAAGAAGAGGAATGAGTCCTGTTGTGGGAGGAGAAGGATGTAGGGAATCAGTAGGAAGGAAAATGAGATGAATGGACGCTGAAAGAAATGTGGTGTCAAAGGGAATAAGTGAGATAGAAAGGAGATGAGTCATGTTGAAAAAAGTTGGTCGCTGTTCAGTCTCGATGGGCAATGAGATTAAAAAGCTTTTTGTCATTACTTTGAGATACCTGCAAAACAAATATACACGTAAATATAAATCCCTAAACAGATTATGTGTATGCCTGAGTCCATATTCCCTCCTTCTGGTGCACCTTCCTCCAGTGTTTATCATAATTAATGAGATTATTGCCACTTAAAAATATGAGACAGTTCGCTTTTAGCTTTATGGCTGCTGTTGCTCTTGTACCTAATTTTTAATAATAGATCGCATTCAATAAATAGGTCATGAAGAGATCCCACTTCATGTTTTTTCAATGCACTTGTTTTCCATGTCGATTCCTGGTGGCTGGTGTGAAACTTAGAGGCTTCAGGATGCGCTGTTGGATGAACGTGAAACAAGGGAAAGCAGGGTGTGTCCTGGAGGGTCTTGTGGATGACAACCTCAATGGTTATGTCGGTGGTGAACCGTGCATTAAAAAAAATAATCTAGCCAGGTGACGTGTTGTTTCGGACATTTGCTCATAAAATCGACTCCCAAACGTACACGGCCACTCTCACAGAAGCCTGAGGACAATTTATAGTCTTCAATTAAACTCTTTGTCTTAGCATTGTGCCTGGATAAAGTCCAAAGTTCCCTTGGGCTAGAATCAAAGCATCCTCATGTAAGACTGCAGCACAAACCAAGAAAGCATTTGAGTTTTTATTCCTGTCTATGGAGAAGTGAACCTAACCGGGCTCTGTGGGAAACACAATGCTGTTTATTGAGCATTGGAACTTCTCACATCCACAGTTGCGTACATTCATCTTCTGTCTTGGATCACAAAAATACAAAATCAGAGCTGTAGTTTCGCGAATCTCTCTGAAGAAAAAAAACACAAGGAAGAATCGCTACAATTTTTGTTTTAACTCAATGACACATCTCCTGTGATATCATTTTATTTATTCATGAGGAACACATGTAGCTCTGTAAAAACAGAGCCCCAGAGAAGAGTGTGAAATTAAACTTGACTGTTGAAGATGATCATATTCCTCATAAAACACTGGAATATTGAATAATTGATGTGAGGGATTTTAAAAACACGGCGCTTGAACTGTCTCTGAAGGGATCGAAACAATACGATTTCTCGGCAGACCCAAATGTTGCATAATAAAATTAGAGTGTGCAAGTATAAAAATGGCTCAATTTCCTTTCTAGAAAGTGTCGTTATGAAGGTGTTTTTGTCTATTTTTAATGTTAGTTGAAAGCTGGTGGTCATTAGAAACAAAGAGCTTTTACTGGGAGTTAACTGGTAAAGTAACCAGAGATTGTAAACCCCTGCCAAGCTGCTCATTCACACACACAACGTATTTTTTAAAGCTACATTTTATGGTCTTAAATTTATTCATCAATAAATTTAAATACTTTTTGAAGCTCAAACAGACACCAGGTGGCAGCAAGATGGTTATATTTAGCCCTATATATATATATATATATATATATATATATATATATATATATATATATATATATATATATATATATATATATAGATATATATATAGATATATATATAGATATAGATATATAGAGTACCGGAGTCAGATAATGTGGCAAAGGTTCCCAAGCCATCAACATGTGGACAAAAGAGAGTCTGTCATAGACACCTACAGCATGGAGGGAGACTCAAAGCAAGACTTTGGAATTGACCCACTTAGTCGGAAGAGAGACCCACAGTCAGCCAGAGGAAAAGTACCACTGAGATTAAAGTGGCCCAATGTGCCATAGGGATGAGAGGAGCCAGCCCAAAACATAGAACTGAAAAGGGCACAGAAAAGAAGGGTACCACCCCAAGAAAGAAAACGCTTTCTGCAGTAGCTAAAAAGAAGCAAACAACACAGTCTGAAGTCTGACGTCAAATATTCATAGACAAGCGTGTCCCACACTCCCTGGACTAGTTCCCACAAAGGGAAGATTCCCATCTACATCCCACTTGCCTCCACAAAACGGGTGTCAATTTTCATTGCTATTTGTAAGACTATATATATATATATATATATATATATATATATATATATATATATATATGCTATTTTTAGCGCTCATGAAATGGACCAGTCGAAAGGCATTGGTGGACTGGCCCTTTAAATGGAGACCAAAACTCCTCAGCCACCTTTAGCCAAGAGCGTCATCTTGTTCACCTATTTGTGAAATTGGTGAGGACCTGTGTAGCAAGTGTTGCGGCGCTTGATCCTCACCATCTTCCCCTAACAAGCTCAGAATCGCCCTCTGTCCCTCTCTGGCTGCTTCTCTGAGACAGAAAGAAAGTCTGGCATCTCCTCTAAAACAATCACCTTTTTCCCTCAGAAGATCCCCTATTCATCTCATGCATGCAGCAGTCAATAAGAGTTGTGCGCCTCAGTGAGCCCAGACAGTGTTGTTGTGAGTGTCTCAGTCAGGTAGGGAGCAGGAGAAACCTGCAGTGATCATCTACAGCCACACTCAGGATACCTTAAGCTTGGGTGTTGTTCATATCGCTCCATATTGCCACTGTTTGACATTTCCTTTAATTATGCCTGTAATTTATTCATGCTCTTGATCCTGGGAGCTTGTTGTGAGAGACTTCCTCCTGGAATATTTTATCCCGCTCCTCGCGGGGCTCACAGATTAAGCATCTTAATAGCACACTCCGGAAGGTATTGCTTTCTTCACTGTGCGACCGCAGTGGCTGAGTGGCAATAAGCTTTGTGTCTTTTAATGCACGTATAAGCCGCGAAAGTCAAGAAGACTTATTCCACTCGTCTTCTGTGGATGCAGAGTTTAGTCACCTCTGCTGGTGTGGGAGAGAAGAGGCATCATGGCTGGTCAAAGCAGCTGGCTTGTAGATCCGAAACAATAACAACGACAACAATAATATATGATGCACATGCCGCCCTTTTGAACGCTCCAGGTCGCACACAGATAGAAAACCTGCCTGAGGACAAACACATTATTCATACATCAAACCACTGGTACACACACTCAGAAACAGCACGTGATGGACACATGAAAGAAGTTACTCGAGACACTCAGAATGCATCTGAACACACACGTCGCTGTATTCCTAACACTAATGAAATTGATTTTACACAACGACCCGTCTCCCATGAATCAAATCTCGTCGTAATAAATGATAAAGTGTGCAGACACTTGTATTGACTTAGACTAGCTGTGTCGCGGTTGCTATGGCAACAGCAGCCCTGTCAATCTGCATATAGTAAATCCCAATAACCTAAAAACGACTCAGAATCTGTTATCTGTAGGCAAAAAGCTCATGCGGCGCTGCTTAAAAGAACCTTGTGGGTATTTATTTTCCACTTTCTCCCCGGTCTGGTCGTGTTACTTCATTAGCACGGACACTTTTCAACCCCGCATTGAAGACTAATGGGCCAACATTGCTTTTATTGCCTTCCTCAGTTGTATGACCGAGGAGGTCCATTACTTTTCAAGATCATGAATTTACTCTTTTACTGCTGAGGAGGACTTGCAACCAGCTAATGAATGGGAAATCTACTTTAAGATAAATCCTCATCCTGCAGGAGAGAGGGAGAGTGCCATTTTTAAAAGCTGCCTGTGAGTCTGAACACACTGCAGTCGGATCAGTGGGGAGTTTCTTCACATCTATTTAGTATGCACTTAGATTTTGGGATGAAAAGTGGAGAATCATTACATTACATTTGATTTAGCTGACTGTTTTATTCAAAGAGCACGAGTGCATCGCACCAGCTGGTGAGGCTTAATGGGTAGCTGCGACGTCTGAGGGAGGTTGTAGGTTCCAAAGCTGCTGATGGGGTGATGGAGCGTAGGAGGTGGGGGTGGAAATGAAGTGTTTGCCTGTGTTTGTCCAGACCTATTCACAGTGCAGGAGCAACTGAGTGGCCAAGGATATTAGAAATATTCCATTAAAGAAGTGGAAGCTGCCTCCTGGCTCAGCTCACACACCATTGACTTCAATATAGTTTTAGTCAGAGGGTGGACACCACTTTCGGGCGGTATGCACAGTCGTAGTCTCAGCAGCTCAACACAGTTCACAGTTAGGTGAAACACATTCATTGTCAGATGCTGTTTGAAATTATTCTGTTTTGCCAGTTAGACAGCACACTTGCTTGTGTTCCCTACATTTTGAGTTGAGTTGCCATGCAAGAAATGTCACACCCTAACTAACCGGAACACCAACTAGACCAGTTTGTTTGTGTTCACATTTCGGAACAAGAAGGGTCACTCTAAATGTGAGCCTCTTTTCGGGTGCTAAGCGACTCATCTCTTGTCCCCATTCACAAAAAATGTTCCACGTGGAACTGTTGCAGTACTATATGGATTTTCACAGCTGATTGGACACAAAAGGGACACAAAACAAAACAGGGATTTTCTGTCACATTGAAATGAACACATATTTTGGAATGTATTTTTGGCTGGTGCAACATGCAAACAATGTAAAAAAAATCTATATATTCACGCTCTTGATCCATGTATATTTCTTACAATGCTATAATATCTTGTGGTTTGGTGGTTGCTATGGCAAGAACAACTCTGTCAATCCGCATTAAATGTGTGTATTTATATTAAGATAAAGCCTAATATTTCCCTCTCCCCCAAGAACCCAATGTTGTCCTCTAAAACAAATAGCAAAGACTTCCCCAGTCTCTGTAGTGTGTCTTGGCTGCTGTCCTCGAGGAGGTGCTCAGGGTGGTTCCTGACCAGACACCTGAGCCACCTTGTCTTCCTGGGGTAAATGAGCAGCAGCTTCACTCTGAGTCTCTCACAAATGGCCAAGCTTCTCACATTTAAGCTTTGCTTTTTGGTGTACCTCCATTAGTTCCCCTCCAGTCTCCTCACTAAAGGAAAGTCTGCGATACTGACGGATCTCAATCCCAACACTCAGCTGTGAACCCCTCAGGGAAAATTGGGGGGAGTCAGACTGATGAAGCCAACAGGACCACATCATCAGCAAAAAGCAGAGATGACATTCCTGGGTCACTGCAGCCAAAACCCTCCCAGACCCATTATTTCGACAATAAAAGCAAAGCACCGCTCAGATGTTCTTTGAAGAGAATGTTTCGCACATTTTCCCTCCCAGATGAGTAGTCTGATCCTTCTCTCCAACTGCTTGGCATCAGTTTTGGCACGTATCTTTGGAAAATTCATCTCAATGCCTCATGAGATTAGAACGCGTCCCTCTTCATTCACAGGTGAATCAACACAAAATCATCACAATTTAGAGGCCAACTGTCCATTTTGGTGAAAAGGTCTTTACAAATATCAACCTTTTCAGTCTTTTTTCGAGCCGCCATCATTTTTAAGCCATATAAATCCATCCACATGGCCTTTAAATTCAAGCACAGCTGCTGGTGAAGCAGACAATGCCCTCTCTGCAGTATGCTGTGCAACTTCAGTTTAATGGTCATCCAGACGCTTTTGTTTTCCTATTAGGTGATTTTTTAAACGACAGTGAGGAGGGTCTCTTCTTCAGCTCTTCACTGAAGTGCTCATTCCTGTTTCGGGAACGTTTTTCTGCATCAACAAAGTCAACCATTGTAACAAAGGACAACTCCACACAAGTGAACAATCGAATGCCAGTGCCTCATGTTTGGCATTTCACTTTGGTTTACTCTCAAAAAAGGCATTTATTTTGTTCACTGGTGCTAAAACTACTGGAAGAAGAAGTGCATCAGCTTTATCTCTACAGTTTGCATCTACACAACATGCAATTTTAATGCCCTTCTCTCCATAGAGCCAAGACGCTTCATCATGTATCAGTTCCTCCAGGCCACCTTGAAGGTTTTAACACGATCAAACTGAAGTAGTCGCCTCTTCTGCTTTCACGTTCCAGATAAAAGGCTCCTATATCCTGAACTTGCAGCGCCAACACATCTAAACAAAACTGCCGCCAGCTTTATACCTCAGTGTGGCAGGAGAATAACTGCCCGACGCTCGTTGCCAATCCCAGCAAATATTTTCTCTATTTGATTTTAGGTCCAAACAAAGGCAGTAAGCATTGTGGTGCCTGGAATAAAACAGGTTACATGCATGACTGAATTAAGGGGACCACATGTTATGTTTTTTGGCTTGTTCATTTGGCAAGCATGTACAGTATAAAACAAAATATGTATTTTATTTAATGTTATTTGACATTATAACACTCTAACTTCACTGCTTTGTTACTCTATCTAGAGTAAACATGAAAATACAAATGTGGAAGTTTACTTTAGTATTTTGTATTTACAGCAAACCTGATTTCACTTCGGCCCAAAGTGAGCATATATATATATATATATATATATATATATATATATATATATATATATATATATATATATATATATTGTTGTTGCTGGGTCAGGTCGATGGTGAAATGATCAACTTTAATGTGTATGTTGTGACAAAACTGCAACTGTACGGTGGAAGAGTGGTCATATCCCTGGGATTGCGTTGCAGTTTTTCATGAGACATTTCAAAATATCCAACTAAATAACAATAGTCTGGCTGAAGAGGATTGCTTCAACACCTGTCTGGTCTGTTTGACTGGTGCACCGTGCGGCATGAGGAGTGGGCGGGGCTGTGGCACAGTTCTGGAGTGCCGCAAGTTGCTTCTCACTTGAAGTTGAAATGCATTGATCAAGGAGTCATTTTTCATTAAATAACTTATAAATGAAGAAAAATAATAATTCAGTAGGGACACGTTTCTCAAAAAAGAGAAGGGGCTGTCTGGAGTGTGCAGCCTGCACTCCTCTAATTTAAAGAAAACATATCTTCATACTGAACAAGGCAGTTTGGCTCATATTCCAGGAGAAAACACTGCACTTTCAAAACCACTAATGAGGAGGCAGCAGGTTTGAATCGCGTGTGAGGTCAATCTTGGTTTCAGCCAGACCTCCTTTCACTTTAAATCCTAGTTGTAAATGTCCACCCCTCAAGAGTGATAGTGAATCTTCATGAAACCTGAAACGTTTTAAAGACATCTTTAATCAGAGGATTTTCTACTCTCTGAAACTTTTCCCCTGAAAGCAACAAAAGAAGAGCGTTTTCTGTTCAATTAGTTTTTCATGTCATTGAGTTTGGCTTCATCAAAGCAGTGAACACTTGCTGTTGTCACTAAAAGCAATTTCCCCTGAAAAGGACTCTTCGTCAATTGTTGTGTTTTAATTCAGGATCACATTTAATTGCTGATGTTTTTCTGGTGTTTCTTAACCGCTAGTTTAATCTGAGGATGAATAGGTTAGTGCTCAGTAATTTTATAGCAGCATTAGACCTCAAAACAGGAAAGAATTGACATTTTTTAAAGATGTTCTGGTGGTGATCTCATACAAGGGAGCTGGGGATGCGTAGGGCTTCTTTTCTGAGAGTGGGGCTCAGGATTTCTTGAAGAAAAACAGGTCTATCTTACAGCCATACATTGGGTGTTTACAGCCATTGTAACCTGACGTTATTTTAACTTCTCCCTCCTTCGCTGATTTGCTGTTCTTTACTAATTTTCTCTGCTGGTTGCCAATTTCAGTCTCGGTGCTCACAGGGTTCTGGAACTCGCTGAAGACTTCCTGGCGCGTGTGTTTTGTTGTTTGCTTTGTTGGATTTTTTAAAAATCTATTTGAAGATGACTCACCTGTTTGTTCTTGGACAGGATCGATTGTGTTCCTTTGTATGATGATTTTATTGGGAGCTTCATTTGTATTGACGTGCTCAAAATGCTGATCGAATTATACATTGAATTGGGTTCCAGATTTAGTCATTTGGTGGAACTGTTTTTCATGTGATAGTTTTGAATCTTTGAAATGGACAGTGGACTCAGTCCTGTGACGTCCCATTTTTGGATGCCACCCAGCTTGTGTAACTTTTTCTCGTCAAATAATTTTTTTAAAAATGCTAATTTTTGGTTTCGACATTTGAGTTATATTTCACTAATTGAGTCAAAATACAATGAATTAATATTTCTTGTGCTGCGAGTGCTCAAGGTCCTTCGTCTGTGTTTTGTAGACGCTGATAGCGATCTCCTGCACTTTTTCGATTAAGCTGCTTTATTTTGAGTAAATGAAAAAGGTCTTGATCAATTTTTTTATAAATTATTTGTACCATGAGCGCCACTTCCAGCCACTGAAAAAGTTACACTTAAGCATGAGATAACATGTATGAAAGGCGGAATTTAAAGCAAAGTACTTCTCTTTTTCATTTATTTATTTTTGCAACACATCATGAGATAATTTAAAGAAGTAAACTTAATGTACTTTTTTCAATTAGGTTTTCTTATTGTCAGTATATTTATCTAGCAAAACTTGTCTCAACTGTAGGAGGCGCTATTTATGAACTTTATGAATATCTTGTCTGGTGTACTGATTGGTCTTGTAATCTGCAACTGAATTCTGATCATATTCGAAGGCGTCATACTTTTGACCACTGTCTGACTTCCTATCTGCCTGGAATGATTTACTTACAAACATGACTGTGCTGTTAAGGCAGTGTGGATATTTAACTTATTAATGCAGCCATTAATATTTCAAATGGAAAAACGCTGTGGGTGATGATACTTGTCTAAATATTTATTACCTTTTAATGTTTCATCTCACATTGTCTGACAGTTTGTATCAGGAGAGGAGAGGAGAGGAGAGGAGAAGAGGAGAGGAGAGGAGAGGAGATAAAAGGAGAGGAGAGCAGAGCAGGGGAGAGGAGAGGAGAGGAGATAAAAGGAGAGGGGAGGAGAGGAGATGAGAGGAGAGAAGATAAAAGGAGAGGAGAGCAGAGGAGAGGAGAGGAGATAAAAGGAGAGGAGAGCAGAGGAGAAGAGAGGAGATAAAAGGAGAGGGGAGGAGAGGAGATGAGAGGAGAGGAGATAAAAGGAGAGGAGAGCAGAGCAGAGGAGAGGAGAGGAGATAAAAGAAGAGGGGAGAAGAGGAGAGGAGAGGAGATAAAAGGAGAGGACAGCAGAGGAGAGGAGAAGAGGAGAGGAGAGGAGATAAAAGGAGAGGAGAGCAGAGGAGAGGAGAGGAGAGGAGATAAAAGGAGAGGAGAGCAGAGCAGAGGAGAGGAGAGGAGAAAAAAGGAGAGGAGAGCAGAGCAGAGGAGAGGAGAGGAGATAAAAGGAGAGGAGAGCAGAGCAGAGCAGAGGAGAGGAGATAAAAGGAGAGGGGAGGAGAGGAGATGAGAGGAGATAAAAGGAGAGGAGATCAGAGCAGAGGAGAGGAGATGTGAGGAGAGGAGAGCAGAGCAGAGGAGAGGAGTGGAGAGGAGATGTGAGGAGAGGAGAGCAGAGCAGAGGAGAGGAGAGGAGAGGAGAGGAGGTAAAAGGAGAGGAGAGCAGAGCAGAGGAGAGGAGATGAGAGGAGATGTGAGGAGAGGACAGAAGAGGAGGAGAGGAGATGTGAGGAGAGGAGAGGAGAGGAGAGGAGATAAAAGGAGAGGAGAACAGAGCAGAGGAGAGGAGAGGAGATGTGAGGAGAGGACAGAAGAGGAAAGGAGAGGAGAGGAGAGAAGAGGAAAGCAGAGGAGAGCCAAGCAGAGGAGAGAAGAGGAGAGGAGAGGAAATAAAAGGAGAGGAGAGAAGATAAAAGGAGAGGAGATGAGAGCAAAGCAGAGGAGAGGAAAGCAGAGGAGAGGAGAGCAGAGCAGAGGAAAGCAGAGGAGAAGAGAGCAGAGGAGAGGAGAGCAGAGGAAAGCAGAGGAGAAGAGAGGAGAGGAAAGCAGAGGAGAGGAGAGCAGAGGAAAGCAGAGGAGAAGAGAGGAAATAAAAGGAGAGGAGAGAAGATAAAAGGAGAGGAGAGCAAAGCAGAGGAGAGGAAAGCAGAAGAGAGGAGAGCAGAGCAGAGGAAAGCAGAGGAGAAGAGAGGAGAGGAGAGCAGAGAAGAGGAGAGGAGAGGAACCATTTTAACTAATCGCTTCAAAATAATTTGACGCAACAGCCAGTTGCTCAGACCTCTGAATGAGGTTTGGACTTTCAATTGACTTTCAAGATCAGCTACCCTACCTTTATTGCTTTTCCATGCAAAAAATATACCTATAAAATTTTGCAAAATTGCTGTCTTATTTAATGCAATTTAACAGAACTATTTCTACTATACTGTACCCCTTGCAGAAACAATTTTCATTCTGCTGAGATTGATGCTGAAACATTGCACTTCCCCCTTGCCGAGACTGAGAGCTGGTCACCACCTCAGTGTAAAGGAGATGTTTGCCTCTTTCATGAGAGAAAAATGCTTTTCCGGACCTGTGTTTACTTTCATTTTGAGAGCATTAGAAGCTTCTGCGGCGCTGAACCGGGCGGTATCATAGAGCAAACAATGGGGACGTCACCAAAGTGGGTTCTCTAACATTATCTCCTCTCCTGAGAAGGTTGCCATTCATAAATACACATGCTGGAAGTTTATGTGAAGCCCCAGAGCTGCCAGCATTTGTTTTACTCGCCTGCTCTTCAGCGCTCTCACAGAGGATCCATCTAAAGTGATTGGTTTTTAGATATCTTCAGGTCTCAGGTTCAGACCACCGTATAGATTTTCTATAGTCTCTTCCTAATGAATGTTTTCACTCTCTTCTTGTCAATGACAAAACGATTCTCTGTAACTAAAAGCTACGAAGGAATTAGCTTGCACACACACAAACAGGCATCAGGCCTGTTTTTATTAAGATGTGTGTTCTTTTTTTTTTTTTGCTATCAGATGTCAACAACAACAACCAAAACAGCTTACAAGTAAGCATCCAGTAAGTGTGAGAAGAACCTCAGACATCTGGTGTTTGTTGGAGTGGCTACTATGCTGTGTTTACTCGCACATTGTAGGTGACAATGAAGCAGAAATTGTGAGGAAAAGGAAAATTTGTCTCATTACAGAAGCACAACAAGCAGCAGATTCTTGCTGATGATGAGAAGTTGGTTTGGGGTGAACACATCTGCTGGCTGGCTTCTTTGTCCAGCTTTGCACTCCGAATGTCAAACACATGAATAATTCAAACATCTTAATTAACATAACCGATTCCTCAACATGCTGACATGTGAGTATACAAGGAGATGAATACTGCAGAGCACTGTGAGGTAACAACTGATTATGTGCCTTTGACATATTTATTGCCCCACATGAAATCATGGTGGTTTGTTAGAAAAAAAAAAAATCACTGGTTCAGGTATCCCTTTTGCTTGTAAGATTTAATCCATAACAATACATTTAAAAGCAGAAACCGTCATCTGATTTTCAGGGGCTAGAAGTTGGGGCTCTTGGTTTAAAAATGGTGTGAGCTTTTGTTGAATTTGTCTGTCAAATTGAAACACAGCAGACAGTGCCATGTGGTGGCCTCTGAAAATGCAGACTGTTTCATGAAACCTCTTGTTGCCCATCACTGTTGGTTGTCTCACTGGCATTTAAAAACCATGACTGTCAGTAAACCAACCAGTACATTTCAAATATACTATGTAAATGATGTCATATTATCCCTCACTCGACTCACTCTGCCTCTCTCTTCAGGGTCTCAGGCATCCATCCTAACTGTGTTGGATGAAGCAGCACCAGGAACCTGGTGCAGCACTCCATATCCACAAAGTGTAAGGCAAACCTCTTCACACACTACAATACACTGTGCAATACACACTACAATAACGACAATACAGAATATAATAAAGGTGTGCTTTTTTGTACTTTAAATAGATACTTCAGATCGATAGATAGATACAGCACTTACAGTAGATAAATAGATAGATACTTTAGATAGGAAGAGAGATACAGCACTTACAGTAGATAGACAGATAGATAGATAGATAGATAGATAGATAGATAGATACTTTAGATAGGAAGAGAGATACAGCACTTACAGTAGATAGACAGATAGATAGATAGATAGATAGATACTTTAGATAGGAAGAGAGATACAGTACTTACAGTAGATAGATAGATAGATAGATAGATAGATAGATAGATAGATAGATAGATAGATAGATAGATAGATAGATAGATAGATGGATGGATGGATGATAGGTGGATGGTTGGATGGATGGATGATAGATAGATAGATAGACAGATAGATAGATACTTTAGATAGATACTTTAGATAGGAAGAGAGATACAGTACTTACAGTAGATAGATAGATAGATAGATACTTTAGATAGGAAGAGAGATACAGTACTTACAGTAGATAGATAGATAGATAGATAGATAGATAGATAGATAGATAGATACTTTAGATAGATACTTTAGATATGAAGAGAGATACAGTACTTACAGTAGATAGATAGATAGATAGATAGATAGATAGATAGATAGATAGATAGATAGATAGATAGATAGATAGATAGATAGGAAGAGAGATACAGTACTTACAGTAGATAGATAGATAGATAGATAGATCGATAGATAGATAGATAGATAGATAGATAGATAGACAGATAGATAGATAGACAGATAGATAGATAGATACAGTACTTTGGATAGATAGAGAGATACTTTCATAAAGTCCTCTGTGTGCATCAAACATCCAGCCAGGTTATCTCGATTCAAACAAGTCACCTTAAATCAAAGATGGCACCGGAGAGTGTCGTTTGCAACTTGATGTCATTTAAAGTGTTCCTGGTGCCAAGTGTTGGGATATTGTTCGGGGACCGCGCACACCAGCGGTATCACATAAACGCGACATTTTATCACCAAGTATAATCATTCCGCCTCCATGTAGGGCTTCCTTGGCTCTATAAATTACTCACACGTGCCCTATTTTCATAAGCAGCTGCCGCCGTTTGCCATTCCCAATAACTGCTACAAATATAGCCCTGAGGCTACGTTGACATTACCTTGCTGATGCGAGTCAATTCCAATTCTTTCCCTTATTGATTTGTTTTCTTGCTGTCTGGACAATCAAATTTAAGAGTTATGTATTAAATTTGGTTGTCTGAAATGGTATCCAGCAGACTTGTTCCACCAACGAAAGCTATCGGATCAGATCTTATGAGTTTTTATGAATCGTGTGCCGTAATTGCTGCCAGTTTCGGAGGCACTGCGGGGAACGGCGGAGGAGAGCCGTGACAATTGTCGGTTGAAGCTTTAATAAGGGGTCAGCTTATTGATGTGAACTGATTCGTCATGGTTAAGGGGCTGGTGTTGGCTTAGATTAGTCAATAAATATGCGTACAAGGAAGGGTGAGAGAGGGGAGGTCAAAAATTGAAGCGGAAATGATAAGGGGCCACACAAATTATGCAGAGCTACACTGACGCCACTAGACACCAACAACAAATGTGTAATCGCAACGTGAATTGTACAGAGGTCCATTAAATATTGGTAGATAGACAGTTCCTGGAAAACATTACTGTTGAATTCATTGTGTTATGGTGTGTTCCATTTGCATTCAAATCAGAATTCATTTTTAAGCAGTTGCACTTGTTGGTGCTGAGGCAGCCTCATAGTAAGAAGGTCGTAGGTTTGAATCCAAGCTAGGTGCTTTCTGTGTGGAGTTTGGATGTATTGTGTGGGTTTTCTCCGGGCACTCCACTTTCCTCCCACCGGTCCACTCAAGTCGGGTCACCATCTAGAGGTAGGAGAGTTGCGCTTGGTGGTCGCCTCTACAGTGACATCTTCTACGAGACTGGGGCACTGAATGCTTCTGCCGCACCTTTGTGCTAGTGTTTATCTCATGTCTTCGTGGCATTTCCTACAGACTTTTTTCCTTCACTCACTTACTGTTCTTTGATCAACGCATTTCCTCAGAAGGGGATCAATAAAGTGTGATCATACCTATAGTTTTCCCGTGGAAATACACTGCCAGCTCACTAAAACCCTGAAATTGTGAGAGCAACACATATTTGCTGAGTAAGCAAAACAAACATCTTTGAACATGCTGCATGAGTTAAGCGGGGGAAGTCCCTGTGGAGTGCTGTTCCAGTTTGCTTTCCCCGATCTGAGGACAGACAACAACAGAGAATTCCAATTCTCTCAGAAAAGTGGAACACAACGCATGGTGTGCGTTAACCTCTGGAATAAAGGTGGAATCTTTTCCTCAATCGCTGCACCACTTCAATAGTATCAATCCAATTCCATCCGGAGATCATTAGCTCATGTTTTGTCTGCCCTACCAAAGAGAGGTCCACGCACAGGACAGGAGTTGAAGGGCATTTGAAATGGGATAAGTCCCTCGTATAATGGGATTTAATTTTGCCCCAAATGAAGCCCAACAACAGCAGAGACACTTTTGAGCGCAGCCCTGAAGAGCACCCCGGAACATTTGTGCAACCCCAGGCCACCAGCCCAGCATGCATGTGTGTTGAAGCCATTTAACATTTCTATTTGGATCCATCCCCTGGGCACCAATTCCCCAACAAGAAGCTAGCAATACAGCTAAGTGGTGATGAGGCAACTCTTCGTGTCTTGCTGCAACACTAACCTCCGACGGGACCTGTGTCAATAAATGAATACATTTGATTGTGCTTCATCAATTCCCACTTCATCACCACCACGGGACTGTTATCCAGCGCAGCCACCAAAACTGAGTTTTCACATTTGGCTGTCTCCGTTGTTGCCTACATGACGCAATCGCTCTTTAACTTGCATGCAGCATAATGAGGCAGTGTTTTTTCTGCCTCCCTGAGATGGAGAGTTGATCCCTGCTGTAGCTTTCTATTCATCCTCCTTCACTCTGTCAATCCTTTATGAAAGAGAAAGGTGGTTGAGTCAGACAGAGGGAGAGGGAAGAAAAAAACACCTGACTTTTGCACTCGATTGGGAAAAAATGAATTGAAGGGAGTGAATGCTGGAGAATACTCTTGACACCTTTGGCTTAATGCTCCCATATGCCAGTTCAAAGTGTCATAATTGGGTGAGTTCACACAGCGAGCTCCAGTTCAGCCCCGCATGGTGTATCAGTGCTGCTCTATTCACACTCACAAAATAGTCAGATGATTCAAGTGGAAAGAATGTGAAAGAGCTGGATCTTTATCAGCATCAATATTTGAATAAAAGGGGCAAAAGGTGTTAATCACATTCTCTTCACCAATAAAAGCAGCGATATGAATCTGGATTTATGATCTTGTGTCAGGTCCTTTACACGTCAGCATGAACTAGGCAGATCACATCATCCACATTGGCTTTTGAATTTATTTGAGGATTTTATTGTTCTTAAACTTAAAGAGCCACATTAAAAACCTCATTGGATAAACTTTTCCACTCAGGCACTACATATTTCTTTATGATCTGTACTCTCTTTCGTGTTGGGTATTGTGTATTTTAATATATGTATTTTAATACAGAAGAATGTGTGGAAGTGCATAAAAGAGAAGGCAGTGGAGTGAGCAGACCTGATGGGTGGAAGTGAAGTGTTCTGGGACCAATTCTTAAGAGCCTGTGAGAGGCTCACAATTGTCGAGGTGATCACTTTGAAAAAGAATTTCTCCATGAAAATGAGGGAAGGAGTTGTGGAGTTCAAGATAAGGAGGGAGGTCAACTTCGGTGAGCAGCTGTATGGTTTCACTCACAGAACAGGTCTGTTGATAGAGAAGGACAATGAAGGTGAGAAGGAGTCGCACTGTGTCTTTGTAGATCTAAGAAGAGGTCATGATCCCAGAGAGAAAGCATGGTATTGTATGAAGAGCTCAGCGAGAGTTGTGTTGGACATGTTTGAATTCAGTGAGACCGTGGTGATGTGGGCAAAAGGAGGTCTCAAAGGTGACTCACATGATGTTTGCTGATGATGTAGTGCGAGTAAGGAGAAGGCGAACAAGAAGCTGGAGAGAAGAGAAGTGAATGTCAGTTGAAGCAAGGTGTGGGAAAAGGAGAGAAGGAGAAGAGGTTGTGAAAATCAATCAAGACTCACAACGGTCAAGGGAGATGAGGAGGAGAGCAGAGGCACTTGGCAAGGAATGGGGCTTCTTGAGTGAAAGGGTAGCAGTAGTGAGACGTGCTTTACAGCGACAGAAGCTCTGACACAAATATGAGAAGCAGAGTTTGACGAGTCAGAGATGAAGATGAAGGGGTTTTCATTGGGATAAATAAAAACAATATCAGATGAGTATGAGAGGGACGCCACACCTGGAGAAGCTGAGAGACAACATTAGAGGCTACAGGTCAAAGGTTGAGGTTCCTGTTTGTGGTAAAGGTGAGATGAGGAGCGTCAATGGAGGATGATCAGTGGAGGAGGCTGACGTGCTCTGGCAACCCCTGATGGGAGCCTCAGTGATCACATCATACGGCGCATGAAGACAACTTTAGCCTCACAGCTGTGAATCACACAGCTGAACAATGTCTCACCTCACACGGGGAGAGCGGACTTGATGCTGGGACATTTCACCTCCAGTGTTTCCATGACGATTCAAGCATCGCTCCAAACTATGCCATAACATAATCACCAGCCTCCTAATGTCTTGCAGATTTTCCTCAGCATTTTTAGTGAATGAAAAATACTATTAATAAAAAAAAAACATCCAATGAAGAGAAAATCTTGCACGATGGCTGTCCATGATAGGCAGGGAACTGGGAGCACAGGGTCACTGTCAGTGGATATTGATGAGACATCGAGGAGAGATTGGCTTCTTGGAGAGTAAAATTGCATCACAATTTTCCTTGTCAAACAAAAGTGGCACATTTCAGAAGTTTTAAACCATATTTAAAAGAAGCTAGGTTGAGAATATTCAGCAGCCTCTGGCTGTGTTTACAGGTCCTGGGTGTCACTAGGGGGCATCGTTCGACCACGAGAGGAAAGACCTGCCAGCAACTGAGCCGCACATCAATTACCATGGAAACTCGATTTTCTTAACCTCATTCTCCGTGGTATGTCTATTTTGCTTACATTATTCCATAGTTCACCATCCAGGGTCAGCAGGGCTCTTCTTGAACTCCCGGGATTAGGTTGGAAAACATTTCATTACATGTGTCAGAATCAATTCATGAACAAAAAAAAAAAAAAATCAATTCAGACTCGACATTGATTTACCTGGCCTGATAGATTCACACCTGTGGGAGAGGGCTGTGACCGAGACATGTTGCTGAATCTGCAGATCACACTTATAAGGAGCAAAGTGCTTTACGCCGGAGATAAACCTGAACAGAGGTCAAGATCTCAGGTCAGTGGAGCTCAATAGATTTAATGGGTGAAGAGGTGGCGATCTCCTGGCTATATCTGCAGAGCTTCTCTGGAAGAAGGGTGATGTCAAGGTTCAAGACGTTGTATTCACTGCCGGTCCGGGTGCTAATTGGAACGCAAGTTTCTTTCATACCGCTTCACAATTGAGTCCAGACCTCGTGGGAGTGAAGGCATGCCGTGCCTGGCAGCAAGTTTTTCTCCATCATTGTGTGTTGGTGAAAGTGACACAGTGAAGGGCCTTTAGATGTTTCTTGAGCTGTGGAGGAAAGAAGGAGCTATTTCTATTTCTCGGAGCTTGTTTTCATGCCTGTGATATTCATCTTTTGTGAAGAAACAAGACGATCATCATCTTTATCAACTTTTTTTTCAACGATCAGGTTCTTGGGTTTATTGGATTCAGCCAAGTGTTCAGTCGCAGGAATGTCGGTCAATACTGAGGTATTGGAAAAAGTAGAGTTTCATTGATGGACATATTTGGGCTGTAACTGGAAGTGCGGATTCAAGGAGCTAAAGGTGGCGGATGCTTTCTTGTTCAGTGGCCATGTTATGAGTTTCATGGTCGCCCCAAGTCTTTCCACAAAAGATGGTTCAGAAAATACCATAGATATCTGGCTGAGTACTCAGTGAGTGAATTAATGAAGTTACTGAGTGATGTTAAGTGTGGTGCTGACAGATTTGGTAGAGCACATTGCTCAAGTACTGTCACGCACAAGCCTGTGTGTCTGGACTCTCTGTACTTTGTTTTATTCCACTATGCTTTCAGTCACTGGTCATACCAATATGTGAATACACTATAAGGAAGAACGAGTGATCTTACGTCATTGTAAGTGATTGACAAGCCACGTGCGCGGACATCCAGGGGGCCCATATTCGACCAGAGCGTCAGACTGCCTGTTATAGTACATGCCACGCACGTGCGCGCGCTCGCACGCACGCAGCGTCTTCAGTGTCCTTTGACCTCCGTGGTTTCCAAAATAGTCAAACGACCTTGCGCAGTTGTCGACGCCGTTGATTCGCGGATGTATAGCGCTCCAAAAATGTGACGTTACTTTGACGCTCACAGCGGCGGGACCGACGCGCCGGACTCACCTGGCTGCGGAGAACTAGAGGAACAGGTAGGAAGCGCTTGTCAACACTCGGATACTTGAACACGCGCCACCAGATTTAGACCTCGCCAAGGGAGACAAGCATGTGGTGCGCTGAAGTTTGTGTTTGCTGATAGGCTGGCCGCTTGTGTGCAGAAACACAATCAAATCTGTCTCACCACATTCAGCGGCGCAAACACTGAAGCGCAGGCGAGAAGGAACAGCTTTTCACTGCTAAACTGAATTTAAAAAAAACATCTCCAGCATCGAGTTCTGGCCGCTGTTTTAGGAAACTGGGATGTTTAAATGTCCGTGAATGGTTTAAAGCAACACATCGTATCCGAACCCTGCGTGTTTTGTCTTTATTTTTATATTTGTGTTTTTATTGAAGTGAAAACTCATGGAAGGCATCATTGTTTCTTCACAGTTCTGTATTGTCTGAAGTAGTGGTAGTATACATTACCCATCGAAATTATAATCCGTTTAATATTTTGTAATAACAATAAGTTATTATCATGACACAGCCTTTAAAAGTCCAACTTTTCTTCCTGTTATCAAGATATAATGCACTTTCTAATGAGTGTAGCTTGGGAGAATCCTACAAAATATTGATCTGTAGCAAATTAACAATTTTTTCCTCACATAAATGAACAACCTACTGTCAATGTATGCAACTCTAACTGAAGCTACACCTCAATAGAGAACATTAAAAATCAGGTTTGTACTCCATATTAAATTTGAAAATCTGCGTGAAAGCAAATGAAGAAGGTCCAATGTCATATTGTCCCTGAAGGTACATTAAGTTTAAGCCAAACACGGATGGTACTGTTTCCTTTACTGTGTATACTAGTATAGTATAGATCACTGTGCTATCAACCAAAAATAATTTATTGTACATTTCATAGCAGACTGTATGAGAAATTGACTTCTGCTGTAACTCCGGCTTGCCTGAAGCACAATTTCTAACATCACTGATGCTGTCAGACGTCTGGCTGAGATATTTGCACGATGTGATGAGGGACTTCCTCGTTTGGTCTGCTCCCGAAACCTGATCCATTCAGCCGCGTGATTGACCCGCACAGAAATGCTACACTGATCTCTTGCTGTGAAACTTGCTCAAGAGCCAAAGCTGTCACCAGGAATTGTTCATACCATCATCAATGCTAACTGGTGTGCCTGATACTATCAAACCGGAATTGTTGCTGTGCAGTGAGATGGATCTGCTAGTTTATTCTGCCCTACTGTCATTCAGAGAGTTCTGGAACCGCCTGGAGGTGAAGTTCTGGTCATGTTTGTCGGTAAATAAATCAGTCTTTCGCATCCGCTGTAGTTCACTTGACAAGGGTAAATAATACTTCGTATTATTACTTAAATAATACACATAGGCAGCCAAACACCTTTTGTTTTAATGACTGACAAGATGTTTTGATAACCAGCTATAGTATCTATTCATTGTCATTTATCTAACTCCTCCTCTTGGTTCCGTTTTATTTTATTTCATTATTTTGATTTTTGTTTCCAGTATATTTTTCAATGGTCTCTTTTTTTCAGTGGGGTGACATTGCTTCAGATTTCCAATTATTTAATTTAAAATTATATGATTTTAATCTATTATTTATAACCTGACTATCTTTTCTGATTTCGCTTTTTTTTTTTATCCATAAATGTGGCACATGCCTCAAAATTTAATCTCAAATGAGATCTTCCTGCCTGGTGTTTATATTCCTTCCATCGCTAGTTTGTATCAAACAGACCATTCCTGTCTCACATATCGTCTGCTGGAGTGAGATTGAGATGTGCAAGGATTATGTTTGATATGTCTCCTCACTGTGACATGGCAGATAAGCGGTTGAAGACAATCATCATGGAAAATAACTTCAAAAGTATTCATCCTTTCAATGCAGAAGAGAGATAAGAGGTTCTAAATGTCAGCTGCTCAGAGGTTTGTCTCCGCTGATATAATTCATGGATGAACACTCAAAGTTCTTTGACACTGTTAACTGAAACACTTGCGGTTTCATGTCTTCACATCGTGTTCTGTTGGACCGCACTCCCAACCTTCTGGGTCGGAGCTCGTAAACACAGAGAGTGAGACAGGTCTAGCCAGCATGTGTTGCCACATGTCAGGCATGTTGTCTCCGCCTCCACACTTCCACAGATAATTACCTCTCGCAGACATTTGGAATTGCAAAGTTCAACCTGAAAACAGACAACAGCTGACATTTCCTCGTCTTTATGATATTCAAGGAATGGTTTTAAAGCATTGCTAATAACTGTATTGCATTGCTGGCTGTTGATTTCAGTTGCCAGTGAATTTCAGGGATTCAGATTTGGGCCATGATTTATGAAGGTGGTTGTCAGACGCTCATAAGAAGTGGAATAAATGAGCTTTAAACAGTGTCTTATTGTAGTGGTCTGGTTTATAGCCATATCAATTGGGTGATAAAGCGTGAAGTGTCAGGTGTCTTTTGGACCGGACAGCTCTCGTGCTGAGGTTTGGTGTTGCTGGTGTGTTTGGACCATGTGGCGAACTGAGTGGGGTGCGGTTGGTGTATACTGAGTTTGGCAGCTCTGATCCAGTCAAACAGCAAGGTGTAGCAGGCCTGTGAAAGGTGTGCTTGGACAGGAAAACACCAGCTGCTGCAGGGCTTCTTAAGGAGGTCCTGGATGAGCGCTTATCCACGTCTTTCATCTTTACAACATGCACCGGGGAACAACTTAAAAATGACTTTCCCTCTGGAGTCCAAATCAAACGAGAGGTTTGATTCCCGCAAGGAGAGAAAACGGGATTGATCACCAAATTCTCATTTGGATTCAGGCAGCTCTGTTGTTTTCCAAAAAGGTTTGCAACATGTTCTGTGTGGTGAAAAACATGAAACAGATTCACATGTAACAGTGGAGGAGAGATTGAGCGTTGAGCGTCATTGTTCTCTGGTAAATACTCTGTGACAGTATGTTTATTTGCTCGCGGCGTCTGAGCGGGTCGTTGTTATCCATTAAGGGGAAGCAAGTGCTGCGTAAGAGCCTTAACAGGCAGGGGGTGAGCCTCTTAATCAGGGGTACGTTTGGAGCTTCCATGCTCGCCACTTAGAATCTAAGAAATAAACTTCACTGAGATGAAGGAAAAAAGAAAACCTTGACGTGAATGGAATATTTAGAAACAGCTGGTGGTAGAAGACCAAGATGGAGGAGTATTGTTGTGATGTTAAAATGTTGAAAATAATGTTGAAAATAACATTTCGGACCGCAGACGATGAACGTTTTTATTTACCTTGATATGTAGTCGCTCACTAAGGAAAATGATCGTGAATGTTATTGTTGACAAGAATATGTTTTTGGGTTTCAAATTTGAATTAAAGCATGGTAGGTGGGTAATGATGGGGTCTCCTGCTAATCTGGATTAAGCGCTGGACCCCCTCGACAAACTTGATAGGCTTGCCTTTTGTGCAAATCCACCAAATTTGTTGATTCAGCAAGAGTCCTGAGCCCCACATTGCCTATTTATCAGCGTCTTGTGTGAAGATAAGTGGAGGCCAGTTGATTGATTCATTCAGTTTTTTACTCCCTCGAGAGGACAGCAAGGTGCTGTAGTGGCTTGCAGCAGGGAAGTTTGAGTGAACCTTTTTTGTGTTGTGTGTTTGATGTTCTCCCTGTGGTTGTGTGGATTTGCAGCAGCGCAGTGGTTTCCCCTTACAGTCCGAAAACACTGGTGACTCTTAGTTGTCCGTAGGTGTTACGTGTCCGTAGACACCCAGGACAAGTCTGTCAGTCAAGCAAATCCAAACTCTTACTTAAGAATTACTTTTGCTGCCTTAAATGAGCCGTTATGAATGAATATGAAATTATACACGACACTAATCACGATGACATTTATGTCTTTCAGAGGAAAAGTTGAGCTTGCCTTTGAAAGCGGATGTTAAGTCTGTGAGTCACCCGTCTTAAGTACTTCCCCGCTCATGTTTCATTCATCCTTCGTTCATCTTCAACCACTTATCCTGAGGTCGCAGGATCAACAAGGGCTGGCGCTGTTCCAGCAGACATTGGCTGAGGGGCCAGGTTAATGTTGCCCTACCATCTTGGGGAACACAGCGGATCTGAATGGATGTGATGTTTAACGTGATGCATGTCTGAGGTGCAACTCCTGCAAACTCAAGACAGGCTCCGTCTGGAGTCGAGGTCCAGTAGTGGAGTACCGGTGTTATGAGAGGCACGTGTCAGTGGCACATTCAGTAACAGTGTTCTTG